>NC_140583.1:298191456-298940384 GCF_964204655.1 Triturus cristatus | reverse complement strand
TGGTGCAGGTTTGGACTTGGTTACAGACCAAAGCGAATGCAGTAACCGTGGGGCGCACAGTTTTGAAGGGCAGCTCTAAAAGAATTGCAGACGCATATTTGGTGATATGAGGAAAAAAAAAAGAACATACATGTTTCAATATATAAGGTGATGGAGTATGGTGTATGTAACTGTTTACTGGTACGCCACATTAACTGAGCCAGCTTTGCTGAACTGTAAGCCAGGCCTACATGATAGTTTCTCCTCAAAGTGTTCAAAATACATACAAGAATGCTGTAGTGATCCTACATCTTACACCTTCACTTGGAAACAATCCCAACAACAATGTCTGTTAAAGAGAATTGGAAAACAACAACGGATACAAAAACTTCCTGATCATCTGTCCTGACTTAGCACAAAAATCAGAAACAGCTCTTCAACTCTCACCCCGTTATACTTACCACAGTAACTTTGTCAGCAAGAAGATTATCAGAAGCAAATAGGATTGGTCATCTTTTTATTGAAACTATCCTCACACCCCTAATCCCTTTGCATCCCTCCCACCTAGGGTTGCCTCTTTTCCCCGTGAATAATGCCTGATGTCTGACCCCCAACTCAACCCTGATTTCGAAAAGTTCAAGTTCAGAAGAGCGTGGCAGTTGGACTCAGAGTCTGTTGACATGTTCTATGCACGGCTACGCCGGCTGGCCACCACATGCACGTTCACAGACCACCGGGAGGAGATACGAGACCAAATAATTCTGGGATGCCGCTCCAAACTCCTACGGAAACTAATCCTTCGCTGGACCAGATCCTGGTCCTGGCCCGCTCCCATGAACTGTCGGACATCCGAGCGGAGGAAATGGAAGTCGCCCTTCGCACGCCCGTTGCTGTCTCTCATGCGCCCAGGCACCCACCGATCAAAGAGGAGAGGGTTGAAGCAATCCAAAGACGCCCCACCGCGACTCGACAAGTGCCCAGGCCGTCACCAGGAGGGCTGTGCGGATGCTGTGGTGAAGATCACCTTGTGACGGCTATCTGTGGGGCAAAAGGGAAGACGTGTTCCCTCTGTGGGAGGCTGAACCATTACGCCAAAGTGTGCCGCGGTGGACGGTTCAGACAAACCTCGTCAAGGCTCAGAGGCATGCCACAAAAGATTCACCAGCTCTCTCTCGACGATTCGCCAGCGACCGTGGAGGACAAGCCACGGGAACTACGCCCGGTGTATGAAGATGATGACGAGGAAGTGTTTGTGGTGTCGTACGTCTGTAGAACTGACTTCCGCCGAAGACAACCTCCCATGTGCTCCGTCTCAGTTGAAGGCACAGATGTACAAGCCCTCATCGACACCGGCGCGTCAGTCAATGTGATGGACTCAGAACAATATGATCGCCTGTCACCTCGACCCCTGCTTGCGCCCTCCAAGGCTCGAATCTATATGTACGGAGGGACTGATCCACTTCCTCTCCGAGGAGTCATTCAAACCAAAGTCACGAGCGGAAGCTACGCCACTGAGACCAGTTTCCACATCACCGAGGGACGAAGAGGGACACTGCTCAGCTGCCACACGGCTGAGGACTTGGGACTCGTCTTCTTTGCCAACCAGGTCCACGACTCCCACGCTGAAGCGATGTTGAAGGAATTCCCGGCTCTCTTCAAAGGACTGGGGAAGCTCAAGGGCAAGAAGTTCAAACTTCACATCGACCCCTCTGTAAGACCTGTGGCTCTCAGTCACCGGAGAGTGCCATTCAATCTTCGGCCGCAAGTGGAGGAAGAGCTGAAAAAGCTCGAAGACCTTGATGTGATTGAAAAGGTCTCTGGCCCAACCCCATGGGTGTCCCCGCTGGTCGTGGCTCCCAAACCCAAGCAGCTTGGCGCCATCCAGCTCTGCGTCGACAGGAGGCTGCCAGACACAGCCGTGAAGAGAGAACGCCACATCACTCCCAAAATGGATGACATAGTCGCAGACCTTAACGGAGCCAGGTGGTTTTCCAAGACCTGAATGCCAGCTACCATCAGCTGGAACTGGAGCCCGAGAGCAGGTATATTACCACTTTCTCGATGCATGTTGGTCTCCGAAGGTATAAGAGGCTCAGCTTCGGAGTATCATCGGCAGCTGAGGTCTTCCAGAATGCCATCAGGGAAGCACTGTCTGGGCTGCAAGGCGTAATCAATCTTAGTGATGATATATTAGTGTTCTCGAACACGCTTGAAGACCACCACCGTCATCTCCGACCCACTCTGAAGAGACTAGCAGACTGTGGTTTAACCCTGCACAAGTCCAAGTGTTCGTTCTATCAAGAAACGGTTGACTTCTTTGGGTACACCTTCACCCGAGAGGGGCTCCTTGTGGACCCCAAGAAGGCCGCAGCCATCCACGCAGCCAGCACACCGAAGAACCCCACTGAAGTGAGAAGTTTTCTTGGCATGGCCACCTACTGCGGGCGGTTCATTCCAAACCTGTCTACCATGTCGGAACCGCTCCAGACCCTCACACGCCATGATCACAAATGGGAGTGGACTGCGGCTGCTAACAAGGCGTTCAACGACATCAAAGTGGGCTGCTAGACAAGACAGTGATGGCCTACTTCTACCCAAGGCGACGCACGGAATTGGTCGTCAACGCCAGCCCTGTGGATCTGGGAGCAGTCCACCTTCAGGAACATGGACCTGAGATCTGGAGACCGGTGGCCTACGCGAGTAAGGCCCTCACCGACATGGAGACCAGATACACTCAAATTGAGAGGGAGGCGTTGGCCATCAAGTGGGCGTGCCAACATTTCCACCTGTATCTGTGCGGCCAGGAGTTTCACGTCGTGACTGACCACAAGCCCCTACTCCCACTGTTTGCAGGCTCATCCCGGCTGGCACCCCCGAGAATTGAACGATGGGCAGTGTAGCTACAGTCCTACAATTTCAAGATCATCTACCGTCCTGGAGCCCACAGCCCGGCTGATTACCTTTCCCGGCACCCTGAATTGACGTCGCCCTCAGACCAATTGATGGATGGGTGCAACACGGAGGCGTTTGTAAACATGGTGTTGCAAGTGGTGTGTCCCACAGCCATGACTCTCGAAGAAATTGCCTGGGCCACCCAGGAAGATCCCACTCTGTCCCGAGTGAGAGAGGCACTAGCGAGAAATGGATGGACACACTTCATGGATGGAGCCCGCGTCCTCCGACCCGTAGTTAGCCATGCCCGACAACAGCTCTGGCAGGTCCGCCATGAACTCAGTATGGGGGCACAAGGAGTTGTGTTAAGGGGACACCTGATCGTAGTCCCAGAAAAGTTGCAGAAACGGGTCCTCACACTGGCACACGTTGGCCACCAAGGGATGGCGAAGACAAAAGCCAGGCTGCGCAGCAAGGTTTGGTTCCCCGCAATGGACTCCATGGTGGAGGAAATGGTGAGGCAGTGCCATGCCTGTACAATCACCGGAGGAGATCCCGCACCTGCACCTGTAATCACTGAAGAACCGAGCAAGACCCCTTGGACACACATTAGCCTAGATTTTGGGAGTTTCCCAGATGGACGTCACATGCTGGTCATGGTTGACTCATTCTCAAAATTCCCCATTGTCGAAGTAGTAACGTCAACAGCATTTCCCCAGGTGAAGAGGGTCCTGGACCGGATTTTTGCAATGGTGGGGCTGCCTGAAGAGGTAAAATCCGACAACGGACCTCCATTCCAGGGCAGAGAATTCCAGGAGTACCTTGAGAACAAGGCAGTTCGGCACCGGAAGATCACCCCGTTATGGCCCCAAGCAAACGGGGAAGTGAAACGTCTGATGCAGACACTCAACCGAGCGCTGCACATCGCTGTGGATGAAGGAGAAGACGCCGAGACAGCTCTTAACCAGTTCCTCGGCGTGTATTGACAGACCCCTCACAGCACAACCAAGTGTGCTCCAGCTCATCTACTGTTCAAGCGGGCCCCACGAGACAGTATCCCGTCAGATCCGACGTGGTTGCCTGCGGAGCGGGACGATGAGGCGATCCAAGCAAGGAGGGAGATGACAAACCGGAAAGCCAGCGCAGCACGCAGGTCACAAGAACCTCAGCTAAAGGTGGGAGACCGGGTAGTGATCAAAGACTGACACCCTGGTTGGAAGTTTCGGATGCCCTTCGAGCCAGAAGTGTGGACCGTGGTAGGCATTCAATGGACCATGCTCACTGCCCAAAAGGGACAGCACTCCGTAACAAGGAATGTGTCCAACTTCAAAAGGGCGGCCGAGAGGGAGCCGGGCCAAGAAGTATCCGACTATCAAGATACACTTCCGAGCTCTTTTCCCCCTGTCTCCCCAAGCATGGGGAGTCCGCCGCTGGAGTCGCCCCGGCGAGCCAGCCAGGATGGTGCGGATGCTGCCAAGTCGACCCATCAAGACACCCCAACTGAGTCATCTGAGAGCATTTTGTCCAATCCGCTGGTATGTCCCAGCTCATGGAGCCAGAAATATGGTCTCCGGACGAATCCTGCGCCCAGTCAGAGACTAAAAGACTTTGTATATACGTCCCCATAAACTGGGAGGACTTGGTGGTCCAGAACTGAAAGAAAGGAGGGATGTAGAGAGCCACCCGGGCTCTCCGTTACATTGTTGCAGTTTCCACGCATCCATGCACCCCTCGGGGCGGGCTCGACCCGAGGGGATAAATAAACCGCCGGAGACCGCTCGAGGTCTTCCGGCCACAAGAGTGAAAGTGGTGTCATCGTGCATTTAATCCGTGCGCTGCTGCGGCCTAATTACACCTAGGCCCCGCCGCGCTACACCCCTGACCATGTCATGCCATCTTCAAACAAGCATTTGCAATGCAATAGGTCTCGCATTTACGTGAGTTTGAGCTATTGACATTGCAAATGACAATGCCTTTTATTTTTGTTTCCGTTTAAAAAAAAAAAAAGGCATTTTTATTTACAATGCCAATAACTTAAACTCACGTAAATGCGAGACCTATTGCATTGCAAATGCTTGTTAACATTAAAAGTAAAGCGCCGGTGCCCGATTATAGCAAAAGCGCCTTCATGAAGTACCCGTGACGGAGACATATGGCGGCTGCGCGCGTTCACATGCACGCAGGCTTTAGGCCAGCGGCTGCAGCTCTTTGAAAATCCCCTTACAAAAATTCGAGCAACAGCGCATGCGCTGTTCTAGGCTCGACCTAAAAACGACTGCTGATGCTCAGATGAGAAAAAGGGTTCGGAATTTTACTGGGTGACCTGACATTTCTGTCTGAGAAACATTATCTAATTTTGGGTAATTCTGCAGCTACTAGGTGCATTTAGAAATATTATATAGCTTATTATTCTTTAGTTTGAGAAAACAAAAATACGTATGCATTCGGTCCTAAAAGAAAATTCTAACCAACCTGAAGTCAATGTGTAGTTTTGGGAGCATGTTTTTTCTGTTTATTTGATGCAAGCAGATGGCACAGTGGGGGTCAGTCTAAGCCTGGTGTCTCAAAGAGGCGAGTCCCCTGTGTCTTCTAACTCCCCCTCAAATACCCCTTTTAAAAGGAGGTGCATTTTGTGTCACCTTCCTTTGAAGTGGAAGCTGCTGTCTCGCTCGCAGTGCTGAAGACAGTGGCTGCTATTCACAACATACAGAGCTAACGCCAATCACACTGCCAAGTGTGAAGAAGCAGGCTGGAGTCCATCAAAGCCACGTCATCAATCCCTTCAGACCAAAGCAACATGGCGCCAAGAGTGTAGACAGAGTCAAGAACTTGTCACTTCCATTAGAGCTGAAGCAATTCAAAGAGAAAGGCGCACTCTTCTCAACAAAGACAGCAAGGCCTCGGGTTGCTATTTCATGGTGCGCCATGTTCAAACTGCGATATTCTCACCAGTCAAAGTACGTTTTGCATGCCACCCGTTTAGAATACCCAAGAAGTAGATTTGGCGGGAGAAAGTGAGATTGTGTTTTGTAATAAATTGGGAAATTCACCTTTCTAAATAGTGAAAGTGGAACGAGCACACTGCATAAACATTCAAAATGCCTCAAGCTATTTAAAAAAAAAAAAAAACTAGTGTTGAGCAAACCCGGCATTTTATATCACAGCGTCCGTTGCGGCCCCAGCCCCCACAGCACTTGAGGCTTCCAATTCCCTACACCTGGACCAAACGGCTCCCACACGCACAGTGTGCACCATCGGCCCTGCTCAGTTTGGGGGATGGGGAAAGCGGGCGCCGTGTTTAGAACTTCATTGAAAAGCACCTGCTGCAGAGTTCCTTATGCGTCCTGCAGTTTGAGGCAAAAATAACAAGCATTGGCCGCACGCGCGCCTCGCGCTTTAAGTTTAAAAAAAAAACAAGCACAGTAAGGCTAAAAGAAAACCTTCTGCACCCACACTACCAAAAAAATATATATGATCATGAATTACTACATTATCATCGTTAGGTCAGAGCTTGGCAGGTATTTAACGGTGATTGTTTTTCTTTTCACACTGCCTTGTTAGTAATAAAAGATCCCCGGTGCTGGAAGCATTACATTCTGCCACTGGAACTCTCCGAAAAAGAGTAAGGCACGACGAGCGCAATTCTAACAGTTTGCTTAGTAAGTTTGTTTCAGTTAATTAAAACCATTTCGTTTTTCTGAAACAAAATATTGAAAACCATAGCAACTTAGAGAAGTTCCATACGTCATTATTAAAACTGAATTAATAAACAATATAAAATTCAGCGTTCTAACAGCAGGGGCTGAATAGCGTCGGATTGTCATTTAAGTAATCTCCGGAGACCGGAGGAAAGCTAAAATTGTACAAGACCTCGCTCCAACACGTTAAAATACTTGCAGCCACACTCTGGATAATACTTCATTATAAGGCAACTCCTTAAAGCTGAAATAAATGATATGGCTTATTGATCTTGGTGTCAGTTCCTGTTGCAAAAAACGTCAGAGAAAGAGGGAGTTGTATTCAAGGCCCTCTACTGATACTTAAAATTTAAGAATGTGGCTTAGTTTTCCTTGTATGGGTCGATTGTAACACTTTAAGTCAGGTTAAAAGAGAGCTGCGCACTATAGCATTTTTTCGGCAACATCCTACATGGGACGTGTGATCAACCATTCGCACCGAGAACAATTTATGTGTTAAGCCAATGTACGAGATAAGCGCTCAGCTGCTTGCAGCACTTCGGGACGGATAGCACACTGAAGATAGTGATCCAAATGAGAATAAAAGGGGCGGGTGAGCCACGGGAGTGGCTACGATGTGCCCCATGAATACTTTCTTTCACTTGTAGCTTTGTGACGGAGCCGTGGCACAGACTGACAACTACCACTGCAGGCGGCAGGGGGGCTATTCTACTTCCGTGGCCAGTGGTGGGAGCGAAGGTACAAGTGACAGCCCAACAGCTTCAGGACAGGAGTTAACAAGCACTCTAAAAAAAGTTAAATAAATAAACGGAGCGTGGTGACCCTAAATCTGGTGCTGCGCTCCGAAATAAAGTAAACCAGCACTGAAAAGGGGGCGGGTAGCGGTGGGGAGGACGACGGGGGGTGGGAGTATAAGGGGAGAAATAAAAAGCAAACGCGTAATACGAAAAACAAGGTTAAAATGAAAATGAAAAAAAACAAACATAATAGTTAACCAAAAGGTACTTGCACCTCGGTCTGCACGTGTACCTACTACTCGCTTACTGTAGTCCGTGGAAAAGCAAATACGATTGAAAGTAAAATGCAGGCGGAATAGAGAACTAGGAGGTGTGTGCCAGCAGGGTGCCACGCAGGGCACTGCACTCTCCAGGGCACTGCCTACTCGCAGAGCACAGCTATAAAGATAAAACACAAGGACAAACATCTAAAGATAAGCATCGCGATCACGATAAAACATCAAAGCGGCCGCGAAAGTGAAAGACAACGAGTGCTTTCAGGCTGCCAAATGGTGCGCGCGCCCGGCACACATGCACAGTAGTTGGCGGCCTGAAAGCACTCGTTTGCACTTCCAAAAGTGCTTACTATAAGTCTCGCCAGAGCAGCGCTAAAGCGCTGTCTCAGGCGAGACCTAAAAAGACCTCAAAGCTCTTCTCTCTGAAGGAAACTCGGCCTAACGCGCTCCTACCTCATCACTCTCCACCCAATTGCATATGACCCTCAACCTGCAGGAACTATTGACGTTCTTCACGAGACACTGCACCACATGCTTTTCTTTGCTATGTTTTTGCTATTAATATTGTGAGAAGCGCATCCGGGAGAGTTGTGACCACTCCACCTTTAATGTTCATGTATATTTTCTATTTGTTATCGTTATGATTTTGCTGAATCGTAAAGCGCTCTGACGCCTCCGGTCCATGTGCGCGCTATATTATATTAAATAACAGAAAACATGAAATTAAATAAATAACTAAATTGTCACCGCCACTACAATATAGCTTAGGAACTATTTCTATAATTGTTACAATTACAGTTCCACATGTAGCCACAAGATGGCAGAAAAGGCACGCATGTACGAAACAGATGCCTAGTAGCCGAATGAGTGCCACAAGCGCAGATGCCGCCCACTGATCTAATGTCTCGTGTGAAGCTGCACGCTACCCGTGGCAGTCAACAGCAAGAGTAGATGTTTCTTCTGTTTAACAAAACGATTTTCGAATTTAGTGTGACATCATTAACTGGCTTCCGGTTACGGCATTCTCAGGGGGTTACTCATCTATTTAAAATGCTTTAATAACCATCCTTTTTAAATATATTTTTGGAGTTTAATATAGCGGAACACGACCGAAGGTATCAGAGCGCTTTACATGAGCTAGTTGCGTTACAGACGGACATATTCATTTTGTTAGGCACGGGAGATTAAGTGATTTGCCCAGAATCACGAGATGTTGAGCGTTCTGCCGAGACTCAAACCTGCATCCCCAGTTTCCAGGTCGACCGCTTGAGCCAATAGGGCACATTCTCTTTTGTCGTGACATCTGTGATATCCAGGCCTTGAATCGCAGGAAACCAGTGTCATATGTAAACGTAATCTAGTAGGTGGTTTGAATTCAAGGTGTTAAACAAAGTTGGATTTGCAGTTACACGGGCACCCGTTTACCTGTGCGTGTAATTACCCAGCTATAGGTGTAATGCTGTGAATGCGGTACATGTCCTTGTGGGGTTCGTGCGAGCGGGCACTGCATGGGGCAGGCCCTGAAAGCTTTGGAAACACACGCCGAGCTTGTCCTAAACTTCTTTTAGTTCAAAAAGAGTGTTTATTAAGAAACTTACAGGTGTCCATAAAGAATACATGACAATTGCCTCATATCAACATATCCATAAAAGCATATTCTGAGATACACAAACTAAGCAGTGAATAATACTAAATGAGATATTAATAATACACATAAAAATCTGAGCATCATTTACATATTAAAAAGGAGAGAGAAGAATTGGAACGATTTGGGGATCAGGGGGGTTTGAGAACCTCTTGTTGTGATGGTTGCATCTGGGAAAACTGTTTTGCATGCCTGTCAATAAACTGTGTGACAGGGGACCATAACGCCCGACGCTTTGTTGCCAAATGTGCGGGATAAACAAAAGCAGTATCCAATCTGTGGTTATGGCATACAGCATACCACCATGCTCTATAGGAAATTTGTGTAGAATCTTTCCAATTAACAGTAATCTGTTGAAAAGCGACTGCAATTAGCAAATCAATAATCATAACATTGGACAATGTGTTTTCCCAGGCAGGAGAGAGACTGCCAAGAAAGACATTGGTGAAGGAAAAAGAACATGCAGTACCAAAAATTAGATTAATTTGAGTCCAAACTTGCTTCCAGAAATCACTTACATGTGTACACGAAAATAACATGTGGAGCAAGTCAGCGTTTGGGGAAGAGCACGTCCAGCATGTATCCGGTACATCTGAAAAGCGTTTATGTAAGGCCTGTGGTGTTAGTAGGAGCCTATTATATATAAAAAACAATGTTTGCGTGATACTGGCAGCCCTAGAGGATTTACGAATCTTAATCCATAAGCTCTTCCAGATGGGATTTTGCCAAGAGGTATGAAAATCACGTTCCCATGCTTCCTCTATTTTTGATTTCTGCCCGGTTACGTGAATGTTCTGCAAAAAACTATATATGGTAGAAGCTTTAGGAGTACTCTTTAACATGCTGTGAAATTGCAGCAGGGTATCTGGATTATTGGAAGAGCTGGATGCGTCGGGTAAGTGGGTGAAAGCATTCATCGCAGCTTCCTTTAGAAGGTTGTATTTGGTGATGAATGAAGGAGGGAGGTTAAATGATTGGCTAAGCGAGGGAAAAGACAAAAAGTCGGGGTGGGAAAATAATTGGTGAACCCAGAGTAATCCCCTCTGTCTCCAAGCCTTCCAATAGAAGGGTCTGTTGCGAATGAGAAGATTGCTATTAAGCCAAATGGGTGTTTGGAGGAAGGAATCTTTAGTAAATTGAGTAGGGGGATGCAATAGCCGAAGGAGCTTGGAAGTCAGTTTGATTATAGGAGTCGTAATAGATTGCTGCGGACGCGAAAAGGCGAGGTATTCCTGAAAAGAAAAGGGAGATATAGAAAGACGTTCAATTGAGGTCCATAAAGGACAGTCACCCGTAGACTCGAGCAACCAAAAAGATGCCTGGCGTAAGAGAAATGCTTGGTGGTACGTCCGGAAATCCGGAAAATTAACTCCACCTTTATCTTTAGAGCAAATTAACCGTTGCAATGACATTCTGGGCGTTTTTTTATTCCATAAAAAGGAAACTAGTATAGAGTTAATTTTATTAAGTGATTTAATAGGAATTGGAACTGGCATATTAGATATAGTATATAAGACTATCGGTGACAGCATCATTTTTATTGTATCCAAACGACCCCACCAAGATAAGTAAAGAGGATGCCATCTAGTGGTCAGGTCCGAAAGCTTCTGATTGCACTTGCTCAAACACAGTGCCACTGTATCTGAAATATTAGGTGTGATATGCAATCCTAAGTACTTAATATACTTGGGGCTCCATGTGAAGTTAGAGTCACTAAAATCTGGTTTGAAAGTAAATTTGGTTAGGGGTAAAATCTCGCACTTGTCGTTATTCAGCTTATATCCAGAGATGAGGGAGTATGCGTGGACGTCAGCTAGAAAAGCAGGAATCGCTTCGCTTGGTTGAGAAACAAAAAGCAAAATATCATCAGCATAAGCGGCCATTTTAATATAAAAATTAGACCTTTGAAAGCCGTGTAAGCAGGGATTGTGGCGTAATTTAGAGAGGAAAAGTTCTAAAGCAAGATTGAACAGAAAGGGGGATAGGGGACACCCTTGGCGAACTCCCCTACCTAGGTCAAAGAAAGAAGAAACTAAACCATTAGCACATACTGCAGCCCGAGGATTAGAATAAAGAAGGGAAACCAAAGAAATAAATTTAGGACCAAAGCCGAACCAGTTAAGAGTGTAGAACAAATAAGTCCACTCAACCCTATCAACCGCCTTCTCCGCGTCCAATGCTATTGCTGCTAGGGAGTGCGTTAGCCGAGCCGATTTAGACAGGATGTTAAAAAGAAGGCGGGTGTTATCAGTGATAAAACGCCCCTTTACGAAGCCAGACTGCTCTTTCCCCAGTAATTTTGGCAAATAAGAATCTAATCTAATAGCCATAGCTTTGGAAAACATTTTGTAATCAATATTAACTAGGGAAATGGGTCTATAATTCTTACAGAATTTGGAGTCCTTACCCTCCTTGGGAATGAGACAAATATGCGCCTCAGACAAGGAACCGGTGGATTTCTTGGAGGAGCAATAAGACTCTGTCAAGAGGTGCAGTTTAGGTAATAGGGTCTTAGAGAAATGGAGGTAGAATTCAACGGTAAAACCATCCGGGCCAGGCGCTTTATCTTTCTTAAGGTGCTAAAGCGCATCCGCCAGCTCTTGTTGCGTAACGTCCGATTCCAAAGGGGATAAATCCAGAGAGGGAGGATTCAGTTTTGGTATGGTAGAGAAGAAACATGAGAGGGAATCATCTGTGGGTTGCGTTTCAGAAGAATATAGAGATTGGTAAAAACAGGAGAATTCATTTAAGATTTCTTTATCCTTAAATTTTAGATTGGAATTACTATCATAGACTGAATCGATGTTCAGTTTGTTTTGCTTGACTTTTAGGTAATTAGCCAGTATTTTCCCGGCCTTATTCTTGCCACCATAAAACTTTGCACTAGATTTCAGCAGGTACAAGGAAGCATCATCTGTCGACTTCTTATTGAACTGCAATTTAGCATTAATAAGAGCAGCTAGACATTCCTTCGAGTGTGACGTGTAGTAAGAATGTTCCAACTTTTTAATGTCTTGAAGAAGATTCTTGGTATGCAAACGGGCAGACCTTCGTTTCTTAGCAAAATAACGGATAATAAAGTCCCTTGCCGATGCCTTATATGCATCCCATATTGTTGAGAACGATAGGCAATCAGTTTGATTAAGTTGAAAATATTCATTAGAAAAATCATTGAAAGAAGCAGTAAAGTCTGGGTTTAAGAGAAGCGCATTATTAAAGCGCCATCTTCTAGGAGTTAAGGATTTGGGTAAGATATCAATACCAATCACAACAGGAGCATGGTCTGAAAGTAAAATAGGGCCTATCTCTGCATGTGTGAGAGTTTGCGATATGTTATGAGACACAAAAATATAATCAATCCTAGATTGGGTGTGGTGGGTAGGTGAATAAAACGTGTATTCTCTGAGTGTAGGGTTACACAAACGCCACGCATCTAAACGTTTGTGCTGGTTAATGGCATGAACAAAGGACTTGTGCTGTTTGGTAGGGAGAAAAGGGAATCTGGAATTCCTGTCAATAAATGGGTCAAAAACCTGGTTGCAGTCACCTGCCATTATAAAATTGTCCTCCATAGCGTGTGCGATCTGTCGAGCTAGTGTAGACCAAAAGGAGGACTCGCCCGAAGTAGGGGCGTAAACATTAAGCAGAGATACCGGTACTCCTTTTAACAACAATTTGACAAGCAACCATCTGCCCTCCCCATCAGATTCTTGTGATACAAATGAGATTAAAAGTGACTTGCGACATAATATTGTTACCCCGTTGCGTTTCCCATCACCCGGGGATGAGAAGACGTCTCCCACCCACCCTCTCTTTAGTTTTGATGACTCGATGTCCGTTAAATGAGTCTCTTGCAAAAACACCAAGTCAGCATTCAATTTGGCTAAATGGGTGAGAACTCTTTGCCTTTTGATGGGCGAATTCATACCCCTTACGTTCCATGAAATAAATCTCAATGACATAAGTAATGTAAAAGATAATGATCCAAACCTGTAAAACGCACAACCATTCTACAAGTACAGCATTGTATGTAAAAAAGTAAGAATAAAGAAAGTTGGAGAGGAAAATGAGACTCAGATAAAAGATAAAAAGGAGAATCAAATAGCAAGAATGTTGAGGAAAAGAGAAAAAGCTGGAAAAAATAGACAAGAATTAGTTGTGAGGAAAAGATAGTGACGCCATATACTGGAAAGAAAGAAAGTAGAAAAGTGAACGAAGATAAGTAGGACAGAAAATAGGAATGGAGAAGAATAGAAGGGACACCTGAAGTGAAAATAAGGAGAAATAGAAATACTGAACAAAAGACAAAAGACAAAACGAAAGACATACCTACAATTAGGGAACGAGAAGTTGGGGGAAGGTGGAGCAGCATGAAACAGACGGGCCTTGCAGTGAAGCTCAAACCGGAACCATGGGGAAACACGCCAAGACATAAACGTAACTGTGGAAAAATCGTGAAAGGTAAGAAATCAGTTAGCCATTTCTAAGAGAAAAGGAGGAACAATATACGTAATTATCTAAATAAATAACAACAGCATAACTCCTGCAATCAACTGGGGAGAAACAGAGTGAATGAAAGAGAACAGCCTTAACAAAAGATTTCAAACCAATCAAGTTCCATGAGAGGAAGAGGGTCTCGAAGAATCCATTAAGTCTATCTTGTGTGCATTGATGAAACTCTGCAGACGCACTGGGTCTTCATAGGAAGTAGTCTTGTTGTTGGAGGTAACTTTAAACAGACATGGGTGGTACAGACCATATCTAGCACCCATGGATCGAAGAACCGGTCTCATGTCTAGAAAGGCCTTGCGTCTTGACGCCGTAGCTCTGGAATAGTCCTGCACAAAAAATAATGTAGCTCCTGACCAGGTAATCTGTTGATGAGCTTTAGCAGCAGCTAGAACTTTTAACAAATCAGTGTACTCCAAAAAGTAGAGAATAACACCCCTCGGTTTCTGTGAGGACGCTGTTACAGAGGCGACACGCCCCAGCCTGTGAGCACATTGTATGTTCAGCATAGGGGCCTCTGGCAAATGAAGAACTTTCGGGAGGAAGGACTTGAATAAAGCGACAGGATCTGTACCCTCAACTCCTTCTGCCAGATTATAAATGCGCAGGTTGTTCCTTCTATTTCGATTTTCAAGGTCCTCGACTTGTTTATGTAACGTGGATACCTGGGATTGTAAGGACGTAACACATTTGGTAGTGTCTTGAAAAGAGGAGACATTCTGTTCCACTGTTGTAAGCCTGGCATCCATCTGTGACCAATTATCCGAAAGAACTTGTAACTTGGAATTAGTTTCCTCCATAAACGGTCTGAGGGCTCGTATTTCCTGCAACAACAGTTCCATGGAAACCGGAGAGTTCGATTTAGGTGGTGACGGGGGGTCTTTTTTTGACGTTTCATATTAGCCTTTCCGGTCACGGCCTGTGTAGGTTCCATACTTGCGTGACAGAAATCCGGTATGAGGAGACCTGAAGCAGTTAACTGAGAAAGCTCTGTGAAGACTTTTGAATTTTTAATGAAAATACGTTTAGGTTTCGAAGTGGCATAGGAAGTCCCTTTAGTGCGTCCCATAAATTCGCTATGGTCAGAATGTAGGACCCAGACCCAAACCTCGAAAAATATGTAGGAAGTGCGAGGTGGGCTTGATTACCAACGCAGGACAATAGCTGGCAAGCCTGAATGAGGCAGTCAATATGTGAGGAAACAAGGACCCCCCCTATACGGGGAAATAAACGTTAAAATGCAGCGTCACTAGCGTATAGAAAGTTGCTGACCTCTTGACTTAAATGAAGCGCCTGTTTGAATTATTAGGGCTTCCCTTGGCGGTTCAGAAGCATTCACAGAAAAATTAACAGGCGAGGCAAAATGGCGTCTACATCCTAGTCAAAACGAAACATCCAGAAAAAATAAGGAAAACCTAGGTTGCTGCGCCCCCACATGCCCCCACAGGAAGACAAAATAGCCAACTGAAGTTTAAAAGGGCAAAAATGATGAAGAAAGTCCAATTCATTTGTGAGCTCGTGTCCTGTCAGCCCCGGTGAAAAAAAACGGAAAAAAACAAAATGGCGTCCGGCATAGCGCGATTTTACCGATGCGCTCAAATTGTCAAATAAGCCGCAAGGATTACCAGAAGGGCTTCTGCCGATGCAGCATCTGTGCGAGCGTCAGTTCACCCGCATGTTCCTCCACAAAGTAAACGAAATGTGAGGAGACAGGCGCTGTTTCCTTGCTCCGGTCCGGGAGCCTCACCCCGGCGCCGCCATCTCCGCTGGGCTCCAAGCCACACCGCCTTGTCATAAACTTCTCAATCACCTATTCCCACCCTGGAAACGTTTGGAAACGAACTTCTGTTTAAAGCAAGAATCAGTCTTTTTATTTTCCAGTGAAGGAATGAGCACGGAACAGATTAAAAATGAGCGACACTTGCAAGAACATGGGTGAAGAGGAGAAATACACCACCCTTGCGTAAATGCGAAGGTACTTTAGTATGCAAAGTTTTACTCGATATACACTTGTTCATGCAAATAGTCTTTTCCTTATTTAGAAGTCGAAATTCATTAAGGATTTACCAGAAATATTCTCGGAAATATTTGTGAATTCCTAAAATCGCACCCATCCGAGGGAGGTGTAGATTTCCAAAGATTCTTGTGATGTGGGGCCCCCGCGTGTAAGAAGAGCTCCTGGCGGGCAGCACAGAGATGAACTTGTACAGAGAGATCACCATGCAACTTAGAAACACTCCGAATCTACCAAGTGTTTCATAACAAGTATAAAATGGCGCTGCCAGGACACAGGATTATCTGGGTGTTGTGCGGGGGCTGTCTTGGGGTCTTGTGTGGGTCTGAATATGGAGAACTCGTGGCGGTGAGGACCTCAGGGGCGGCTGGTGACATTTGAAAGAGGTGGGGCGTAAAATGATTGGCATACTGCACCGTTGCGAGCGAGCGTAGCGAGCGAGCGAGCCCGAACCACCATAAGGGGTATGCATTTTGTTATCCAATGCACGCACCCAACAGGCAGGTATTTCAGTACCTCTAGGAATAGTGTGCTTTCCCACCCAGGGAAAACATGGTTGTTCAAAGAGCAAAGAGGCAACAAAAGAAGGGCTTCACTGGCAAACACTGTAATGTGGCGCTAATGTGTTTATGTGTGAATAAATCAATATGGCCACCTTGCTTTAGTTGGTTAGTTATTTCTCACATTTTGAATGTTTTATTTCTCTCTACCCTGAGGCTGCACTTAGAAATTGAAAAATGTCAGCAAAAGTCTACGTTTCCAGCAAGTGTTTTTCTTTTTTGGATCCATTTCACAAGGAAGCAAATAAACGAAAGGAGGAAAGAGAAGGTAATACCTGTTTCTTGAAGTCTCTACTACATGAGGAGGAGCGAGACAGAGAGGGAAGAGGGGGAACAAAGGAGGGGGGAGGCAGCTGCCAGCAGCGGGAGAACTGGACTCAAGCAGTGACTTACGACGACAGACAGCGCTATAAAAGACTTGTGTTGAGCGTAGCGTCCAATACCTACTTCAAAATGAACAGCACCATGCTAGACTCAGACTAGTACTGGTCACAACGTAGGAGCACACTGCCACATAACAAGAGACATATAATGTTCAGAATAGTAATATAAACAGAAATATGTGTGTGAAGTCAGACTGAATTTTATAATAATATCATGCCAGTTTTACGTGCACTTATAGAAATACTTACCAACACATGGATGGCCCCGTAGCGCTTTGGGAATCTAGTCACCCTTTGCTGTTTTGGCATTCATGGCGACCAGAGCACAGGAAGGTGACATGTAGCTTACCGACTAATGTGGGTGAGATTGCTCCTGGAGCTAACTGCTGGCATCAATGTGTGCTCTACGAGTCACAGGTTCCAAACACTGCAGGGCCGACGAGTGACTCCGGACCGAGCAGGTTCAGCTTTTTATTTGCGATGTTTCCGCGCCTCCATGTCTTCCTCTGAGGCCAGGAAAGAGCTCGAAGGTAAATACCACCGGTACCGGTTTGATCCGGACCTTGGTCCCTAGAAGACCGGGACAAATGCAGGTACATTCAAGGTAGACCTGCATGGTTCATGCACGAAGCAGTTTAAAAAAAAAGAAAAAATTTGAGAATATTTCCGAAGTATTTGTTATATCAGGGATGAATGCTGAGGGCTTGATATTCAATCGGAAAGAGTGGTGCGGAATTAATTCTCCAAAAGCGACCTGACAGGAGAAATCGCCTATGCTAATTAGAACGGGGAGAGATGATACAACCAATTCCTACCGTAAAAGGGTATTTTCTGCAATGCAACATGAACGCAGCATACTGTTAACAAACAACCAGTAATCAATCACTCATTCAGAACAGAATGAGTCAAAGTGTAGCCCGCGCTTGAAGCACCTTCTTTCAACAATGGCGACCAAAAGAACTCCTTGCATGATAACACGTACCCAGGCATTAACATTCAGCCAGTTGTGGGTCTGCAGAAGGAACAGCTGCCACTTGGGTAATGGTAACACCAGTCATTACCAACGGTGAAAAACTCAGCTGGCAAGCGCTGTATAAAACAAAAGGTAGCTTGGAACTTCATAGCACCTATTGTTTACAGCATTTAATATATGTAGGTAAGATTCTTCGATGTGGTGTGCACGCTTCACACAAGCCTATACATAAATTGCAAAACGAAAGCAGGTCGCGCGGGGTGGGGGGCCGAGGGAGAATAAAATTAAAACAAAAACTTACCTGACCCGATCGCCTCTGCTCCTGGTCCGCGTTGGCGCCTCTGCCCGCTTCAAACAGGAACACCACGTCAGCACACAGGAGTGGCAACCCCTCAGCCAATCCTGGCACTGCTGCAGCACCAGGATTGGCTGAGGGCACCGCTTATGCTTCGCCCGCCGCCTGCCCATTAGGAGACCGAGGGGCTCCTAATGGGCATGCGCAAGGCAGTGAAAACACAAGTACGTATGACTGGGCACGGGCTAAATATGAGCTCACCATGCCCACTCATGCGCACTTGTGCTGCCTTTCCCTGGCTTGTCTGACAATGCATGTCAGTCAACATGACGCCGGACCGCCCACGGTCCGGACGTCATGCTGACTGACATGCATTGTCAGTTCTCCCTTGGCGTCTCTGAACTTAAGTAAACTAAGTTCAGAGACGCAGAGGGAGCTGCGAGCGGGGGCGGGGGTGCAACGCCCCCACTCCCCAATGGACGCACAGCGCCTGGGTGAAGTGTTGCTGAGGTTCCTGTTGATGAATGAAGGATCCCTTGGGTTTTTAAGAAGTCCATGGAAATAGTTTTTGGATTGTGAAATCCGTCAGTGGAAAGAAAGCTCTTCTAGTTCTTGTCAGAGTAGTAGCAGCTTTCTCATCCGGAGGGGGAAGGAAGGGCTCCTGCAGGGAGAATGGGTTGTATTTTGGAATCTTATCTGGTAGGAGGAGGAGCTCTTGGTGATCTTGTGTTCGTGGCAAAGAGGTGTTTTTGTTATTTGTGTGGTTTGCAGATGCAGATATTGGGTTTGGCTTCATTTGGCATTTTGGGCATCTTGTGTTGTAATTGAAGGGGTGTCTGGGGCTCCTATACTGTACAACAGGGGTATTTGGTGATGGTGTGAATACTGGTAAGGGGTATTGGAAACTTTGGTCTAAATGTAAAAACATTTTTGCATTCAAAGAGACCGATTCGCAGAATGGGGCCGTATGCGAACGCAAAAATGCCTTTTCAGATGTACTTAGCCCAAATTTGCGATTTGGAAACCTATTACTGAATTGCTATTTGAGTTTGCCAAACAGCATTTGGAAGAGGCGTGTTTAGGGCGTCCCTTCCACATACCGATTCACATTGGTATGTTTGAATGTTTCGACCAAAATGCGGTCACAAAACATTTGCACTTTACTGCCAACTCAAAGTTGGTGGTAACCCATTCGCATATAAGAAGGGTTCCCAAGAGACCCCTTCCTCTTTGAGAATAATAGATTTTTTTTTAAGAGCAGGCAGTGTTAAAAAACCAGCATTGGCAAACCCAATAGGTCACGGCAATCCGAAAGCTATAGGTGTTGTGAATGTTAATGTCTATTGGCATTGTCAGTGCATTGTCAGTGCTAATGGCACATCAGCGCAGCCATGCGCACTTGGTGTCAAGTGAGGCCTGCCCTCCTCGCAGCTTCACCAGCGGAGTGTATAATGTGACCTCGCCACTCTTGAGGCCAGAGCACTGAGAGCAGTGCAGCACAGAAGCATCGACATAGAGAAGCAACGTCTCCGCAGCAGTTCTCCGCTTACAAACAGCATCATGTAAAAACAATATAATAACAATATTATTTACTTTAATTGCCATAATGTAAGCAATTTCTTTTTGTTATTGTGGTCTCCCTGCATGCATGAAACAATGTATATGCTCCTACTGACTATGTCTGTTTCCACAGTATATTTCTTGTTCCATCATGTGAAAGAGATTAATGAAAGGTATATAAAGGAAATGCATGTTGGTAAATATAACGTACTCGCTGTTGTTTCCATGCGATGGTCAGCCTTTAGATTGATGGATGTGATAATTGAAAATCAAGCACACATGCATGATAAAATAATATGTAAATGTAAAGATGTAAATATAAAATCGCACTTCTGTGTATTTCATAAAGACTTTATGTGAGTGCATGTCTGAAACCTGAAACGGGAAACCGATGTAAAGCTTTTTTTTTTAAGCTATGATTTTGAAAGTAATCATTGCATTTATTTGAACCCTGATTTACTGGTGATGCATTTTTAATTGTGATTGCGCCCAAAACTCACACTTAAATCATGCTTCTATCACTGCAATGGAAAGAGTTTATTTAGGTATGTTTTTAGAAAGAAAATCATGCGTTTTAAAGCCTTCTTTTAAGCGTATGTTTTGCAATTAAATCAGATGCACTCAGAATGAAAACTAATGTTGCACTGGCAAATCAAAATAAAAAAGAAACGCAGTATGTTGAAAGTATTTAACTTCGATTTACTGGTGCAACATTATATTTAATTATGAATTATTTAATTATGAATGCGTGCGAATTACTTTTACAACATGTCCATAAACAAAGACTTTGTATCACTTGATTTTGTTTGTAAACACGCACCCAAATAAAGTCTTTAACCCCTTCGCTGCCAGGCCTTTTCCCCCTCCTGTGCCACGCCCTTTTTTGGCTATTTGGGGTAGTACGCGCTGAGGCCCCTGTAACTTTTTGACCACATAAGGTATCCACGCCAAATTTGCGTCCTTTTCTTCCAACATCATGGGGATTCTGAAGGTACTCAGGGTTTGTGGATTCCCCTGGCGGGGTCACAGAAATGAGCCAAAATACAGCAAAATTTAGTTTTCTTGGGGGAAAATGGGAAAAACGGGCTGCAAATGAAAGCATCTGGGTTTTTCCCTGCAAATGTTATCAAAAAAGGGTTTGTGGGGCTGAAATCACCATTTTCCCAGCTTTTAGGGGATACCAGTCTTTTGTCAGAAACCCAACATTTTTTACACAGTTTTGGCATTTTTCTGGGATATAGCCTATTTTTGCTATTTTTTGTGCTTTCAACCTACTTCCAGTTAATGGTAGAAATGGGTACAAAAGCAATAATGGATCCTGGAAAGCTATACATTTTAGAGAAGTAGACAAAATTCTGAATTCAGCAAGGGGTCATTTGTGTAGATCCATCAAAGTTTCTTTATAGAAACTAACAGTTAAACATAGGATAAATTGAAAATTTGTTGAAAAAAAGCGCCTTTTGTGTCAACGTTTTCACCTGTAACTTCTTCTAATTTTGACAGCTCTTTGAAAGCAATATACCGTTACATCCGCTGGACATTACTGGTTGTGGGGATATGTAGGACTTGTAGGTTCACCAAGAACCCGACGAACCCAGAGCCAAAAACTGAGCAGCAACTTGCAATGGTTTTTTATTATGTACCGGGTACATAGTAATTATTCTGTAAAAATGTGTACATGGAAAAATCGGTATGAAAGACACCTATGTATTTCTGAAATGGGAACAAAATATAGAGTTTAGAAACAGTAGATATTTGCACATTTCCGAAATTGGGATACTCATACTAGCATGAGAATTATCAGTCATTTTTTAGAATGACTTCTTTTTTACACAATATCTTTCATTTGGAAGGCAGAAATGCATCGAAAGTCAATAGGTAATAACAGTTCCTTTACGAATCTGAATTACCCTAAGTCTCCTGATAAAAATGGTACCTCACTTGTAGGGGTAGGCATAGTGCCCACGACAGGAAATGGCTCAAAACCCAACGTGAACACACCACATTTACACAATGCAAAATTACCCTTTTTTAGCAAAGTGCCTAGCTGTAGTTTTTTTAACCCTAGCTCTGCCGGCACCTAGGGAAACCTAGCAAACCTATACATTTTTGAAAACTAGACACCCAGGGGAATCCAGGATGGGGTGACTTGACTGCCTCCCACCAGGTTCTGTTACCCAGAATCCCTTGCAAACCTAAATAATTGCCAAAAAAACACATTTTCTCCATATTTCTCTGGTGGAAAGTTCTGGAATCTGCGTGGATCCACAAATTTCCACCCACCCCGCGTTACCCAAAGTCTTCCGAGAAAAATGGTACCTCACTTGTGTGGGTCGGCCTAGTGCCCGCGACAGGAAACGGCGCAAAACGCAACGTGGACACACCTCAATTTCGCTGTGAAAAATGACCCTTTTTTTGGCAAAGTGCCTAGCTGCAGTTTTTGAACCATAGCTCTGCCGGCACCTAGGGAAACCTAGCAAACCTATACATTTTTGAAAACTAGACACCCAGGGGAATCCAGGATGGGGTGACATGACTGCCTCCCACCAGGTTCTGCCACCCAGAATCCCTTGCAAACCTAACAAATTGCCAAAAAAAACACATTTTCCCCACATTTCTGTGGTGGAAAGTTCTGGAATCTGCGTGGATCCACAAATTTCCTACCACCCAGCGTTCCCCTGGGTCTCCCGATAAAAATGGTGCCTCACTCGTGTGGGAGGCCTAAGGACCCGCCACGGGCAAGGGCACGAAACGTAGTGAGACGCACTACGTTTAGGACCCTTGCCTGTGGAGGCGCACCACGTTTTGGACCCTTGCCTGTCGCGGGTACTTGGGCCTCCCACACGAGTGAGGCACCGTTTTTATCAGGAGACCCGGGGGAACGCTGGGTCGTAGGAAATTTGTGTCAGCCTCGTGATGCCACAACTTTCCCACACAAAAATGGGAAAGTTGTGTGAAAAAGGTGATTTTTTCAGCTAAATTTGAGGTTTGCAGGGCATTCTGGGTAAGGAAACGTTGGGGGATCCACGCAAGCCATACCTCCCTGGAATCCCCCGGCTGTCTAGTTTTCAGAAATGTGTGGGTTTTGTAGGTTTCCCTAGGTGGCCGCCGAGCACCGGGCCAAAAACCCAAGTGACCCCCCTTGCAAAACCAGGTCGTTTTGAAGTAGGCAATTTTCATGTCGCCTCACTACGTTGTGGGCACTTGCCTGTCGCGGGTACTTGGGCCTCCCACACGAGTGAGGCACAGTTTTTATCTGGAGACCCGGGGGAACGCTGGGTGGTAGGAAATTTGTGTCAGCCCGGTGATGCCACAACTTTCCCACACAAAAATGTGTGCAAAAGGTGAATTTTTCAGCTAAATGTGAGGTTTGCAGGGCATTCTGGGGAAGGAAACGTTGGGGGATCCACGCAAGCCATACCTCCCTGGAATCCCCCGGGTGTCTAGTTTTCAGAAATGTTTGGGTTTGGTAGGTTCCCTTAGGTGGCCGCCGAGCACCGGGCCAAAAACCCAGGTGACCCCCCTTGCAAAACCAGGTCGTTTTGAAGTAGGCAATTTTCATGTCGCCTCAATACGTTTTGGGCCCTTGCCTGTCGCGGGTACTTGGGCCTCCCACACGAGTGAGGCACCGTTTTTATCCGGAGACCCGGGGGAACGCTGGGTGGTAGGAAATTTGTGTCAGCCCAGTGATGCCACAACTTTCCCACACAAAAATGTGTGAAAAAGGTGATTTTTTTCAGCTAAATTTGAGGTTTGCAGGGCATTCTGGGTAAGGAAACGTTGGGGGATCCACGCAAGCCATACCTACCTGGATTCCCCTGGGTGTCTAGTTTTCAGAAATGTGTGGGTTTGGTAGGTTTCCCTAGATGGCCGCCAAGCCCGGGGCCAAAAACTCATGGGACCCCCTGTGCAAAACCAGGTTGTTTTGTGATAGGTAATTTTGATGTCTCCTCAATACGTTTTGGGCCCTTGCCTGACGCGGGCACTAGGCCTACCCACGCAAGTGAGTTACCATTTTTCTCTGAAGACTTTGGGGAACGCAGGGTGGGTGGAATTTTGTGGACCCACGCAGATTCCAGAACTTTCCACCACAGAAATGTGAGGAAAATGTGTTATTTTGGACACATTTTTAGGTTTGGAATGGATTCTGGGTAACAGAACCTGGTCAGAGCCAGTGAAGTCACCCCATCCAGGATTCCCCTCGGTGTGTAGTTTTAAAAAATGTACAGGTTTGCTAGGTTTGCCTACGTGCCAACCGCGCTAGGGCCCAAAATCCACAGGTATGCACATTGCTAAAAAAAATTCAGAGCCCAGTGGGTTTTCTGCCGCCCTGGGGGGGTAATCTGGGAAGGGGGTTTCATCCTGATATGCCCCTAAAGGGGCAGAAAGACTGTGGCTATTTTTTGTGGGGGTGGGGGCATTGGTATGACCATTTTGGGCAGCCCCCACCCCCACGCATAAAAAAAGCCTGCGTACTCGCTGGCGCCTAGTGGGCTTTCTGCCCCCCCAGGGGGCAGATATGAGGCCACTGCCACCATCTGCCCTCCCGGGGGGGGGCAGAAAGACTGGAATTTCTCTGGGGGTGGGGTGGGGTATTGTCATGCCCATTTTGGGGAGCCCCTACCCCTACACTAATAAAAACAAAAAAATCCACGGTTTCTAGTGGGCATTCTACGCCCCCAGGGAGGGCCAGATTGGGGGCTACAGCTCCCATCTGCCTCCTGGGGCGCAGAAAGACTGTCATTTTTGTGCGGGTGAGGGTGTGGGCATTGGCGTGCCCGTTTCGGGCAGCCCGCACCCTAAAAACAATTGCGCAAAAAAATTCCCTGATGTTTAGTGGGCTTTCTGCCCCCCCGAAGGGGCAGATTAGGGGCCAATGCCCCCCCGGGGGGCTGAAAGACTAATAATTGGGGGGTGGGGTGGGGGCATGGGCCTGCCCGTTTTGGGCAGCCCCCCTATTTTTATTTTTTTTACAATTCCCTGGTGTCTAGTGGTCTTTAGGCCCCCCCGGGGGGGGGGGCAGATTGGGGGCCAATACCCCATCTGCCCCCCAGGGGGGACAGAAAGGCTGTAATGGTGGTGGGCAGCCCCCACCCTAAAAAAAAATGAAAAGAAATCCCTGGTGTATAGTAGGCTTTCTGCCCCTCCAAAGGGGCAGATTAGGGGCCATTGCCCCATCTGCCCCCCGGGGGGGCAGAAAGACTGTGATAATTGGGGGGTGGGGTGGGGGCATGGGCCTGCCCGTTTTGGGCAGCCCCCACCCCTATTTTTATTTTTAAAGAAATTCCCTGGTGTCTAGTGGGCTTTTTGCCCCCCCGGGGGGGCAGTTTGGGGGCTACTGCCCCCATCTGCCCCCCGGGGGGCAAAAAGACTAAATTAGGCCAAAATTATTTGGGGGGCGCAAAGGCCCTTGCCCAAGGGGCCGCTCCCCCCTCCCTGGTGTCTAGTGGGTGGATCCCTGCTTGGGGATCGCCCTTCTGTGGCGATCCCCAAGCAGGGATCCATTGGAAAGGGGAGATTCTTCTCTTTCCAACAATACCTCTCCCGTCTTTCTACGTGCTCAAGGGACTGAGATAGCCCCCTGAGCACGTACAAAGTGAAACTGAAATGAGCCTCTTGGCTCATTTCAGTTTCAGTTTCAGTGTAATGACATCGGCACGACGTGCGCGCCGATCGTCATTACGCTGAAAGCAGGGGGGGGGGCCTCGGGAGCTGGGGAAGCTCTTCCCCAGCTCCCGAGTCTATTGTCAGTAAAAGGGAATCACTCTGGTGCCCAGAGGGATTCCCCTGGGAATGCCTCATGACGAGCTGGACTCGTCATGGGCACAGCGCGACTGTGCTCCATGACGAGTCCAGCTCGTCATGGGCACAGAAGGGGTTAAATTGAAGTGATAAAAGGGTGATTTAGCCACGTGTTTTGAAAGTCAATCATGGGAACGTAGAATTACAAGTATATCATACCGATGCCTGACCTGAGTGTTGACATACATCAATCATGTGTAAAATAGCTAAACAGGCACCCACGGAAAACAGTGTCTGGCATTTGACCTTGGTCTTTGAATTCACAAATGTGACGAGATAAAAGCAAGATTTACAGGCCTGTTTACAGAGGAGCTTGCAGCAGTGAGTGAAAACATAACCGCTTGTGTTAAGTGCTCTTTATCAAAGAAAAAAGTGGTTCCTGAAACAATCCTACCATGGAAGCAGTAGAGGGATAGTGTGATTGGTCCATGCTCTCAGGGAGGACTAAGCACAGGAAGAGGCATGACAAATGCATGCCATGGACAAATGGGGAGAAACAATATGAGAGCAACGATGGAGATAGCAAATTGGAAGTCTATGGATGGGCTGAAGCCCACAAAGAATATACAACATTTCTCTTTGAGACAGTGCTTGTGCTGTCTAGCCAAGACCTAATGAACCTAAATGTTTCATTTTTTTCTTCTTAAACGCAGCTTGTTTAAGGAAAACGGGCTGGGTTAAAAAAAATAGCTTCATTTAAAAGCAATCACAGACATGGTGGTCTGCTGAACCTAGCAGGCCACCATTCCTGTGATGCCAGCGAATCATAGTGGTTCACAAATTGTGACCTACATCATTAATATTTATGAGGTAGGTCTATATGAGACCCACTACGAATCGCTATTTTAGTAACGGGCTAAATAACCCCGTTGTACATTAGTGATTGTGGTTACCAAATAGCAATTTGCAAAAGATCACTATTTGGTAATCACTACTAACTATTCTTCGTACATCTAGCCCTTTGTTTTTTGTGTGTCTTCGGTGGAGGGCGGGATTTGCAAATTGAGACTGGTGTGTCTAAATCAAAAATCTTTTCTCTGTTTGACAGATCATGAAGTATGCAGAGCAACGGATTCCCACCCTTAACGAGTATTGTGTGGTGTGTGACGAGCAACATGTATTTCAGAATGCCTCGATGCTAAAGGTACTTGGCGGTTTTGGCCTACATCACTGGGCATCTCTACCCTAATACTGATCCCTCTCATTCACTATGCTCCTTGCATCAAACTAGTCTCCTCCAACCCTGAGACTGTCCTAACTGTGGGCAACCTGCTTCTCATAGGCCCTCAAGGGATGATGAGCTCCCTCTCTTTCCAGGTTCCATTCTAAGTAAGAGGGTATCCATCCCTGTAAACTACACCTTAACCAACATATCATTCTTCTTTGGTGCATCTCATTTTGGCGCTCACCTTTTTTAGCACGTGATTGGTGGGCTTTTCCTGTGGGGAGATCCTGGATAGAGTAGGTTGTTCCAAAACAATGTGTGCCTTTAATTCGTCTTCCACCTTTTTCTATACAGCCAGCAGTATGTACCCGGGAGCTATGTGTCTTCTCATTCTACACCCTGGGAGTGATGTCTGGTGCTGCAGAAGAGGTGGCCACAGGAGCGGAGGTAAACCTGAGCCTTCACACTGTAACCAAGCTGTCATGCTCACAATACACCTTCCAGAACCACATGACATCTCTAAAAGTGACACTATACTCATCACTAAGCTTTCACAACAGCTCTTAAGATGTTATGCACACACTTGATAGCTGTTTACCCCAATGTAATGCTTTTATGGTTCATGTGAGCAAATGCATTATTACTTTAGGGGGTGAGTACCCACCTAAAATTGGCAAAGGGTTAAAATGTAGAGGTTAATGTTCGAGACAAAAATCTGTGGAAATACCATGAAAAAGATGTTAATTTCCAACAGTTCAATCATTTTTTATTGAGTTTTATAAGTAGGTGAAAAGAATATAACCAATTGAGAAGTCCCCCCTCGATCCCTACAATCCTCCATTCCCAG
Organism: Triturus cristatus; assembly: GCF_964204655.1. Taxonomy (NCBI): domain Eukaryota; kingdom Metazoa; phylum Chordata; class Amphibia; order Caudata; family Salamandridae; genus Triturus; species Triturus cristatus. Next base: position 298,913,050 of record NC_140583.1, on the reverse strand, counting down.
CTATGGCTCTTAACCAGATTCTTGGCCCTCTAAGGGGCTCTGCATGGCAGAGCAAACCACAATACCAAGTTTTATTGATAGACCAATAGACCTAGGTCTTTAGTGCAGTCCTTTACCCTCTTACACCTAAGTGAGGAAAATGGTCTGGAGCGCCATCAAGGATTTGGGGCATGTAAGCAACTGGGTGACCTTTGAGAAGAGCTGCATCAGTGGGCCCTGTTGTTCACTGAATTCTCTCTCGGTCCCCTGGCCATTATGGCAGATCTTTTCCATCCCCAGACCCTGCCACAGTCTATGGTATCAGTATACTATAGGGGGGGCCCACTAGTATTGTCCGGTTAGCCGTAAGCAGCAACATTGAATCTAATTACTTAAGACCTTTTGTTGACCCCCATCCAACCTCTAGCATCCAGCCTAGTAGTATATCAGGGGTCATAGTCGGGATTGGATTGTCTCTGATAGGTTTCACATCATTAAGCGCACGCTGGTAGGATTCCTGGATCTCGGCTCACTGCCTCATGATATTTGTGATGGTGTCTTTCAACACAGAGACTCCAGCAAATATCCGATTTGGAGTCACTAAAGATATGTAAGTGATGGAATAATGCCAACAAACAAGCAGTTTTAAACTTGCATCCCTCCCATCCACATTAGTTACTCTCCAGTGTAACACTTTTGGCCCCTTCATGTCCACTAAAAGCTTTATGACCATTATAAAACACACACACACACACACAAAACACAAGCATTTTCGCCAAATTTAAAGTTTTCACACTTAATCAGAAGCCTCCCACACCACACTCTCAATCCGTTATAAACCAGCCTTCACCAGCTCTAGAACATGGACCATTCTCTAAATGGAAGCAGGGGAACTGTCTGACTATTTCAGACATGTTCCAGGGACAGGAATTCTTATCCCTTTAATTGTACAAGCAACTATTTAACCATGAAATATAATTTTACTCAACTTTGTAACTTGGTAATGTACAATGAAAGGGTTATTACACTTATCTGGTTCTTCACTCATGAGAAAAGTCGATGAAATAGTATCCACCTGTGCACGCCATGTACTTTAGCTCTGAAGATGCTTCAAGAGTTTTTGTTGGACTTCTGCTGTGTATCTGGTGAACTAGCAGTTTGTACTGTTAGTTATTCTATAACAGCTATGAACTGGGTATTCATGTACAGAGCCTTAGTTTGTCACCATACTTTTGTCTATGTTCTATGACAGACTTTGCAACATCTATGAGCTGTATTTGTACCTGTGGCAAATATGCATCTCTGCCACCAACCTACGAAAACACCATCTTGTCTACAAGAGGCTAAAGGGAGGATTTAGCAATCATACACTTGAACAATTGCACGAAATGGTGGTGATGGCAAAAGAAGGGACGCGTCCTTGAGATCCAGTCAGGGCATCCAGTCATTCAGTAGTAGATCACGCCTTTGGAGGCGAATTCCTTCCACCTTAGGCTCCAGTAAACTAGCCACTCATTGAACTCTCTGAGGTTTACGATCAGACACAATTCTTTCTCCTGCTTCTCCATCAGGAACAAATTGCTCATTAAGCCTCTTGGATCAAGTGAGCAATAGTAAATAGCCCCTTTGGCCTTTTTCTCTGTGACCTCTACGCCCACCCTAGTTCTTCTGGGAATTTGGAAGTTTGGGGACCAGTCAAGAACTTCCTTGCTTCGCCCAGCCCCAGCAAATAGCATTCTTGATTGAAGCCTGGGTTTTACCCAGAGAGACTAAAGCCATGACAAACATACTTTTTGAGGGAAGGTTTACCAAAAAGACCCCAATCCATGATAGGGGTCACGTCCTAGTTCTTCACCCCGCCCCAGCTTAGGTTGCACCTTAATATTTAGGGAGCATCAGTACTCATTGCACAAGGTGCTGTTGGCTTTACCCAAAAAGCAGACTGCTTATTGCGCCAGTCAGACAGAATCTCTGGTGAAATCAGGCTAACAGAAGCTTTGTCATTCTATACTTTGTGGGCCCTTCTCAGCCTCTGGACAGGAGGTTAAGGGGGTGAGGTCCACATGCTCTTCAGAAAGGTATCTTTCAGTCTTTTAAATGTATCTGAGTGACTAGTGCTTCCCTTTCCCTTTTTTGTCTCCCCCCGATAGACAGTGCTGGAGTGTGCCTGGGACCCCAAAGTTGAGAGGTCCAGTTGACCTTTGAAAGGACTCCCACCCCATAGGACAGGGTGGAATCTGGGGATCACCAGTGACTTTCAATAAGCTTTCTGCCACTTTTGTGAATTCCACTATTCTTCCAACTGGTCTTGCGATTACAGGGTTTCTTGAGAACCACGGAGAAGACTCTTTTTTCCATGTAAATGATGTTGCGTTTCCTCATTTCTAGTGAGACCACACTAAAATGAAGCCTGTGGCACAGATGCACCTGTCCGCATCGAAAGGGACCAGGGGCCAGGAACCCTGGTCCACCATACACAGGCAAGTTAAAATATGCTGCCAGTCAGCTACTTGCTCTTCAAGGCCCCTTTAAGGGCAGTTGCCTTCATTCAGTCAATTTAGGGAAAGGGGAAACACAATGTAAATGCTGTCTAGACTCCCTACCCGTTATAACCGAGCTTAGAACCATGCCTACTACCAAACCAAATCAGCTGATGTTTTTAATCAATTGTGGATCACTTCCCTGTCATGAACTGGATATCTATTCGTTCTTGAAAGAAAAACACCCTGTGGCTATGTTCCTAAAGGAAACATGGCTTCATGCCGATTCAGGGCTGGACCTTGTGCACCTAGAGATATATTTCGGATTGTTAAAACCCTCTTAGACCCGCCCAATAACCTCCTAACCCTCGTATCATCAGCTTGCAGCTGCAACAATATTGCAAAGATTTTTCAAGAACTAAGTCGACGATATCTATCTTACCGTTTCCCCACCTAAACCAGATTCTAAACCCATGGTTAATAGTGATGGACAATCAGTCCTTATTACTACGCTTAGTACCTTTCCTGATATGATGCCAGAGAATCTTTCAACGATTTTTAATAAAGTCAAGTTAGGTTCTCCGCTGAACCCTGCCCCCGGTCATCTTAGCCAAAGTTTTGGATCTGATCCTACCTCTCCTACTTGCCATTTTGAATATCCCTTTAGCTGAAGGAAGGTCTCAACGTCTTGGAAACATGTCATGTTGAAGGCCCTCCTCAAAAAAACTAATCTTGACCCCCTTGTCCCAGGGAATTATAGGCCCATCTTTAGCTGTCTGGACTAACCAAAGTCCTCGAGAGTCATGTTACCAAGCACCTCTCAGAGTATCTAGATGCACATAACATTCTCCACCCTACCCAGACTGGGTGTAGACTGAAACACGGTACAGAGACTCCACTCCTGGCTGTTGTTGTGGAGGCTAAAATGCTGCTGGATCAGGGAGGATCAGTTGCCATCGCCCTCCTTGATCTCAGTGCAGCATTTGATATTGTCAGTCATGACACTCTTATTGAGAGCATTCGTAACGTGGGAGTTATGGGGCGTGCCCTCTCCTGGCTCCAATCTTTTATTACAGACAGGACCTTTCAAGTCTTTGAAGGATGTTGTACCTGAGACACTTTTTCATTGAACAGCGGAGTTCCCCAGTGCTCCTCAATAAGTCCTACGCTGTTCAATTTATATATGCGTCCTTTGGCCTATATCGTTCTGTCATTTGTGATTTCTATAATCTCATATGCAGACGATACACAATTAGTGTTTGCCCTCTCTCACAAGCAGAATCCCTGCTCCCTGGCCTCAGGCCCATGTTTAGAAGCTGTGGCCAAGTGGATGAACAACTCTGTCCTGAAATTAAATATAGTCAAGACAGAACTCATGATTCTTCTCGGCACACCCCCCCTCTCCCTACTATGAATACCCAGGCCACAAAACTAGTTGCAACATATTATGGCATCCTTAGGACTCTCAGGAAAATTCTTTATCTGCTCCCCACCTCCTGCAAAAGAATAATATTCCAGTCATTGATTTTATCACACCTCGACTACGGAAATTCCCTGTATATAGGAGCCTCTAAATCTGTTGTAAGGAAACTGCAGGTGGTACAGAATTCAGCAGCTCGGCTGCTCTATAATGTTCCCACGAGTCTGCCCAGCAAGCTCTTCCATCCATCCATTCATTGGCTCCCAGAGGCCCAAAGGGTCAATTTGAAATCCCTGTGTACAGCCCTCAGGGCATTGTTGGACAAAGGCCATTTAATTGCTCAAACCCTGTTTCCTCCCTATACCTGTACTAGAAATCTGCGGTCAACTAACTCCCGACTTGCAGTGGTCACTTCCATAAAAAAAAAGCCAGAATTAGAGGTTGGTCATTTTGATAAACTGTTGCAAAGTTATGGAATTCTTTAGCCTCCACCCTTCGGACAATCAACCTGGAACACCATTTTCTCAAACTCCTGAAAACATGGTTGTTTGACTGTTTTTACCACTAATGTTTTGGTCACCTAGTTACGTATTTCGCGCTGGGAGGCCTGCAGGCAGCCATGTGTTCTATAAGTGCTTCTAAGATAAGATAAGATAATGTAAGCTAAGATAAGACCCTGAATATCATGTAAGAAAAGTCAGAAATGGTGTGCGCCACTCATTTTTGTAAATTCACAAACTGCCAATAATTATGTCTTTCTAAAGAAATAGATGTAGAGCTAACCGTTCCCAAAGATTGGTTCACTTCTTGCCTTTGTTGAGTTCTGATTTGATCTGGTTGATTAGATTCCCCCCTGCAAGTCATTTGCCTATACAAAGTCCAGAAATGTTTCACAGATTGAAATTAACATTGCACTAACAGCTGCTATTACTGGTGAATTTGTATTTTTTATCATTTTCTTGAGAAGAGGGATTCTCCATGAAAAGCTTTGATGAAAGTGCAATACAAATTGAAAGTGCCACTATTAAGACCTTTGACACTGCCTCTCATGGCATTGGGTTCTGTGACCTCAGTAGTTAACTCCCTCTCCAAACCGGATGCACGGTGGCAGTGGGGACATGCCTCTTTTCTAAAGGTTCTATTAGATAAAAAGCTTTTACCCCCAACATCAGGAACTTCCTGCATGAGACAGGCCTGTGAGAACACCTTCTCTGTTTTTTTAACTATCTTTCACAACAATATGCTTCAATTTTAGTTGAGAAAACACAAGGAGATGATGGACGGAGCGCTGAAACTTTTCAGACACTCACCCCCAGTCATAGATCTGGGTTGAATCCATCTTCCTTCTTTAGCACACTCCGCCACCTCAGTTCAGACCCAGCTATATGCAAATCAGTCTTGACTCTGGGCCTCATGGGAATAGTCCAGCCCGAACTGCCAAGCCAGGTATTCCCTGAATTGGAAACAAGCATCCTGAGACCGGTTTCTGGGTAACACCCTTCATCAGCCAGGCTAGCTTGAATCCAGTGGCAAAGTGAGTAGGGACCCACGTCTGGGCATACCCTGCCAGCTTAGGGCGAACAAAGCAAACACAAGTAGATGATGGACGGAGCGCTGAAACTTTTCAGACACTCAACCCCAGTCATTGATCTGGGTTGAATTCATCATCCTTCTTTAGCTCACTTCGGCACCTCAGTTCAGACCCAGTTATTTGCACATCAGTCTTGACCCTGTGCCTCATGGGAACAGTCGAGCCCGAACTGCCAAGTCAGGTCTTCCCTGAACCGGAAACAAGCATCCTGGGACTGGTTTCTGGGTAACACCCTTCATCAGCCAGGCTAGCTTGAATCCAGTGGCAAAGTGAGCAAGGAACCTACTTCTGGGCATACCCTGCCAACTTAAGGCGAACAAAGCAAACACAAGGAGATGATGGACGGAGCGCTGAAACTTTTCAGACACTCAACCCCAGTCACAGATCTGGGTTGAATCCATCATCATTCTTTAGCTCACTTCGCCACCTCAGCAATATGCAAATCAGTCTTGACCCTGTGCCTCATGGGAACAGTCCAGCCCGAATTGTCAAGCCAGGTCTTCCCTGAACCAGAGACAAGCATACTGGGACCGGTTTCTGGGTAACACCCGTCATCAGCCAGGCTAGCTTGAATCCAGTGGCAAAGTGAGCTGATGAGGGCTGAAAGCCCAAAACCGGTCCCAGGATGCTTGATTCCAGTCCAGGGAGGACCTGGCCTGGCAGTTCGGGCTGGACTGTTCCCAATGGGCGTAGGGTCAAGACTGATTTGCATATGGCTGGGTCCATACTGGAATGGCATGGTGAGCAAAAAAACAATGGATTTAGGCCCAGATCTCTGTACTAGGGTGAATGTTTGACATTGTTCTGCATTCTGTCCATCAATTGTTCTTTTTGCATTTGTCACCCCGAGTGGAACGGGTATGCCCAGACGTGGGTCCCGTGCTCTCCATGCCACTGGAGTCAAGCTATCCTGGCTGATGAGGGCTGAAAGCCCGAAACCAGTCCTAGGATGCTTGATTCCATTCCAGGGAGGACCTGGCTTGGCAGTTCGGGCTGGACTGTTCCCATTGGGCGCAGGGTCAAGACTGATTTGCATATGGCTGGGTCCTCAGTGGAATGGCATGGTGAGCAAAAAAACACATGGATTTAGGCCCAGATCTCTGTACTAGGGTGAATGTATGACATTGTTCTGCATTCTGTCCATCAATTGTTCTTTTTCAATTTTAGTTGAGGCCATCCGATGGCCTTTGGAGTGCATGTCAATGATACTTAGTGTTCTGCACATAGCAGGACTAAGACTGAGAACCCGTTTACATTGGAGCGCCTGAATGTAGAGCCATGTAACCTGAAGAGATGACAATAAATACCTGAGTACTGAGGTTTTCATTCTTCTTGTCTTCTTTCTGGAGCTTGCCTGTTTCCCTCCTGTTGGCGCTATTGTCATCAATTGTTCATTGCATCCTGTCATTTAGAAAGAAAACCAAATGAATAGATAGTTAGTTAAAAAGAAAAATAGTCAACGCCAAAGCAGGCTTCTTAAAGAACATCCACGGCTTTCATCAGGGACAAAGACATTTCTTCAACGGCAACATCAAAGACGGCCCCAAACTTTATAAAAAATTCTTGCTGAGAATTTCAGCCTGGGTTGTTTGTGTAGGAGTTTGGATGCACATGTGTTTATGTGTGTATTCACATTTTTGCCTGTTGGTGTGTCTTTCCTCCAGATGCTCAGAAAGCATTCTGCATTAATATTGTGTATAGAGCAAGTCAATGTTAGTCTAACGTCTCCATTTCGTCAGAAATAAACCACCTAAGCTGTATCATCTAAAATTGTCTAGTTCCAGAGTGCAAAAGTGACGGTCTGGCTGTTGTCTATCTGTTCCTGCTTACTTTGAAGGGTTTGAATTCACCAACCTCACCTTCCAAGCCAGGAAGATGGGGTCAACACCTAAGCTGATTAAGAAATGTTTGTGACAGATCAAGTGTAGTGATAGAAGTAGAGAGGCAGTGAATGAAGTCATGTAGATCAAAAGTGAACAATATTCCAATAAATGAACAATATAGAGATTCCTGGGATTCCTTTTTTGTCACCTGTATCTAGGTTTTGGTGGTTCAGCCATCATCATGATTCAGAATCTGCTCTTGCAGAACTTCAAAGATTAGCTTTTTTGGTGACCACATATTGACTCTTTCCTTCTTCCAGGTAGTAGATCTGTTGGTTGCAATGTGCAGAGCAGCCTTGGAGTCCCCAAGAAAAAGCATCATCTTCGAACCCTACCCCTCAGTGGTGGACCCAAATGATCCTAAAACACTTGCCTTTAACCCTAAGGTAATGGCCTTTGTGCAAGTACATAAAATAATCTCTAAACCACTGAATGTTTGCATACAATTTTGACAATGTGTAAAATGTCTCTACTTTTTCTCCTTTGTCTGGAGTAGAAGAAGAATTACGAGAGATTGCAGAAAGCCTTGGACAGCGTGATGTCCATTCGCGAGATGACACAGGTATTACTAGCCGCATGCTAAGTTAATCAGTTAGACACATCAGCTCCCTACCATTTCTATGATCAGGATCCATGCTCATGCTTTTACTCGATATCGGTTCATCAGACATCTGACCATCACCTACTATTTAAACATCAGACCATAGGAAAGAAGGTGAGAAACAGATCAACACTCACTATCAAACAAGATGCTTCAAGAAGTGGTGGAAGACAAAAAAACACTCTTACACAGTCTTACTGCAGGAACAGGAGAGAATGGAACATCACCTCCTAAGAATTAGGAGGTATAGAAGCCACTTTTACATAGCCATCTGTAACAGTGTGAGGTTACAGAGGAGCAACATCACCAAGGCCAGCAATCAAACTTTGGGAAAGTAGGACAGACAAACCCACCAAGTAACAAACTGTGGTGTACAAGGAGCAACATAATACATCGCTAACATCATAACAAAAGACAGAAATGCACAAAAATTATACTTGAAGAAACATAGCGATGTGCAACATCACACTTTGCCAATCTCAGGAGGTAGACTTGGGCAAACCATATATAGGGGGAATGGAACAACACTGTCAGAAGGAAAGAAAACAGCATCACCCTCTAATTGTTCCCTTAACACTTGGGAGAGGCGCACCTGCTCTCATTGCCAATCACTATATTTCAAAATGATTAGTTAATGGCAGTATCACTTATTGCCAATTATTACCCTATAGGAAGGGAAGAGCAGAATAAAATTACCCATGGTCAACTATCATGCAGTAGCGGCAAAAGAAACTACAGTCACCTGTCATGGCACTTTGTGATATGCAGTATCAGCCACCACCAATGTTCACTACAAAATTGAGAAGGCACGATACTGCCTGCTATCAATTGCCACACAACAGAAAATAAGGAAGCAAAATCACCAACATCACCCATTGCCAATTAGCACTATCAGTTGTCACACTGCAAAAAGGAGAGACCTGGGAAGGCCAGCCTGATATCAATCACACTGTAAAGAGAAGAGAGATAAAAATACACATTACCAACCATAACCTCACAGTGCTAGCAGGGGAGAGAACAGTAACATCACTCACTGCAAACTACAACATTGCAAGAATGGTAGAGGAAAGATCACACACACTGTCAACTGTCACACTTCAAGATCTAGAGAAGTAGTATATATACCCGCACTCACCTAACACTGCAGGGAGAGAGAAGAGGAGACATTACAAATCTCACATCATCTTTCAGCAAGACTGGGAGAGATGGGAACACCACCTAATACCAATGATCATACTGAAGGTTGACAGAAGGGAACAGTACGAACTCCCAACCTCCATGCTCCAAGAAAGGGAGATAAGAGATGTTCGCACACTTTCAGCCTTCAAATGCAGATGAGAGAAGTGATACAAGGCAACTACACACACTACCATCTCTCATTTCACAAACAAATAGATTATCCACTTTCATTACTGTCTAAAATGTAATCCTTCAATGGTGGTTTAATTTTGCTGCCGATCAATCAAATTTGAAATATAACTTGTATTTTAATGCGCTTCTGTTATTTGTTCTAGGGTTCTTACTTGGAAATCAAGAAGCAGATGGATAAGCTGGACCCACTTGCACACCCCTTGCTACAGTGGTAAAAAGCAGTTTACTCTCATACATGTTCATTATATACCCAAATCCCCTTAATGATGAAAAACATAGAATTATCTTCTGCTACCCAGACGTATTTTTAAACATTGTACTATCACCTTTTCATTTTATGGCCATTAGCTTCTCTCAACAATTTTGCAGTGGACAAAAAGTATCATCATAAAATAAGGGCTTAATGTATCAAAGAGTTTTACCCATTCTGAGTCTATGGGGAAATACCTTCCTACATAAACACTTAAGCCCCCTTGTTGTATAACCATCCCCATATTGCCTGGCTATCAATTTCAACCTCTGGGTATCGATGACACCCAACAGTGAGACTGGAAACTACATCCATAGTTTTTCTTTTAGTAGACCTTTGCATTTCCAGTGCCGTGCTCACAGGTGTACATCATATGCAAGTAAGCCCTTTTGGAAGTGATTAGGTGCCCACTTTTGCTAGTTCCCTTTTTCCACCAGTAATGATGAGTAATTTGTTCCTCAGAATGTTTTGCGGGTTGCACTCTCTAGAAGCCCTTTCCTTCAGCTCAGGTACTTTATGCCTCAGCCCTGCAGTTTTACGCAATAAGCTTTATGTCACTGGTTCTTGGCAGAATTGTAATTGTAATTGTAAATGCATTTATTTAGCGCTTACTACCCCTGACGAGACGTCAAAGCGCTTTTTTGGTGAGTAGCACGCTACTCCGGAAACCATAAAAGATTAGTGAAGCTTACAGAAAGATTACAGTCCAAAGATTACAGAAGCTAATCCAGAAAAAGCTATGTCTATACGTTTAGCCATTGTTACTGTGGTGTCCTGGGCCCCAGGCCCACATGTTAATTAGTGAATGACACAGACAATGCTTGAAACTGTAGTGAACTGTCTCGAGCACGAGAGGTCGGTGCTTTTATTGACAGGGTCACCTGACCGGAGAGTGGGGTGGGTGGGGTGGGAGTGGCTTGAAGTAGCTACGTGCCAGAAAGCAGGTATGCATCCAACAGGACACTATATTCAAGTCTACAGCCTCGAGAGGCAATCCACAGAACAGCCCTGGACAAGTGGACAGGTGTATCTGGCAGCACCCGGGCATCACTGCTCATATCCATGGTTTAATCAGATGACTTTGGCCAAGAACAAGGGAATAGTTTGAGTTGGGATCCTTCGACAGCAGGTGGGTTGGGTTAAAGTCCAACCATACAATGTTGGCCAGTCCTGCGTGCTCTCACTATGGTGCAGTTGATGTCAACAATACAAACTGGGGTGTATCAGGAGCATCGGTGGAGTCCGCTGCAGAGCTTTCCTCTTGGATTGCCTTGACTCCATGAAGGGCAACTTTGTACGGACTGGGATGGCATTGACAATTTCTGGGAGACTTCCTCTGAAGCCCCGGTTTCTTCCAGTACTTGTTGGTGGAGCAGCTACAGGCCCATCTCTCATGCGGATATTCCCTTGAGACCCTTCCCGATGGGTTACCACGGGACTGTGTGGACAGTGTGGGCTGCATGTGGGCTGTGCAGTGCTGCTGCAGGCTTGCCAACAGAGCTATGGCCAAGCCATTTGTTCAACTACAAGGGTAGATGACACATGATCTGGTGTGCTCGCCGACAGGGCCCAGGTGTGGGTGGGGCTAGCAGATAGTCTCTGGACAATGGGTTACCTACAGTGCCAGGAGTGCCTATTCGGTCTCTTGGCGGTTCACAGGTATAAGGCTCCATCTTGGTTGTTGGATGCCCCTTAGGTGGCTAGGGTGATGCACATGGCATGATAATGTTGTTGCCATGAGATGACTTGTATGGCAGGTGATTAGAACTTGCAGGGACTGAGTGACTGGAAGGACCTCTCATCCAGATAGCTCAGTGTGTTGTTGGTGCTGCTTTTCTCCTTCGCCATGTGCGGTTGTTCGTGGGGATGCCATCATTCGCCAACAGTCTGTGACTGTGTTCGGACTGTCACACTGGGAAGCGTTGGGCAGATATCGGCTCACACATGCAGGATGCTTACATTTGGTTCTCCCACTGAGCTGTCACCAATGACGCCACTCCACATCGGTGGCTTGCTTGTGTTGGTGGATTCACACTCAGGTAGTGGAACAAGTCCTCGGTCTTGTCACCTTTGATCACTTCTTCTGCACATCTGTGGTCACCAGGTTCTTCAGTGTGACAGGTCTGTTCACACATCTTCTTCTCATTTTGAATTCTTGCATGCAACATGGTGTCCTGCCATGTTTCGCATGTGTTATCTTTGGATGGACCTCTCGTTGGTCCTGTGCTCTTAATAGAACTGCATCTTCTCCTGTCATGGGCCTCCCGCAGGTCCTGTCCTATCAGTAGGACTGGGCGTCTTCTCTTTTTCTGGGTGCAGCAACATGCACCTCTTCTGGGCAGGCCACATAGGCCTCTCAGTAGACAACGGTCTCTGGACCACGCAAGTGAGAGAGTCTTTTCTCTTAGGTTCACCAGCATGCATCTTTTTCAGGGCCGGCTAACAGGACCTCGCCATGGTCGACTGTCTCCGTAGTCCAGCCCGGTATTGGGCTCTGGCTTCATGATGATCTGGGTGTTGCGGATCAGGTTATTCCTGTGCGAATGTGGCGTCCAGCTACGCATCATGTGTGTGCTTTTCTTCTTCTGGTTGTGGTGTCTTTGCTACTTGCTCCTGTCTTCACCTCTCACAGGGCTGTCAGTTATTTTTGGACAGCAGTGGAGCATGAAGCCTTTTCACTAATTAACCCCCAGTTTCAGAGGGAGGGCGGGGCTCGAGGTTGGCACCAAATGTTGCTCTATTGACACGGACTGGCTCTGCTCCGGGGCACCAGAGACAGCACTTGGCCCCAACATGATAAGGGCGCCTAGAAGTGGGGCTGGCTGAAGCCAAACAAGCTCCCCTGACCTTAAGCTCACACAGAAAAGACTTCAAGATTTGTATACAAACGCAAGATGTATGAGAGGGTCCGAGGGCGTGTCTGTAAAGGCAGCATCCTCCTCCACCCGCGCCCCAGACTCTTCTGGCAAGGGGGCACCTCGGGGTTACCTATCTCACCACCCCCAGAGCCACAGGAAGGGTGGGGTCCTAGAGACGGCTATACCCGCAAGTACTGAAAACAAAACATTGTATCTTGGCGCATGAGCAGTATTCCATCGGAGACTGCAACCTTCAAACTCTATGGGCCCACGGCAGTGTTACTCAGCGGCCTCTAGCTAACCCCCAAACCCCGCCAGAACCCCCAAAATAAAATCTATAAAGCAGACTTCCGCCTGTCTGCCGATCCGACCCACAACTCTGAAAACGGTTGTACAATGAACAAATCTTAAAGTCGTCCACTGTTACCCACTAGGAAACGACGACATTCAAAATACTACGGCAAAGCACAAGCGTTAAGGCAGCAAAACTCCTGGCTAGTCCTAAAGATTGGTAGCGCAGAGTCCCATCTGCAAAGTTACAAGATCGTTCCAAAAGAATGTAAAACTGCGGCTTTAGGAGCACAAGGGGAAACCTTTGGATGCCCGAGGGCAAAATCAGAGACCAGTTTTCTGTAGCTCAGGACACAGCTGGAAACTGAACTAAGCAGAGATGCTTTTAACTAACCTTAACCAGCTCTCAACAACAAAGGAGGCAGCAGGTGGAGGGAGTCGCCATGAAAACCACCGCCTTTCTCCGAGGCGAAGCAGAAATGCCTCGGAGAAACGCGGCGGCGGTTTCGGATTCGGGGGCGTGTTTCTTTTTCTCTCCTCTTGCCATTGGCTGGAGGAGAGAAAAACACACCTAAAAAAGGGCGTGGCTAAAAAGTGGAAAGAAGAGCACGGAACACGCCCCCGAATCTGAAAAAGATGGAGCCTATTTGGAGGGACGGCTCTCTCCTCCAATGGCTGGCCTCCGTTTAGGAAGCCAGCCAATGGAGGAGAGGCAAAAAGAGAGGCTGGCTAAATAGCCACTCTAAGAATCATAAGATCTCCGGACTTCCGGTTCTGCCTTCGGCAGAACGGACGGTCCCTCGACCTAAAAAGGGAACCACATGCATACGTAATTGGGCTCTGTAATTCCCGGTCCCACCTATTAATCCACATTCTGAGCCTGGAAAATCAGAATAGGCTGTGATGGGCATCTGGCTGGGAATCAGCAACCCCAGCACATATCCCCATCTCCAATTACTGGCCAATTTGAAATAAAGGATTAGGAGTGAGGCAATGAGAAGTCCATTTATGGAGATCTGGTCATATTGTGTAAACTGCGAAATCGCTCAGTTTCCCATTTTGTCCACATTTCTGTTTCTCTTCACAGGATAATATCCAGTAACAGGTCTCATATCGTCAAGCTGCCACTCAGCAGGGTAAGTGTGTCTCTGATACTCCACCCATGTGTCCACATCGACCATTGCACCACTCTTTCCTTTCTTAACACAAGCCCTTCATTATGGCCTTTTCTTCGTTGTCATCACTTGCATCTAGTCTCAAAATTCTCTTGACATTAAAACATTGCCAATTGCCACACTCCCATTTCACCCTACCGTGTCGTGCATCTGTCCCCATTCCAGCCTGTAACGTACCCTTAGTGTCACCTTTCATACCCTTTCAAACACAGATCCTTTCCCATCAGACAAGCTCCGATCGCAGTACCTTCCTCTTCACTTACCCATCCCCAATGCGAACTGTGACACACTCAGACCCATCCATGTCATGCACATTACCATGATATAAGCAGCGCTATCACACACTCACACACACAACCTCCCTGTCAAACACCCTTCTCATCACTTACAATAACCCATTGTGAGCCCTGCACAGGATAGACCCCTACCCAGATACTATCACACCTCGCTCCCCATCAGCCATGTCCCGCCTATCACTACACACGTTACCCACACTTACCCACTCCTAATGCATATTCTGCCCATCCCACTTGCTTGCCCAACTCTTTTCCTTCCCCATGAAGAATTACACACTCATTTCCATCACAGACCCATCCATATAACACACATCCTACCACATAATATTTACCATCATCCATTCAGTACCCTCTGATCCCATTCTAACACATTACCCTCCTTCATAAACTCTCCTAATCATACTGCTATCCCATCACTCAGTCTAACCCTGAGCTTCCAAACCTTTTTATACTCACGATTCAGTATTTAGTACAACAAACTTTTGTGACCCACCTAGCTATAATGAACATGAGGCAGGCGATTTGTTAATGTAAATATAGCATTGTGTGGTTGCGTATTGTCATTTACAGACAGCATGGTTTCTGTTGAAATGGCCACTAAATTACTGATAAAACTATATTGCACACAAATGAAAATGTGTGGAAATTGGGTTTCTGCTGCTTATTTTTTTAACATGGAGACTGGTGTTTACAAAATCCTCTGATTTTGCAGTCAGAGAAAGAAAAATATAGTCAATTATGCAACAATTTTGTTGGGATGCATGAGGTGTAAAAGGAAAGGCTGTAGGATGTCATTTTTTTCATGACACACAATAAAATGTAATTAACAAACCTAAAACAGTAACTTGGATCGCATCCCGGAATGATAAACTTTTATATTCATTGATTGTCGGGAGAGTGTTAATTTTAAGACTCTGCACTCTTATTAACCTCACACACTCACTCCTAACACACTCCATTTGTATCAATTATCATAACTCAAATTAAACCCTGGTCCCTGGACGACCCCACTCAACTATTACCCCACTATTACACACCATCACAAACCCATCTCCATTGCTGTTGTTACTGGTAAATCTAACACTCAGCACATTTTCCTCCCATCATCATCATCATTGTATTTGTCTCACTCGCACATTCCCATCACTCACACTCCCCATCACATTACATTCCCCCTACATGACTCATTTGAAATCCTTCTCCACGATCCACCCCGCACAGAGCCACAATCACAGCCATCCCCATTACATACCCTTCACCATCATGCACTGATCACAATATTACTCTCATATTTCTTCCATCACACATCCTTCCTGTCATAAGCTCTCTATATCACACACCCTCTCAGCCCTTAGCCTGCCCCATTAATTCGCCTTCCCTATATTCCCAGTATTTACTCATCCCCAACCACTCTACTTGTTTATTTACCATCTATATAACTCACCCTGTCGTTTTATAGACAGTGTCCAAAAACTCAAGATTCCATGTCAAATAGCTGTTCCACACGCAGGAGACAATCTTATGGCCCACTTAGGCCCACTATACACCCGCCCGTACTACACACCCATTAAAAGCGTAAATCTTTTCCCAATCACCTGCCTTTTCCTACCACACATGTCTCTAACACCACTTAACACATCCCCATCCATGTCACAATATCCTTTCCCTCCTAATATCAAATTCATAGCTCATTATGAACCATCACCTGTCCTGACTCTCTCCTACCTTTATCAATCACACACTATGCATCATTGCACACACTGCTTCATTACACACACACAGTGCTTCACTACTCACACAATAGTGTGGTATTTTAATTAAATTAATAATATTTGTTTTAATTGATAATTATTACAATTTGTAATAATTATGTAATTTGTTTATTTTTTGTTAAAATGTATACATATAATTTTTACATTTAAATATTTATATTTTTTGTTATTTAATAGAGTTGGTAAAGTACGGTATTTATTTGAGGTGAACTACTCTCTCTCTACTGTGGCTCCGTGTGGAGTGGGAATAGTAAATTTTACCTCTCCTGAGGTCCAACACCTTCCCTACTGTTGCACCGACTGGAGTGGGAATAGTAAGTTTTACCCCCTCCTGAGTGCAACGCTTTCCCCTCTGTTGCACAGACTAGAGTGAGAACAGTAAACTTTACCCCTCCTGAGTCTAACGCTTTCGCTGCTGTTTCAAAGACTGGAGTGTGAATAGTAAATTTCCCACACCTGAGTTCAACGCTCTCCCTACTGTTGCACTGACTGCAGTGGGAAAGTACGTTTTGCCCCTCCTGAGTCCAAATCTTTCCCTACTGCTGCACAGACTGGAGTGGCAATAGTAAATTTTACCCCTCCTGAGTCCAACGTTTTCTCTACAGGTGTAGAAACTGAAGTGGGAATAGTATATTTATTATGTATACAGTTAATTGTTTTAATTAATATTGTTTAAATATATAATATTATTATGTGTATTTAATTTTATATTATCTATAAATATAAATGTATGCAATTTGTAGGATAATTTTAGTAAAATGTATTTTTAAATATTGTTTACATCTAAATATATACATATATATATATATATATATACAGAAGGAATATGGTGATACATATATATATATATATATATATATATATATATATATATATATATATATATATATATATATATATATATATATCATCACATTCCTTCTATATTCCACAGAAGGGAGCCTCACCAATGAGGAATTTTCATAATCAAGTGTTTATTGATGCTACCGCTTGACGTGTTTCGGCCGCCTCAGCGAAAAAACATCTTTGGTGCGGCCGCCTCACATGAAATATGGGAGAAGGAATATAGTGATGGGTCAGCAGAACAGCTAATTCTATGAAGAGCCTCCCGCCATCGATCAGGAGCACTACGCCGTTCAGCAAAGCACGGAGGAAGAAAAAAATATATATATAATTGTGATATTGGTAAATTTAAAAACAATTATAAAATAATAATATGTTAAAATATTTTTTTTTTATAGTTTTACATAAAGGTGCCGATTCCGATCCTGTAAAACCCGGGTATGAATGGTCGTACGGAGCGTATTCTCCGTACGACTCATACCCGGGAAATCCACCTTACAAACCAGCAAGTACGATTCGTACAGAAATACCATTTCCGTGCGAATCGTAAAAAACACCGTACCGCGAAAAAATACCTACTATTCTAATCCTGGACAGCGCGTACGCGACGTCCGCACGGAGTCAGGCAGCGTTTTACGGGCCAGCAAGTACGATTCGTACCTACAGTACTCTGCACAGCTGTTTTTTTACGGGAGCCAAAAAGTGCCGGAAAAGCTAAGTACGCTGCGAAGCACGACGAAAAGGGGACCCGGTACGCGACGTACACGCCATCAACCACATCGTACGTGTCATCATGTACGGTGCGTACCCCAACATTGCATATGTACGGTGCGTACATACGCGCTGTTGGGGTACGCACCGTACATAGGCCAACAGTGCGTGTGTACCCGGGGTAGGGGTCGTACAAAGTTCGCTCCGTACAGGACGTTTCCCATACGCTTGTGTATTCGGAACGCCGGTACGGATCGGACTTGTGCCTTCGGACTTCAGTTTTACGACTCGTACGTAAAAATGTCCAGGGACATCTCGTAAACTTTTCCCGAAGCGATTCGTATGTATTTTTCACGTACGAATCGTACTTCACCGGTTGTACGGGACTTGTAGGATTCGTACATAAAAAAATACGGATACGAGTCGTATGGTGATTTTTTTTAACGGATCGGAATCGGCACCTATATGTGTATATAAACATACACACTTTGATATATATGTGGGTGTGTTTGTTTAAATTAGTAAATATTTATATGTGTTTTTAAATATTAATTGAACATTTAATTGACATTATATTAATGTTATATGTGAAAATATTTAATTTTTACCTATTTAAACTTCATATATGGTAAAACACAATACTTCTGTATATATTTCTCGATATTAGTGTAAAACTATACTTTAAAAAAAATAGTTTTGTACTTACCATTATGGGCCCGATTCTGATCTCCCTCGGAAAGCCCTATGGCTGATTCAGTCCCGTAGAGCTTTCCGAACGACTCGTGGTCCTGGGCTCCAAACGCCTGAGTGCGATGCAATTATGCACTGATGGACTTGGGTTGCTCGGAGCCCCATTGAAGTCAATGGGAGCCTGTTGTACGTTGCGTACATAGGCTTCCTTTGAGAAAAAAGTACATCGTGGAAAAGGGCGTCCCCGTCATGTGGATGCGTCAGTGACGCCCGCACCATACATGCATGTGTAGGGGGACCCTTGGGTCCCCCCTGTGATCGAGTCATAGGACTACAGGTGAAAGGGGGCCCACTATGGCCCCTCGAAGTCCCCTTCCCGAAGCTTTTTCGAGTCGGAGGCTCTGAGTCGATCCGGTTGCTCGACACGCGCATCGTGCTTGGTCACGTGGAAGTCGGCCACATTGCGCTGCATGAGTCGGCCATGTTGTAATCGTCCGTAGGGCTTCGCTGACGGGTACACGTCGCTAGGAGCACGAGGCGATATTCACATCGTACTCGCTCGCTCGTACGGCGGGACGAGTCGGTCGGAAATCGCACTCGCGACTCTGACTCGCTCCTGACAGATGCAGTCAGGAGCCCTTCCGAGCGAGATCGGAATCGGGCCCTATATGTATAGAAAAACAATATTTTTGTGATTGATATTCTTGACATAATATTTTGGTATTACCATATTTATGGTTTCGATATTGTGTCTGTGAACCCATCCGACACCTTGATGTTAATGAAAGCCATACTAATGTCAAGGAAAGGACTATTACTTTATCTGTCCCTGGTGGGGCCTCCATCCTCCTTCTGATGAAGATACCAGCTGAGAATCCTGCTGCCTCTTCAGCTAACTGTTCCTCCAGTAAGCAACTGCTAGTTCTAGAAACACCTCCATGTCTCCTTTGCACAGAACATAATTATCTCACCTAAATTGTCTAATGGTTTCGCTCAGCCACCTCCATCTTTGCCTAAGGATACCCCAATGGCAATATCTATGTACTATTGATGCCATGATTGAGCCAATTACATTCAGCCTCTGACTACTCCTTTGCCCAGCATCAGAAGAAGAGGACCCTAACTCTATTACCTCTCTGAAGTCACACAGAAACTGGTATGGATATGAAAATGGACTCAGATTAATACACTCCTGTGCTTCCAACTGCTTTACCTTGCACAGTCTCCCAAGTGGACAACATATCCACTTTTCATGAGATTCTAGCAACACATATCTCTTAACTCAACATGCCATTGGAAACTTCTCAGTCTGCAGATTGTGGAGATTATTCAGCCTTGTTCATCTCTGAGTCCTCCATTCTCAATAGTGAATGGGCTAGCAGAATTGGCGGATAAAAAGTTCCTGATGCCAGCAAAGATAGTGACTTAAAAAATATAAACCGTCTGAGCCAGAGCCAACATTTTTACTATATAATCCTAAACTGAACTCCATGCTTGTGTTAGTAGTCTGGATATGAAATTCCTTAGCACTGGAAACATTCATACCTGAAATTTGATTTTGGATTGACCTGCAACCAGGGTTAACCTCCCTTTTTTGTATCTTTCTCATTTAAATGAGACAAACATTTCCAACACAGACAGAGGGTTTAATCCTCTTTTTGCACATACCAACCACAGCATTTAAATTAGGAGCATCAACATGTTTCATTCCTTCAGAGAAGGTCTTCAAGAGGCTAATGTACTCAACAGCAGTCTTTATTGACTACCAAGTCACCATTCATCACCAGGTAATGACTGCTCCACTTACTCTAGCCTGTGTGTCATTTTGGAGTGGCAAATTTAATAAAACATCTAAACGATTGTTGAAACATTGCCAATGAGAGATGGGTACTGAATATTGTGCAAAATGGATGTGCACTCTGATTCAGGACAACAGTGCTGTGATTAAATCAAAAATGACATCACAGTTCTATCTACCCCATGTGCAAATGGAGACAGCCACTTTGTTAATAAATAGGCTTTATAAACAGTTACTCTGTCCAAAGAGGAACTGGCATTTATTCAATATAGTTTCTCATCCAGGAAAAGCCCTGAAGAAGTAGTTCAAACTGACACAAAATCTCAATCCCATCAACAAGTGGATCAGGAGGGTAGTCTTCATTCTGTCTCACCTCCAATATTTCTCCAACTGAAACATGGTGATTAGGTGCATGAAACATATGTTGCAGGCTACATACATCCAAATCCTTAGTGCCAAGAAAAACAGAACGTTTCTGAGGCTTGTTGTGGGGAAGTTGTGTTACCTGTACTCTGTGCTACAGTAAGTCTGAACTGGGTCAGACGTTTCCAAATGTATGAGCGCAATAGTTGTTTACCTGCACAGTGAATTTTCATCAACTCATGCTAGCGCACTTGGCTCTCCAGAGAAGAGAACATATAGCAGGAGTTTAACAGTGCTACACTAAGGTGCCGATTCCGATCCTGTAAAACCCAGTTACAAATGGTCGTACGGAGCGTTTTCTCCGTACGACTCGTACCCGGGAATTCCACCGTACAAACCAGCAAGTACGATTCATACAGAAATACCATTTCCGTACGAATCGTAAAAAACACTGTACGGCTAAAAAATACATACAATTCCGATCCTGGACAGCGCGTATGCGACGTCCGCACGGAGTCAGGCAGCGTTTTACGGACCAGCAAGTACGATTCGTACCCACAGCACTCCAAACGGCTATATTTTTAAGGGAGCCAAAAAGTACCGGAAAAGCTAAGTACGCCGCGATGCACGAGGAAAAGGGGGCCCGGTACGCGCCGTACACGCTATCACCCACATCGTACGTGTCATCATGTATGGTGCGTACCCCAACATTGCATATGTATGGACCGTACCCCCAGCCCCCCGTATGTACGCGCCGTATCCCCAGCCACGTATGTACGTGCCGTAACCCCAGCCCCCGTATGTACGCGCCGTACCCCCAGCCCCGTATGTACGCGCCGTACCCCCAGACCCCCGTATGTATGTGCCGTACCCCCAGCCCCGTATGTACGCGCCGTACCCCCAGCCCCATATGTACGCGCCGTACCCCCAGCCCCCCCCTTATGTACCCGCCGTACCCCCAGCCCCGTATGTACACGCTGTACCCCCAGCTCCCCCGTATGTACCCGCCGTACCCCCACCCCATATGTACGCACCGTACCCACAGCGCTACGCGCTGGGGGTATGGCGCGTACATATGGGGCTGGGGGTTCGGCGCGTACTGGGGGTACGGCGCGTACATACGGGGCTGGGGGTACTTCGCGTACATACGGGGGGGTTGGGGGTACAGCGCGTACATACGGGGGCTGGGAGTACGGCGTGTACATACGGGGGCTGGGGGTACAGCACGTACATACGGGGCTGGGGGTACGGCGCGTACATACGGGGGGTCTTGGGGTACGGCGCGTACATACCAGGCTGGGGGTACGGCACATACATACAGGGGTGGGGGTACGGCGTGTACAAAGGTGGGGTACGGCACGTACATATGGGGGGCTGGGGGTACGGCGCATACATACGGGGCGGGGGGTATGGTGCGTACTTACGGGGGGCTGGGGGTACGGCGTGCTCATACGGGGGTGGGGGTACAGCGCGTACATACGGGGGGGCTTGGGGTACGGCATTGTACATACGGAGGTGGGGGGTATGCGCCGTACATACGGGGTGGGGTTACGTGCCGTACATACGGGGGTGGGGGGTACGCGCCGTACATACGGGGGGTGGGGAGTACGCGCCGTACATACGGGGGGTGGGGGGTACGCGCCGTACATACGGGGTGGGGGGTACGGTGCGGACGTACGCGGAAGGGGTGGGAGGCTGGGGTAGGCCGTACGACTCATACCCCGGGCACAAGTGTACCCGGGGTAGAGGTCGTGCAAAGTTCGCTCCGTACGGGACGTTTTCCATACGCTTGTGTATTCGGGACGCCGGTACGGATCGGGCTTGTGTGCTCGGACTTCAGTTTTACGACTCGTACGTAAAACTGTCCGGGGACGTCTCGTAGACTTTTCCCGAGGTCATTCGTATGTATTTTTCACGTACGAATCGTACTTCGCCGTTTGTACGGGACTTGTACGATTCGTACGTAAAAAAATACAGATACGAGTCGGACGGTAAATTTTTTTAACGGATCGGAATCGGCACCTAAGTGTGCCTTCAAGTCGACTTTGTGAAATCCACAGCACCACAAGTTCAAACTATCATACTAGTTAGAAACCTAGAAATAGTGTTTCTTTCAGAGGAGGAAATGTCATAAATCTAACAGAAATGCCATAATTTACTGGCCTTGCAGTATTATTTGGCACACTTTTGTCTCTTCTTGGATCATAGGCATCACACATTGTCATTTTTCCTTATTCCAAACTTACACGAGCTCTCTCCATCAAAACCTGGAGAATCATGGAAAACACTGGGACAACAACAGAGATTACATATTTCTTCTTTACAAATAAGTAGTCAGGACTTTGATAGTGAGAAAGGTACAATCTGTTGCAGAACATTTAATTCCATTAGGAGCATTCATCCCAAACATTGTCACTAACGTCTCAGGAATGGGATGGAGCACCCATCTGGATACTCTAACAGTGCAAGGTCTATAATTAGAGAAGGAGCAGCTATATCACATCAACATTCTGAACTCAGAGTTGTCCACCCGGCATTTAAGGCCTTCCAGCAATCTCTGATGATCAATACAGTGTTGGCTTAGACTGATGATTACACCATGATGCTTTACCTGAACAAATAGGGTTGAGATCCAGGCATCATTTCCAGGACCCTTTGTTTCTTGAACTGACTTCTTGAGAGTCCTTCTTCCAGGAGTTTTGGAATGCCAAGCAGATGCTTTCAACAGACTATCTAAAGAAACACAAAATTGGGTCATCAACAACATTATGCTGCAAGGGATTTTCTAGGAATAGGGCTTACCAAAAATAGACCTCTTTGCCATATCTCAGAACTCAAAATGCCCATACTTTGAATCTAGATTGACAGGACGGGGTGGCTATAGGCAATGCCCTTTCTAATGAATTAGTCATAAACACACTGTAAACTTTTATTACATTCCCGGTCCAATTTCCATGACATCATCAGTTCTTGTAAAGCTGAAGCACAATAGGGCCGATATTATCTTAATTGCACTAAAGTAGCCCCGATAATAGTGATTTCCAAACCAGATTTCCATAAAACTGCACCTGAGGCTTCTGTGCAGACTGAATCCACTGACCAGGCTGCAAGGTCCAATATTCCATTCTAATGTGACATCATTAAATTTGCAATGCTTGGCAGTTATTCAGAATGGATAATTGAATCTGACATAGCAGTGTATGGACAGTTTGAGAGAGGCTAAGATGGCTTAGTTCATTAAATGGAAGATTGTACATCTGATCTCTGTAGCAACACCTCTGTCCTATCGCCTACCAAGAGGAAATAGTCTTGCAATATCTTCTTCTCCTGGCTAAGTCGATTTTACCGTTCATCTCTATTAAGTTAGCGGCATCAAACACTCAGGTGAAAGCCTCACCCACCATAAGAATTAAAGCTGGTCCTATTGGAATTGATAGCCTCACCTTTTGAGCTTATACATAAAGTTGCAATAAAGCATTTATCTTGAAAGGCGACTTTCTTCTTAGCTGTCACTTCTTATCGCTGAGTTAGTGGACTACAGGTTCTTTCATCAAATATGCCCACAACATCAATAGAAAGATCTCTCATTTGGATGTGAGAAGAGTCTCCCTGAACAGGACAAATGGCACGGGAAGTCCTTTCAGCTGTTTTTTAGAAGTGGCATTCATATTAGTCTGTCCACTTTCAGAGGCTCCATAGCAAGATGGATACTCTTTTTTATATTGGTCTTTGCTATCTGCTGAGTAATAAAACTTCACAGGAGAAGCCAAAAACACATTCCACCAGTGGAAGGTGGCTGCTGATGCATGTTTAAAGAATGTCCTTAGTGCCCCTTATTACTGGTGGCCCATCAAAGGTCAAATCAACTGAAATTTACTGGGGAAACAATGGGCAATAGATACTGGAACATGCAGATTTTGGTGCAGTAAGTTGATATGCCCCATGTTTGCAGGCAAAACTCATGATAGGCATTCATTAGCTGACCCAATTCTGAACACCCCAATATCAGATTGTATCGGTTGCGATAATTATTGCATCCAATAATGGGACAGACGTAATGAGGACCAGTGAGCACTGTAAGGCAGCTAATTAATAGCCCATATATACCTTTATAAGTTATTACTGCCTAGATCAGATGTGAAAACAGATACATTGGTACAGAAGATTTTTCTGAAAAACCTGTTTGTTTAACTTTTTAGCATGGTCAAATTTTAATTTCTTTTTTTGCCATTCACCTTTGGAGACTGGTTTGCTTTGGATGATGAGTTTGCTATTACACTGTAGCATTTATCATCAATGGAGATCCTACAATACAGAAGGAAGAGTTACTTATTCTACTTATACTCATTTCCCTTGACATCGTGGTTAGGAGTTATACTGTAATGTTGCTTTAATTCAATTTAATTTAGTACTAAGAATGTCTGGTTTTTTATATGCATTTCAAAAAATGCAATAGTTATTCTTTTTAGAAATATAATTTTTGATTCAATTGTTCTGTGATTTATACAGTCAGGACTATTCTAGCATTTATGACAATTAAGGTACTTAACAAGCAGAAATGGAAGTACAAGTAAGTAATTATATCATAATTTCTGACTGCAACAGAAGTTTGAAATTGAGACCATGCATCATCATGTCAGTCTAGCACTCGCAGTCCAGACACAGTCAGAAAACGTATATCACCATGTACGTCTAAAGTGAAACATTGCAAGTAACAGGTAGAAAACATACATCACAATGTCAGCTTATCCGAAGACCAGTTACATGTAGAAAATTCATCTTATTTTCCTCTTCAGCATAAGAGCGCTCACCATGTATTCTAACAGCAAAGTAATGTCAGACACAGGTAGGGAGCACAGCTTTCCATGTGCAGCTAGAGCAGAAGAGCAGTCATAAGTAGCAAAAATAGATCACTATTGGCCAGTGGTGGCTGGTCACAATTGAAAGTGGTGAGGCGTAAACTTTCTGTTGGAGTGCACCGTGGCTAGCGAGCGCAGTGAGAGAGCCCAACATCTTAAGGGGGATTCCGGGGGCTTCTCCCCCCGAGAAAATTTTGAAAACAGTGTGGGTAAATGGTGTATTTTCAAGCAAATTTGAGAAGCAAGAAGGTTAATAAAGCAATTGTGAAAGTGCAGGTATTACATTAATAAAGGGATGTCATATAACAACATGTAGATAAAAAAAAAATTGAAGCTAGGCCCTGCTAGTGCCACGCACCTCTGAGCAATATACACTCTGTGTGCCAGCAGGGCCTAGCGTCAGAAACATTTCTATTGTTGTGTTTTGAAGCTAGGCCCAGTGCTGGCACTCAGTGTGTATGCTTCTCAGAGGTGCATCACGCGTGGCATCCTAACATTTTCTCAAATACTCGGAGCATTAGTGTTACCCATCTTGCATGGGACAGAGAGAAAGGATAATGACGGAGACCGGGGAATAATCACACCATCCTAAAGCAAAGTAGCTTGTGGCATGCAACGCTTTTCAGTTTTCTTTAATTTGAGCTCCTGTCAGACTCGAACCTTGTTCCCCAGCTTCAAGGTCAGCCACTCTAGCCGTTAAGCCATACCCCCAGCGTCTGATAGAGTTATAAGCCAGTCAATCAGCGAAGCAATGACCCAGGATGAGACTTTGCTAGGCGTGAGACACGAACTAAGAAGCGAGACTGCAGGAGTGGCACTATGCCATGACAGAGACCCTCTAACTGTTTTCACGCACATACATTCTCTGTTGGACCCCTCAGCTCCCTCCACCCCTTCTCTGTGGTCTCTCCTCATAGTCTTGCAGTTCGGCACAGAGTGGCCTGCCCATGAGCTAGTTATCACCGAGAAATCCGACTCCCTGCGCCTCTAATAAATCTCAAATTGTTTGGGGGATTTCTAAGAAATTAGGGGCTTTTACAGACGCAGTAAAGCAAATACCGTGGCGGGGAAACCTCTGCCAGGTTAAAGATGGGGCCTTGAGGAGCCCATTCTTTTCCTCGTTCCTAGGAACGGAAGGAAAGTATTTCTAATGAGGGGGGCTGTTTTTATTAGAGGGGTATTCACGAAGGAGGAGGGGTTGAATAGTTCAGGCGAGCCGCACGCAAACCTGTGAGCCAGCAGACTAACTAGCGCTTCCAACGCACCTCAATCTCTGTGACGGGGCAGGGTATCCCTTCAGTGCCAGCAATACGGCCCACAAACATATCAACCAATGCACCTCATCTCTTACCTTTGGCACAGGAGCCCGACTTTTTTTTAACAGAGTCCATAACAAAAAATCTCAGGCAGTGTACCTCTACACTGACCTGTATAACCAGAGCTATTGTAGTAGTGACAACACACAGCACCAGACATACGTTGAATGCACTTCTTTCCTGAATTGCGAGTATTGCTCTGCAGATGTACCTCAACCCTGCTTCCGAACAACACTCTCAATCCCGGCTGGCATGACTCGCGGGTGGAGGGTGGGAGGGACGCGCAGGAGGGAGGGGGTAATTTAATAATAAAAAAAATGTAACCGTACCTTTGCCTCTGGCCTACCTTTGCCTCTGGTCCGGACTCCCGCGTCGGGTCTCCTGCTCTCTCTGCTCACAGGAAGCAGAAGCAGGCAGCCTCCCTCTCCTCCCCTAAGCCAATCACAACACTGCAATGGCAGCGTTGTGATTGGCTAGGATGCCGTCCTTACAGGCGTCTATGGAGGAAGCCGCTTTTTTCATGCAGGCTGCGCGGCAGCCTACATCAAGAAAACGGAGTGTGCTATGACTGGTTTGGTCGGCCCTGGGGCCGACCAAACCGTCAGCGCCCATAACATTTGGCTAGCCACTCCTCCCAGACTTGCCCAACCAGGCATACCCTTCTTCTGCTTTCTCGCAGTGCGAGAAGCAGAAACCTAAAATGGTATTTATACCATTTTACATTTCTGCTTCTCGCACTACGAGAAAGGAGTGGGGCGCCGCTCCGACGCCCACGTTGAGAACCCGCCACTGCTTTGGGCTTTATTATGAGTCTGGCCCTAAAGGGCACCCTTGTGCCTCATGCCATGTGGATGCACACCCCTGTGTTCATGCACATCAGTACCTGCACAGCATGGACTATTATCAGTGAATGCTGAGAGGGTGCTGCCTTTGACATTACGGACGGTGCCTACTCATAAGCACCACCTTGGGAACGCCAAAGGACCATCTGCCAGACAGGAGAAAAGTTCAGAACTGGCGGGTCATATGCACATGGGTTTAGTGGTGCGGGAGCGGGATGGTCCCGCTTCCACACCGCCAAACTCATATTAAGTCCCTATGTCAGGTAGCCATAACGGGGCCTGTCACTGGTAGAAAAAACAACTTACTGTGTACATCTGTATCAGAATAAGAGCATTCACAGGAGAGAATACTTATCACCAGCCCCCCTTAGAGTTACTATCAGAGTGTCCCGCTCACGCTGGGGTTCTCAGCAGGGGCGGCTCCTCCGCTAAGGCGGAGAGTTTCACCCCACTGCTCTGAAAGCAGGAAAAAGGACTAATTAAATGATAATAACACCGTTATTATCATTGTATTTTTTGTAACTAAGGAGCTAAGTTAGGGTGGGGTGATTCTGGTGACAAAGCTAAGGGAGTTCGCATGACGGTTTTGCTGGCCGTCTTGGGCCGGCCAAACAGTCATTTGCACTTTTCACGTACCCACCAAGCTGTAATACACAGACTGGGTGGAGAACATACACAGACTCCCAGTCCCCGACTGAGCGCTGAACCACGGCGCTCAGACCAATCATGTTGCTGCATTGCAGTGTTGTGATTGGCTTAGGGGAGCTTGTGTGCTTCCTGGACTCGTCATGAAGCAAAACAACGATAGAGGAGGGACGACGGCTGTGAGGAGGTTAGTGTTTTTAACAAAAATATATTTTGTTTCCCCCAATCCCGACCCGGGGATATTTTGGATATACTTGGGGACTTGTTCCCTGTACATATCTTTAAGATCTATGGGGTTCCAGTGACACTCTCTCTTTGATCGGTAACCACTGTTGGTTGTTTAGGGCTGCTTTCTTATAGTCTGTTGTCTTTGTGCTGTACCTAACCTAGGCTTTATCATTTTGAATAGTCCTTGTTTCTTTCAGGTCCTTTTGTGCTCAGATGACCCTAATGTGCTCATACTCTAGACAGTTTGGAACTGTCGTAAAGTACAAAAATATACTACTTTTGTGAGTGAGGTCAAAGTGAGTTGCATGATCCATTACCACCACATTGATTTGCAGGAGTAAGGATTGTGATGAATCTTAGAGCAATCCCAATTTTCTGGTGGTGTTGGCTACAAATGGCTCTCTGCTCAGGCTGGGAGGCCTACTGAACGAGGTGAGAGGGGGTTGGGAATGGTTGGTGGGCTACTAGGAAACCCTAGTTTGCTTGGATCCAGTTCTAGATCGGAGAGAGGCGCTCCTTTATGTTTTGAGTGGCTTTTTGACCTTTGTCGATTCTAGGATATATTTGCATGTCATCATCCAAGCATATTGTAATAATGTTTGACAAAGGTCACAAGTTAAAGAGTATGGGGTAGCATTATTTTTGTGTTCTAGTCAGTTAATGGCACTGTATATCCTGCTGTAGTGAGGGTCACCGATAGGCGCAGCCGATGTAGTGAACCTCTTCATCAGTTTCTTTTTTCTCAGGCATTGCAGCAGTTTTGGTGCTTTGTCTCAACCTAAATGCTGACTGAGCTCCTTCCATACTTGATTTTATTCTTAACACTATTGCTTTGTGGCCTCTTTCTTTCAGATGTTGTGAGAATAGAGACAATGGTCATGGGGCAGTGTTGTTCTAGAGTTGTGAGGTCACACCTGGAATATAAGGGTGGGCATTATGTCTGCCTGGACAAGTATTTAGGAGATAGATTGATCAGGGTCAAGGCACGACATTTATATTTATAGTGACCAGGATTAGAGCCTTTATTAGTTCCTTGATCAAGGATGCTACACATGGACTGTGGCAATGCTGAGACATTGAGTCTCCTCTCTACTGGGGCTTTCACGGGAGCACCATGGAATTATCTCAAGAGAGCACACAGACAGGCAATATGATCACCATGTAACCTAACGAAATTGGGGTAGATCAAGCAGAGCCTACAAAATTACTCTATTAATGCCACATGCATAGATCACAGAATTGCCCTGCAACTAAAATACATAGTATGGGAAGTCACATTCAGAGACTGCAGGACTTATTGCAGCGCCTACACATTTGAGGGAAAGTCAAATTGGGAGACAACAGATCCCCATGTAATGCCAGCACGTACGAAGGGAAGTCAAGTTCTGAGAGCAGGGAACTCAAAGTGACACATACACTTAGGAAGGGAAGTCAAGTTCTGAGACTAGAGGACTCCATATGACTCATGAATTGTAACGGAATTCAGAATATGAGGCCATAGGACTCCATGTGATTCCAACACATAAGAAGGAAAGTCACATTACTACTGCACAGGACAGAGCATTGTCATGTGATTTCATAAGAAGACGCTATCCATCCACAATGTGTTTCCAGTATCCAGGACGAAACCTCAGAATCATCATATACCTCTAGTACTGCAAGGAGATCAGATACAGAGATCGCAGGAACACTATGGCATTGTGTATGTGTTACTTGGATAAACTGCTTGAACCAATACAGGATTAATGCTGCATGTCTCGCCCTTGTCTCCTCTACCTTCCCATTGTCTTCCATCATCTCTCCCTTTCTCTTTCCTCCATCCTTTTCGTTCCCACTGAATATTTGTTGTCACACTACCATACCTCTCTCTATCTCTCATCTTCGCTTCCCCTATCTCTCTTTTCATGCCATTCTCTGGTCTTCACTTTGCCTCCTTTGAACATTTTCTCTCTATGTTTTTCTCCCTTATCCTTATTTTTCTTCCTCTTCCTCCAATTTTCTTGCTACCTGTTTCCTCAATCCATATTTTGGTCTTTTCCTCTACCCACATTCATTCTAATCCCTCAATTTCTCATCCCATTTTATTGCCCCCTTTCACTTCCTTTCCCCTTTGCCCCTGTGCTTCCCTTGGTAGCAGCTGAAGTTTATGCACACCTCACACCAGTTTCTCCTGCTGAGCAGTCCTCCTGCCAAGGAAGCCAGGTTCAGAACAGCCAAGAAGCTCTACGGCAGCACCTTTGCCTTTCAGTAAGTATTGCTATTATTTACTCCCTAAAGCTGCACTAACAGATACGTTCCAGAAAGGCTGAGCCATGCCTCGGGTTTCTTGTGTTCCTGTACATAGAGAATGTTTTGGGGCAGGTACAAGACCGATTTGCTTATATCTGGTCTCTGTGAACAAATAATAATCAGGGTTTCAATTTTTCAGTTAAAACCGAACATAACCAATACAGCATCACCAAAGGAAATATTTGCTTTTCATCAGAAACTGGAAAGCTTATGCTGCATTTTCACTGTTTTGACACCCTCTTGTGTCAAACAGTATAAGTGCAGCCCCTAATTCTAAGCTCTTTTCTTTGATGAATGCTCCCACTAGGAACAACTCGCCCACAGTAAGCCACTTAATATGCCCAAGTGACCACCCGCAATCTCCATCAACACTCAGGACCTTCTTCACTTGGGAGCCTAGCACAACTCATGTGGCTTTAGCTCTGTATTCAGTGCATGTTACTGCAAATTGGCCTGCAGTTTCAACATTGAACTCTGAGCACTGTCTCTGTCCAGCACAAGCAGAAACACCACAATGTCTTCTCCTTCACTGAGAGCATTATGGAGTTTTGCTTTCTCAAAACTATGGGAATCAGGATTGTGGCAATAAAGATCATTGTACATGCAAATGCTTCCAGAATCAATGTCCTCCCCCACAAACTTTGTACTCTACACTCCTGTTCCTAGGTTTATTTCATGACATTCTGAAAAGTATGTGTTAGAAATGGAGGTCTCTAGTTGACAAGGGTTTGCACCTTTGTCAAAGTAGGGACCCTTCCTACTAGTCAGGATAAGGGAGTTACACTCCTAAAATAACCCATGCTCACCCCCTTGGTAGCTTGGCACAAGCAGTCAGGCTTATCTTAGAGGCAGTGTAAAGCATTTGCACATAACTGACAGTAATACAGTGAAAACACTACAAAAGGACACCACACCAGTTTCAGAAATATATCCAATATTTTATATACTTAAAATAAGATCAAAACGATAAAAATCCACAATACAATATTTAAAAATGTATACTTTGCAAGAATACTTGAAAAACACAGTTCGTATGAGCCGGTACTCCATCCGGGGCTACCGTGATGCTGAAAACAACAGAGCCTAACAGTTCCAGTCTACCGCGTCGGTACGGTCCTGCGAAAGCGTGAACAGACTCAGTAACAGTACCTTTCTTGTTGCAGCTGGCTTGTTGGTGTGAGCCTGTCTTGGCAACCGTCGCAGTTGCGTTGCAAAACGGAAGCGATGCAGGGTGCGGTGTCCTCTCGATGCGATGCAGGCAGCGGCTCGGTGCCGATCGTCTAGACGGCGTCGGTTTGACCAAGGCTTATGGTGCAGGGTGAGACAGTGCTCGATGTGGTGCTGACAGGTTGCGGTTGCAGACGACAGAGCCAGTTGGCGGGAGCTGGCGGCGGTCGGCCCAGACGGCTGTGTGAGATGAGGTGGCACGTCATGAAACTTATGAGCCATGCTCCCAGCCACGATGCGGTCACAGGTGTCGAAGTCAGCAGCAGCGACAGCGTCGGTGAGAACAGGATGGCGAAGTGAAGCGGTACAAAAGGGGGTGGTGATGGACGGAGCATCAGAACCAATCAAACACTCACACCCAGTCAACAGATCTGGGTTTGATCCATCACCGTTCTTTAGCCCGCTCTGCCACCCCAGTTCAGACATGGCCATATGCAAATCAGTCTGACCCTGTGCCTCATGGGAACAGTCCAGCCCGAACTGCAAAGCCATGCCTTCCCTGGACCGGAAACAAGCTTCCTAGGACCGGTTTCTGGCATTTCAGCCGCCTTGAGCCAGGCTTGCTTGACTCCAGTGGCAAAGTGAGCAAGGGACTCAATGTCTGAGCATACCCTGTCAACTTATGGCGAACAAAGCGGTACAAAAGGGGGTGGTGATGGACGAAGCATCAGAACCAATCAAACACTCACAACCAGTCAACAGATCTGGGTTTGATCCATCACCGTTCTTTAGCCCACTCTGCCACCCCAGTTCAGACATGGCCATATGCAAATCAGTCTGACCCTGTGCCTCATGGGAACAGTCCAGCCCGAACTGCCAAGCCATGCCTTCCCTGGACCGGAAACAAGCTTCCTAGGAACGTTTTCTGGCATTTCAGCCATCTTCAGCCAGGCTTGCTTGAATCCAGTGGCAAAGTGAGCAAGGGACTCAACGTCTGAGCATACCCTGCCAACTTATGGCGAACAAAGCGGTACAAAAGGGGGTGGTGATGGACGGAGCATCAGAACCAATCAAACACTCACACCCAGTCAACAGATCTGGGTTTGATCCATCACCGTTCTTTAGCCCACTCTGCCACCCCTGTTCAGACATGGCCATATGCAAATCAGTCTGACCCTGTGCCTCATGGGAACAGTCCAGCCCGAACTACCAAGCCATGCCTTCCCTGGACCGGAAACAAGCTTCCTAGGACCGTTTTTTGGCATTTCAGCCGTCTTCAGCCAGGCTTGCTTGAATCCAGTGAAGCAAGGCGGTGCGGTGCCAACAGGTCACGGTGCAAGCAGCAGATCGGTCGTGGCGGCCTTGGTCATTGTTGTCAGTGAGACCAGGGTTGCGGTGTGAGATGGAGACGGTGCAGTCTGCGGTGCCGTCAGGACACAGAGCCAGCGACGGAGTCGGTTGCGTTTCCCTTCTCCGTAGCAGCTAAAACAGCGGTTCAAGAAGCGGTACCCAGAGCTTGGTAAAGTCTTTGCAGTCCCTGGAACTTCAGAACAGGAGGAAAACTCTATTCAGGCCCTTGGAGATACTCAGTAAAGAAGTTGCAGAAAGTTCAGTCCAGTCCTTTCACTGCCCAAGACAGAAGCAGCCACTGCAGGCCAACACAGAAAAGAACTCAGCAAAGTGGTAGTTCCTCCTCACAGCTTCTCCAGCTCTTCTTCTTGGCAGTCTTCTTGGTCCACAAGAGTTCTAAAGTTCTGGGGTCTGGGCCCCAATATTTATACCACAAAATCCTTTATTCTCTGGAGGTAGAGAGTGTCTTTGCCCAGCCAGAACCAGTTCTGTCCTCTCTGGTGGAGCTTCCTGGCATGAGACGGAGACAGCATTGTCAGAGGCAAACCAGGCCCATTCAGGTGAAAGGAAATCTCCTCCCCCTACTCTAAATGCAGCCCAGGTCTATTCAGCCCAGCCCTGACTCATCAGGCTTTCTGGAGCCCATGCCCCTCCCCAGCCCCTGTCATCCAAAAGTCAGACATGCTATAAACAAACCTAGCAGAGGTACATGGGATGGCTACGCAAGAAAAGGCCTACTTTATAAAAGTGGTATTTTCAAACACAGAATGTAAAAATCCCCCTCACTAAAAGATGCAATTTAACATTCTGAGTTCAGGCATACTAAACTTTATTTTCCTACCTTGTTCCCAGGTGTAGTTATGTTTATAAAACAAACTCCCCATTCTGTCCTATGGGACAAGGTAGCCTTGCATGATTGAAAAATGGAATTGACAGTATTTCACTATCAAGATATGCCACACACACACAAGGGCATGTCCTACATTTCACATACACTGCACCCTGCCCACATGGGGTACCATGGGCCTACCTTGTGGGTGACTAATATGTAAGAAAAGGGAAGGGTAGGGCCTGGCCAGTGGGTGCACTTGCCAAGTCGACATGGCAGTACTAAACTGCACACAGATACTGCAGTGGCAAATCTGAGTTACCTTTTCATGGCTATTCATGTGGGTGGCACAATCAGTGCTACAGACCCACTAGTAACATTTGATTTACAGGCCCCGCACACACTGCACTTTTCTAGGGACTGACTTGTAAATCAAATATGCCAATCATGGAAACACCAATCCATAATAACAATTTAAAACAGGAGCACTTGCACTTTAACACTGAACAGCAGTGAGAAAGTGTGCAGAGACACTAAACAAGCAAAAACAGAGTTAAAACCAAGAGGTCAGAAAGCAAAAAAACTGTTGAAACATGCCAAAAGATGCCACGTCTAACAGTTTGCCTATACAAGACACATCCCCTACCAGAGAAGGATCAATGGCCATACGGTGAACATCTTCAGTGACCATGCACAGGCATAGAAGGCGTACTTGCTTTGATATTGCTGAAATAGTGCTGCTTTTACAACATATATTAACTCAGCAAACCTATGAATAAGCGAATGAGTGGAGAGAATAGCTTAGTAATATAAAGAGGTAATCACTGCTCTATGTTTCCTTGCATTTCCTGCAGACAGAACACTTTCAGGAAAAACAAGTGGTGGGCACAATCTGAGCCGGAACATGAATGTAAGATGCATTCATGATGCAGCCTCAGGATAATCTACTTCAACATTAATTCCTGTTTTCTCCATGGCAAAATGAGATTGGCACTCATTCTTGTGCTCAAGCATAAAAATGTCACTTGCACAAACCTGTGACTTAATTTGTTGGAAACATATTGGGCTGTTCTACTTCTTCCTCTAAAATGGAAAATGCAATAGAACTGTGCACCTTTAACAGAAGACAGGTAAAGTGCCTCCTGCATTTCTCATTCATGCCCAGCAGGAACACAGTCCAACACTGCTTTGAAATAAACAAGGGTGCACATGAATCATGATACATAAAAATTTGTGCTAAGGTGTCCTTCTGCTGGCTTTCAAATAAGTACAAAATCCCATAAATAAACTTCTTTCACAGTCTGAACTGCACATACAAATGACTCAAGTCATCCTTCAGGTTATGACATTTCTTTACTATCTTGGCTGCTGCTTCATACAGCCGAACAGTTTACTGTCATCAAACTCCCTAAAGCTAGCAGCATGGCAGAGCTGGATAAGGCCAGAATCAGACAGTGCTAATAATGATACTGGCTTGCAGCACCAGAGCACCAATAATCTCTATCTATCTATCTATCTATCTATCTATCTATCTATCTATCTATCTATCTATCTATCTATCTATCTATCTATCTATCTATCTATCTATCTATCTATCTATCTATCTATCTATCTATCTATCTATCTATCTATCTATCTATCTATCTATCTATCTATCTATCTATCTATCTATCTAGATAGATAGATAGATAGATAGATAGATAGATAGATATAGATATATAGATATTTATTTCTATATAGCTACATATATATATATTCTCTGTAAATAATCACAAAAATAATTGATTCCCGGTCCCGCTGATCAAACATAAGGTATTTTATTTGGCAGAAAGATGCGTTTCGGCCACAGCCGTGGTCTTGATCACATTGCCCTCGCAGGGGCCATGGAGTTCTTAAAGGTACTACAATCAGCGTCACTTACGTCGTAACAGTTCATCAACATTAGTAAAGTGTGGTATTATACATCAACACAAACAACCAATCTTAGCGCGAATCACATATACAAGATGACATTTGATGAGACTGTAAACATCCCGCAGCCAAGCTAAAATATTTAAGTAATCTCCAGTGATCTTGCACAGAATCAGTGTCATGTTACATTGCTGCTTCCAATAAAGTTACAATCTTTCGTATAAAATCTTTATATAGAGGTTGATCAAGAGACACAATGACAGAGCGACTACACTTATCAATACTACTACTCTCGATATGATATTCTGTCTAATGTTTAGCAAGTGTGCACCCACAGTGTATATATATATGCAATGTTCACTGACTCTAATCACATGGCTTATACTTTCTATCCCAATCTCCCTTAATGGTGTACTCAGAATATGTGATGAGACATGAGAAGAGTTAGCCTAAAGCAACATCTCATTCACACTGAAATGTGACCTTCCCCAGGGAAACTGTAAAATATCTCCTTAATTAGTATGCCATTAAGATGAATAAGGATCTTCCGGTGACCTTTAAGTGTCTACTGCCACTTATGTATTTCCCCAAAAATATGTGAAAGCAGTGTCATCATATTTCATTTCTCAAAGTCTCAGGGGCTTATTTAGAGTTTGGCAGATTGGGGACATTTGCCAAAAAGAGGTGAATGTCTCGTCTGCACTAATTACCGCATATATCTACCTGCGCTGCTTGCAGTGTGCTGTACCAAACATGGGTACTGTAAATGGTGGCTATTTTGGAGAAGACCTTGATGCATACATGTGTGTGCACTTGCTTGTGCCTGCTTGCGAACAGAAGGGCAGTGATCTTAAAATTGCTTTTGTTACACTTAGGTAAAAAGCACTCAGAGATGGCACATTCACACACAAGGGGCAGCTATTTTTTTAATGGTTTTCTCATATGTTACTAAAAATGAAATTCAGAAATTGCCCCCAACCCTTTCTGTGCACCATATGCACAGATAGGAAGCCATCTTTGAATTTTTTGAAAAAAGTAAAAGACAGTTCAAAGACGGCTGGCCATGTGTTTGCAAGAGTTCATATACATGGGCAACCATTTTAAAATCTTTTTGATATACTTTACAAAATATTATTGAAAGAAAATAAGCATTTGACAAAGCCATTAGCTTGGCAGCTAATACCAGACTCATTGGCTTTGCTAATGCTTGTTAAACGTAGCTATGTGCATCAGCCACACATGCCAGACTCTCTGAATAAGTACTTTGGACCTCATGTGGAGGGTGGCAATAGGTAGGCCTGCCGAAAATACTACAAGCAGAAAGCAGGCAGCTGTGGCAATGTGTACCAATTACACCAACTTATTCTGCTGGGTCTGCCATTGTTAAAGCCATAACATCACATTGTACTCTGTATAAATGACAAAATAAGAATAACAATAAATCATGGTAAAGCCACCAAAAAACAGCAAAAGTGGTTTCATTGTATGCGGATCAGATAAGCCACCACATTCTCCTTTAAACATTTCAGACGTAAAACAATAACTGAAAGAACAGAAAAGAGTATAGACCACTTTAATGAAGAGCAACCACCAACCATGTAAATGGAATAGAGACTATAGGTGTTAACTGTGTACTTACTCAGAGATATCATTCCTGCTCCTGCATATCTGGCAGAAAAGTCTGCTGGAAAACCTTTGATATTTGCCAGAAATTGTACTGGTGAATGTGCCCATTGCCTGTACATTTAAAGTAAAATAGGCCATTTTTCTGAAGTCATCTGACAGGTTTACCTTTGCTGCACTATAGTGACATAGAATTCTATATCATGGAGTTTTTCCTCCACTTTTGGAGAAAATTGTACTTCTAACAGCCAAACTTTAAATGGGACAGTTAGTGTGAGCTAGTTTTCTGCATCTGATCCTCATAGGGCTTATGGCATTACATAAGATATTGACACACTGCTTAAAACCTTGCAAATTTGCCTCCAATTACTGTGAGGTGCCTTCAGAAAGTTTCCATATAGACTGAATATTTCTTTCTGTATTGCCAGAGACCTGGGGCTGAGGGATCTGGGTTCCATAGCAGGGCACCGCAGGTCCCAAAAGATCCCTACAAGCCCCTGAGGCCTCTAAGCTGTCCCCTGTCATCTTCAGCTTCACATGGAGCCGCTTGGTGCTCTACTCATAGAAAACAGCATCAAGATTCACCAATATGTCCATATATATGTTCTAAATTCTGAGAAAATACCCTCTCAAATTAGTTTCCAAACTGGAAGTCTTTATGAATGAAAGCTTGTCTCTACTTCCAAATTATCACATCATTCCAATTTTATATGTCTTCTCAAAATTCCAGTTCAGGTTAAATAGCTAACATGTGTTTCACAGTCTTAATGCTTCTTCAGGGCTCAATATTCAAGACCTTATTCACCATATAGTTGTGTATTGATAATCATTAAGGAATAATTAAATAATATAATCAAATTTTAACACAAATATATCCACAATTTATCACTGTTGCTAACTCTTTTGCTGCCTCACTCACTTAAATTTTATTCGACTTATAATAATATGAACAATTACTATCAAAGTGTAATCCTAACCGTACAGTCCTTAATTTGTTGATCCAATAAATCGCTCTAATCCTGACCATCTTCCCAATATTTTCACCCTTTCTTTCTGGGGATTATATATTCTAGACCTACAAATAAAATATCATCCATCGATTCTCCACAATGTTCATTTTGCTAGTGAACCCCCATAGGATATTTCCCATCAACATTTCTGATAGATGCTTCCATCTATCCTTAAGTGTCCTGGTTGCTGAACCAACATATTGTTTTTTACAGATACAAATCATCATATGTACCTAATTTGTAGTGTTACAATTTATAACAATGTAATCGTAAATGTACACCCCTTAGTAAAATCACTTAACGTTTTGTCATTATCCCACACAAACGTGCAACAAATACAGTTGCCACATTTGTAGCATCCTTTAGGTGGATCTGGTAACCACATTAAACTCTCCGTCAAGGGTCCTAAGGGTTCCTTGTATTTAACTTTATCACACAAACTTAAAATGGTTTTCAACATGGTGACTTTCTAGAATGTAACCACTGTTTTTTTCAGGAGAATCCCACCAATATCTGGACCTAAAGGAAGTACCTCTCAATGTTTTAAAAGGCGCTTATATATTATATTGTTTCTACTGCTGAATGTAGTGATAAATCTAATCTCCTCCACTTTCTGAGATTTTGTAGACTTTTCTCTAAATGAGTCCTCCCTAATAATTTTGTATTGCTAGCTCTCTCCTTAGCCACACACAATATATTGTTATCATATCCCCTTTGAAGAAACTGATCCAAAATCTCATCTGCCTGTTTCTTATATCCGATTTTTAATGTGCAGTTTCTTTTTCAACGTAAGAATTCCCCAAAAAGGAATGTTCTTAATCTGTTTTTTAAGATGTCCTGATTCTGCATGTAAAATTGCATTTTCCAATGTTGGTTTCCTCAACATTCTAGACATTAATTTCCCTTCTGCCACATATAATTGAAAATCAAAAAAACAAATAGCAGTTTTGCTATATTCAAACTCATTGTCATTTAAAAATGCTTGAAATGCCTTAAGAACTTCAACAGATTCTTTCGAAATAATAAAAATATTGAATATGTATCTCCCCCAATAACACCTATTGATCACAGGTAGTCCCTCTCATACAACCCCATAAAAAGGTTTGCATAAGAGCGAGCAAACCTGAACAAATTGCAGCTCTTTTAGTCTGTTGGTACAGGTCATTCTGATACAGGAAAAAAGAATCAGTCAATACATAGTCAGTAAAATCCGATGCCATCAAATAATGTCACAGAATACTTGCTGATTTCGTAAATAAAGAGGATTTAACAGCTACCAAACCTTTTGTTTTCAATGCTATTATAAAGACTATTAGCATCTGTGGTTACAAGATAATACTCTGTATCCAATGATATGTCCATAATCTAACATAACAAATCCTTTGTATCTTTACTGTATGATGGTAACATTTTTACAAAAGGAGCCAGATAATTATCCATATTTGCTAATACATGTCCCATGTGCGTCCAAATACCAGGAACGATCGGTCTCCCCTAGTGGGATTTTACCCCCTTACGTGTTTAGATGATGCAAAATGTATAACCAGAACACAATAAGCTGCTTAGCTCCTGTTCACATTAATGTACAGCTATCCATTTGCGGGTGACTGGAAACTCTGAACGGTGCTGTATTCTCAGATAGCTGGCCACCCTACCTGTAACTTATATATGTCCATATAAATGTTCGAAATTCTGAGAAAATACTCTTAAATTATTATCCCAATAGGAAGGATTTTTTCAAAGCTTGTCTCCTTCTCCAAATTGTCACATCCTTCCAACGATATATATCTTCTCAAAATCCTAATTCAGGTTAAACAGCCAGCATGTGTTTCGCGATTTTATTACTTATTCACGGCTCACTATTCAAGATCTTATTCACTTTACAGTTGTGTATTGACAATTATTAATGGAGGATAAACAATACAATCAAATTTGAACACAAATATATCCAAGATTCATCACTGTTGATAACTCGTTTGCTGCCTCAAGTCACTCACTTAGATTTTATACAAATTACAATAATTTGAACAATTTCCAATCAGTGTTTAATCCTTACCTCACTGTCCTCAATTTATTGTTCCAATACATCTCTATAATTCTGACCAGTTTCTCAATCTTTCCACCCTTTCTTCTGTCGATTATATGTTCTAAACCTACAAATCTAATATCTGCAGTCAATTCACCAAAATGTTCATTCTGAAAGTGAACCGTCATAGGATATTATTTATCAACATTTCTGATGCACTTTTGTAAGTGTTTACAAGCGCATGTGCTCCTAATGCACCATGGCTGTGTAGAGGTATTGAACATGTTATAAATGTATGGTCCTTCTATCTTTCCTCAAGTTTCCTGGTTGTTGAACTGACATATTGTTTTTCACAGTTACAAATTATCATGTATACACAATTTGTAGTGTTACAGTTTGTAAAAGATGTAATTGTATATGTACACTCCTCAGTAAAATCACTGAAATTGTTAGCATCATCCCACACAAACTTGCAACAAATACAGTTGCCACATTAGTATCCTCCTTTAGGTGAATCTGGTAACCACTTTAAACTGCTCCTCGAGTGTCCTGTGTGTTTCTTGTATTTAACCGTATCAGTAGGAGTGAGAATGGTTTCAACATGGGTGCTTTCTTGTATGCAACCACTGTTACTTTGAGATGCAGCCCACCAATATCTGGATCTAAAGAAAGTACGTTCTAAAGTGTCTTATATATTATATTGTTTCCATTGCTGAATGTAGTGATCAATCTAAACATCTACACTTGCTTAGTTTTCATTTAGATAATTCTTCACAGTTAATCTTGCTAACTCTCTCCTTAGCCGCACACAATATATTTTTTATTTTATCCTTTTTGAAGAAACCGATCCAAATTCTCATATCCCTGTTTCTCATATTCGATTTGTAGTGTGCAGTTTCTTGAAACTTTCCCCGCTACTTTCTGGAAAGTTTCAAAGTTTTGGGTGGTCTGTCAAGCGGGCACTGAGAAAAAGGGTAAGGTCCCAAAACATGTTCACCCCATTCATTTAAACCTTAGGAATATTGAATCACACCAAATGTGGAATAAAGCCAGATGTTGGTCGAGAAAATGTGCTATTTGTGATCTGCTGTAAATTCATGCAGTAGTTTTTGAAAAATTAATGTTGAATATATTTTTATATTTCACACTGCAGAGGGTGTGAACAGCCAACAGATCTTGAAATAAGATCTGAATGGCTGCCACCTCATCAACAAAGATGTGGGGCCAGGAGTCAGTTCCCTATCCTAGAAAAAAGTTTTAAAAAAACATATAGGGGGTAGGGCAGACATACCGTGCCCCCCAGGCCAAAAAACAGCATTTCTTTTAAAGTCAAAGCAGTGGGCCAGGCCAGATGGGTTGAGCGTTATTTTTGTTTTGGGGATGGGTGCCATTGGAGCCGATATTTTGAAAATGGGGAAGGAGTCGTGCAGACTCCCTTCTCAAGCCTAGAAGAGGGCCAGGACCTCATCCCTCAGGGCCAAGCCTAAATATTGAGGGGAGGGGGCGTGCGGCTCCTCTCCCTTAGATGATGATGGGCCGTGGGGATCCTATCCCTGGTGCCTGATACGTTGCAGTGCTCCAGGGACCCCATCGCTCTGGACACTGTAGTGTTGTGTCATGGAGAGTGTGGGCCTACCCACACACATATATAAATAATATTAATTATATTTAACAATATTTAACAATATTTGGAAAACTATTGGAGTCGGGAGTCTGGAAATATTATATATAGTATTCCCACCCCAGTTTATGCAACAGTAGGGAATAAATTAATGAATGAAGAGTTTTGTAAAGCGCATGAATGCCAGTGCGTCTTAGCGCTGTAATTGCCAGTGTGATCGTACAGTGAGGGCAGGCGCTGGCTTAAAACCTGAGTAGGAATAGCCATGTTTTTAGGGATTTTCTGAACATCTGTCTATTAGTTTGGGTCCTCAAAGTAAAAGGTAATGTGCTCCATAATTTACAGGCGAGATGAAAGAAGCTTCAGCTCACCCATTTTACAGTCTGTACACAGGGGATGTCAAAATGGGAAGCCAAGGATGATCTAAGGTTTCATTGTTGGGTGTACCGTCTGATGACTTTGTTGAAGTGAGCAGGTCCGACGCCGTAGAGTGTCTTCTGGACAATGCACAAAGACTTGAATTGAACCCTCTCCTGAACAGGCAGCCAGTTCAGATCACAAATAGCTTTTGACACTGGACTGAATTTAGGAATTTTAAGCAGTAAGCATGCTGCTGCATTCTGAAGTGACTGTAGCTTCCGTAAAATCATTTTTTTGGTCCCAGGTGGAGGGCATTATAGTAGTCTATCCTTGATGAGATCAAGGCTACGATTACTGTTTTCTGTAGATCCATTGGAATGAACGGGAAGGTGTAGGCTTTCAGAGAGGTTACATTTACTATTCCTACTCCAAACAGGTCAACAGTGAGTATTGTACTTAGCAGGGGTAGGATTTCCCATTCCACCTCCAGTCTAAGCAACAGTAAGGAAAGTACTTCACTTCAAACACATTATATATTTGAATAACCCTATTAATTTAGAATAAATATAAAAATCTTAATATGAACATTAATAGATAGATAGATAGATAGAGTGGGCAAGGCCAGGATGACTGAAATGCATTGCATTTTGCTGCTGTTTGTATATCATAAAACACCGTTGGAACTAAGTCCTGCGTGCACGTGGAGTCATTTTTCCTGGAACTCTGGTGCTTTATATATATATAAAATAAAAAAGAATTAAACAATTGGCATGATTATTAAACAATTTAATATTTATCAATTAAAATACATTGTTATTTAATTATTACTTAACTGTCCACACTATACCCCTACACGCCTAGCAGCCCACAATGAAAATATAGCAAAAAGAAATCAGTATTATATAATGTACATAAGTAATAATTAGTTAAATAATTAATAATACATCAATAATTAGTTGCAAATTAATGTTACTTAACTTCCCACCCTGTATCCCTAATTATTACACAATGTATATAATTAAGAATCAATTAAATAATGAATAGTAAATTAATTGTTAATTATTAATTAGTTACAACTTAGTTAACTTCCCACCCTATAACCCTACAAACCCAGTAGCACACACTTCAAATTTAGCTAAAAAATGATGCAATTATTACACACTTTACATAATTAATAATCAATTAAAATATTAATTAATCAATAACGAACTGTTAATTAATTATTTCTTCATTAACTTACCACCCTATACCCCTATGAAACTATCAACATCCTGCAACACTATAAAATAATATTTACAATTAAATTAAAAATCCCTTGAAATTACAAACTATATTTAAAACTATTAGTAACAATTATACAAACAACAATAACACATAAAATGAATATAGGAGCTAAAACACATTAAGATTGTAAGAAAACGATATTTTTTACAACTATATTATTAAAAACGATATTAACTACAACGATATTCCTAGCAACTACATTAGCTGAAAAAAACAATATTCTTGACAACGATATTTCTGCATCAGGATATTTTTATATCAGGATATTTTTTTCCAATATTTCTGTCTCCCGATATTTACAACTTGATATTTTGTTCAAATACCCTTACCTGGGGTATACATAAAGTATTGTAGTTTACTTTACTTCTCTTGGATATATCTAAATATTGTATAGTGTATTTCCTCTGGATGTGTCCATGGTTTATGTTCTGTATCATCCTTGGCAGTTTCAAGATAATGTCATGTTTTTATTCTGGACTTAGTTCAGAAAAGACCTCATGCTATGTCTATTCAGATACATTGGATACTTTGTATAATGTGTTTTAGTGATGTATCAGGTTTTCTGCCACCAGACATCCTCCTGACACATCTTTAGGAAATGCCCACAGGGGCAGGAAACTGTTACTTCTTCACGGTCCCACAGTACATACTCAAGATGAAGTCAGTGCAATATAGGTGCCCATGGCTGTTTCTTGAACGGTTTCCTAGATAGATACTGCCATGGATGAGCCAGATGGAATACCAAAAGTGTCTTTAGAAATCCTCTTATAATTGCAGAATAATTTTGTAATGAAAATGGCAGTGGAGTTGGGACTTCTGTAGCCTTTCAGCCATCACTGAGATAGGATTCTTTTTGGTCCTTGAGAGGTGAAATATTAACCATGTTTTATGTGAAATGTGATTTTGTAAGCTGCATGGATAAGAGGTAGATGTCCGGCAAGCCCTGTAAGTCCAAAGGCAAACCTATGCTATTGAAGGCAAGTGCTAAGAATGGAAAATTAAATAGGAACATCAGGTAGGTACTAAATGATGATTGGAAAAGTTAATTCACTATACAATGATTTAATTGCTGATTGAAGATGGGAGAGTTGGATAGGGTAGGGGCATG
Source organism: Triturus cristatus (assembly GCF_964204655.1). Taxonomy (NCBI): domain Eukaryota; kingdom Metazoa; phylum Chordata; class Amphibia; order Caudata; family Salamandridae; genus Triturus; species Triturus cristatus. The sequence continues at coordinate 298,868,210 of NC_140583.1, read as the reverse complement.
AAACCCTTTTTTTTGGTTTGTTGGGTGATGGATGACAGGAATAGTACAAATGTTACTCAGCAACGAGAGATGGATTATATTTACTGTTTACATAACTGCTTTTGTGTTCTTGTCTTGCAGCGGATCTCATATTGAGAACTGGCATTCTATCTTACGTAATGGGCTAGTGAACGCCTCTTACACAAAGCTGCAGGTAAGGTTCAATGGTTTGTAAAAACATTATTGGTGCAACCTCAGTATCAGGCCACATCCTTCATTACCTTTACCACTTATCAAAGAAGATAAGGTGATGGTATTCCATTGTCTAATCATTCAGAAAGAGTAGGTATGTTTTGGGTAAATAAGACCTTCACCCCTTATCTTCCGAAGACTTAATTCTCTGAAAAGTGGATAAAGATGCATAATAGTAACTTAAGGTTGTCCTCTAGGCAAAGCTAATTAACCTTATCACAGTATATTGGGTGGTGGAATCACAAGATGATTGAAAAGGATCAAAGATGAAAATAAGGGAGTAATGGTAGTGTGATGGCATCTGGATACCCTCACGGGTGATTAATCGCACTCTACAAATTCACATAACATAACAACTTAGGGGCCGATTCCGATTTCGGTCGGAAGGGCTCCGACTGACGGTCGGAGCCCTTCCGACCGATTTGGATCATGTCGGTCTTTCCGACCGAGCCATTCAGATGGGCTCGGTCGGAATTAAATCCGACACGGATTTTCGGATTACGGACGACAGGCTCGGAGAGCCCGTCCACCATCCGGAAATCTCCCAGTATTCCCCCGGCCGCCTCTTTGCGACTGAGGGAGTACAATGGCAGTTTTTCACTGCCTCTTCGTGCTGGTTTTTCCGGCACGAAAAGGCAGTCGGAAACTGCCTTTGGGGGCCCCAAGTAGGGCCCCCATGGGTGCGAGGCTGCCATATGGCGGCCTGGGGTCACCTATGGTGCCCCTCTTTGGATCCCTGCACCCGGTGGCAGGCACCTTGGGGTGCCGCCCACAGGGTGCAGGGATGAACTGCACCCCTGCTTTCAAGGATGCAGGCATGCATTCCGCTCGGAATGCATACCTGCATTGTCTTGTATACGATTGCGACCGAACCCTGTTCGGTCGCATCGTACTAGCTGGACCGTAACCGACGACAGCAGGTGGGTCGGTTACGGCTCCTGACCGATATCGGACGGACCTGACTCCGTCCGACATCAGAATCGGCCCCATAGAGTGAACGCAATGCTACAGGCCAGGTTGGGTCTGTGTAGGACCGAACAGGCCTGTCATTGTTTATGGTATAATTCGATATTTGGAAATATTTGTACTTCTTGCTGATTTTACTCATTCTTTGTCACCAGGCAAAAAGCAGTTTAACAATTAGAATGGAATTGAATAATTGTAATACAGTACATTAGCAAAACCTTGATACACTGCACCATAAGTTAGTTTGCAGCAAGTATGAGCTTCTCTCTCATGAAATGGATCCCACACTATCAGACACATCTTGAGTCCTCATTGTGATTCATGTAGTAAAAACATTACCACACAGAACTGGGGCAGTTTCAATAATCTTGTTTCCGAGAACACAGTAAAACTGCATGCAATGTTCATTGAATGCTTTTATACAGCGCGCAAAATTAGCCCAGGTGCTAATTAGCCAAGCGATAATACTGATACAGTATCCTAAGGAATCGTTTTTTAACAATGCAGATTTTCACTGGGATTGGCACCTTTGCTATAACGGGGGCCTTGGTGTCTTTGAGCTCCTGAGTCCCTTCTTTGTTTAGGATTTCACTCCCCCCTCCCCAGTTGTCCCTATGTTTTGCTTGTCCCCATAAGCAGTCAGTAGGTAAAGTTGAATTCAGTGAAGGGAGAATAGAGCTCAGCTGTACCCATGTTGCTCATCCTACTATTTTCCTGCAAGCTGCATGGAGCAGCCTATGGCAAAGGGATCTACCTGAGCCCCATCTCCAGTATTTCCTTTGGATACTCAGGTAAGGTTGTCTCCCATTTTTCTAATTTTACCCATCTTCTCATTTGGCAAGGAACTCTACATTCTCTTACCTTCCTAATTTTCATCTATTGGAGTGCTTCTGTTTTCATAGCTTTATCGTCTGTTTGATCATTCATCTTGGGTATGAATCCCTGCTATTCTCTGTGTTTAATCGGCTATATCTTTCAGATATTACCTACTAGCCTGGTCCATTTTCCTGCACGACTCACTCTGCCAATAAACAAATACGTGATATTATGTTTTTTAATAGCTTTGCTCACCCAGTTCAACACTTTCCATTTATTTAAGTTGCTTTTGGCCTTTCATGTGTTAGCATGATGGATGCTGTTGTTGATATTTATTGCTGTTGTGTTTGCTAACTCTCATGTTTGGTTCTTTTATATATGATTATTGAACTAGAGGTTGCATTTTGATGCCTTTGGCTGTCCTACATCCTGTGTGTTGGTTGCATTATAACTGATGGGTTTGCTAGTTCATGTTTGTTGGTTCCATCATAAGTGATGTGTGTGGTAGTCCTTCTGTGTACACTACAATTTAGCTGATGTCTGTTTAACCTCATGTGTGTTGTGTACAACATTGCTGATACCGGTGGCATCTCTGATGTTTGTGTTACAGACTTAGTCTACATTAGTGCTTGTCTTTTGATATGTTTATAACTGAGTGTTGTAGGGCTTGAGACTCAGCCACTGGTTGAGCCTCTTGACAAGTAAAACTGCATAAGGGCTGGAATGACAAAGCAGTACATAAGGCATATAGTTTGAAGATATACGACTACTAGTTATGCCATTGGCTGGGTTAGAATGACTTTGTGGGTTGGTCCTACCTTTGCATTGTTTCTTCTTTTATCTGTTGCTTTCTCTAAGTCCCTTCAAACTCAGTTCCCTGGTCACTTGGGAATCTCACAGTAAGCCAACCGCTCTTCTGAGATCCCAGGTTCCTGCTGAGCTGGAGCATTCTCACACTCTGGTGGTTTCTCAGTGTCCATTTTCCCTTAGTAGTAGAGCTGTTATATTTTATCATCACATAAGCTTGGGCAGCTTTCGTCTGGTGGTGAGACTAGGTACGACTGCCATCCCCTTGGTGGCCCGCTAGCTCCTTTGGATGTTCTGCCTTCAGTGGCTATCTATGTTGCAAGTAAATATCCCTCCTTCCGAAAGTAGACTTGGATAACTGGTATTGGGTTTCTGAGGCTTAGGTCACTGCCCTGTCTCAGATATACACTAATGGTTCTGCATTTCTTCACATGAGAACATGTTTGTGGATCTCCTGAGTCACAAATGTCTCCTTTCCTATGCCAAAGTCTTCTGAGACATGTGTCTGCCTCCCTTCTTCTGAGGGGTACCTAGTTCTGTGTGTCCTTTGGCAGAGATGACCTATTTCAAGATCTTTTAGATCATTGAAGGTACCAAGTTAGGGATTTTCTTGAAAAATGCCAGTCTACCTGTTTCCAGAGAGATATGTCTTTATTGGAGTTGTTCCAAATTTACATGTGCTGTAGCATCCTGCTTCCATTTAGTCTCCGGTTTCAGGCGCATGTCTCCTCACAAGGGCCTCTGAACTTGAGCATTCATGAGACAACGTCTCCCATCTTTTTGGAGGCAAGGTCTTGCTGCCAACTAAACGATTCCTTATCTACTCCTTTTGTGCCAGGAACTCTACAGGGCTACATCTTCTGATCTTCCAGGAGTGAAATCAACAACTTCTTTTCTGACTTCTCTTGTACTGCTTTCAATTTTGTTTTTCCTGTTTTCTGTATACATATGAAATGAGTAATTATGTAATATAGTTCACTAATGCCATTCAGGGGTTCTGGTGACATCATAAACAATGAAGCCGAAGGCCGAGTGGTTTGTACATGTCACCAGAACCCCGAGATGGAGCTAGGACACCTTTATTTTTAACTGTTTTTATTTGGGTTTTCATATGCAGACATAAGGCAATAATACATTACATTTGCATCATTCTGAGTCAATATACAATCACTGTTCCAGTGGTTCGTAAAACAGTGTCATACCCATTGGGCCATAAATTGGGCAACTCATCCACCCGCCTTGCGTGTGGTGTCAGCTAACTTGGGCGGTACCTCTAAACTGGATGGAGCTAGGACACCTTATTGTGCTGCATATTTATTTTGTGGCAGTTAGCTGTAAAAAGAAGTTTTTTTCAAAATACTGCTAACAATGGGTACTAATTGGAATTCAAATGTTTAGGCTTTGTTTATCATTCTTGAATATATGATAATAAAACAATGGGCAATGGTGAAGGTCAATGGATTTAGATTAATCTGTGGCTGCAGCATCTACCATCTAAATATGGATGTACTGCCTTTATCTCCACATAGTTCGAAAATTGCAATATAGCATATTGTTTCTATCTCGAATAGATACAAATAGTACTGACAGAGAACGTACCACATAATTTGCATTTAACTGCATAATTTAGGTAACTTGATGGTTGATTTAGACCTCCATGTTGCACAATCCTAGTAGTCCTGACAATGTACAGTATGTACACATAGCTTTGGTGCTGTAATTATGGTGGTGAGCTCTGTATATTTGTCAAATTTCATGGTTCCCTCTGAAATATGGGTTTTATAGCACTGCACATCAATGCACCAAAACGTGAAATATATATAGATAGATAGATAGATAGATAGATAGATAGATAGATATACATATATTTATGCATATATTTATTTTTAGTTATAGTTAGAACCTTGTTTTTTTTCAAAAAGCATTTTTTCTTTTGCCAGTATCATTGGCACCGGTTGACGAATCTTCACGAAATTTCCAAAACTAATGGGGCGCTCCGGTCAGCTCCTGTCTTGAAAGTTTCGGGGTGATTCGTCAAGCGGGGGAGCGAGAAAAGAGGGGGGTCCCAAAACGTGTTTTCTCCATGTTAATTTCCATATCAAAATTTAGACACGGCTGCAGCCTGAACTGCTGAACGGAATTACACCAAATTTGGCAAAAAGGTAGTTTTTGGTCCAGAAAGCACTTTTTTCTTTAAATGGTGTAAATCTGTCCAGTTGTTTTTGAGAAGTTGAAACAGATATCAATATTTGAGAATTGTGAGATCTGATTGGCTGATCCCTCCTGATCATGAGCTTATTTCTGATTGGCTGCCAACACTTCAAACCAGGAAGTGTTGCCAACCATCTTGTGACTTGGTTGAACCGAGTCACAAGCAAAAAGGTGAGAAAAACATGAAAAATTAAGAAAAGGAGGCAGGGTAAAAACACCCTGACCCCCTAGGCCTTGTCAGGGGGTAACACAGGGACCCCCTGGGCCAAAAAAGCAATTTTCTTTTTATATTTTCAGCGGGATTCGCATAGGGTGTGCAATTACTGCCGAAAAAGTTTAAAAAAACTAAGCGTGGTCTCCCGTGCTTTATTTCTTTTAAGCCCCTAGTGGACTAGGTCCCGGGGACAATATTTAATTATTATGCCCCCGCATGCCCGGGGACCACCACCTCACCGTGGCTTTATCAATATTGTGCGGTGGTACGCGGCACCCCCGCAGCCCCGGGGACTCCCACCTCCCCGTGGCTGCAATATATTAAATTAATTGTATGGGGGCTCCTGCACCCCCTTACACTGCCCCAGGGCCCACCACCTCTCCGGGGCATTGAGTAAATTAAATACGGGCGTCCGTAGCGGACCCCCGATGACAATCACCTCTGTTGGAGGGGGGCTGCATGGCCCCCTTCATGGAGCCCTCCTTGGCCCTGGGTGTCATGCCCCGTGATCCGGAGCGAACCCTTACACTGGGGACCGCCAACACCCGGCTCCAGCTGTGTCCTGGGGTGCCCACTCCCGGGACATTGCAGTTTGCCATGGCAGGGCATGCTCCTGCCCAGCCGTAGCAAACACTGCTTCGCTTCATGGAAGCGAGAGCAGGAAAACAAAAGCAATGTCGGCACCCGCCGGAGGCTGGGAGCCAGCAGGGATCTCGGGGGCACTGAGGCTCCCCCACGATCCCCAACAGTGAGGCCAAGCCCCAGAGGATGAGGTCCCCGGGGCCCAAAATGTACCAGGTAGGGGGGCTGAACTGGCCTGGCCATTTTAAATAATAATAAAAAAGAAATAAGGCCGGGTCCCAGGGTAAGGGGTCCCCAGGGGCCAAAATTTGCCTGAGGAGGGGGGCCATGCAGCCCACCTCCAAATTGTTTTTGTAAAAGAATGCTGACCAGGCCCCGGGGGATGTTAATGTTATGGGGAATTTATAGAGCGCACGGCTACTCCAGGGAGTGTCCCGGCGCTGAAACGTCCCACTTGAAAGAGAGATAGTATGCATTCTAATCCTAACAGGTCCACAGTTACTGATGGAACAACCAGGTCTTAAGTTGGCGCCTGAAACTGAAAAGCTCCTGTTCTTGTCTGAGGGCGAAAGGTAGAGTGTTCCATAATCTTCCGACTACCACCTGGAAGGAGCGACCGCCCTTCCTAGTCCGGAAGAATTTGGGCACCAGTAACAAGTGTTGTGTTGATGACCTCAGAGTCCTGGCCGGGGTGTAAGGTATAATTCTCTTTCTAATGTACTGAGACCCACTGTTATGGAGAGCCTTAAAGGCCAGCACAAGAGACTAAAAATTATCCTGTTCTTCACTGGAAGCCAGTGTAAAGCTTTTAAATGAATCGTCATATGGGTCCTAGGCCCTACCAGAGAAATAGCTCTGGCGGCCGCATGTTGAATAACCTGTAGGCGACCTAATAAGTAATTAGGGATTCCGAGTAATTAGGGATAAAGCATTTGCATAATCCAACCTGGACATAATCAGGGCTTGGACCACAGTTTTTCTATGGGACAATGGGAGCAGAGGTAAAACGTTTCTCATCATTCTTAGGAGTCTGAAGCACATGCCAGCCACAGATTGCACCTGTGACTTCATGGAGAGATCTGAGTCAAGCATGGCTCCCAGATTTTTAACGGTGGTAACTGGGCTAGCAGATGGCAATTGATTCCGGGGCCACCAATTGGGCTCCCCTCCCGTAATAAAAAATAAATAAACAAATTTAAAGATGCAATGCTCAAGGGGAGGTGGTCCCCGGGGCCAATAATGGCCTCAGGAAGGGGCCACGCCGCCCCCGTTCTGAAAAAGGAAACCAAAAAAAATTTAAAGAGGCAATGCCTGGGGGATGGGGTCCCCAGGGCCCACATAATATTAAGAGAAGGGGGGGCCATATAGCCCCCCTTCTAACAATAAAAATAGAAAACAGAAGCCAGCATCTCGCCGAAGGCCCTGGCCCCTCCTTGCACCACTCTGCAAATGCCCCTCCTGGCGCGTTGTGGGTTGGAGGATTAACTCCCCTAGAATTTTAAGGGTCCTTAGTGGCCAACTAGCCCACCAGGTACCTCCAGTAAGCCCCACACAGTGGGATTGCTGAAAGGTGGTCCGAGGCCAAGCCACATTTTACACCACTCTGCAAACGCGCTTCTTGGCGCATTGCTGGTGGGGCGATGAGGTCCTCTTGTGTCCTGAGGACCTCAGGACTAAAGTGGACTTCATCCCCCGAGCAGCAGTGTGCCAGGAGGCGCGTTTGCAGAGTGGTGTAAAAAGGGAACGTGGCCTCGGGCCACTCTCAACAATCCAGCTGTGTCGGGCTTAATAGAGGTAACAGGAGGGCTAGTTGGCCCCCAGGGACCCTCAGGAGGCAATGGAACTTCATACTCCAACCAAGAGTGCTCCAGGAGGCGCGTTTGCAGAGTGGTGGAGAAAGGGGGCTTCCTGGCACACTACGGGTTGGGGGATGAAGTCCACTTTACTCCTGAGGGATTTTGGGGGCGAAGAAGCCCTCCTGGTACCTCCTGTAAGTCCTATGCAGCGGAATTCCTGAGCGCTGGTCGGAGGCCCAGCCCCCTTTCTGCACCACTCTGCAAACATGACTACTACGTTATAGTTATAAATTAGCATTTAAAAAACCTTAGAAATCCACTGAAAAAAACATAGGTTTCAGGGACGTTACAGTTAGTAATTAGCATTTAAAAAACCATAAAAATTAATTGAAATAAACACAGGTTTCAGGGACGTTATAGTTACTAATTAGCATTTGAAAAGCCATCGAAAATCATGGAAAATAAACACGGGTTTCAGGGAAGTTATAGTTAGTAACTAGCATTTAAAAAAAGCTTTTAAATTCACTGAAAAAAACACAGGTTTCAGGGACGTTACAGTTAGTCTGACATTACACTCGTACAAAACCAGTGAAATTCGGCCATTATATACCTCGCGCCCTGCAATGCACTGCTGATGACGTCACATATTACACCACTCATGACATGGTCAGTGACATCACTGATGACATCAATCATCTCCTTGTGTTTGCTTTGTTCACCATAAGTTGACAGTGTATGCCCAGACATGGCTCCCTTGCTCACTTTGCCACTGAATTCAAACTAGCCTGGCTGATGAGGGGTGTTACCCTGGAACCGGTCCCAGGATGCTTGCTTCCGGTTCAGGGAAGACCTGGCTTAGCAGTTCAGGCTGGACTTTTTCCCATGAGGCACAGGGTCACGACTGATTGGCATATAGCTGGGTCTGAACTGAGGTGGCGAAGTGAGTTAAAGAACGAGGATGGATTCAACCCAGATATGTGAAGGGGGTGAGTGTCTGAAACGTTTCAGCGCTCTGTCTATCATCTCTTTGTGTTAGCTTTGTTCACCGTAAGATGGCAGGGAATGCCCAGGTGTGAGTCCTTTGCTCACTTTGCCACTGGATTTAAGCGAGCCTGGCTTATGAGGGGTGTTACCCTGAAACCGGTCCCAGGATGTTTGCTTCCGTTTCAGGAAAGACCTGGCTTAGCAGTTCAGGCTGGACATTTTCCCATGAGGCACAGGGTCAAGACTGATTTGCATTTTCACAGATTGAGGCCGCGGTACGAGAATTGCTGAGGGACAACAAGCCGCCGCGAATTGCAATGGCTAAACTAACTATGGGATGGTATGATGGGGGAATAGGACTGCCGGATTTGCGCCGTTACTACCAAGCCTCACAATTGACGGCCATAAACAGCTGGGTGTTTGGGGGGCACGATGACCCAAGCTTCCGTACTGATCACTGGCTGCTGGGAAAAGGGGGTTATAATAGAGCCCTATATACTAATCACAAGAAGCTGGGATTGACGGGCCCAATGGAGCGTACGGTAGCAGTGTGGAACGGGGTTCAGAACCAGATGGGTTGGAGGGGTCGCCTGACGAAGGCAACCCCGCTATGGGAGCCAGACATACTGGGGAGACTTAGCTCATACGCAGGATTCGATAAGTGGGACTTGATAGGAATCTCTAGGGTAGGTGACATGTGGGTAGAAGTGAAAAAGTAATGTGCCAACAAGGGATTTTGTTTGAAGAAATTATATCTTTTTTTAGTTTTAGAAAATTAATTTGAAAATGAGTTCAAAACTGATACTCAACAACACATTATTTGACTGAATTGATCAAATATGTAAAACACACACGGTGTATCTATTTCGTGAAAAAATCACAGATCTTTTTATATATACAATCAATAAAAAGGAGTACAAATAAACAATTGAATGTGCAGTGTAACATGAAGAGAGAAAAAAATAAATGTTATCCACATTTCATGAAACAAAATATCCAATCCACAAGAAAACACAGAGATCTATCTCATAATAGGAGAGCAATCAACTGTACATAGATGTTATGGATATAGATAATGTAGTCGACGTTTCGGTCTGTGATGGCGTCAATCCGTCAGACCATCTTCAGGACAGTGGAGATTTCTAAAAAGGACTCTTATGACTCATTGAATTCAGTCTGAGTAGAGGCAATTTCATCCCCTCATCGAATGGATTATGCTGGTTCCGATCTTAGTTGGATGAAGATATTCCTTCCTGATATCTATGAAGGGATAATAGAACACTGCAAGGCAGCACTATGAGTGTGGTACTCTTGTACGTCAAAAGGAGGAGACTATCCTTCCTGGTTTAAGGTTCTTTCTTGGGAACTCTGTGATGACAATTTCTATCCGAGAAGAAACGAATTCAACAACCGTCCGCAGGCAGGAACCCGAACACGTCGACTACATTATCTATATCCATAACATCTATGTACAGTTGATTGCTCTCCTAATATGAGATAGATCTCTGTGTTTTCTTGTGGATTGGATATTTTGTTTCATGAAATGTGGATAACATTTATTTTTTTCTCTCTTCATGTTACACTGCACATTCAATTGTTTATTTGTACTCCTTTTTATTGATTGTATATATAAAAAGATCTGTGATTTTTTCACGAAATAGATACCCCGTGGGTGTTTTACATATTTGATCAATTCAGTCAAATAATGTGTTGTTGAGTATCAGTTTTGAACTCATTTTCAAATTAATTTTCTAAAACTAAAAAAAGATATAATTTCTTCAAACAAAATCCCTTGTTGGCACATTACTTTTTCATTTAAACTTGCCCAAGCCCTCAAGGGTATATTGGGTCTTTCCCTTACGGTTACAATGTGGGTAGAAGGGCAAAAGGCTTCCTTCCCGGAACTTCAAGCCAAGTACCAGTTAGCCCCGTCTGAGAGATTTTGTTACTTACAGATTAGCCATGCTATAGATGCGGCACGGCCCAAAGACGGGCCCCTTCCGGACTCCTCTCCCTTGGAGGATAGACTCCTGTTGGACCCCATGAACTGTAAGGCCATTTCGCTCACGTACAAGAAGCTGATCAACAATAGAAGTGATCCTATGACCAAGCTTAGGGCGGCCTGGGAGGCCGACTTGGGAGACCTGCCCGATGAGGACTGGAGGGAGGCATTATCATCGCCAAGAGAAGTAGCCGTCCCCATGCGTTTACGACTTGTGCAACTTAAAGTCCTTCATAGGGTATATTTTGATGCCAGACTGTTGCACAGACTCAATAGGTGCCCAGATTCCCAGTGCCTCAGACAGTGCGCACAGACTGGCATGTTTTTATATATACTATGGGATTGTCCCTGTATAACGGAATATTGGGTCAAAGTCACCAGACAAATGGCCAGGGTTTGCGATAAGGCAATAGACCCTACACCCACGCTATGCTTGTTGAACATCTGGGTAGCGACAGACCTTACGCAAATTGAACAACAATGGGCCACAGGGGGATGGGGGGTAACCAAGAGGAACATTGCACAGCTATGGGGAGTAGGCACCTTACCAAAACTAGCGGACTGGGCTAAGGACATGGACTACGCCATGCTAGCGGAGAAGGCAGTGTTCAAGGAGAGGGGGTGCCCATGCAGATGGGATCACAAGTGGGGGAAGTGGAACAAGTATAGAGGCAACATCTGTGTTTCTCCGACAGTCGAACTTAGGAAGGAGAGTCAACTGCTACGGGGAGGAGTAACACTGAATCAGCAAACTTCTGAGTAAAGGGTCCCAATGGGGCCGCCTGTAGGGGTGATACGAGGTTAAATTGAAAAGAGTGTCATGGCGTGTGCCACGGGGGGCGCTCCCGGTACGGGGAACTGTAATAATGTTGGTGATGGGGCGTGGTAAAAGGCGCAGAGGGATGGATGAACAGGCAATAGTAGACATCTTTGCATTGTCAAATGTATTTGTTATGCTCGCTGTCTTAAGTATTAATAAAAAGTGTTTTAAAAAAAAAAAGACTGATTTGCATATAGCTGGGTCTGGACTGAGGTGGCGAAGTGAGCTAAAGAACGATGATGGATTCAACCCAGATCTGTGACTGGGGGTGAGTGTCTGAAAATGTTCAGTGCTCCGTCCATCATCTCCTTGTGTTTGCTTTGTTCGCCCTAAGTTGGCAGAGTATGCCCAGACGTGGGCCCCTTGCTCACTTTATCACTGGATTCAAGCTAGCCTGGCTGATGAGGGGTGTTACCCTGAAACTGGTCCCTGGATGCTTGCTTCCGGTTCAGGGAAGACCTGGATTGGCAGTTCAGGCTGGACTGTTCCCATGAGGCACAGGGTCAACACTGATTTGTATATAGCTGGGTCTGGACTGAGGTGGCGAAGTGAGCTAAAGAACGATAATGGATTCAACCCAGATCTGTGACTGGGGGTGAGTGTCTGAAAATGTTCAGTGCTCCGTCCATCATCTCCTTGTGTTTGCTTTGTTCGCCCTAAGTTGGCAGAGTATGCCCAGACGTGGGCCCCTTGCTCACTTTATCACTGGATTCAAGCTAGCCTGGCTGATGAGGGGTGTTACCCTGAAACTGGTCCCTGGATGCTTGCTTCCGGTTCAGGGAAGACCTGGATTGGCAGTTCAGGCTGGACTGTTCCCATGAGGCACAGGGTCAACACTGATTTGTATATAGCTGGGTCTGGACTGAGGTGGCGAAGTGAGCTAAAGAACGATGATGGATTCAACCCAGATCTGTGACTGGGGGTGAGTGTCTGAAAATGTTCAGTGCTCCGTCCATCATCTCCTTGTGTTTGCTTTGTTCGCCCTAAGTTGGCAGAGTATGCCCAGACGTGGGTCCCTTACTCACTTTACCACTGGATTCAAGCTAGCCTGGCTGATGAGGGGTGTTACCCTGAAACCAGTCCCAGGATGCTTGCTTCCGGTTCAGGAAAGACTTGGCTTGGCAGTTCAGGCTGGACTGTTTCCATGAGGCACAGGGTCAAGACTGATTTGCATGTAGCTGGGTCTGAACTGAGGTGGCGAAGTGAGCTAAAGAATGATGATGGATTCAACCCAGATCTGGGGGTGAGTGTCTGAAAAGTTTCAGCGCTCCGTCCATCATCTCCTTGTGTTTGCTTTGACATCACTGACCATGTCATGAGTGATGTAATATGTGATCTCATCAGCAGTGTTAAAGTTAGCTGAGTTTGTTGCATTTCAGTTTAGCTCCGTTCTCTGGCAGATTGTTCTGCTTTATTCTATTGCTTTAAAAACTCAAGATGATTCTGCATATCTTTTGATGATCAGCTCTTACCTCTCTCTCTCTCTCTCTCTCTCTCTTTCGCGATCTCTCTACGGGGAAGAATTAGGAATTTCTCTGGCATTGCACTCCAGCTTTTGATCACTAGCAGCACAAGATTTTCTGTAATTTTTTCACTGCCTAATCTCTTTTTGTTTCTCTGAACTGAGTTCTGTCCTGTGGTCTTCCAGCTGATATTTCATGTCTCCAACCCAACCATTTTCTGACTGCTTTTGCGCTTTTTACATTGGAGCTCCATTCAGGTTTCAAGTTCTGAGTAAGGGTGGGATTGGAAACATGAAAATTATTGTAGTCGATGGGTGTAGTAACTCTTGTTATTTGCTTCCTTCCTTGGTGATACCTCTGTTAGTTGTTATGCGTTTGTTCAATCTTGGCTGATATTTATCCTAGGGTTTGTGTTATGGTTCCTTCTTATGTAACAGTTGCGTCAGCTCCTCGGAGTTCAGTCCATTATAGTTCTTGGCTGTGCCTGCTGGTGTATGTCCTTCATAGCCGTTTACTGTGCTGATGTTTGCGTGCTGATTTCATTACTGAGCACATACACAATGCGCTGCTGCCTGACTATTGGTGATGGATGTGTTAATTGAATCATTTCGATGACTTTGCTACCTTTTCTGTAATGGTTACATATTGTTGATTGGTTGTTCCAAACTCTGCTGTGTTGGTTACTTGGGTAGTATGCTTGCTTTTCTTTGTTGATTTACATGCAGACGGTAGATATTAAGGCTTTTGTTTTTTAGTTCCATAAAAATATAACACATGCCAACCAACTCTGTGTGTCGGTTCCATTGTGACTGATGGCTACCCTTTCTCTCTCACCTGTTTATTCAGTTATGGTTGAGTATTGGTGTTCCCTCTAGAATGTTATTTCCACTATGGTTGATGGCTGTGCTAACATTATGGCTGATGATTATGGTAGTGTCTCTTTCACTGATAATGCTGTATTTGTTTGTCCATATACAGTTGCTGCCTGTGGTAGCTGTTGTGTATGCCTTCTTCCTAGCAGATGATGATACTGTTTTTTGTTGCCTATGGATCTATTTTATATAAGGCACCTTTTTGAGTGCTGACTTTGTTGTTACCATTGTACTCCCTTGGTATCCAGAGGGGCTTTACTCTAAGTTCTGTTTTGTTTTCTAATTCCTGGTGTTTCTGCTAGTTGCTGTGTTTTCTAATCCAACGGAGGTAATGACTGTGATCATCTTTGGTTCATTTGCCACTGGCATCTGCCACAGCTAGCTGGGCTGGTTATTGTGTTTGGCTCTTTTAAAATTGATCACTTTGTTTTCTAGTTCCGTCTCCTCGTGCCTTTAGCTCCTGGTTGTAGCTGTGATTGTTTCCCTAATAGCTTTTGCATAGTGTTTGCATGACATTAGCTACAATATTTCCAGTTATTTGATTTCTTCATTGAATTTGTTTTTTCACGCTGCGTGTTTTCTTCAGAATTGTTGGGTCTAGGTTGCTTTGTTAGTGTTTATTTTAGATCTGGTGATTTTGCTAGGACTTGCATAATGCTTCCCTCAGAGCTGGTGGCTTGGCTAACATTTGGTTTGGGTATTTAGTGCATTATACATGTTTGTTTCTTCTCATCTAGTGGCTACCTTACCTCTTGTACTAGGTTCTTTCGTAACTGATGACTCCACTAGTTAGCTACTCACCAAAACCCATTTAAATTAAGTTCCTAGACACAAGTCCTCACCCCTCTGACAGCCTAAGGCTCACCCACAACTTACTCACCATTCTCGACCACCTGCAGCAGATAAGGCACAGATCACCCAGTAACTACCACTTCCGGTATGAGGAGGCACCTGCCAGTTCTAATGACATATGCAGAGTATGAGTTTTCAACTACCTGGAATGGGGCAGAAATCCCATGCGGATATGACTTGCCAGGGGAGCTCGGTTAAGGTTTCTAAAAAACCAAATGGGTTTCTTGCCGAGGAGACTTCTATCCAATGACCCCGATGACTGGGCTTTCTAGGTCGTATCTCTGTACTCGTTCTCTTTGTTTAATTGTATCCATGACTAGGGAAGACGAACGAGTGCCCGTGCTTCCTCCTCTTTCTCTCTACTTTGTTAATTGATTAAGGTTTCTTACATACAGTACAGGTGCATTTAGCGAGTTGTAGTAAAATGTGGAGTAGCAAGCATTTTGCAAATTATTTTTAGGGGTGGGCGGAATTTGCGTAATCGCGTTACGCAAATCTCCGCGAAACGGTAAAAAATCTCCGCGAACACGCAGAAATTTCGCGAATAGGCGGAATTGCTTGTTCGCGATGCTTTTTTCCTGTTCACAATTGCTGTTTGCGTGCTCGGGGAGAAATATCTCGCAAACACGCATTTTGAGAACGCAAACAAGCAAAAAATTTCGCGAAGTCACGGAATGCAGATTTTTGGGCACTTTCGCGTTCTCCGCGGAACGCGAAATTACCCAAATTCCGCAAATTCCGCGAGCGGAACGGAATTTACCGCCCAGGCCTACTCTCAATTACCATCAGCGGAAGGTGAACAACGACATTTGGATTTTATCGCCATAATCAATGAGCACTGTTGGAGTGGACTACTCTACCTGCTTTTCCCCAGTGGAAAAAAATACTTCTACTTAGAGCTTTCAGTATTTTCACTATTATTCCCTGTTCTGCTTATTTTGTTTTTTGTTACATCATTTCCACCATTTTTCTGTAATATCAATTTCGTCTTTCAATATTATTAATTTTGTGATCTTACAATAGTATATCGTGGGCAATGCTCCTTCTGGCCTTGTTATTCTCTTTATCATTCCATGTTTGATATTGAGTCTCCTGTCAAAATTATTCCGGTAATTCTGTGCCGTGGTATCTTTGTGTCTGCTGCTCCTAAATCACTTTGTTTTATTCTGCCTGTATTTCCGGGTCTGCCTATATTTTTTATCTGTGTGTGGAATTTCTTCAGTTCTCCGTGTTTTTTAATTGAACATACACGTAGAAATCTTTATTACCCTCTATTAACTCAGTTAATATTTATTTAAAAGTACAAAAACTTCATAAAAACACATTACAAAAAAATCAAGGTTTTGCTGTAGCCATCATTAACAAATATAACAATATTGCACAGTGCACTGCGTGTCAAAATTGCTAATTTTTGTGAGACAATGGGGTAGCCATATAACATTACAAAAAACAATTGATGGACAGAATGCAGAACAATGTCATACATTCACCCAAGTACAGAGATCTGGGCCTAAATCCATAGTTTTTTTTCTCCCCATGCCATTCCAGTTTGAACCCAGCCATATGCAAATCAGTTTTGACCCTGCTCCCTGTGGAAACAGTCCAGCCCAAAATGC
This sequence comes from Triturus cristatus, assembly GCF_964204655.1. Lineage (NCBI taxonomy): Eukaryota > Metazoa > Chordata > Amphibia > Caudata > Salamandridae > Triturus > Triturus cristatus. Next base: position 298,851,978 of record NC_140583.1, on the reverse strand, counting down.
CAGGCCAGGTCCTCCCTGGACTGGAACCAGGGAGGCACAGGATCAAGACTGATTTGCATATGGTTGGGTCCAAACAGGGGTGGCGTGGTGAGCAAAAGAGCGATGGATTAAACCCAGATCTTTGTGACTGGGGGAGAATATTTGCATTGTTCAGCATTCCGTCCATCATTTATTCCTATAGACATATAACATGTCTTATGTAAAAAGCATAGCCAAAAGAAGATGGCTTTTCCACGGATTGTGTTAAGACCAAGTGTCATAGCAGACCATTTTATATCTTGTGGTAACCCTAATATTGTACTGGTAAGTACCACATGCTGTGTTTGTCATTCATACAGCATAACCTAGGGTCTTATTTTAAACCATGAAGACCCTCATTCCAGACTGCTAGTAAACGTCAGTGGTTGCTTAATGGAGTGTTACCTGTTCCTCCGTGATTATATGTAACGCAGTAGTCCTATATACCAGGATATTGTCCCTCAAGAATTCTCAGGAAAAAATGTGGGCAGGAAAAATCAATAACCAGGCAAATCTGGTCTGGTAAATCCAGTTTCCCTGGATATTCTTGATCGTAAGTGGGCAACTCGTAATGGTTTTGTTTTCTAATCCCCCAGAGATACTGTTTTGACTGTTAAAGGCATCCATGGGCACATCACCATTCATTTTTTCCATACATTCTATTTACCCAGTAACAGTGATTCATATGCACAAATCCGCGCATTATTTAGAACCTTGATCCCATTTCCACGTTTATCGTTTTACAGCTAATTACCAGACCTTTTTTATGCAAATGATAAAATTTCATCTGCATATCTATGTTTGTAGAGGATCTGCCCAATTATTCATTGTATATTTGGAGCTTGTCAGAAATGTTTTTTTCTTGTGACAGGAATGGGAAAGGGACAGCACCGGATGCCATCCAAGGATGAGCTAGTCTTGAGATACAATCGCATGAACAGCATTCCTCAGGTAAGGAGGGGATGAGCTGGACCGCTTTAGATGGTTGGGATTTGACTGCCATATTTCAACCATCCTATTGGGCCAAATGGATGGAGGTCATAGAGCTCTCAGCATGCTGTTGTCCTTAAAGCTGACATCATTCTGTATTTATGCAGCATTACGCATGAGTGTTGGATGGATAAAGTCATGGTGGTCACTTGTAGGTAGAGTTCACTAACACATTTACTCTAGTGATGTCTTCGAATCCTACAGCGTTCGGCTCATTTATGGGGTACGTCTGAAGGAAAAAGGGGAGACTGCATTTTTTCCCTAGCAGTATAGATTACTTAAAAGAAAATAAAAAGGTTAGATTCACATTAAAAGATTATTAGAAATTCCAAAATGTACTGTTGGTTGGCACTTTGACCTAAGTCAAACTAAAGAGACAGTGACACAACCAAGGCAGCCTTCCTGTTATTTGCCAAGAACAACAAACAAGATACAGTACAAACCTGGCCCAATGACTTGCACCTTGATGGCTTTCACCAATTGCCAAGTAAATTGGAGTCACACTGGACACCAACCACGCCCTCAAGTAACACATTGCTAAAGAAACAAAGACATCTTGGTAGCAGCTCTCTCTACTAAAGAAAGTCAAACCATTTCTTCCAGTGCTTTAAGTTATTATATTTTATTCTTTACCCATGTTGAAAACAGTATATCCTATTACTGTCTGAATCGGTGTATTAACATCTGGTCTGTGTGAATGAATACTCTTCCATCGGTGCTGTACTGTTGTTCTGTAACTTAGGGCTTGATTTAGATCTTGGCGGACGGGTTACTCCATCACAATGGTGACAGATATCCCATCCACCAAAATATAAATCCCATTATATCCTTTGGGAGACTAGCAAATTGAAATGTTTGTCAAATGTTATGGAACTTGGATTAATATGGAACTTATTTTCATCTAAGTCTTTATAAATAATATTCAAGCCAAATCACAATGGCCAAAAAAGATATCTGTTATTAATGTTTCTATTATTATTTTTAAATAGACTTTACATGTGTTGAAAATGGCCCTTTTTGCAGGGTTATCCCCAAACCTTTTGCTCCTTCTTCCTCTTTTTTCTGACCAGTTTTTGTTGTCGATAGGTCTCTGTGCACTTTGCCACTGCTGATCAGTGCTAAAGTGCATATGCTGTGTAAATTATGATGATAATTGCTTATCCATGATTGGTATATTTGATTTACTGTTAAGCCCCTAGTAAAGTGCACTGAGTGTGCCAGGGCCTGTTAATCAAATGCTACTAGTGGGCCTGCAGCACTGATTGTGCCACCCACATGAATAGCCCTGTAAGTGTGTTTCAGACCTACCACTGTAGTGTATGTGCATGCAGTTGTGAACTGCGCAGGCCGACCTGGCAAGGGCACCCACTTGCCAGGCACTAACCTTCCCTTTTCCTACATGTAGGACACCCCTCAGATAGGCTCAAGGTACCCCCATGGGCAGGGTGCAGTGTATGTGAAAGGTAGAACATGTACTGGTGTGTGTGACATGTCCTGATAGTGAAATACTGACAAGTTTGTGTTTCACTATTGAAAATCTGTCTGTCCCATAGGATAGCATGGGAGATACTTTGTAACATATTACAAGCATAACTTCCCTTTGAGACAAGATAGAGGAATAACGTTTAGGCTCTCTGAACTCAGAATTTAATAACAGATCTTTTAGTAAAGATGGTTTTTAAATTGTGTGTTTGAAAATGCAACTTTTAGAAAGTAGACATTTTCTTGTTTAACCATGCTGTATGCTTCCGCCTTTTAGTGTATTGGCTGTCTGGTTTTGGAGTGACAGGGGCTGGAGATGTGCATTCACTGTAGACAGCCACTGTGGGGTAGGGGGGTGAGTTGTGCCTGGATGACTCAGAGCTGAGCTGAATAGACCTAGGCTGCATTTAGAGTTGTGGGATGAGTTTTCCTTGCACGTGGATAGGGCCTGTCTCCCTTGCACAATTCTGAGACCACCCCCTGCGGTCATACTGCACCAGGAAGGACAGAACTGGTTTTGACTGGTCTCAGAGACCCTTGCACAAAGAAGAACAAAATGGGATATAAGTAGTGAACCTTATACCCCAGGTCCTTAGCTCACTTCTGGACTCAAGAGGAGCTTTTACCAAGGAGTAGAGGTGGAGAGCTGTGAGGAGGAGTACTGCCCCTTTTGCTGTGTGATGTGTGGGGTTGGCCTGCAGTTGCTGCTTCTGCCAAGTAAAGGACAAAGACAGGACCATTGCTGAAAAACCTGCTTGAAGAAGAACCTCCAAAGACCTGTGTGTGCTGGCCTCCTGTTCTGAAGTCGCAGGGACATAAAGACTTCACTCCCGGCTCCCCTGAACTCTATTGCTGAGAGTTCTGACCTGCCTGTTCCAGTTTTGGGACTCTGGAGGTTGTTCCTGCTGTTGGGATCTGGAAGAAACCTAAAAGAAGCAAGAAAAGCAATCTCCGATGCCGTTAGCGATGCTGCCTTGATGCTGCAACCTGCACCGAGGCCAGGGGCACCACTCATGAAGTGCACTATGCACCGGCCAGTGTGCACCGCAGGTCCGACTCCCTTAGACCCCTTCATTTATCATCATTTCCCGATGCCAGCACTTGCATCGACTTTGTCATCGTCAGGGTCTGCATCCTGTTATCGTGTCGCCAACAAACCTTGAGGGTGACTCCACGAACTTGCCGACTTCGCATCCCCTCACCGGAACCGACGCCTCATTGCGGACGCAACCAACTTCCCTTGTCCTGGATTAGACACGTCGCCTACTTGCAGACACAACGCCTTGTCTCCCCCATGGCAGCCAGGGAGCTGCCCTCAACCTCGGCACCGACGCCTCCCCTCCATGACACTGTGCTTCGTCATAGACTTTGTTTTCCAAAGGCTCTGTTTGTTTGGGGGTCCATGTAACTCCGTGCCCAATGTCGTGCACCTCGCAGTTGGTGTTGTACTTTGGATTTATTGCTGTCATGATATTGTAATAGCCCCGGTTGGAGCTATTTGTTTTCTATAATCTTTATTTTGGAAATAACTGTATTTTAAGTGCTATTTGACTGCATGTATGTCGGATTTTTATTGTTTTGGTCTTGTTGAGTTTAGATAAAGATCCTTTATTTTTCTAAACTGTTGTGGAGTCCACTTGTGGTGTTATCACTGTATAACTGTGTGTTTTGAGTACAAATACTTTACACATTGCCTTGGGATAAGCTTGTCTGCTCATGCCAAGCTACCAAGAGGGTGAGCAGGGGTTATCTAAAGTGTGTATCCCCCTTACCCTGACTAGAAGGAAGGGTTCCTATTTGGACAAAGGTGCATACCTCTGCCAATTAGAGACCCCCAGTTCTAACAACATGATACACATAAATTATTCATAATCTCTTTGACAGTAGTTACGCCATATGATGATTAAGCAAACAAGTTCAGTTCAGCTTTCTTGTACTTGTATGGAGAAATGTAACTGCCATAGCGGAGGAGCCACCACTGCACACTGCAGTCTCCCTTCATCATAACTGCTAGAAATCACACCTTATCACCTCCCAGCAAGTTACGTAATTCCACTGTAGAGTCCGCCTAGAACCGCAAGGTTCCTAGAGCACAGTTTCACAACACTACATCTCCCCCTTTGTTAAATAAAAAGTAGAAACAACAGTTAAATTACATTTTCTCAATAAGTCGTTGAGGTGCTTGCACTAGTCGGCCAGATTGAGTGGTATCAGACAGTTAAGACACACTCTCATTATGCATTGTTGGCACAGGGTCCGGACTGTTAGGCGGGGTCGCCTCATTCATGATTGCAGGAGCTGACAAACCTCGAGGTAGGTGCTTAAAGTGTGACAAGACCGTGTGATAAATTTTCCGGAACAATATGCCTTGACCATGTGTCCTTTTCACGTCACAACCCTCATAGTGTCAACAGCAAACGGAGTGTCTGTTTTCCGCTTTCCTTTCTTGAGAATTGTCTGTGGAACAAACTGTAAAACTCACGGATCAGTCCACTGTCCACTGTGGCAGCTTGGTTCTTATGGCTCTCCTAAATAGCAAGGTAGCAGGATTCTGACCATTTGTGGAGTGAGAAGCTGAACAGTACGCACAGAGGGCTGGATACGGGGCTTGGGTTAACTCAATTCCCTCCATCGACTGTCGTTGAATTACCCTTTTGAGGGTATCCATGAATCGTTCCACAACGCCATTAGCTTGGGGCCACAGAGGTGTACTCTTCTGATGCTTGACATTTAGTCTGACTAAAAAACTCCTTGAATTCTTTGCTATTGAAAGGTGGCTCATTGTCAGATTTGAGAATGACAGGGATACCCCATGCTGCAAAGATATCATCCAGCCGCTTGATGACTTTGTCCTGGGCTGTTGATGATAACTCCTCTGCTAAAGGAAAGAGTGAATACTTATCAATGACTACCATGGGATGATGTCCATTTCCTAAAGGCCCAACTGCAACTATGTCCCAAGCATGTGCAAAAAGGTCAGACACTGTCAGTTGATGCTGCATCACTCTGGGGCGAAAGGAGGTTGCAAAGATGACACTGTTTTGGTACCCACTCCACTCGCTCATCAAGGCGCAGGAGCCACCCTCTGCTTCTTAAGGGGCTTTTGGTGGTTACAATGCCACTATGTCCATTATGGGCTAGTTCAATGACTTGCTGTCTTAGGTACTTGGGTATGATGATTCTCGAGCCCCTCAATACAACACCTTCCCTGATAACGGAAAGTTCATCCTGTACATTTTTTAATTTTTGAAATTCAACATCGTCAGCAGAAGGTCAAGCATTTTTCTTCCATGATGGAGTTGAAATTATGTCTTTGAGGATAAGCATGTTCTTGTCAGCATTAGTAGCAGCAATAATCTGTTCGATAGATAGGCCTGCTGGCGTGCTGGACCTCATAATGAAGCTAACATACTCATCAGCCATTTTGGATGTCGATCTGTGACGATGTATTGGTACTCATGAAAAGTAATCTGCAGGCTTATGTACAACTGTATAGCTGTACTCTTGCAGTCAAACCCCCACCTCTCAGTGTGAGTGGGCACCTTGGCTTTTGAGTTTCCAAAAATGTGTAGCAACGCTTGATGGTCTGCAATGATAGTGGAACGCTTTCTGTATAGAGACACATGAAAATGTTAGCAGGTCTATACCACAGCCAGACTCTCCTTCTCTGTCTGAGAATAGGTATGTTCTGTGACAGGTTCTGACTAGCATCGGCCACAATCTATCTCCAAGCATTCGGATGACCACTGTGCTGAGCAAGGATTGCCTCCAGCCCCACTGAGCTTGCATCTACTGTGATCTAAGTTTATAGCTTAGGGTCAAAATACGCCATCTCTATTGCATTCTCAATCGCTTGTTTTGTTCTTTTGAAGCTTTGATCACATTCAGCAGACTACTGGAAGGAGAAATTTTGTTTTATCAAGTCTCTTAATGGGGCACTCACAGTAGTAAAGTCCCGAATGTACCATGTGCAATAACTGGCCATGCCTAAGAAGGATCACATCATGGTACCGTCTTTTGCGCGGCAAGCAGCTGACAGTGTTTGCACTCTTTCTGGGTCAGGAGTAATTCCCCCATCAGAGTCTTAGGGCCACATGCATCAAACTTTGTAATTGTGATTCCTAAATTGGGATTTTTAGGAATCACAATTGCTAATGCATGTAGGAATTGCAAAAAATATTGCGACTCCTACACATTCCTTAAATGCGACTCACAAATTGCGAATCGCAATTAAGGAATTGCTTCCCATTCATTCCTATAAGCCTTGAGGCCTATAGGAATGAATGGGAATTGCATGCCCAATTTGCGAGTACAAAATAGGTACTCGCAAATTGCGCATGCAATTTCAAGGGTGCAAGGGTGCCAAAAGGACACCCTTATGCACACCTGAAATTGCCATGTTAGCACATGTTGAACACATACATGGCCCAAGGGCATGTATGTGTGCAACATGGAACTTTGAAAAAGGCAAATGCAAAAATACCGGTCACACAGGGGCAGATTCTGCAAATCTGTCCCTGTGCAACCCGTATTTTGAATGATGCATGTGGCCCCATATGTCCAAAGAATCTGAGTTTGGTCTTGTGAAACTCACAATTTGCTGAATTCGGATTTAAACCTGCATGAGCAAGTAACTGGCATACTTGTGTAAGAGCCTTGTCATGTTCCTTTTGCTTTGCCCCAAATACCAGTATATCATCACTGTAATTAAAATCATGCATGACAGGTTGAAATATTTGACGTATGACATCCTAAAATATTCGTGCAGCTGACAACACTCCAAAACTCAACTATTGTATCTGAACACACCAATATAAGTAAAAAAATAGTGATGTACCTGCAGTTCTCTTCCAACTCAAGTTGATAATATCCCTTGTATAGGTCAAGACAGAAGACTTTGGCACCGTTCAGTTGCAGGATCTTGTCTGCTATGTGTGTACCAGGATGTACTTCTCTCTCGATTGCTTTGTTGTTTGGTGCATAGCAATACAGATCCACACTGTACCTCACCTGTCCTTTTTTAGCACCACCACTGTGGGCGACACTCATGGCGTAGGACCAGTGGAGCACTCAATGATATCATGCTTGAACAGTGTTTCTAATTCTTTCTCAACAGCTTCCTGCAAGTGAAAGCGCTATACAACGACGGTAATTGACTCACAATTTCAGATTGAGTGTGCAGGTTGTAATTGAGAGGCATCAGTCCCATATCAGCTTCCTTAGCAAAACTGTATTCGCATGCGCTGGATGAAATTCTTTCAAGATCATGGATTGGCGTTTGCACTGATTCTGCTTTAAGTCACAATGTCGCTGTGAATGACCCTTGACTTTGCAACGGTTTAGAAGCAGCCCACATATACACCTTTGTGTTTGACAGGTTGAGACGTGGCACAGTAGACAAGCTATTGAACTTCTGAACTGGCAGGATGTTGATTGACCCACCACTGTCTGCGAAAAAGATTGTGGGGCAATTGTTGACTTTTATTGTAATTTTGGGTCCGTGTCCAAATGAATGCAGGTGTTTTGGATGGTTGGACTTTGTCTTTTGTTCTTCCTTGCAAACAGCTAAACCTACAAGTGCCTGTCTTTCAATTGGTCGATATCATCATTGAACAACCTCCTTCTTCACTGGCACTTGATAATGACATTGAAGAGCCTTTATAGGTTGAACTTGACAACCATAGATTTTGTCTGGTTTCTACTTGCCATAACTGAAGTTGCTAACTGGCCTTGTGGGCGTGTCGAGAATTCTTCTGGAGCCTTCTGGCGCCGATTTTCTCTTCTCGCTGTGATGCATTTTGTACCTCTTTCACTTTGCAGACCGTTACAAAGTGGTATTTTTCCTGCAGTCTATACATGTTTGTCCCATGGCCAGACATTTATCTTCACTGGGAAACAAAAACTCACATCGGAAACACAACTTTTTCTTCTCTATGGACATCGACTTCCGTGCATCTACTTTTTGCTTGTGAATGCTTTCATGATCACCTTTGCGCTACTACAACTTCCATATCAGCGGCCTGTCGATCTACACGTTCCTCTGCCCTCACGGCCATCAGGACTTTCTCCAAATTGAGTGTTTCAGCCAACATGCATCTTTAGAACGAGTCTGAAACTAAGGCACATGGCTTCTACATCATTGAATTCACTTAACTTGCAGTGTTTGATAAGCACTTCAAGTCACTCGATAAACTTATCCATAGTTTCACCAGCTTGCTGTTTTGCTTGATTGAAAATGTACCTTTTATCGTCAACATTCAGCTTCAGATTGAACTTGGTCCCAGTGCTTCTTTGATCTGACGGTATGATATTGCATCAGTCTGCAAGATTTTCTTCACTTCTTTCACTCTGTCACTGCAAGGTTCTTTAAGTACTTAGGGGGTGATTTTGAATGGGCCGTAATAGAATCACCTACCGCCTCCTCACCCACGCACACAAAGCCCTACACGACCAAGGCCCGAGCTACCTCAACAGCCGAGTCAACTTCTACGCTCCCAAACGCCACCTCCGATCAACCAACCACGCCCTCGCCGACGTCCCCCGCATCCGAAGAGCGACTACAGGAGGAAGGTCCTTCTCCTACCTGGCCGCCAAGACCTGGAACTCCCTCCCGACCAACCTGCGCCTGACCCAAGACCACCTCTCCTTCAGGAAGAAGCTGAAGACCTGGCTGTTCGAGCAGTAGCGGCACCCCCCCCCCCCCCAGCGCCTTGAGACCCTACGGGTATGTAGCGCGCTCTATAAATGTCATTGATTGATTGATTCATGGCGGATCTGAAAGAGGACACGTTGGCGTTGGACGCACATGTATTTGCGTCTTCATAGCTGGAACTGGAGGGAACATGCATGTACTTGTAACATGTACATGGAGTCGTTGGGGTCTAAGATAGGGGACACAATTGACCATAAAATTCATATTTCCTCATTCCGTCCTTGTCCCCTACGGACCCTTATGAAATATCCATCTTCATCAATCCATCAATCTGTTCTGTTCTGTTCATATAGGCCGCTCGATTTCCTTTCCGACCGCCTCATTATGATGGAGGTGGTCGGAAAGAAAACCGTCCGGTCATCCGGCTGGCTTCCGCCGGGCTCGGAGAGCCCGTCCGCCAGTCAGAAGCCAGCTGGTAATTTCAAGGACAGGCCTTTCCGCCCTTGAGATTACAATGCACAGTTTCCAACATGGTTTCCATGCCGACCTGTCTGACATGGAAACAATGTCAGAAAGCGTGTTTGGGGGCCCCCAGTTGGTCCCCCTTTGGTGCGTGGCCTCTGGTTGGAGGCTGAGGGAGCACCATCCCTGCACCTTGTGGCAGGCACCTTGATGCCTGCCACAAGGATAAACCGCACCTCCCATTTCACTGTGAGAGCATGCATTGCGGCAGTGTATGGCCGTAATGCATGCTCTCATAGTGAAATATAGGAATCAGTCGCATCCTAATGAGGCGGTTGGGACCGCCGACCAGGTATCGGTCTGTCCCAGGACTGAGTCGGTGTCGGGCTAAAGGAATTTCTCCCGACATCGAAATCAGGCCCTTAATGATTTTCTTTACATCTACTACTTCTAGGGCATCTACGGAGACATCGAACAGCTCGATCCATGCAGTCCACATGGCACCAATATTTTGCTTGGAAGTGTTGAATGCCAGTGTCGGTTTTAGGAACACAGCCGCATAGTATTTTGCTCTTTTTTTCACTACTGTCGAGAGCATATGCTGTTTGAATGTCGCTAGCCATTCCCCCATCCCTGACACTTCTTCAGGCAATGGCCATGTGCATCCACTTGTGTCATACCCGATCGCAGGTCATAATGCATCATCTTCTTTCTTGACGGTAAGTAACAATTTTGTTTCTCGCACCTGGTTGCCTCTACCTTTAGCTTTTTGAATTGTAACTGGTTTTGGCTGCCTTAGGCGTTTCCCTTTGTATCAATGATTAATCTATGTTGTGGGCAGCGCAAAATCTCTTCTTTCAGCCTTACCAGCAGATTCTGGCGGACTTTTCAAATGCTGTCTTTGGTAGGGCCTTCAACTTTTTCAATGGCCGTATCAGGGCTGAAGCAGAGCTTCGACTACACAAACGCCAACTTTGGACTGCTTTGCATTGACTTGTGGCAGACATGGCACGTACAAGCAATTTGCTGTACAAACTCTCAGGGAGAGCAGTCTCGTTTCTTTGGTCCTCATATTCCCTATTCATCATCAGAGGTAGCGTCCTCCCCAGCCCGGGCGCATGCAAATGAATAAGCCACAGACGGAGCTCTGTAACAGACGTGTTTATTCCTCAGCATACGTTCACACACTGCACTCTTCTTACGTCATAACCGTTAATAACCACACCTTAAAACCTCCCAGCAAGTTACGTAATTCCTCTGTTGAGTCCGCCCAGAACATCAAGGATTCTAGTGCACAATCTCACAACACTACGGCTGGGTCACAATGATGGTAGCTGCGACCTAACACCAGGACAAACTTTAATTGGTGTGGCTCCCATTGAGCAATGCTGGAGAAAAGAACACTGTATTGAAACACAGGTTTGGTGAAAAAAGTGAAAAACTAAGAAAGAGAAGTGAACTACTATTTGGTGCAATCTCATTCAACCAAAAAAAGGAAAAGATTAAAGTAGCAGAGAGCAGAGAAGTCCAGCAGGGTATTTATATTGGTGTTTTTTTAGTCGTTGTATGTCTCCTTAGGGCCACTTTACATCACTTCTGCAGGAATTGGTATTTTGAAATTCCTTCTAGTAACAAGAGAAAGGGGGAAGGTGGAAATAATAACCTACTTCAAGAAAGGTAAAGAATTGATGTTAAAAATGTGCTGCATGTTTGCAATACGTTTTTCATAATCTACTTGGGTTTGGGGCCGGTTAACAGGAGGTTTGAAGGATGATCCTGTAGCGATATCTACCTCTTTACTGGCAGAGGCTGACATATTGGCTACAATATTGAAATTATATGTTGTTTCAAGCATTCTGCGAAAGGCCGAGATTTGAGAAGAAAGGTAGACAGAACTCTGAAAGAACTTCTAGGCAAATAGAGCCATGCAAATCCTCGAAACAAACATTAATGAAATTAAAATGAAACAGAGCAAGCACTCTCTGCCCTGACTGGTTATAAAACCGGAACAGGAAGGGACACATTGTAGGCGGAAGGAAGGGATGAGGCCGTGCATACTGAGAGGTGGGATCCGCTACTGAAATTTTTAAAGCTGTTTTAAAGACTGTTACCACAGGGTACCTGGCTGGTTGGGAACAAGAGAGAAAAGGAAGACAGTAAAAAATGACTTTCTACATTTTGATAAACTATGTTCATGTAAACAAAATAGCTTACATTTAGCTCCCAATTACCTTTAGCGTTTGACAACTATTGTTTATCCACAGATGGCGTAGCATCCATTGCCAGACTTGTAATGGCTTTCCATCATTCATCCTAGCTTCGCTTTGGTAGTGTTTTTCTCCTCATATTTCTGAACAGTTCTCTTCATTTACACTTAAACACCACTAACACTGGATTGACATTTACATTTTTATGCCTTTTTATTGGCTCAGGTGCTGGTCCAGTCTCCACACATAAGCATCTGCCCCCGCGCGGGAATATACCAAGCCTCTGTGAGTGTTCTTTGTCACTATTAAACATGTATTCTCTAGTGCAATTTACTTTTCTGTAATTGATTGTACATTGTGTGACGCAACACTGTTCTCGCTTATGTGTATATTTGTGTACATGTTGATACCAGCTCTACATCAGGATGTGCTTCTCTTTCCATGTGGCCTGGAGACCGTGTGCGATTGCAGTGACATCACAAATGTAACATATGATCCTTCTGTAGGAGCCATTTACTAGCACTTGTTAAACAGGCACATTCGTTCCTCAATGATCACATAATGACAGTTTTGTTACTTCATTAGCCTAGAAATGGTTGATTGTAGGATCCTTAAAATTGTTGTAACATTTCAAGCTTTAGAATGACTTTCTGTGACATTCTCTTATTGAAGAGTCTTATGTGCTGGGAGAATTCCCCAACGACAGTTCGCTGGAAGGTTACCTCCTCGGGTTGATACATCTGTAAGTACATTTCAGATAGTACCACCTGTTTCAACCACTTCTTCTTTTCACTTGAATGTGAGGAGGATGTTCTGGTTTCGAGGATTGGATTGTGAGGAAGATCTTCATCTTGGGACACATAGGGAAGTACTGAGCACTGGCAAGCTCTTTGGAGCCATCGGAAACTGATAATGGGGTACAGCTGGTGCTGCATGAGATGAATGACTATTTGCCGTAGAGAGAGATTGAGCATGTGGTGTGCTCCTTTATGCTTCCAGGGGTTTGGGCTCAGGAGAGTTGGAGTAGAAGTCTCAAGGAAGATGTGAAACTAGGTTTGTGTGAGAAAGCGTGCTTGAGGAGTGCAATTTATTGGAAGATTAGCGAGGGCAAATGGCACTACTCCTATTAGTGTTACTAGTATATGAACATTTAAAGCGATGAGGGGTAGCAAACCTAGGACTATGATGAGTGTGGATGGGGACAAGATTGTGGTGGACAATGAGCAAGCTCCAGGTGGAAGTGCCGGGAGGCTAGGCTAAAAATCCTCCTGGGTTTTTGGTAGGGGGACAGGTCTGTATGAAGAAAAGACACATGACAAAAAAGGACTGTTAGGGTTTTTTCCACTGCTCCAAGTGGTGAGAGTGGACCCATAATTAAGAATACTGAGTGAGGGGAATGTGTGGAATCAAAAGAAGGTCTTGAAGTTAACGGGATGTTTGTTTGATAGAGGAATGGGCCCAGGGACTTATAGAAATAAGAGAATTGGGGAATATGTGATGATTAAGAGCTCCAGCCTAAAGTGCGGAGAGCGCAGGTGTAGATGGTAGAGCATCTTTTGAACTAAGTTGGGACCTGTCCTGAGCTGGTCCAGCGATTGCTTAAGGCATCGTTCATGTTTATCTATAAATAATATGTCATAATTCATGGGGACACTATTGGTAATTAGAATTTTTTAACTGTTGTGGTTATGTAAACGTGTATGATCATTTCCATGAACTCTTTGTTTTTTTGTTATGTTCTGTTTAGTGTAAGGAGGGAGAAGTGTGGCATCTCGAGCTTCAGAATTACATTAAATGACATTCCTTTATGGAAAAGCCTTCTGTGCTGGGAGAGTTCCACCACGAAAGTTGGGGGCAAGGCTCTCTTCCTGGTTGGATGCACCCAGCCTAGACCCACCTGTTTTGCAGTTGTTCTTTTCAGTTGTACTTCGCAGTTGACAATGAGGATCCTGTGTCGCTTCCATCACTGAATTTCTGCAACTGTGTAGCATTGTTTTTTCCTCTTTCCTAAACTCAGGCTGTCCCTCTAGTTTTTATTTCTCCCTGAAAGTTTGAGCAATTGTGGAATGCCTAACATTGTTTCAGTACCTATTAAAATTATAATTACGCCTGGCGATGTCAGTGCATCCATTTTACATTGGTATCTCCTTTGGTCGGACACATGTTTTTCGTATTTGCTTTAGTTCTTAGCAGAATAACATATCTCTCAGCATTACTGATCCCCCATCCAGGATGTGACTCCTCGCATCATCACTAATCCTATAACCCCTGTTGTGGCTTTTTATCAACACTCCTTGAAAATCACGACATTCTTGACCAATTTAATTTTACAACCCGAAAAGTGTCAAAATAAGCATTCCTGATTACAGCGTGGGAGGATAATCGCGCCACTACTCACTAGCTGTGCTCTCCTACAATATAGTCCACTCTGAAGGTCACTGACTCTCCATCCACTTCAGCTAAAACAGAGTAGAAGTTGATGGGCCGAAGTGGACTCAATTGAACTAAGACCATGCTCTTCCTCTAACACCTCTTTCAGACATTCGGCTCTGTTACAGAGGCGCCATTCTCCAAAGTCCACCTTCCAGGAGAGAGACTCCTCCAGATTCCTCCTAGTATTCCAAAAACGCTGTTGCAGTCAACTTTAGACACAGTAGTATTCAGTACTCTGGACAGCTCCAATCTAGACTGTGCTAACCCAGTCAGTGCAGGTCTCACAGGTCACATGAGAGGCATTCCCAGGATCAGCAGCAAAGCCCTGGAGCGCTCTACCGACCGCCTTGCATACACAACCTTGCATGCTTAAATTCAGGAAACAATTAGAAAACTGGATGTTTCCTACTTTTCTTGAGTCGCAGACTGGTGCATGCCTAGTTGCCTTCATAAGAGTGCAAAGAGGATGCACTTTATAAATAAGCAGTGACAATAACCAGGTATTTTAATTCTTGAGATTTAGGGACAAGAGGCTAATGCCAAGGGTCGTGATAGTATTAATTTCTGAATTTTTTGTAATGCCGTAGATGGCATTAAAGTATGTCAGGTTGCCAGATATTGTTGGAGGCAGGGAGGATGGCCAGAGACTGATTGGAAGGGTGGCAGGACACCAGGTATCATTTCATGTACGCAAAGGGTACGGAGGCTGAGGGAGATGAAGGCATCTTGTGCATGGCACTCCCATGACTCCTTTACCCTTGCACTGCTGATCCTAACTAGGGGGAAAGGATTTGGGGGTGACCATACATGAGGTTATAATTGTATATGGGCAGCTTTGAATAAACAGTGGTTTTTCACCATGAGGTTCTGCGTGTAATTATAGATAACTTAAGTTACACACCTCGTTGTCTAGTAGATGCCACCCAAATATCCTTGGTGAGAAAAATCTCCGTTATTCTTCTATACTTCTATATGTATTTAATGTACTTTTCTTCCTTGCACGAACCACTATGAGGCTCCCCACTTATCCTGATTTCTGTATGCCAGGGATTGTATCAGTATTTTTCTTTTGGTTTAATTAACCATGCAAGAGCCTCTTTTCCCCACTGTTCCTCTATGGCTTACCTATATTTTGAGTGCAATCGCAGTCCAATGTACTCAGCTTTATCGTCTTTTCATACAGACGAATATCAGAACCTCAACCCATCTCGTCGCAATCTATGAAACAAAAATTTGACATTCGTTTTATAAGGCACACAGAATAGTTACTTGTTTGTATCCTCAAGAGTAAGGTTGATGTGTCAGTTATCTTAGGAAATGGCCTTCTGGAAAGGTCTATGGGGGCGTCTTCACTTCGGCTCCTTAGTACACTGGCAGGTGGGTCAGTCAGGCTGTCCTCAGAAATCTGTTTGTGGTAACTGGAAAATGTTTCTTCAAGGTCTCCTCAAAGTCTATCGTGCTGTCTGTAATGATGAAGGTTATGAATCTGAGCAAGACCCTTTGCTTTAGAATGTGACTTACATGTACCAGCTCCACGTGATATTTATAGGCGCCTTGATGCCCTTTGGGCTAAGTTTGCGCGTTATAAATTTATTTTCATTTCATTTCATAGGTTCCTTAAGCACAGTGAGATTAAGCACACATCATTAAACTTAGAGTGATTATTCTCAAGATCATTTTTTTGTTATTTCTTTTTAATAGTGTTGGGTTAATGTTGTCGGGTAATGCAATGTAAATTTTGCATTTCCTTATTTTTTCATGTACATGGGGAGATGCTCTGTGTCCTCCCATTCCTTAAGTAAACCCATTTTAATTTTGTTTAGTTTATTTCTTGTTTCTATTTATTTCAATACAACTTATTGGTTATTTTTCTGTTATATACATTTATTTTCACTTTTTGACTATGGGTATAGAAGCCCCAGTAGCCACCCTCCCTTGCCTTTCCCCTTCCTCGTGTAATCTTTGCTTGTACCCTTTAAGTTTACCATTTTTCTAATTATCTGTTCACCTTTTTTGTGACAAGATTGTTAGTATTCCAAATTTATGATACTGTGAGACATATGTGTCACACATGTAATGCTTTTACTTCAGCAAGGGCCTCTTATTTAGACTCATAAGTATCCTTCCATACTTTCAGATTCTACCCACCCTGCACACAACATGCTCACACTGTTTACTGTGATCCAGTGTTGCACATTTTATTTTGGGTCAAAATGCTTCGGTGTTCACAAAGGAAACATTTTCGTTAGAAACTAAACCTAGTTGGTTGATATGTAAAAGCGGCTCAATCTGCATGCTATTTGTGTTTTTTCCTCAAACCTGGGGAGTGGAGCCTGCTAGCACAGGATATACGAGTGTAAAGTAACTACAAATAATTTTGCACACATAGGCATTGGTTTCCACCATCGGGGTGGCAATCTTTTCGTTATGAAATATAGGGACAAATATTGAAGTTTAAAAATGAGTGGAAAAATATGAAGATCTTTGAATGTCAAAACCTATGACCCAGTCCTGAGGCGGAAGCCGGGAGCTGGAGGTACTCTTGGATAGCTCTGTTTTTAAAAAAAAACTGCTAACTTCGTTCTTTTTGTGTGGTGTCACTATTGTCTTGTGTTCTTTTAAATCACACGCACTCAAGCGCTTCCCCTGCCTTCGGCGCACAGCTGATTGAGAGCTGCCACGCCCTTCCTCGCGCTTCTCAGCTGCCGCCAGCATCCCAGGTGTGCGCGCTGACTCCGCCCCCCTTCAGGCCACGCCCCCTGCTGCCTGTACTTAAACCGCCGATTCCTGGCGATCTCAGACAAAACCTATGACCCAGTCCTGAGGCGGAAGCCGGGAGCTGGAGGTACTCTTGGATAGCTCTGTTTTTAAAAAAACTGCTAACTTCGTTCTTTTTGTGTGGTGTCACTATTGTCTTGTGTTCTTTTAAATCACACGCACTCAAGCGCTTCCCCTGCCTTCGGCGCACAGCTGATTGAGAGCTGCCACGCCCTTCCTCGCGCTTCTCAGCGGCCGCCAGCATCCCAGGTGTGCGCGCTGACTCCGCCCCCCTTCAGGCCACGCCCCCTGCTGCCTGTACTTAAACCGCCGATTTCTGGCGATCTCAGACAAAACCTATGACCCAGTCCTGAGGCGGAAGCCGGGAGCTGGAGGTACTCTTGGATAGCTCTGTTTCTAAAAAAAAACTGCTAACTTCGTTCTTTTTGTGTGGTGTCACTATTGTCTTGTGTTCTTTTAAATCACACGCACTCAAGCGCTTCCCCTGCCTTCGGCGCACAGCTGATTGAGAGCTGCCACGCCCCTCGCGCTTCTCAGCTGCCGCCAGCATCCCAGGTGTGCGCGCTGACTCCGCCCCCCTTCAGGCCACGCCCCCTGCTGCCTGTACTTAAACCGCCGATTCCTGGCGATCTCAGACAAAACCTATGACCCAGTCCTGAGGCGGAAGCCGGGAGCTGGAGGTACTCTTGGATAGCTCTGTTTTTAAAAAAAAACTGCTAACTTCGTTCTTTTTGTGTGGTGTCACTATTGTCTTGTGTTCTTTTAAATCACACGCACTCAAGCGCTTCCCCTGCCTTCGGCGCACAGCTGATTGAGAGCTGCCACGCCCTTCCTCGCGCTTCTCAGCTGCCGCCAGCATCCCAGGTGTGCGCGCTGACTCCGCCCCCCTTCAGGCCACGCCCTCTTCCTTACCTAGATATGTGCCAGTACAGGAAGCGCAGCGGACGAGCGCAGCGGGAGCGCCGTTTGCGCGCCGAAGGCGTGCCAAAGGCAAGCCCGTCTGGGCCCGTCCGGCCCCGGACGGCCCTAGGCCCCGTTACTCCGCCGGGTGGCCCTCAGGACCGAGTGACGTATACAGCAGATACATTGCGCTCCCTTCGACCTAAGAACTTCCTTACCTGCTACCACACGCTCACCGCAGGTAATGCTTTCTCGTTCTGTCCTCGATGCAATCCGACTCCCCCCCTGAAATCTTCCACACTCCCTGTGAAGTTGGGACTTCTTAACTGCCGTTCCCTCCCCAAACATGCTACCGAAGTAAACCTTTTGATTCAGAATCAGGATCTTGACCTACTGTTTTTAACGGAAACACGGCTATCAGATAACACCGACCCTGACGTCATCACGGCCCTACCCACTGGATACTTCTGCCAAGCTTTAAATAGACCTAAAGGGAGAGGAGGCGGGGTAGCTATAATTCACAGGGAACAACTCACCTGTAGGATGGCTAACGCTGGTATTGAGGACTGCGAGAGCGGCCAATTCTCCATCCAAATCTCCTCATCCCTTTCCCTGGCAGGGCTATTGATCTATCGCCCCCCAGGAGCCCCAGGCAATTTTATCAATTCCATATTCGAATCTGTATCACAATTAGCTTCCTCCACCTCCAACTTCCTTATACTAGGTGACCTGAATCTCCACTTCCTAGACCCCACGGATCGAGTAGCCTCGGATATCAGACACGACTCAACATCTTTAAAGATACATCTAGTGAACAACGAGCCTACCCATGAGAAGGGCCAGCTACTGGACCCTATTCTCACCAATATAGCAGCGGTGACCACCAACCTACCTGTGACTTTACCATGGACGGACCATTTTCTGGTCCCTTTTTCCTGGGAAATCCCCAAACCTACTCTCCTAACCCCTAAAACCCAGGTTACCGACCGACAATGGCGCAAATTGTCTCCGGAGAACTGGGCTGCTTCTCTTGCAGACTCCATTCCCGAGCTCTCCTTTGACCCCAACACGGCTGACAAACAATTTTGTGATTGGATCACCTCGTCCCTTGATACGATGCTTCCGAAAACCACGACCCTTAAACAGCCCAAGAGAATTTCCCCCGCTTTATGGTATACTTCAGAGCTTAAAGCTCTGCGCCAAGAGTGTAAAAAAACCGAACGCGCTTGGAGACGTGAAAAATCAGGAACCAATAAAAACACCTACTCTACTTCTCTTCTAAACTACAAAATCGCCATTCGCAAAACCAAAAGCGCGTTTTATCAGAAGAGATTAGAAAAAGCGGGATGCTCCAGTAAGGAAGCATACGCCATCCTTAAAGAGCTCTCAAAACCCCCAGAACAAGGACTGGGACCTCCTTCCGATCCTAAAGCAGACCAGGAGAAATGCCAAAAATTGGCTAACTTCTTCCATGACAAAATTCGACTTATTCTGGACTCAATTCCTTCCTCGAGCCCAGGGGACGAAACTGTCTCCCAATACACTACATCGTCCACTTGTCTGTCCACATGGGGCCAGGTCACAATAGAAGAGGTGAGAAATACGCTCAACTCCATGAAGAGCGGCTCCCCTAGGGACCCTGCTCCTCTTCGGATCCTTAAGGAGGTAGCCCCCACTATCATCCCCTCCCTTACTCATTTGATTAATACCTCACTCCAACAAGGAGTCGTACCCTCGAGCTGGAAGAAAGCTGTGGTGAAAGCCCTATTGAAGAAACCTTCTCTCGATCCTGAGAATCTGGCGAACTACAGGCCCATTTCCCTACTCCCAGGAGTCAGCAAGATCGCGGAAAAATTAGTCAACAGGAAACTCTCGCAGTTTCTAGAGGCCAATAACAAACTAAAAAGTTCCCAGACGGGCTTCCGACCAGGGCAGGGCACGGACATC
Source organism: Triturus cristatus (assembly GCF_964204655.1). Lineage (NCBI taxonomy): Eukaryota > Metazoa > Chordata > Amphibia > Caudata > Salamandridae > Triturus > Triturus cristatus. The sequence goes on along the minus strand of NC_140583.1, from coordinate 298,832,109 downwards.
GCCCTCCTGGCAGCGGTAGAGGAGGCCAGAGCGCTATTGGATGGGGGAGGGTCAGTGGCAGTGATCCTCCTCGACCTTAGCGCGGCGTTCGATACCGTCGACCATCAACTCCTTATCGAAAGACTGGCAAGGGTTGGAGTAGAAGGTACAGCCCTATCCTGGCTGTCATCTTTCCTGGCCCAACGGTCCTATCAGATTTGGGAGAGGAACGCCCGCTCCTCCGAAATGCCCCTCCAATGTGGGGTGCCTCAGGGCTCTTCCCTGAGCCCCACATTATTTAATATCTATATGTCCACATTGGAGGAGGTTATCACCCCATTCGGAGTGAGCGTCGTCAGCTATGCTGACGACACACAACTAGTGGTGTCTTTGTCCCATCCCAAACAACAGAAAGCTGATCTCTTCAACTGTCTTACGCAGGTTCATCGTTGGATGAATAGATCAGCCCTAAAACTAAACGGGACAAAAACGGAGGTCCTTATACTTGGCCCAAAAGGAACCTCACTCCCCCTGGATAGTTGGCCAGCCTGTCTAGGTCCCCTCCCTGACCCAAAAATAGAGGTGAAAAGCTTAGGAGTATGGATCGACTCCGATCTCTCATTTACTCCGCAAGCAAAGAAGGTAGCAGGGACCTGCTTCGGTCTTCTAAAATCTTTGAGGAAAGTCCTGCCCCTTCTTCCCCCTAAACCCCAACAACTGCTAATCCAAGGTCTCATAATATCGAGACTGGATTACAGTAACGTGATTTATCTGGGCGCTCCCGAAGCGACCCTTAATAAATTGCAGAGAGTTCAGAACACTGCTGCCCGGATCATCACAAACACCCCGGCCAGATCATCTGCTAAACCCGCTCTCAAACTTCTTCATTGGCTCCCCATAAGGGAGAGAGTCAAATTCAAGGCCCTGTGCCTGGTACACAAAACATTGCACAACCAAGGCCCCCCAATCCTCACCAATTTTGTCACCCCTTACACTACCACTAGATCCCTCCGTTCTAACGCAGAAAACCTCATCAATACCCCGAGATTCAGGAAAGCCCGATCAGGAGGAAGACGCTTCTCGGTACAAGCTGCCCGTCTTTGGAACTCACTCCCCCATGACTTACGTCTTGAACCACAATATCTGCGCTTCAGGAAGCTGCTAAAAACTCATCTCTTTCCCTAGCTTCCATGCCCCCTCCCTGCTTTGATTTCTCGCCCTTCCTCTCTTTTGCTCTCAGCTCCCGGGCCTCAAACTTGTTGAATCAGGGTTGTTAGCGCTGGGATACCTCCGGGTGACTATGCGCTTTATAAAATAAATAATAATAATAATAATAATAATAATAATGTGAAATACATTTGTAAATTAACCTAGAACTAAAACTAAAATGTTACAGCGCATTAACACATCAAATTAATTATTTACTAAATAATAAAATGGATAAAATATTAATTACATTTATATGTAATTATACTTGTAATGTTTTTTTTTAAAAAAGCCCCTTCCACACTATATTATTTATATATTTTTATTTAATTATTATGTAGGAAATTTTGTTCAAATGTATTTATTTAATTAAGTGTACTAACGTTTTAAAGTTGTATTCAATTATTTGGAAGCAAAAATCTAAATATTAAATTACGTGATTACATTTTTTTATTGACTATAACTTTTTACTCAAAATCTGTTTATTGTATTTTCAACAAGCAATACAATTACTGGCAGTAAGATTGCAAGAAACAGTTGGCGAATCGAAAGCAAATCTGTTGTATACATTCACACTTACAATATGTCACAGACATGACGTGTGCAAAAAGGTCAACAAGCTAATAAAATAAAAGAGCAAGAAGACAACGGTAGAGGGGATCGCCTGGAGGGGGTGCAGGAGGACCCCATTTTGTGTTTTCGGCAGAGGGAATGAGGAGATCCCCTATGTCTGCGTTACCTATCTAGCAACCAAGGGAGTCCTCCGTTCAGAGAACCCAATGATGGTAAGGAAGTGGGGGCTTTGTCCGGTAACACCTTAAGGTGGAAGCCAAAAGGCCAACGGGCCCAACTGTGCAGAATAAAAAGCCTCTAAAACCTAATAAACAATTCTCCAGCTGTACAGGGAAAGATACAGCACTGTCATATGCTAAAAACAAGAGTGGTGGGGGGAGAGGAGAGAAATGCCGGAGAGGCCTAGGGCCACCCCAACATACAGTTTCAAATGACCGGTTTGAATATAACTTTTAACATCTTCAAATATATATAAATGCATATGGAAAATAAAATTCAAAATCAATTATTTTATTTAACATTATGTCCTATGGGGTGATTTTTTAGTCCCTGCCTCCAATATTTTCTAGAGGAGCCTGCTGCAATTTATATGAGTGGCCATGTATGTTACTGGACTTGCTCCAAGTCTGAGTTGGAGTATAATTTCTGACTGTTTTGGGTCATTTGTGACTGGAGTAACTTTAGAATTGCAGTTTTTGAATAGAAATAGGCTTAGGACCTTATTACGAGTTTGGCGGTTCATGAACCGCCATACCAGCAGTGGTGGTCCGATCGTGGAGAGCTTGGCGGTCCGACCACGGTATTAAGAGTTGGGTAAATTGGCTTTGCGAAGACTGTGGCTGAACCACAGACACCACCAGCAGACTGCCGGATTCGCATTCAGAGAAAGGCAGCTGCTATAGGGCGGCACAGAGGAGTTGCACCGTCGTCCGTATTACAAGTTGCCCTTTCCACCAGCTGACTACGGCGGTCCGACCACCTGCTTCAAGATGGCAGTAACACTCTTCTAGGCAGAGTTTGATGTGGATCACTTTCTCCAAGTTCCCCCTTCACAGCAGGGTCTCCCATCCCGAGGAATGCGATCCTGTTTGCGGCTTTATACAGGTGAGTCCTTTTAGTATCATATACCCATTGCCAGGACTGCCCACATATGGGTCCAACTCCAGCAATGGGTAGATGGTATTTTTCCACATGTATCATGCATATATGTACATCCGACACGTATGCAGTCGAAATGCACACACAGGCATCGATATATTTGGAAAAAGTACTCACCACCGCCGCAAGATCTCTGCAGCCACACAGCCGGCACCATGGTTAACTCATAATATAGCGGTCTATAGACCGCCAGCGTTGTGGGCTACTGGAGGGTGTGAGTGCTGTGGGTTACTGGCAGGCGAGGACACAGTTCTCAGGTGGTCAGACCCCCAAACTCGTAATCAGGCTCTTACTCGTTTGTGAATGGGTGTCTGTATTTGAATGGTCCTCATTAAACCTGTACTTGCCTCTATCTAATCCTTCCCATTTTCCAACCACTCCCTCAGGTTCCTAACAGTTTCACTACTCAAATATATACCTGCATGTGCAGAGATCTCTGCACATGTTAAGGAAATCTACGCACAGAAAAGATAGGCGAGGCAGAGATCTCCACACATAGGTTTGGATAGCATTTTGTAGTATGTGGGCAGTACTGTTGCAGTACTACTAAACGTATTACAAAGTGCAGTTTGTGAATACATCCCTAAATGAGCCCATGTTTTTTTATGCATTCACTGCACCACTCTGCAGTTTTTGTGAGAAACAGCAAATTCAGGAAGTATAGGTTTAAAGGATGGAAAGTAGCGGAAGATAACTATGCTGGAGAACAGATGTGACAGGTAAGTAACCTTTCTTTACTCTCTGCTGGGAAGTTTAAAAAGGCTCTTCTGTGCGTCCAACAATATTCCCATATTTGGATGCCATATGGTGTCCTGCATTCTTAGATAATTGTTGGTAAGACATAACTTTGACCTCTCTTTTTTACAGAGTCGTTCTATCCAGTCCAGATTCCTACAGAGTCGAAACTTAAACTGTATAGCACTTTGTGAAGGTAAGAGAGTGTCATCTTGACATGCTTGTTGTTTCTGCCTTTCACCCTAATCATAAATACTGCACATAGTGTTGTGCCTATCTCTAAGGCATGGCAATCCATAAAGTATAATTCTTAGTTGATTCTTACCTGTTTGTGCTTTGGCGTAATAGTGTTCATGCACCATTCCCGGAATGTGAATAGATTGGTTTTAAAAGAAATTGACTGCAGGGCAAGAATTAGCTTGATGGATTACATTGCTGTTAAAACGATCATCTTGTGTGAAAATGTAGCCTTCAATAGCAGAGGTGTGATATCCATGTTGGAATTGGAGCTGAAGCCTTGTGTCTTGTAAGTCCCTTTTCCGTGGCCTGCGCCCAGCCGTATATATTGTGACACTTGAGCAAGATTAATGCTAGTAAGTAAACTTGTCACCAAAGCTGGTTCAGTCTGACTGGACTCTGACCCTGCCACGCGGCTGTTTCTGCAGTTTCATCCTCCACCCAAGAGTCACTTGCTGCCGATTGGTTGGTGATGTGAAATTAACTTCAGCCACGTCCTGGTGTGGTATGTTGATTTTTCACCACTGAGATTCACCATTGGTTACTTGACATTCTCCCCAACTAATTGTAGAGCAGGGGTGGTAAAGGGAGTGTTTTGTAATGGCAGGTTAATGAAGAAGGTAGAGCCGGTGTCTTCAGCACAGGGCCAGTGTACAGTATCCCTGCCTTCCTCCATCCTATGCAGCCATGACAGAGCAGGTTCCGGTGTGAGTTGTGAGAAGCAGGGATTCTCTTCTTCTGCTCCTTCGATGAGACCGATGGGTGCTCTGCTAGTGCTGCCTTGAATCAGGTGAAGCCTGACTGAGTGACTGACAAAGCAATGTCAAGCACCCAAGCCTTTGTCATGGGGAAAGATTAATTGCCTCCATACACCCCAATCACTGCTGTAGACACATACCAATGTAGGCTTCTCTGGATTTGGTCTCCCTAGCACAGCAGCTGAGGTTGTTCTCTTGCTCTTGATAGCAAGCTTCTCCTGTTTAGTCCAATTCCATCAAAGTATTTAGGACAATAAATGAGGCAAGGCATAGGAATGGGACAGAGGTGTTTCTGTATTCTGATGCTTCATGGAAAAGGTATCAATTAGTACCAAATGCAGTTTGGTTAATTTAATGGATGGGAAATTTAGATTTTTCACAGCCTGCTGTGCAGAAAATCTGGATTTTATTAAGGACACGGAGGCTAATATTATGCAAATCTCCTTTATTGCCACAGCTCAGCAGCAACAATTGAAGAACATAGAACTTCAATGAACATTCTGAATAAGTATAAAGTTCCTCGGTAACCAGCCATCTTCCTTCTTTGTTGGATTGCGAGGAAAGATCAATAACCATAAGAAGACAGTAGTAAACTGAAGATAGCTTTCCAGAAATGGTCCCAAGGAAAAGCGATTCTTATTCTGAAAGAAAAGAATACCACATTATAAAATCTTTACATATCATAAATGTACATATATAAGAGATACAAAAAGGGAGGGATAAATCCCAAGAGGAGGGATAATATTAGCCTCCGTGTCCTTAATAAAATCCAGATTTTCTGCCCAGCAGGCTGTGAAAAATCTAAATTTTATGGCACGACATGGAGGCCATATTATGCAAGTTTAAAGTGCATTAAGAACATTATCAATCACATTAGAGATTGGTCTGAAGTAGCAGGTCTTGAACATACTATAATTTGACCAATCTGCTGCCCTAAGGATATCTTGTAATCCACCTCCTAGAAAAAAGGCATTAGAGGCCGAAGCACCTCTGAGGGAGTGAGCTCCAAAAACATATATGTCTACACCGCTCTCATGCATAACATCTTTAACCCAACGAGCTAAAGTTGGGGAAGAGACTCCTTTATGAGGAGATCTGTAGGAAATCAATAATTGAGATTCACTCATTCTTAAATTTTTAGTTCTTTTCTCGTACTCTTTCAAACATTTAACTACGCACAGTCTCTCATTTTGAGGAAAAAAGGGATAAAAGATAGAGGAGGACATCGTTTTGGTTCTTTTTTTGAGATAAAAGCAAACACCTTCTGGTTGGAAAGCCCTACTAGACACATCTAAAGCTTTAACATCTGAAGTTCTTCTGAAGGAAACTAAACATAATAAGACAGTAAGTTTATATGATATGCATTTGAGGGAGAGGGAAGAGTTATCTCCCCAGGAAGAAAGAGTGTGGAGAACGAGGGTAACATCCCAGAGGGTAGTATACTTAGCAGAAGGAGGATTCAAAACTCTCATACTTCTCATTACCTTTTTAGTCAAAAGATTTTGCCCAATGGAGATACCATTAATTAAAGAATTTCAAGCTGAAATAGCAGATCTATAAACATTAACGGTTCTATAAGATAAACCTGAAGTAATCAATTCTGACAGATAGTTAATAATGTGGACTAAATCAGTTGAAACGGGATCATAATGTCGTTGAATGCACCAGCGAACCCATTTGTTCCATGCCAATCGATAGGCCTTCCTTGTACCAGGTGCCCACGACTCAGAAATAAGTCTGAAAGCATTTGACGAAAACGCTGGGATTCGCCATTGTCTCCTGAAATCTTCCATGCCGTCAGCGTCAGAAGACCTTGTTCTACAAGGGGATGGATTTCTCCTTCTGGACCTAAAAGTATTTCCTTGAAAGAAGGAATCATGATAGGGAAATCGAGTGACATTTCTAGGATGATTGGAAACCATGCCTGAGATCTCCAAAGAGGAGTTATTATGACCATGCTCTGGCGGTAACGTCGAGCATGAAGCAACAGACGGGGAAGCATTGCAAATGGCGGGAAAGCATAAGGTGCTAAACCTTCCCAATCTTGAAGGAATGCATCCACCTTTTGAGCTTGAGGGTCAGGTCTCCAACTGAAGAAATTCTTCAATTGAGTGTTCAAACGGTCTGCAAAAAGATCTGTTTTGAAAGGACCCCATCTGGATTGGATGGTCAGAAATATTTGTCTGTCCAGTTTCCAGTTGCTGGAATCCTTGAAATTCCTCGAGTACCAATCTGCCACCCCATTGCTCAACTCAGGAATGTGTTCCGCTGTGATTGAAATTCCTTTGTTCAAGCAATAGATCCATAATCCTTTCGCTAGATCTGTCAGACCCTTGGAATGAGGACCCCCTAGCTTGTTGACATAACGTACTGCGGACACATTGTCCATTCGTAATGTTACACAATATTTCATCGACTTGTGTGTGAAACAACGAATCGCAAAGGAACCTGCTAGTAATTCTAAGCAGTTGATATGCAATTTCTTTTCTTGAAGAGTCCAGCAACCCCCTGTTGAAGAGTTCCCACATCTCGCTCCCCATCCTTCCAAACTCGCGTCTGATTCTATTATTAGATCCGGTTCCTTCCCAAAAATTGCTCGGCCATTCCATGTCTCTACATTCTTTAACCACCAAAGGAGTTCGGTTCTTGATTCCTGATCTAGAGAAATCAATTGGGAGTAGGATTGGTTCGATCTCAGAGATATTGCTTTCAGTCTCTGTAGTGCTCGATAATGAAGCGGGCCTGGGAAAATTGCCTGAATTGTGGATGAGAGTAAGCCCAGGATCCTTGCTAGGATCCTTCGGGGAAAGTTTTTTAGTGCAAGTATTTTCCTTAGTTCTTTCCTTACTTTCCTTACCTTTTCGCTTGGAAGTCTCAGTTCTGTCTTCACGGTGTCTATCAAGAAACCCAGAAATTGTGTTTGTTGAGATGGGATAACGCACGATTTTTTTGTGTTTATAATGAAGCCTAGGTGTTCTAAAAGGTGTATTGCAAGATTCGTATGAATTGAAACGGTCTCTTCTGATTGAGCCATAATAAGTATATCGTCGAGATATATGATTAGCCTTACTCCCCTTTGTCTGAGCCAAGCGGTAACGGGTCTGAGTATCTTGGTGAAACACCAAGGGGCGGATGATAGACCGAAGGGGAGGCTGCAGAATTGGTATAGTTGACCCTCCCAAATGAATTGGAGGAATTTTTGATGGGGTTCCCAGATAGGAATTGTCAGATAGGCATCTTTTAAGTCTAGCCTTGTTAACCAGTCTCCTTTTCTTAAAATGTCCCTTAGAAGATGTATCCCTTCCATTTTGAAGTGTTGGTAACTTACCCATTGGTTTAATTCCTTTAGGTTTATGACTGGTCTCTGTTCCTTGTTTTTCTTTTCCACAAGGAAGATATTGCTGAGAAATTGTCCCCTTGATAATCGCACCTTTTTTCAATAAGTCTAGTACCTCTTGAGAAATTAGGAGTTTGTCTTTGGTGGAGAAAACAATCTCTCTGGGGTGTTTTGTTTGAAAGGGGGTACCAGTGAAATCTATTTTGTATCCTCTCACTGTCTCTAGAACCCAAGAATCTTTGGATACCAAGTTCTAGTTCTCAGCAAAGAGAAGTAGTCTCCCTCCCACCTTTGGAGGGGTACCTGAAAGGTCTCTCGAAGATCCTACCTGAAGAGACGGAGCGATGTCTCCGTTCGCCTCTGAAGGGACGTCCACGGATCCTCTGTCTCTGAGGGTAGAATTGATGGAACCCGCTGAAGTTGTTGTTGAATCTCCCGCCTCCACGGGCCATGAAGGGTCTTGAATTTGAATTTCCTCGGCCGGGGAAACGACCCCGAATTCTCCCGGCCCGGGTAAAAACCCGATCTTGAAAGACTTTTTTAATTTCTTTTTGAGACTTTTGTATTGAGCTAAATGCTCCCACGTATTTGGCCATGTCTTTAATAAAATCCTCACCAAAGAGGAAACCCTGTGAATTAGGACCACTGTCATTCTTGGCTAGTTCAATAAGTTTGGGATCGATTTTAAATAGTATCCCTTTTCTCCTTTCTATAGAGATAGCCGTGTTAGCATTACCAATAAGGCATATAGCTCTTTGGACCCACTCCCTTAGTTCTTTGGGATCAACTGGGGAGTCTTCCAGGTAGGCCGATTCAGCCATTTCAAAAATCTTCGTAAGTGGGCCTATGGTGTCAAGGAGGCGGTCCTGACAGGATTTTAGGCCTTTATCCATCCCCTTTCTTGGGTCTCTTGAGGTTTTGGCTATGAAGGCTACAACCTTGGGATCTAGTTCAGGTGTTGTAGCCACTTTATTAGGGAGAGAGGGTCTTGGGCATTCGGAGCGGAGTCTAGATCTAACCTCCTTTGGTATTTCTCTCCTCAACCAGTAGGAGAGGTAATTTGCCACATGTTGGGAGCGGGTCCATTCTCGGGACAAAGGGTGTTTAATTAGAAGAGGGTCGAACATAAAGGTCTCCAAGTGGGTCCAACAGTCCTGTATTTTGATCTGAGGCCTTGGATGCCTCTTCTGAGCTCCTCGTTCCCCTTACTTGTATCTCCTCTTCATCTGTATTAAAATCAGAGGAGTAGCATAGGTCAATTTCAGGGTCAGAGCTATCATTACTAGCAATGTCAATAGGGGGCTCAGGGCCTTCATCTTGCCCATATGGGGTGTCCGAGACACCATCTTTGTCACCGCCTTGAAAGCGAGAGGGGGCAGTGGAGGTCTTAGCTTTTTTAGAATCCTTACGCCCCTTGCCTCCAAGTGCCCATTTCTTGAGAGCCTTAATTGCTCCTACTTGCTGGTTGCTAGTTGAAGGGCGTCAGGATGTTAGAGATTCCAATCTCTTATTAATAGTATCATCAATGGAGCCAAGGACTTTGTCTAGAGCCTTATTAACTAGCTCTTCCAGGTGTGCTTCAATATTAGTTTGGGGTGTTGACATTTTAAATGATTAAATTATGAGATAATTAGGCCTAGTATTGCAGAAGGTCAAATAAAATAGGGTTTAAATAGATAGGAATAAGTATTTTTTACCGATGTGGAGAATGAACAGTTGATCATAAGCTGTGGGAAAAACAAACCGAAGAAACTGCCGAGTAGAGCGCACTGGACGATATTTTGTCCCAACAGTTTAAAATGGTGGCGTAATTCATTGTATAGGGGTGAGCCCAAGCTTTCAAAATGGGCGCCACGCACGTAGTAGCGTGCGTGGTTCTCCCTAAGGTGAATTCCTTTAATTAGATTTCATTCTCCCTTGAGCGCGATCAAACGCGCCGAGGGAGTCGGGGAAGTTATCTAAAAAACTAGTAGTTTCCTGATGCGTCTCCGCGGTCTCCGCCTTTGAAGAGCGGTGTGGGAGTGCGGAATGAAACTCCGGGGAAGGATGACGGTGATCTGGCACCAAGTAGGAGTAAACGGTATGAGCGCGCAAGAGTGTTGATTGTATTTGAGTACAAAAGAGTTTTTAAAAGTAGACAATCATGGTGATGCCTAATCCGGTCTAAAGTAAAACCGGAGGGGAGAAGGGGTCTCTAGGGAGAGAGAAGAGAAAGGCATTAACCCAGGGTAACCATGGGGTGGTGCAGAAGGGGTAAAATAAACCCAATCAGAAGTTATACCAAAGGGTATCAGGTATTAAGCATAGACATACATGCATAGACAACAGTCCAGTCAATTAGGAACTACAAAACACACTAAAAGTAAAGTCTATAAGCGACAAGCTGAGAGCAGTACTCATCTTTCTGAGCAGCAGCAACAAAGAAGGAAGATGGCTGGTTACCAAGGAACTTTATACTTATTGAGAATGTTCATTGAATTCTATGTTCTTCAATTGTTGCTGCTGAGCTGTGGCAATAAAGGAGATTTGCATAATATGGCCTCCGTGTCGTGCCATAAAATTGTCTTCATGAATTAGTTCTCGTACTTTGATATATAGCACTTAACATTGAGAATTTGTAATATTTGTGTATGTCCAATTCCTTGAAGAAACTCTCAATACAGAGTAGAATGCACCAGCTGAAATTCCTCCACCTTCAGAGTAGCATTGTGGAGGACATTCAGCAGCTGGATTCTCCACTGTATATAAAGTTACTGCGGAAACGAGAATATTCAGTTCCCTCCTTAGTCACTATCCATTTGCATATTACCCCATTTAAAGTTTTACAGTCTTGTTGAGAAGTGTTGTAATTCTCTAATCCAAAGTATGGAGAAACTGCATACAAGTGCCAGCACTGTCCTGTTAAAAGAATACCACCCTGTAGAAGGTGCCTTGCTGAAAAGTGCTGGCATTGCCCCAGAAAACATATAGCAGTATGACTCAGAAGTCTGATACTGACCTTTATTAGTCCTTTATTTAAAAGTGGTGGCACCCTTCCATCAAAACTAGCCTAGCATTGCTGAAATGGTTGCCCTGCATTGTCCCATTGAAAGTAAACCAGCCCTGCTGAAAAGTGCTGATATGATTAAAGGCAGTTGCTCAACTTTGCTGGTACTGTTCATTCAGGGGTACTGCAGGGCTGTAAAGTGCTGATGCTGTTCATTAAAAGTTTATTATCAGTGATGCTGCTGTCTTTGCTTGCGTATAGCAGCTCTGCTGAGCAAAGCTGGTTCTGTCCTGTTAACCATTTAACATTCCTGCTAGAAGTGCTTTTTGCTCCACTAATATAAGTACACCAGCCTTTATGAGAAGTACTGGTAGTCCCATTAAAGGTTACTTTGTGGAGGTTTATCAGGCACCAGAGTGGCCCAAGGCCACCATACAATTTGTACTAAGGAATCAAATGAAGTCAGGGTATTATTGGATGAGCAGTTGTTTCACTCCTTTCCCTGAGGTGGAGATGCTTCTCGTGGAACACAATGGGAATGAGTTTCTGAAGGAAAAGGAATGCGAGGAGCCCAAGCTGTTTTCTTCTGTTATAACTGCATAAAAGCCAATAGGGAAGTAAACACGGGAAACCCTGTGAGTCTTTATGTTCAATATTGGGCCCCTTTTATTATTTTACTTAGTAGAAAATATTATGGACAGCAGGCTTACTCAGTGTTTCTCCCCTAGTACCGCATTCTTTGGCGACCCCCACATAAATGTCTCAAAATGTCAAGAACAGCCAGCCTTCTGTCTCAACACTGTCAGTCATGACAGAAGGGCAGTCCTGGGCTTCAATGTAGAAGTGCTAGAGAGGGCAGAGAGAAATAGTTTACATCAGGTCTTAAGTGTAGGGGCATCACATATGCCTGGGCCTCTTCGTTAGGTTTTGGGGGGTTAAACCTTTATAAGCACCTGGTTTAAAAGTCTGAGAAATGTCTGAACCTCATTGGCTTTTATGATGAAGTTTTTATTGCAGTCAGACATGCACCCACATATTTACTGTCGAACAAACTTTGCTCATTTGGTTTTGTTGCATTTTGTCTGGTGCTTGACTACAGGTTTACCTTAGGTTTAATGGAACACTCAAATAGGCAAATATAGTCATCGATAACTCTCACTATTCTCTGCCATCCACTGTGTCTCTTAACATCTATATCCACCTCCTATATATTTGCTAACCTTCTTGGATGTGGAAATCAAAGCCATTCCAGCTACACTGTGGTGATTGGTAAGATTTTGGCAGATTCAATGATGTATTGCCTATTTGTCCCCCTCCTGGTAAAGTCTGCAGTATATGGGTGAAAAGCGACTTAACAGTCTGAATCCTGATCTTACTCGTATAGTAACAGCTTTACAGTTATTTATAGCTGTGTTTCTTTCGAGATTAAACTGGCCACCAATCCCTGAGTTTTTATGTTAGACAATTCCCTCAGACATTGTGTTTAGTAACATGCATTTGGAATTCTAAACCTTTGCTTATTTCATAGTTCTGATCTCTCTAATATCAGTGTTCAATGGAAAGCCATGTTTGATTAGATTATTGGACCACTTTCTACCAAAGGCTACCCAACATCTTGATTGCTTATTTACATGTTTACCATAAATCCAATTATAGACATATGATGGATACTGTAAGTACATTGTACCTGTTGTGGGCTGGGCCAAGGTTTAGTTTAGAATTGCTATATATATATGTCACTAAGGCACAGAATATTGCAAGCATCAGGTTCAAATTCTATTCCAGTTTCCTGGTGTCTGTTCCCGTGGACTTTATCGGGATAAATTTGGCCTCTGAAAATGTTTGCAGATGGCCTAAGCTTCAAGCCGGAATTACATTTTACCTTGTCTAGAGTCGAAAATTAGAACCTCCCTAGAACTATTTAACTAATAGGGGTTTTTGTAGCAGAGACTTTGGGCCTGATTACGATGACGGTTCTACCTACCATCTGACCACTGCACTTGCGGTTCAGTTTTGAGCATTGAGGGCGGGAGAGTTCCCCCCACCATATTACGCGGCACCCGCTGCTGCCGTGGCAGTCTCATCTATTGCGGTACACATACCCCCGAATATGTTATTGCAAGTGCATGCAAAATCACAGGGAACATGCGATATATACACACATGCATGACATATGTGGGGATAGGCCTTGTGCACTATGTACCCCATTGCTGGAGTATGGCAATCTTTGCACAGTCCATGCAATGGGGGTACATGCCACCTACAGACTTACCTGCATTATGGCACCCACAGGGTCGTAGTCTTTGGAGTTCAGCTGCCGCGGTTTAGGGGGGACCTGGAGAAAGGGATCCACCCCGGAGATTGTCAGGGAGAAGCTGATTTGGGTGAGTATGCACAACAAATCCATAGTTTCTGACGAATCGAGGCAGGTGATCGGACAGCCACAGTCGGGTCATTGGATACACACAGCACAATCCAGACGTTGGTTGGAGATTCTTGTACTGCTCTATTGATGCTGTTTTTACCGACCTCCATCTCAGCAGTTGGAGAAAGGTGTCGAAGTTGGCAGTCTTTCAGCGGACGGACTACAGCAGGCATGCATCATAATTTGGCGGTCAACCGACCACTACCAACAAGACCGTGGCTGTTGTACTACCTCCGACAGGACTGAGGAAGCCGGACTGACCAGAATCGTAATCAGGCCCATAGTTTGGAGGTCTTCAGCCGGCACTACATCCAAATGAAAACATTTAAGCAGTGTAATGTATAGATAGCGGATCAAAACACACAATGGTTGAGGGGCAAGAGGAGAACGTCAAACTTCGACCTCCTTCACAAGTTTCACAAACATAAAATAGAAGCGGGACTTTAGACAAAACAAACGTTAATCAAGTCGGGGGGCATTCATGTGTGTTAAAACTGCCCTCACACACAGCAAGCTGTGTCATGCTTCATCATAGGGCTGCTAACACAGCTCCTCGCAGACCAACTCAGGAGGTGGAGCAACAGGGAGGGGGAAGACAATACAACATAAATAACAATACTGTGGGATCACGGGTGTGAACAAGTGCAGAAACAGTGATTAAAAAATTTGTATCAGGGAGTCCCTATCATAAATTTAATATTGGGTACCCTGACCAACAGTAAAAGAATGGTCATGTGAGGACCAGTGGATGGTGGTATGGGGAGCTTATAATGAGGCACCAACCCCTCCACTCTGCAGAACCGTTGACATGTTTCAGCCGGACAAAACAATACCCCGGCTTTCATCAGGACTCACAACAAAAAGATGATCCCTAGGGTGGTGACCCTACCTCCTTATGATCCATGGGTGAGGGTAAGCCAACTTTCTGAGTAACTGCTCAGGTTAAAAAGTGGTCACTTTCATCAAGGTGAGCTGTTGTAACCAGATGGGACTACGCGGCACCGGCAGAGACCCATTTGGTTACAACAGCTCACCTTGACAAAAGTGTGACTATGGGGAGCTGTTCTTACTCCCCGCTAGTTCAAGTTAATACTTTAAATGAAATTGGTTCCTCATGGAGAGCAAGGGACTCTACCGCTTTTTAACCTGAGCAGTTACTCAGAAAGGTGGCTTACTCTCACCCCTGGATCATAGGGAGGTAGGGTCATCACCCTCGGGATCATCTTTTTGTTGTGAGTCCTGATGAAAGCCGGGGTATTGTTTTGTGCCGGCTGAAACATGTCGACGGTTCTGCAGAGTGGAGGGGTTGGTGCCTCATTATAAGCTCCCCATACCACCATTCACTGGTCCTCACGTGACCATTCTTTTACTGTTGGTCGGAGTACCCAATATTAAATTTAGGATAGGGACTCCCTGAGACCAATTGTAATCACTGTTTCTGCACTTGTTCACACCCGTGATCCCACAGTATTGTTATTTATGTTGTATTGTCTTCCCCCTCCCTATTGCTCCATCTCCTGCGTTGGTCTGCGCAGAGGTGTGTTAGCAGCCCTATGATGAAGCATGACACAACTTGCTGTGTGTGAGGGCAGTTTTAAAACACGTGTGCTTCCCCCGACTTGATTAACGTTTGTCTAAATTCCCACTTCTATTTTGTGTTAGATAGAGGATCAAACACCTTGTTCATTGTAGGTGTATTGTTGCATGTCTAAAACCAAAATTATTTCTGTATGTTTCTCGTTGACTGGCTTGTCGGATGATGTATTTTATTAATACATTTGCATTTAGCAACAGGGTAGTATTTTAACTTGTTTCTATGGGCAGACTTGTAAGAGAGAGTTACATGTTAAAAAATATGAGAAATTGTTTCATGCTGTTGGGCCACAGCACGCACACACACACACTCTGCCAGGAATCCAATTATTGTCTTATCTTAGCCTCTTTTGATGTATTTGATCAATGTAATGTCCCTGATTTTTTATGAAACACCTAGGGTTCTTGGATGTCAGAGATCACATTAAGGCTTGTCTCACTCACCTATTGTTTGTTTTTTGTTGGGTTTTTAGACCGTCCATATGCCATTTTATGCTGTTTTTCCTTTGCAGTTATAACTTCAAAGGATCTCCAGAAGCATGGGAATATTTGGGTGTGTCCAGTATCCGACCATGTCTGCACACGCTTCTTCTTTGTGTGAGTATTGATGAAAAATATTAATAACATAGAACCTGCAGAACCATAAAAGATATTCTGTAAAATCCTCACTGCAAAAGTAAGAAGACCACAAGAACATGGCTAGTGCAATAATGGTCCCTGTATGAAAGCATTTCTAGTGCACACTTCTTCCCACAGATTCTTAACCTCAGAAATATTCTAAAGTGTACAGCTGGATCTGAAAATGTTTGCAGTATCCCAGAGTGGGAGACGTGGTGCCTAAAAAGCTTCATACCACGGTCTTCCAGTAGTGATGTATGGACTTGCATGAAGTGCTACCCCACCCCCTGACATGAGTTCCTCCTTTCGTATGGCTCAGACGTTTGAGTTCAGAGCTTCCCATGGCTCTGTTCCTTTTTGAGATTTTTTTAATTATGCTCTGCTACTGTAAGCCATGCTGTTTTCTAAGACTTCCGGTTTTAATCCCTGTAGCCTGTGCAACCATCAGAATGCTTGTCTTGGTTGTTACCAAGAATGAAAATGCACTAACGCGCTGTACTCTCTTGGCTTGTGCCGACTGTAATTTTTCCCATGGTTCAGAGGGAGAATACTAGCAACCATTTTGGGTGAGCGCACCAGTGGTACTAGCTCTTGGAGGAATAAAAACAACTCGGCTGCACAGCCATGTGACAGATGCATGCAGCGGGTGTGCCAAATGCAAGTCCGTCTGCACCCGTCAGTGCACCTGCAATGCACAGCACCAGCCACGCTGCTGGTTTGTCAATGGAATCACAGCATAAAACCAAAGTGAGCTACTCCAGAGAAGCTGTGTTGGGAATAGGCCTAGCCTGGCGTGGACCACATAGTTTGAAGCTCTTGGAGTAATGCATCAAACAGTGATTGTCTGGGCTATTAATGGAAGGCCAAATCTTAGACCCTCCCCAGTCAAGTTTTCACCCCCACAAAGCACAGAAACCACCCTGTTAGCTGTGGTGGATGACCTGTGAATGCTGTTGGAGAAGCAGAGCCTTCTGCTCTGGTGTTACTTGATCTGTCTGCAGCGTTCAATTGGTATTGCATATTATTCAACTCGAGCGGCTTCAAGAGATTGGTGTTGAAGAAAAGAAGCTGGACTGGGGGAGGTTCGACCTCACAGGGATGTCTCAGGCAGTCTATTTACTACCATTCATGCTAGAATAGAAGATAGTGCAGCAAGGGGTCCCTCAAGGGTACTCACTAAGCCCAAAGCCATTCACTATACACATATGTCCTTTGGTGAAGTTAATTAGATCCTGTAGCCTCTGCTGTACAAACTACATGGATGATGCCCAATTGATCATCACTCCAGACAAGGCGGGCAGTGACTATCAGTGCATGAATAAAGTATCTACCTGGCTACAGCAGAACTCATTGAAGTTCAATGCAGCCGAGACAACAGTGCTGTCGATCAAACTCTTGCCCACCCCCAACCCGATGCCACTAGATCTCTGGCCACCATCTTGAAATGCTCCACCTGCCCCAGCCCAGAAGGTAAAATATCTGGGATTCTCCTTGTAGCCTGACATGTCATTATCAGAACAGCTAAAACATATGGTGTCCAACTGTTACTTTCCTTCTGAAATTGATAGGGAAAATCTTGCCCTACCTTCCCAAAAATATTCATTGTGCAGTAATCCAGGCCATCATATTGAGTTTCCTCGGTTACTATAATTCCCATTTCTTAGGACTGTACCAAGGCCTTTTGAATAGGTTAAACAGGGTCCAGAATGATTTGCTATCTCCCCACAAAATTAAACAGCCAATCTGGCCCACATGCTTCTGCACTCCTCCACCCCCTTTGGAGCCTTGACAGCTCTTAAACTGGCTGCTGATCAATAAAAGGATCACTTTTAAGGCATTATCCATTGTTTTAAAGCTGTCCACCATATAAGACCACAACATTTAGCTCAAAGATATGTTCATTACAATCCCTCTCGCTGTTTACGATATTTAGAGACCTGCCTGCTGGTTGTTTCCACAGATAAGTGGTCTCACTTAGGTAGGAAATTTTTCTCACTGAGAGAAGCTACATCGTGCAATAAGCTTCCTTACAATCTTCATACGATGCCTGACTTATTGAATTTCAGAAATTCTTTAAAGCTGCAGTATTTCCACAAGTAGTTGTTAGCCTTTCATTTCTGTTTTTGGCACTCTACAATTATTATAACATACATAGCATAACTTAACATAACATACTATAACATAAAATAAGTCAGTACCCTGTCCCTTTGGAAGTGTACATGGTGCTTGGTTCCATACACTGTATCCATCATTTTTCCATATGCAACCTAAGGCAACTTGTGAGGTGAAGGCCAGGGTTTTGTTGGCATAGTACTGCCTAGAGACTTGGTCCTGCTTTTCAGTGAGAGGCCAACTTGAGTAGTTCACTATGTTCTGTCATCCGCTCTGGAGCACTGCTGGAGACAAGGAGTAGCGTCGCCGTGGCAACTCATCCAAGAGGTACAAGAAGAAGAAGAAGAAATATAAAAAAGAGAAAACCTTCATCTGCCTCAAAAACACAGTTCCATTTCAGGAAAACATGGTATAAGGCTAAGAAGCAGTTTTCTGTGCCCAAAGAAGTAATTTCCCTCCTTTGATGAACAGGTTTTGATGTTTGAATAAATGCAAATCTTATTCATGAGAAATATGTACCTGGGGAAACCTTTTTGGAGAGAAATTTTCCATGAACTAGTTTCTTTAAATTTTTCCAAGTTAATGCCATTTTCAGAATATTGAATCAACCCAGGTAAATACCCTTCCTGTCAGAAAAAATCATAGGAATGTTTTTTTACAGAATCACAAAGATCCTTTGTTTCTCTTTAATGGGAGGAAACACTGTGTGTTCCTTTGTTTCTCTTCCCTGTCTATACCTCTTTTATTCTTTATAAGAGGGGATCATCCCTTTACCCTCACCCTCTTTTCTCTCGTCATCATGCTTCGTATACTGAATTTGACTGATTCCAACTACTAATTATTTTTTGCCCTCAGCCATATGTCCCTAGTGTTGCCAACTCCTCCTTCTTTACTATCTTTGCACCTGGCTATCTCCCTTGCACCTATGCCCCTCTTCAAACCCTAGTATTTCTAACTCTCCTTAATACCACCTCCCATGCCTATACCCTAGTACTTCTAACCACACCTTTACAGTGGTAACTCAAATCAGCCTATACACTGGTATCGCTATCCCGAACTATACCTTAGTAGATCTACAGGTACCTATACCTTGCATCTTCTAATCCTTACAATACCTTTGTATATATAACCTACCTATACTCTGTACCTCTACTGCAGTTGACCCTCAGTGCCTTTTCCCCTTCCACTCTCTATGAATCCTGCCCCTTTTCTCCTTAACTACTTACTTTAAAGATTTTGAGGAAAACGTTTCTGCTCATTTTGGAAGTTCATCAACATCGAGTTTTCCCATTTGAGGAGCGCTGGCTGTTCTGAATTTAGGTTTTTACCCTAATTAGTTAGGGTCAATTTTCCACCTCACTTCATTGGACAAGATCAGAGAGGGCTCTATAAGTTAGCAATGCTAAAAAAAAACGAAAGAGTTCTTAATTTATTGCCTTTGTCATTCCTATACAGCCAGACACTGCTGGCCCAATGATGGCTCTCTGTCTGATTCACCAGTGGACTGGACTGTGGACACTGTGGTATCTCTGATCTTCCTTGCCAGTCAAAGTGTGTCACTCATTACTCTGACTGCTCAACCTCTGGTTTTGCCAAGTGCCCTTATATTTCCAATATGTAAAATGGCATGGTCAAACAGAGTTTTTTTCCCGGTGCAAACCTTTAGGTAAAAAAAGGCCATGGATTTTTATCTGCTGATACTCAATGTCTCTGTGGCTCCCATTGAATGAGAACCCTCAGATACAAGATGCATGCAAACTAAAAGATATTGTGCCTACAATCTTGTAGGCTGTCAGGCTTAAACCGAGGACATGTTCTGATTAGCCCAGGCATATAATTTCAGCTGGATAGATACCTTCCATCAATCCTGACTACGCTGGAAGATGAAGATATTTCTCATAATTGTGCAAATCAAAAGATCTTGGTTTCTTCCTTCCCTGATGTTATACATTTTTCAGTATCTCTGGTAAGATAGTTGAATGTTAGGCAGTGGGCAGTTGCCCACCATCTCATCGTTCAAGAGGTCTCCTCAACAGAGTTCTCTTTCACAAATTTCTCTAGTGGCATACTTTCTGAACCAGTAAGCACATTTATTCCAGAACTTTATTTTTATCTTCAGTGGGAGCATAATTATATGTGTTTCTCATCCTTTTTATCCTTTGAAGTTAGAGGGCACATGTAAAGCTGACTAAAGTGGGGTTGACGTTTTACACCACTTGCTATTTATACTGTAGAGTACTTTTGTAGAACCAGCTCAGGAGTCAAAAGAGGCAGAGGTTCGAAATATTCCATGTGGCACCTGGGTTTGTGCATGAAGAAGGCAATGTTCCACATGAAACATTTTTAAGATTTAATTAATATACTCCTAAATCCCTGTGCAATAATTGACAGACAAATAATGGAACCTAAACCTGTGTTGGTGTGCAATTATCCATCCCTATTTTATTCTGCAAATAGATTACACTAAATAATTTTCATGAACACAAAGATTTATGCATTCCGATGATGGCAGAAGCAACAAAATAGTGTAAAGGCGTGATTTGTGCAGTGAACAGCAGGGTAAAGTGTATGTAAATACACAATTAACAATCAATAAAAATGCTTTTCTGAAGCGACCAACAGTATCAATATTTAGTTCGTAAGTTGTATGATACACAAACTGTTGGTTCTATAGTGTCAGCTTTTCGACTAAATGTGTCTAAATTGTACAGGATCATCTTAAGGACATACTGAAAAGCTGGCCATCAATCTGAAAGGCAAACCACACCAGACCAAGGAATTAATTCCAACCTAGAAACTGTGGAGCACCATGTCCAGTGCCCAGAGAGGTGAAATAGTATGTAGAAAGCCAATTGAGTATTCTAAAATTAGCCAGAAAAAGGGACCAAATCCACAACATAGACCAAGTATGGAAAGGGCCAGCCCATTCAAATCTCTATTCATCACAATAAAAGGTGACTATGCAACTTACAACGCTTGCACACAAAGTTGTGTGTATAATGAGTCTAGATATAGACCATTCTTTTAGGAATGTAGAGCCTTTGACAAGACACACAAAGGATTTAGAGGGCAGCCAAGTATACTGGACCTTATGACAGATAGTAAAAAAGGAAGCTAGAATTTGTACCATATTAAGAACTGCTGTAAATACAATGTTTTAGAAAAATACGAGGTACAAAGTAGAATAAAACAAGTATAAGGACGAGTTGTGAGTAAAAATAGAAAGTGAAACACATCCTGTGATCATCTCCTTTAAATACTCAATGTGAGTAATGAGAACATGATCACAGGAAAAAAGACATTTTGCAAATGATTATGAAAAGTGAGGCCATTAAGTTATACAATAAACAGAAAGCGGCACAACAATGCAGTCAGATTGACTGAGCAAGCGTACCTGCCACAGTACACTCAGCAGACAAGCTTCTGCCAAAGCCAACACTAGGAAAGATAGCCCGGATAGATAATGGGACATCCAAAATGGTGACTTAGTACAAGAGGAGCCAAAAGGCCTCAGTAGAAAAGTCATTCATACAAAGGCACTCTAAAAACATAAACATTATATAAATGCAAAACGAAATTTGTAAAGACCTAGATGCTGTATTTTAGAATATCATCAAAAAACTGTGTTACCATGGGTCCCAGTTGCCTAACAAGTGGGGGGCTAAAGGAGAAAACAAAGAATTGTTAGGAGTAGGCCCTTCCAGGAAAGGAGAGGATAAATACCAAGATGAAGTGGTTTAGAGGAAAGGGCAAGATTATGAAGCCAAATAGAAAAAAATGTAGCAGGCCACAGAAATAGAGTGATCAAGAATCTGGGAGGAGTGTACTAAATGGCCAATTATCAATAATGGGGGACACAATTAACAAAATGCAAAATGCATGTCATATATGACTATTACAGTACTGCAAATGTCAAGAACAAAACTATAAATGTACATACAGTGAGTTTTCCTAGATACAGTTATAGAATTATCAAAGTGTTGTACTAGAAAAAAACATTAAGGAAATTAGACATCAGAATTGAATTAGAAGAAGAAAATACAATAGTTCATTACAGAGGGGCAATGTGTGAACAGTAGCAAGTTGAAGAAGTCACCTGTAGGACACAGCTGGGAAGCCTCGCCTGGCATTAAAGATCACTAGGGTTAGCCATTCAAAACGTTTGTTGAGTTCAGTGTTGACAGTATCCAAGTAGAATATCCATTGGTGCTATAGAAGGATGTCAAAGATGGTGCCACCTGTTGAAGGGGGTTTTGCTTCTTCATGTATTGTCTGTTTGAAATTTGAAGCATTGTGATAAATTATGTACTAAAGGAGTAAACTCAACATTACATCGTATCCCACTCATGTGTTGAAAAATCCCATGTCTGACATTCTGAGTGGTGTGGCCTACACACATGATGTTGCACAGGCATTCTATACTGTAAGTGACATAACTGACATTAGTAATAATACAGTTTGTCTTGGTAGATAGTGCTTGTGTAATGTTACCAATTGTGGAAAAACTTGGCATTGCTGGTTTGATCGCACTCCGAACAATTACCATATTTGTAATGGCCTGAAATAGTCAGACAAACTACATGAAGATAGTAGAGGGAGTTATGTAGTCGCTCAATTGCAGTGAGGTCTTGTAAGAAAGTCCTTAATATGTTTGTTCTTTTTGAAGACAAACAGAGGCATTTGGAAAAAGATCTGCATTGTTGAAAGAACATGGCAGTTTTATAGAGTGATTACTTAAGGGAACACCTGAGAGGGTTGAAGGTGGAAAATACAAACTCTACTCTGACATAAATATCCTCATGTATCTTGCAACTTAAAATACTTTCCCTAGGACAGAAACCAGGCTTTTTTTCTCTCCCTTTTGTAACATAGCCATATTTTTAATAGATTGTTAACGTGGGCCAAACTAAAAGACTGCTCAAAATCATTCACATACAAATAAGCCAGATTAGGAGTGAATCATGCACCCATCACAGTCTCTTTGATTTGGAAATACAACTTTTTAACCAAGATGTAATTCTTGGTAAGGGCGATTTGGTACTGTTTGTAATGAATTCCATTGGGAGCATATACCGGCTGAGAGTATTGGTGATAATGGAAAGAGGCTCATTTTTAGCGATGTTTGCATATATTGATTTTATATATATATCTCTGACATATGTATTTTTCACAAATGGCTTCAGAAACAAAAATCAATATATTTGCCTAAGGGTTCATGAAAGGAACAATGTAAGGCAATAATAGCCTTCCCACGGCTTTTTCTATATCCATTTATAATGTGGGCAATTAATATATAGTGAGAGTCCGTGGGTGCATTCTCTTGAAGAATTTAAGTTCTTTTTGCCAGAGCATCCCGCCTTGAGAGAGATGCATGTATGCCTAGCAATATATTATTGCAGTTCAGACGAAGGGTCTTTTCAAAGCTTCTTATATTGTTCACAAACTGAGAGTTGGTTGAGTATCTAATTTTTATAATCAAGTTAATCATTATGACAATGCATCACTATTGTTGGTAGATTAAAGGAAAATGTCATTTAAGGCTCTTAAAAGCTGTAAAGAAGCTTCTTCCTCTTTGGTGAAACTGAAGAATATATACAGATCTTGTTTTTGTAGGTGTTCAACTTCACTAATACTCAGGTTCTCAAACATGAGATGGTAGTGGAGGCATGGATAGAAGAGTTTTGAGACAGAAATAGTTGAGTTTCCGTTTCCTAAAGAATCATGCAAGTAAAAAGGATCCTGTTGACGTGGGGACTCTTGTATGAACGAGTGCTTTTTCTAATTCTTTGAAATATGAAACATTTCTGCCATGACTAATTTACTCGATGTTTCTTCTAGAGCAGCATCTTAATATAATCTGTAATTGTAAAGAACCTGTATGTACATTTACATTTTGATTTCTTGTATAGAATAATATTGCATTAGTTATATATCGCATGTAATATGTTGATTGTGTTCCATAGCACTGAGTGTCATAGTAAAAATAAATGTACTATTAATATTTTAATTACTTAATTACATTTATTGGAATTTATTGTATACATACATTTTAATAATGTTAAACATTAAAACATTTTGCCTTAGGTTGTTTTGTTTTTTTGCTAGTAAATCTTCAAAAAGAAAATTTCATTTTATTTGATATATTAAAATTCATTCATTATTTAATTAAAAATTAAGTAAATGGTACTGTAGTATTTTTAAATTTTGGTCTACATTAAAATTAAATATATAAAATTAATTGACGTTATATTTAACTTAAAAATACGCTTTTTTTAAAAGCATTAATAAACTTTTAAGCTTTTTCCTTGACTGTACCATCAGGAGATCTTTACACTGTGGGAACATCTCTGCCTACATGTGAAATGTTGGAGGTAGTCATTTTGAACTTGTAAATTAGGCTCCACACTCTAGTTTCAGAGGTGGAGACATGTAATCCTATACTTAATCGTAAATTTACACTCATAAATGTTGAATAACCTAAAGTAGTACATTTCCTACAGTGTAAGAGTAGTCTTACATGTATAGATTTACTCACATGTAACTTTACCTTTGTGAATAGCCCCCATAGAGTTGATACTTCAACACTACACGGCCAACAGTGATAAAGCTTATGTATCCAGCACTCATACTGTTGGTCTTTTGAGAAAATCATCTTTATTAATTGTTAATTGTATATACACACACACTTTACATCATTGTTCGCTGCGCCACCCACACCTTTGCACTAATTAGCTATTTCTGCCATTGGCATTAATACTGTGTTTATGCAAATAATTGTTTACAAAATGTTTACAGGATTGAGATACTGTTTGCAGAATAGGGATACATATTGCATGACAACACAGGCCTCCTCACAGTTAACTGAATGGATCTCTGCCGCTTACAATTCAGACATTTCAAAGTATGTTCATCAAGCCTTAAAATGGTTTCCATGTGCAACACTGTCTTCTTCGTGCTCTGATTAGTGACCATCACTTTTAATAGACATCTATAGCCTTACTTGGAGTATAGCAATGATGCTGATTTTGGTCTTACAGTTCTGCTATACTTTTTACTTTAGTTCATTGGCAGCTATAATTTACTTTCTAGGACCCTCCTACGTTCCCCTGTTCCTACTACGGGAATCATTCTACGCTAAGGAATGTGCAGCAAGAGGTAGTTCACCCCAAAGAAGGCATTGTTCTGCCAGCATTCTATCCTCATGCAGATTAATCATAACCCTGCCACAACAATTCACTCTGAGAATTGAAATATTTTGTAATTCTTTAAATGATTCTCTTATGTCCTCCTCTTGTCCTCTGATACGGGTAGGTTACGAAGAACTGACGTTGTGGGGGTGTCTTACATAGACCTTGCATGCCATTTCTGATGTCAACATAGTCAGGGTCTGTGACACAAAGCATTTTATTTGCCTTTGGCTTTTCAGGGAGCAGTCTGATGTCAATGAGAACAGTTCTAATATGCATTTAGGAGGCATCAGGAAAACATTACCAAATGTAATTAATTCATATTTTAACTGTGTCAATATCCTTCCTTGCTAAATTGTGCTGAGTCGCGTGAATACGCTCTCAAACATTAGGCCACCTATGTACATCAGGAGAACATTGTTATTCATCTTGATGGTAGTTAAGATAAACATCCTTCCAGGATCCAGTCTTACCACCTCTGAGTGTTTTCTCTGTAATCATTGTGGTTCATAAGGGTGCTGTACGCGCATTAGCTGTGCATCTGCTCTTCGCTAGTTGTGGAAAGTTGTCATGTGGGCCAGGGATGTTCATTAAGTGGTGACCAATAAGGATCTTCATTCCTAATCAGTGACATAATTTCTCTTTTTTGGACTCAGGTATGAGGATGGTCAAGTTGGAGATGCCAACATAAACACCCAGGATCCCAAGATTCAGAAGGAGATCATGCGCGTCATTGGAACCCAGGTCTACACAAACTGAGGAGAATCTATTGAAATCTGCATCCAGCTTGGGATGGTGCAGCATGGCGGCCTTGTTGCCAGTCGGGCTCGGCCCACCTCATGATGGAAGAGCCAATGCCAGAGGTGGTCGAGGCATGGATGGAACCTGTCATTTTCAGACAGACGCTGAAAATTTCAACTGGGATAGAACCCTTACCTGGAAATCTCTGTGCGAATTGTGACACAAAAGTCTCTGCAGCAGAGGCCCTGACACTGGTGGGGTTTTAATGGACGACTTGTTCTGCGTTTGTAAAAAGATGTGGAAGTCCTTGAAAAATGTTGGTTTTTCCACCTCTCTGTCGCCTCCTTTTTCCTCAGCAGGAAGTCAGGGGACACTGTCACTCTTGTGTCTTGTCATGGACCGACTATCCTTTCTAAAGTTTACAGTGTTGACGTTTTTAGAGAAAAAAAGAAAGAACTGATTTTGTTTTAACTTATTAAACTTCTTTAAAAAAAATGCCTGTCTGCCATTGTGGTTGAATTAACCTTGCTCTGGGAGTAAAACAATGGTGGAAAGCATTAAGTATGTCTCATAAAGTGACGGAGAAGGGGTAGCGGGACGAGAGAGCTTTGAGACCTTCAAAAATCTTAAGAA
Source organism: Triturus cristatus (assembly GCF_964204655.1). Lineage (NCBI taxonomy): Eukaryota > Metazoa > Chordata > Amphibia > Caudata > Salamandridae > Triturus > Triturus cristatus. The sequence continues at coordinate 298,805,831 of NC_140583.1, read as the reverse complement.
ATGGAAACTCACAAAACCTTCCCTGTTATATCTGTACAAGTTCCTAAAAATTGAAATGGCAAACTGTGGCTATGCAAAAAATATTGAAGCTGGTATTATTGTGAGGGCACATCACATGAGAAACCTCCAACAGATTTATCCATAGCAAAGAGGATAAGCAATCTGATTTCTACTTATGAATGTTGGTGTTGGTGGTGATGTGTGTATGTCTTTATTCGATAGAGCTGTAGTGCAAATGACTGATGATAATACTGACATTTACGTACTCCACCTTTCACAATAAATGAGAGTGACATTCCTACATGAGAAGACCCCATAATTATAGGGAACATTTGCATATACAAGTCTATATTTTGACATGCTGTGTTGGTGTGAACTTCCTTGCACAATTTGAGTGTGTACCCCAATAGGAATTCTTTAATCTAATATACTCAGAGCTTTGCTGCCCTCATTTAAACAGCCAATAAAACACATTTATAGATTGCCAACTACCCATAAGCCCATAAGGGTGAATAGGCGCTTAGTGATCTGTCAAGTATGGCATCACTACCCAAACAGAAAGGTATTCAGAGCTTCTCTAAAAGGGAATAGAGCAGTTGTTGGGGGCATCTCAAATCTAGTGCCACACCTTTCCACAACATGCTGGGAAGGATTTACTTACTGTCTTTTTCATAACACTTTATCCGTAGATCTCAGATTTCTCTTTGGGCAATGCGAAACAAGACTTTATTTCAGATATTCATGAGATTTACTGTAGACTGCATTAAAGTGTACATCATGTGCTGTAGACCTTGCATCAACCACATACATTCAGAGGCTGCTCCTCCGTTAAGGTGGAAGAGCAGCACCCACTGCTCTCTCCGCAGTGAAAATATGAGAAATAAAATGACAATAACTCAGAATATTATCATTTTATTTTTCCACGCTGTGCCGAGTCAAGGGCAGGGAGAGGCTATGCTGCTAGACAGCTTCTGCAACAGGAGGGAGGAGTGGTGGGCACTTCTGCAAGTGCGCATGACGGTGTGGCTGACCGTCTTAGGGTGGCCAAACCGTCATGTGCACTTAGATCTCTCCAACCCGAGCTGTGCTACACAGGTAGGGGGAAAACAAGCTCACAAGCCCTAACTGAGTGTTAAACCAGCCCGCTCAGACCAATCACGGCACTGCTCTCATGCAGTACCAGCATGAGAGCAGCACCGTGATTGGCATAGGAGACCAGGAGCCTTGCATAGTCTGCCGGGAGTTGAGACTAGAGGTGCAGAAGAGCACCGAGGTGGCGACTGGCAGGTAAGTGCCTTATATTTTGTATTCCCCTCCAGTGCTGCCCCTCACCTCCTCCTGTGTTGCCCACTTTTATGTCACAGCAGCTGCCGCTGCAGACATTGTTGTACCCATCTACTGTTATCTTCTTAAAGAAGGTAAGCAACAGAACCTCCTTTTCCATGGTGAAGGAAGCCCTGCACCTGTTAGGTGGAACTCTGAACCTACTGGATTGGGCAAACACTGCAGGTAGTGTTCTGTAGATTAAGGTATTGCTGGATTAACTCCCTAGGCATACCCAAGCTAGTTCACAGCAAGGCTTTATAATGGATGGGATTTGCGTAATGTGGGAGATGTGTGCTGCTCCCATCCTCAAGGCATTTCAGTAAATTTGGGCTGCAGAGATTTCACAGAACAGGTGCTATCACCTCTTAAGTCATATTTTGTGATACTTGTAAAATTGTTCCAATCATGAACTCTGAAGAATTGCATTCAGGCATCACAGAGCTTAGAGTCCTCTTCTGGAATTTTCCTCTGTCTTTCCACTGCCCAGTCCTAGATACTTCCGGCTTCTAGTTCTGTTGACCACACCTGTTGACAGGCCATTGGTGGGGAAACATGGGCTTTGCCTCCCACACGTGTCAATTTCCCTGTTATTTCGTTACACCACTTTTCACTTATTTATTTATTTATTTTGCTGTTGTATATAGTGCAAACAATAAGCAAATGGTAAAAGGTGATTCACATAGGAACAGTTATGATACATAAGAATATTTAAGGTAAGTAATAATTTCTGAAATGTTACATTACATTTACTGTGGACAGGTTTCATGAGGAAAAATTAAGAGTGATAGTTCGTATAAAAAAAAAATTCAGCCGATTGTCAAGAAATTGATAGGTTTAGGGCATCCAGATGTTTTTGGGGCCCCCCACAAACTACATTTTGTAGTAGATCAGTAGGACTACAGTAGTACTACTAAAGCACTATTAAATGCTATTCACAAACGTACAAGTGTAAATATCCACCTCCACCTCTCCTGTCTTCAATGGGAAGATCCTCACATATGTAAGTTTACTATTTAGTAACAAATCTGGGAGGATACCAGGGAAGTGATTGGAAAAAGAGGCAGACATACTACCAAATAGTAGGGGGGTTTGGAAGAGTAAGAATGGGTTTTAGGGAGTGTTAGGGTGGGGTTTAGAGAGAGTCATGTGCCCACCACAAAAGAGTAAACCCATTGCTATGCAAAAACTGCACTTCTACATTTACTGCAGGCAAAAAAGGACACAAAAAAGAGGTAAATTACTCTAGCTCAAAGTTGGAGTAAGTCCAGCACCACATATGGCCAACCACTGGTCCTACAACACCCTCGCATAGAAAATATCGAAGTTAGGGACTTAAAATAAAATCCAATAGAAAATAATGTTAAATTAAATGATTGCACATAGTTAAAAATATAAATAAATATTATGTTAAAACATCTATACATGGAGCGTGGCTTGGAGGGCCATGTGGACTTGCGTTAGATGAGTTCCCACAAGCCCTGTCATTTATTCGCTAATATCCTGCCCACATCTTACTTGATTTCACAATCTGAACATCTCCTGAGACAGCGGTACTGGGAGAGACTGTCCTGTGGTGGCGGAGCAGCTGGCGGCCCCTAGCTGGGTGAGATATACAAAGGGGACGTGCGGTGGTGGAGTCGGGTGGCAGAAGTTGAGGGCCTGGCGTGGTGGCAGTGAGTTTTTGGGTCTGGATGGCATTCGTGCCAGGCAGGCCGACACACGTCAAGAGATTACCCAGGGTCGCAAACAATGTTCTCGACCCTGTTCTGGAGATGCAGAATAGTAGACACTGCGTGGCGTAGGAGGCTGTGCCCGGGAGGACTGGCAGACTGTGCGCCGGTGAGTAGGGGCATGCCATTTAGGCCCACGGGCCGGATGGGTTCGGGGTTGGCGCTTCTTGTTCGGGGGTCGCCTGCAGTGAACTGTCGGATGGGAGGGACAATTCGTCTCCGGGTCGAAGAGGCAGCTGTGGACCGGCCTGCTGCCCACTCCTGTGGTCACATGTTTGGGCCTCGTTGGGCCTAAATTCTGGAGTACCATGGAGACCCGCGTTGGGTTGGGGCCTCCCCTAGCCCCCTGGATGACCACTGGAGCCTCTCGCTTTTTGATTTCATTAGGGGGGAGGGGCGGGGGGGGGGCTATGCTGGATTAGATCTTCACCACAGTGCATTGTGGGCTTAAAGTTGCTGCACTCTGCTGTTGACAATCACCCAACGGCCACAGATTAGCACACTATGATTATCGTGCACGGTTGAGGTCTATCAGACTGCATAGGCCACGTGACAGTGATATTTGGAGTGAGCCACCCAGCCGCCTCCCTACATTGTATGCACTTTCAACCTTCTGGGCCGGTGCGGACCAGAAGGTATAAATAAACGTGAAGCCAGCGCTCGTGGCTAACCGCACCAACAGAGTAACTTGTGTGGTGTCGTTTCTTACAGTGTCCCTGTAGGCTTTTGTGTAAAGTATTCCCCAGCTGCTTGTAGGCTACCCTAAGGCCCTGAATCACCCCTCTACATTGGCATGAGGTGGAGCGAACACACTGCGTGCATTACTAGGGCAATGTGGCTTCCGGAATCCGAGGTGCAACAAGGCAGGAGCACCTACCTGCTGCGGGAAAATGTCTCCGCGTAGGAAATTGTGGAGCGGAGTAGTGGACTGCAGCACTGCGGCCTGCAGAGGGAGGAAGTTGAGGAGGTGAGGCATCGCGGCCGAAGAAGCGGGCCGCTGTGACCACGCGGCCATCTGATGATTACCCCGACAGAGGAGTGTGCGAGGGAGCACGTGTGGCCCAAGGTGAGCACGCTCGAGACGGAGTGTGACACCCACCTTCCTACCCCAGCCACAGCAGCAGACGGCGTGAGGCAGAGGGCAGCGTTGCGTGTAGGCCCTGCTGACTGCTGGAGGCGACACATGGCCTGCCATGTGCTTCCTGGGCCCAGGTAAAAGCGGGCTGAAGCAGTGTGTGCACGGTGTGTGTGTGTGGGGGGGGGAGGGTGGGAGGGGGAAGGCCCAGAGTGTGAGCAGTCATGAACAGGGCTGCCAACAAAGAGAAAATAAAGAACGAATATACGAAAGTGCATAATAAAAAGGACACAGGAGGTCTAGCCACAGAAGGTCAAGGGAGAGAACAAGGAAAGTAACAAGGGCAGACAAAAGGTCTCCAGAGTACCAGACAGCAATGTGTGAGTGAGGGAGAACACCTGTAATTAAAGAGAGACCTGCATCAACACGTGGGAGTGTTCGTGGCCAAGTAAGACGTTGCTGTAAAGTGCACAATAGCGCAAGGAGCAAATGACATGTCGGTACAGGACGACGGAGGCGGTGAAGAAACAGTGGAACAGGGTGCTCCCCCCACGCTAGCAGCTTTGCCCCCGTTCAGTCAACTGGCGGAACCAGCCACAGCGGCGCCAAGATGGCAGAAGTGGGTAGGACGGCTAGAAAACTACTTTCTTTCGATGCGCGAAACCAATTGCACAGTCAAGCGGTCCATGTTGCTACATATGGGTGCTGATGAATTATAGGAACTATTCCAGGATTTGTCTGGTACCGGGGATGTGAATGACTATGACAAAGCAGTACGAGCCCTAGACCGGTACTTTGACCCACAAGTAAACCCCGATTACAAGCACTTCAAGTTGAGACAGGCAAAACAAAAGCAGGAGGAGTCGGTAAGTATGTTTTTTGCAAGGCTATGCAAGTTGGCGAGCTCCTGCACTGGGATTGACAAGCAATTATAAATCAGAGTTTAACTAATTCAGGGCTGCAAGTCTTCAGAACTATGAAAACTGATATTGCGTCAGCCAGGTATCACGCTGGATGAAGTACTGGTTTTGGGGAGGTCTCATGAGCTTGCGGATGCCCGAGCAGGAGAAATGGAATCGGCATTGGCCCGGAGGGTGACGGGGCCCTGCAGACCCACCCAGTCACAGTCAAGGAAGAGAGAGTGGAAACCATTCGGAAAGGGTCAGGAAGAGTGTAGGAGAGTGGTATCTACACTTATGTTGCCCCCACTTTTTTTCTGATGTTAACACTGGTTTCTGGCTATAGTCTGGCTGGGTCCCTGCTAATCAGGGCCCCAGTCTCTCTGTTCTCTCTAAACAACTTGGAGTGCATATTAGATGCACTAGTGATTGGATACTGTGGTACCTTATGAGCCCCTATTATATGGTACCTTAGGTACCAAGGGCCTAGGTACTTCACAGGCCTACCAGGGGCTGAAGCATGTACAGTGGAACATAGACCTGGGACCCAACATGCCAATGCAGATGGACTCTCAAGGTATTTCCACTTAGAACACGAAGACTCAACTGGTCAAGGTTAGTTTAGGGTCCCTGCGTTTGGGGGGGTTGTGTAGGAGAGGAGGATCTGCACTTATGTTGCCCCCACTTTTTTTCTGATGTTAACACTGGTTTCTGTCTAGAGTCTGGCTGGGTCCCTGCTAATCAGGCGCCCAGTCTCTCTGTTCTCTCTAAACAACTTGGAATGCATATTAGATGCACTAGTGATTGGATACTGTGGTACCTTATGAGCCCCTAGTATATGGTACCTTAGGTACCAAGGGGATAGGTACTTCACAGGCCTACCAGGGGCTGAAGCATGTATTATGCCACCCCTGGGAATCAGAATAAATCTGACATCACAGGCCTGCTACTGCAGCCTGGGCGAGGTAGGGGTAGCACTTCTCACTGAGGTATAGGTTCCTATATCTCACCATACACACACATATAAACCTATCAGTCACCCCTAAGGCAGGCCCTATCAATCCTGAGGGCAGGGTGCTTGGTTTACAATGTGAGGGGTGCCTCTGCCTGAGCAGGGCCCCTCGACAGCTGGCAGGGTCTATTCCCTGTGGCTGTTTGTGGATGCGGTTAAACTATATACTCTTAAGTGCATTATAACCTCCTGGTAAATGCTAACTTTGGAATGACTGCATCAAAACATGTTGTGTTTGGTGTCAAACAACTTGGAATCATACCCCCACACCTGTAACTGGTGTGGGAGTATGATCCCACCCTTCTAGAGGGGACGACATGTATCCACTGTGGAAACACGGTAGAAATCTGAAAGAGCCCTGGCATCACAAAATGGATGCCACCAGCACAGACACTGGGCTGCCCTCCTGCTGCTGACTGAAACTCGCAGTGGAGGAGGCCCAACAATAGGCATCCTGTCACAGGGAGGTGTCACCACCTTCCAGACAGGATTTAGTGTATTGGAGCTGGGTGGGTGCACTCCTAGAGTGCTTTGAAGTCCTGCACTGGGGGAGCAGTAGACTCCTCTGTGCATATGCCAGATCAGACCGGTTCAGGGGCTAACTGTCCCTGCTCTGGTGCAAAACTGGACAAAGGGAAGTGGGTGTAACCACCCCCTACCCTGACCCTCCCAGAGGAGTGGCCATAGAGCTAGTCTCTCCCTGTCTTTTAGTATAAGATAGGGAACCCTTGCTATTGCAAGTAAGATATCCCTGGATGATGCTTTACAAGAAGAATCCTGGCCCTTCGACGTTCCACTGCCTTTGGAAGACGGAAGAATCTCCCTTGGAGTCAAGGAGTGACTCCCCTGCTTGGCAGGTACCAAAAACTTGAATCAACTGTGCAAACTTTCCCGCTCCTGCTGGAGTCCGAAGTCCCTGCAGCCCCAGAAGTGGATTTCCTAACTTCTCGATGGCCATCGTGAGTCTCCAGCAGAGCTGAGGCGAGTGGACCCCACGAGTGATGAGGAACCGCAATACCTGGGTACCGTGCACTATTGTCGAGTGCAACCTCTTCACAACGTTCTACGAACTTGTGCTTTGGACCATTTGTGGCCCAAGCCTCCAGCACGTTGTGAACCAAAAATCAGAGGCCTACCCTATCCCGAGTGACCGTGGGCTCCTGTAAAGCATTTCCTCACGAGGCGTCTTTGCGATCCCTTGCCTGTTGGCTTGAGGGTCCCCTGAAGACTTTCTTATCAAACCAAAGGGCTCCCCTGGTTGCTCCAGGCCTGCCCTCACTTACCCTCGCAGGGTGAGTCCCTCAGAGCGTGCTGGTTTGCACCATCAACTTTATTTACTTCTCACAAGACTTGCTGTTGCCAAGGCTTGTTGGCTCCAATCTGGTTGCCGACACCGCAGTCCGCTGCAGACGTTGTGGTACACTCCGAATCCAACTGCTGGTCATCGTCGATCTCTCCTGGACCTCGTGTGCGAAGAGTCAAAACACCCTTGATTGCCTGAAATCACCCGACTTCCATGAGCATCCATCTTCCTGGCCCCGGGTCACTGGCAAGTGACTGTGAACAATGTCCCTTCTGCTTTCAGGTCATCTTCATCTTGAATCCCGCCTTGGATTCCATGGGACACTTCTCCAGTCTTCGCAAGCAGCAAATCTTCTTTGGCTTCCATAGAAAACAGCAACGCGACCCGACACCAAAAGACACCTATGCACCCGACTTCCCTGGGTGAGGTAACTCGTGCACTCTGGTGCCCTAGTGTGTGTTGGCCCTCGAATTACTTACCTTGTAAGTGGCTTGCTTGTAGACTTCCTTGAAGTACCCTAAAACTTTAAAAATCCAACCGCGACTTGCTCCATTGAAATCAATAGGGAACCCGCGGCTGTGTTCACACACTGCACGCGTCTCCCGTGGGTCTGTTACTTATCTGCTTTTGCTGCATTAGTGAAACCCCAGCGATTCTACAGGCCCTAGTCCTTGTTCCCTTGCAAGTCGACTTTCCTAAACCTCTTTTTTAGTATGTGGTCTGCTACGCCCCTAGGGCCCCAGCCATATTTGTGCTTAACTTATTGTGAAACGTTGATATTTGAATGTGTTCCTGGCTTCTAATCTCATAAAGAGATTAGTAGAGTGTGTCTAGAAATAAATACATATATATTTGATATATATACCTGTGTGGTGTCCTTTCATTTGGTAATTCAAGAGATTATAAGGTAAAACAAGCTGCTTTACATTCCTTTGAGACTTAGCCTGAAGGCTGCTCTCCACAGCTACCACTAGGATAGCTTTCTTTAAAAGGTTGTCTTAAACCTATCTACCATAAGAGTCGAATTGGACTGGTGCAAGGTGGCCGCTATAACTAGTGACCAGCATATGCCAGGCCAACGTCTCACATTGGTGGGCAGCGTGTGGGATTCCAGCTTGCCATTGTTTTACCAGAAAATCTCTATTTGCATTACTAACTGAAAACCACTTAAGGTACTCAAGGTAGATATAAAGTCAAGCTTAGTATCAATAAGTTCTACTGAACTTAGAGCTGTTTGTGAAGGGATAGCACACCCTTGCAACAGCTCAAGCTGGGATCAGTAGGCCACAAACTAGTGTAGGTAGTACAACACTGCACAACACTAGAATGTCCTCAAATGATGGAGCCAGTGAGTCCACCCAACCTCAGTATAAGGACATGACCTTCTTTGACTTGAAGGCCATGTGTGTTGCAAGATACCTGGAGTTAGGACAGAGTCCCTCCACACAACACCTGATGAATCTACTCATAGCAGATGATCTTAGACTAGCTCTAGGAGCTAGTGGATCTGGATCAGGGGGTGGGTCAGCCATAGTCTCTGGGTCAGATGATAAAAATCAAGATGACCTGGAGTCTGTGATTGAAGGGCCAGACCCACAAGGGTCTGAACAGGACAGAGGAATTCTCCGTAAGAGAGCTGACAGAGTGGAAAAGAGGCCTAGGTCCCCTTCAAGGGAATCTAACCACTCCTATCACTCTGACAGAGGATCTGTCCATCAGAGGAACTCATACTCTAATAGAAGGGAGACCTCCTCTGAAAGAAGGTACAAGATGCTTCAGTATGAGGAAGCAAGACTTGCCCTCAGAACCAAGCAATTGGCCTTAGATAGAGAAGCCTTTGAACTCCAGAGAGCTTCTAAGAAAGAGGGGTTAGAACCCCCTGGTGGCAGCAACAGTGTCCCTAGAGGCAGAGATTACATTCCAGACCATAGGAACCTGTCCAAGGTTGTTCCTCCCTACCAGAGTGGGGATGATATCCACAAGTGGATAACTGCTATGGAGAGGGCCTGTAAAGTTCAACAGGTCCCCCAGAAACAGTGGGCAGCAATTTTGTGGCTCTCCTTTTCAGATAAATGTAGAGACAAGCTCCTCACTGTTAGAGAAGAGGATGCTAATGATTATGAAGTCCTGAAGAGTGCACTGATAGATGGGTTTGGCTTGACCACTGAACAGTACAGGTTGAAGTTCAGAGATACCCAGAAAGCACAGACTCAGGACTGGACTGACTTTGTTGATTGTGCAACCAAGGCTCTGGAGGGTTGGCTTGTTGGTAGTAGAGTTACTGATTTTAAGGGATTGTATAATCTTATAATGAGAGAACAGATCCTTAATATTTGCCAAAACCAGTTGTTGCATCAGTACCTGGTGGACTCTGATCTGGGAAAGAAGGCAGACAAATGGGTCAGAACCAGGGTGAGGCAGAAAACCCAGAACCAAGGGGGTGACACCAAGAAGCAAGATCCTAAAGGCTCTGAGAAAGGTGGGGATAAGGCAAAAGACCAGAGGTCTTCACAAGGGCCCCAAAAATATGCATCTGGTGGGGATTCACAGTCTACAAAGGGAAAAGACCAAAAGAATCCCTAGTGCAAGTTTTTTAAACAGAAAGGGCACTGGACTTCTGATTGTACCAAGTCCAAAGACCAAACCACCACCACTCCTACCCCTAAGGCACCTGTTCCCCCTAATACAGCTACAGGTGGAGGTGGTAATCAGAATAAGGGTGTAGTAGGGTTGACCCTGGGTTCTGATGTGGACTCTGGCCTAGTCAGAGTACCCACTCAGGCATTGCTGGTTTGTGAGGGAGACCTTGACATGGCCTTCCTAGTGAGCCCCAGTAATCTGGGCAAATACAAACAGCAGCCTATAATAAAAGGCACACAGGCTTTGGCATTCAGGGACACAGGTGCTAGTGTCACCATGGTGGCAGAGGATCTAGTGGACCCTGCACAGTTCATCCTGGGGGAAATGTACCAGGTTACCAATGCAAGCAATGTCAGGACCAACCATAGTCTGGCAGTTCTGAATTTCTCCTGGGGAGGGGTAATTGACCTCAAGAAGGTAGTAGTCAGTGCAGACCTCCCTGTCGAATGTCTATTGGGCAATGATCTAGAGATTTCAGCCTGGTCTGAAGTAAAGTTATGGACTCATGCTGAGATGTTGGGCATACCTGCAGAGGTATTTGCTGTGACCAGGTCACAAGCCAAAAGGCATAAAGCTGAACCAGCTCTGGATCCTGAAACTATGGACCAGATGCTACCCAAGAGGAGGAGCAGTAGGGTTAAGGCAGTGCCTTCCCCTCTGTCTCAGATCTCAGATTCCCCTCCTAAGGGAGGAGAAGCAGATCCTGAAGAAGGAACTGCCCCAGAGGAACTTGAGCCTGGTCAAGTTGAGTTCTTGGGGGCAGGGGGACCTTCCAGGGAAGATCTGAGTAAGGAGCAACAGTGCTGCCCCTCTCTTAAACCCCTCAGACATCAGGCTGCTGCTGAGGCTGCTGGGAGTGCTAGTGGGTCCCATAAAGTTTATTGTGATGAGGGACTCCTATATTCTGAGGCTAGAGATCCTACCCCTGGAGCCACCAGGAGGTTGGTAATACCTCAGAAGTTTAGGGGGTTCCTCTTGACCCTAGCACATGATATCCCATTGGCAGGACACGGGCCAAAACAAGACCTGGGATAGGCTTGTTCCACATTTTCATTGGCCACACATGTCAGAGGACACCAAGGAGTTTTGTCGCTCCTGTGTCACTTGCCAAGTCAGGTGGCACAACAAAGACCCCCCTGATACCACTACCTGTGGTGGGGGTACCCTTTGAAAGGGTAGGGATTGACATAGTTGGTCCCCTTGTCCCTCCAACAGCATCTGGGCCCAGATTTATCCTGGTGGTAGTGGATCATGCCACCAGGTACCCAGAAGCAATTCCCCTCAGGACCACCACAGCCCCTGTGGCGGCAAGAGCCCTCATTGGAGTTTTCTCCAGAGTGGGTTTCCCTAAGGAGGTGATATCTGACAGAGGTACCAACTTCATGTCAGGGTATCTAACTGCAATGTGGAAGGAGTGTGGTGTAAACTACAAGTTCACTACTCCCTATCACCCACAATGCAATGGGTTAGTTGAAAGGTTCAACAAAACCCTAAAGGGAATGATTAAAGGCCTCCCAGAAAAGCTTAGGCGAAAATGGGACCTTTTACTTCCCTGCCTTCTGCTTGCATACAGGGAGGTTCCACAGAAGGGGGTTGGCTACAGCCCTTTTGAACTTCTGTTTGGACACCCTGTAAGAGGTCCCTTATGTTTGGTGAAGGAGGGCTGGGAGTTACCTCTCAAACCTCCCAAACAAGATGTGATGGACTATGTACTTGGTCTCCGCTCCCGGATGGCTGAATACATGAAGAAGGCAACCAAAAACCTGGAGGCTAGCCAAGAACTACAATAAGCATGGCATGACCAAAAGGCTGTACTGACTGTCTATCAGCCAGGACAGAAAGTGTGGGTGTTGGAGCCTGTGGCCCCAGCAGCTCTCCAAGACAAGTGGAGTGGCCCCCATACAATTGTTGAGAAAAAGGGAGAAGTCACCTACTTGGTGGATCTTGGAACTCCCAGGAGCCCCCTTAGGGTTCTCCATGTCAACAGATTAAAACCATATGTGGACAGGACTGACATGGGCTTGCTCATGGCAACTGATGAGGAACAGGAGGAGGAGAGTGAACCTCTCCCTGACCTGCTCTCACAGAACCCTGATGATGGGTCAGTAGATGGCGTTGCGTTGGCAAGCAGCCTCACTGTCCATCAGCAAACTGAGTGCAGACAAGTTCTGCAGCAGTTCAGACATATGTTTAGCCTGACCCCTAGTCAAACTTCCTGGTGCACCCATGAGGTGGACACTGGAGACAGTCTGCCTGTCAAGAGTAAAATCTACAGGCAACCTGACCATGTCAGGGACTGTATCAGGACTGAAGTCCAGAAAATGTTGGAACTAGGTGTGATTGAGCCTTAAGATAGCCCTTGGGCTAGCCCAGTAGTCCTTGTGCCTAAACCTCATACCCAGGGTGGTAAGAAAGAAATGAGGTTTTGTGTTGATTACAGAGGCCTCAATGCAGTCACCAGGACTGATGCCTATCCAATTCCCAGGGCAGATGAGCTCATTGATACTTTAGCCTCAGCCAAGTATCTGAGTACATTTGACCTAACAGCTGGCTACTGGCAAATCAAGTTAGCTGATGATGCCAAGGCCAAAACAGCATTTTCAACCCCTGGTGGGCACTACCACTTTGTGGTGATGCCCTTTGGTTTGAAGAATGCACCTGCCACTTTTCAGAGGTTGGTGAACAAAGTTCTGACAGGTATGGAAACTTATTGCTCAGCTTATCTAGATGATATTGCTGTCTTTAGTTCCACCTGGCAGGATCACCTGGTCCACCTCAGAAATGTTTTGGAGGCCCTGCAAAAAGCAGGCCTCACTATCAAGGCCACTAAGTGCCAGATAGGGCAGAGTCAGGTTGTGTACCTGGGGCACCTTGTAGGTGGAGGCCCGGTTCAACCATTGCAGAGCAAAATCCAGAACATGATGGAATGGGTAGCTCCAACCACCCAGACACAGGTTAGAGCCTTTTTAGGCCTGACTGGGCACTATAGGAGGTTTGTTAAGGGATATGGATCTATAATGACCCCCTTAACTGATCTTACCTCTAAGAAAATGCCAAAAAAGGTTCAGTGGGCAGCTAGCTGTCAAAAGGCATTTGATGACCTGAAGTAGGCCATGTGCACTGCTCCCATCTTACAGAGTCCAGACTACACAAAAAAGTTCATTGTCCAAACAGATGCTGCTGAGCTGGGTGTGGGAGCTGTAGTGTCTCAACTGAATGATGAAGGTCAAGACCAGCCAGTAGCTTTTATAAGCAGAAGGCTGACCCCTAGAGAGAAACGTTGGTCAGCTATAGAGAGGGAGGCCTTTTCTGTGCTGTGGGCCCTGAAGAAGCTGAGGCCATACTTGTTTGACACTCACTTCATAGTTTAGACTGACCACAAGCCCAACCTATGGCTCAAACAGATGAAAGGTGAAAATCCTAAACTGCTAAGGTGGTCCATTTCCCTACAGGGGATGGACTATACAGTGGAACATAGACCTGGGACCCAACATGCCAATGCAGATCGACTCTCAAGGTATTTCCACTTAGAACACGAAGACTCAACTGGTCAAGGTTAGTTTAGGGTCCCTGCGTTTGGGGGGGGTTGTGTAGGAGAGGAGGATCTGCACTTATGTTGCCCCCACTTTTTTTCTGATGTTAACACTGGTTTCTGTCTAGAGTCTGGCTGGGTCCCTGCTAATCAGGCGCCCAGTCTCTCTGTTCTCTCTAAACAACTTGGAATGCATATTAGATGCACTAGTGATTGGATACTGTGGTACCTTATGAGCCCCTAGTATATGGTACCTTAGGTACCAAGGGGATAGGTACTTCACAGGCCTACCAGGGGCTGAAGCATGTATTATGCCACCCATGGGAAGCAGAATAAATCTGACACCACAGGCCTGCTACTGCAGCCTGGGTGAGGTAGTGGTAGCACTCCTCACTGAGGTATAGGTTCCTATATCTCACCATACACACACATATAAACCTATCAGTCACCCCTAAGGCAGGCCCTATCAATCCTGAGGGCAGTGGATGCGGTTAAACCATATACTCTTAAGTGCATTATAACCTCCCGGTAAATGCTAACTTTGGAATGACTGCATCAAAACATGTTGTGTTTGGTGTCAAACAACTTGGAATCATACCCCCACACCAGTAACTGGTGTGGGAGTATGATCCCATCCTTCTAGAGGGGACGACATGTATCCATTGTGGAAACACGGTAGAAATCTGAAATCTGAAAGAGCCCTGGCATCACAAAATGGATGCCACCAGCACAGACACTGGGCTGTCCTCCTGCTGCTGACTGAAACTCGCAGTGGAGGAGGCCCAACAATAGGCATCCTGTCACAGGGAGGTGTCACCACCTTCCAGACAGGATTTAGTGTATTGGAGCTGGGTGGGTGCACTCCTAGAGTGCTTTGAAGTCCTGCACTGGGAGAGCAGTAGGCTCTTCTGTGCATATGCCAGCTCAAACCGGTTCAGGGGCTACCTGTGCCTGCTCTGGCGTGAAACTGGACAAAGGGAAGTGGGTGTAATCACCCCCTACCCTGACCCTCCCAGAGGAGTGGTCATAGAGCTAGTCCCTCCCTGTCTTTTAGTATAAGATAGGGAACCCTTGCCATTGCAAGTTAGATATCCCTGGACGACGCTTTACAAGAAGAATCCTGGCCCTTCGATGTTGCACTACCTTTGGAAGATGGAAGAATCTCCCTTGGAGTCAAGGAGTGACTCCCCTGCTTGGCAGGCACCAAAAACTTGAATCAACGGTTGCAAACTTTCCCGCTCCCGCTGGAGTCCAAAGTCCCTGCAGCCCTGGAAGTGGATTTCCTGACTTTGCGATGGCCATTGTGAGACCCCAGCAGAGCTAAGGCGAGTGGACCCCACGAGTGACGAGGAACCACAATACCTGGGTACCGTGCACTATTGTCGGGTGCAACACTTTCACGATGTTCTACGAGCTTGTGCTTTGGACCATTTGTAGCGCAAGCCTCCAGCAGGTTGTGCACCGAAAATCAGAGGCCTACCCTGTCCCGAGTGACCGTGGGCTCCTGTAAAGCATTTCCTCACGAGGCATCTTTGCGATCCCTTGCCCATTGGCTTGAGGGTCCCCTGAAGACTTTCTTATCAAACCAAAGGGCTCTCCTGGTTGCTCCTGGCCTGCCCTCACTTTCCTTTGCTGGGTGAGTCCCTCAGACCTTGCTGGTCTGCACCATTGACTTTATTCACTTCTCACGAGACTTGCTGTTGCCAAGGCTTGTTGGCTCCAATCCGGTTGCCAATACCGCAGTCAGCTGCAGACGTTGTGGGACTCTCCGAATCCAGCTGCTGGTCATCGTCGATCTCTCCTGGACCTCGTGAGCAAAGAGTCAAAACACCCTTGATCGCCTGAAATCACCCAACTTCCGTGGGCATCCATCTTCCTAGCCCTGGGTCACTGGCAAGTGACTGTGAACACTGTCCCTTCTGCTTTCAGGTCATCTTCATCTTGAATCCAGCCTTGGATTCCACCGGACTCTTCTCCAGTCTTCGCAAGCAGCAAATCTTCTTTGGCTTCCATCGAAAACAGCGACGCGACCCGACACCAAAAGACACCTATGCACCCGGCTTCCCTGGGTGAGGTAACTCGTGCACTCTGGTGCCCTAGTGTGTGTTGGCCCTCGAATTACTTACCTTGTAAGTGGCTTGCTTGTAGACTTCCTTGAAGTACCCTAAAACTTTAAAAATCCAACCGCGACTTGCTCCATTGAAATCAATAGGGAACCCGCGGCTGTGTTCACACACTGCACGCGTCTCCCGTGGGTCTGTTACTTATCTGCTTTTGCTGCATTAGTGAAGCCCCAGTGATTCTACAGGCCCTAGGCCTTGTCCCCTTGCAAGTCGACTTTCCTAAACCTCTTTTTTAGTATATGGTCTGCTACGCCCCTAGGGCCCCAGCCATATTTGTGCTTAACTTATTGTGAAACGTTGATATTTGAATGTGCTCCTGGCTTCTAATCTCATAAAGAGATTAGTAGATTGTGTCTAGAAATAAATACATATATATTTGATAAATATACCTGTGTGGTGTCCTTTCATTTGGTAATTCAAGAGATTATAAGGTAAAACAAGCTGCTTTACATTCCTCTGAGACGTAGCCTGAAGGCTGCTCTCCACAGCTACCACTAGGATAGCTTTCTTTAAAAGGTTGTCTTAAACCTATCTACCGTAAGAGTCGAATTGGACTGGTGCAAGGTGGCCACTATAACTAGTGACTAGCATATGCCATTCCAACTTCTCACAAAGAGGAAGAAGGGCCACCAACACGTGCCCTGGAGGGCGGAGTTGTGGCAACTGTGGGTTAGAAAACCACCCGCCAAGGGGATGCCCAGCAAACGGGAAGCCATGTCTGAAGTGTGGAAAACTAGGACACTTTGCAAAAGTGTGTCCGAGTGCCACAAGAGCGTCCACATCGAGTGGAAAGACACAAAAATTCAGGCATGCCAGACCGATGGTCAGGGCGGCCAAAGTCGCTGAGGAAGTGGACAGTCTGTTTCAACAGATGAGGTTAATGGATGATGATGAGGAGGACGATGTCTTTGTCATTTCTTACACAGGCCGTGCAAATAAAAAATGGCGACCTCCACTGATGTGCCAGATACAAATTGGGGATGATCTAGTAACAGCCCTCATAGAAACAGGAGCGTCAGTCAACATCCTGGATGCGGAACATTATCACAGGTTAAACCCTCGACCGAAGCTGATGGCCACAAAATCGAAGATATTCACGTATGGGGCGACACGCCCATTCTGCTACAGGGTGTCATTGAGGTGGAGGTGACACATGGAGACATCTCATCGCAAACGAAATTCCACGTGACCCAAGACAGCGCGGGAACATTGCTGGGGTGCTACTCAGCAGAAGACTTAGGCCTTGTGACGTTCCCATGGCAAATCCACCTATCACAGGCAGAGAAGATTATGGCTGAGTTTCCGGGACTCTTTAAGGGGCTCGGATGTCTGAAGGGTGTAAAGGTCAAGCTACACATCGACAAGTCGGTCAAGCCGGTGGACTCTGCACCACAGAAGAGTGCCATTTCACTTGCGACCGCTTGTGGAGGCAGAACTGGAGAAACTGGAAAAGGCAGGAGCAATTGAGATGGTGTCGGGTCCCACTCCATGGTTATTTCCACTAGTGATCGCTTCCAAACAACCAGGAGTGATACAACTATGTGTAGACATGCAACTGCCTAACAAGGCGATAAGGAGAGAAAGGCACATTACCCCGACCATAGATGAGATAGTCGCTTACATCAACAGGGCGAAGTGGTTTTCGAAGAAGGCCCTAAATTCAGGGTACCATCAGCTGTTGCTGGACGTAGCAAGTCGTTACATTACGACGTTCCCGATGCACATGGGGTTGCGGAGATTCAAACCGCTCAGATTTGGAGTATCTTCGGCGGCGGAGGTATACTGTTCCACAAAATGAGACAGAGATGCAAAGCTTCCTGGGCATGAGAATTATTGTGGCTGCTTCATACCCCATTGAGCAACAATCTCGGAACCACTGAGGGCTCTCATGAAGAAGGACACCAAGTGGCAGTGGACTAGTGAAGCAGCGAGGGGGTTCCAGGAAGTGAAAGGAGCACTACTGCAAGGAGCGATGGTGTCCTATTTCAAGCAGGAAACCCCATGGAGTTCACAGTGGATGCCAGCCCAGTCGGCCTCGGGCAGTTCTCCTGCAGCAGGATGTGCGAGAAGAATGGGTGCCGATAGCATACACAAGCAAAGCAATAACAGCTGTAGAGACACAGTACGCTCAAATCAAAAGGGAGGCGTTGGCCATTACATGAGCATGCCAGCACTTCAACATCTAGCTATATGGGTACAAATTCAAGGTGATCACAGACCATAAGCCTTTAGTGCCACTGTTCGGGGGAACAGCGAGAAATGGACCTCCACGCATTGAAAAGGTGGGCGGTGCAGCTCCAACACTACAACTTCGAAGTGGTGTATCAGCCTGGTGTCAATAACCCAGCAGACTATCTGTTGCTCCATCCCCTGGCAGGGGACCCTTGTCGTCCGCAATATGTCCACGGAGGAGCTGAGGGTTTCATCAGACTGATCACTGAGTCAGCCTGCCCAAGAGCATTATCCCTGGAAGAAATTGTGGAGGCCACAAAAGAAGATGCCTGTCTGATGGCTGTCAAAGATGCTCTGAGGGAACACCGTTGGAAAAATTTCTTGGATTGTGTGCGCAGTTTGACGGAGAAGGGAAAAGAAGCGCGAACAGGCCTCTAGTGGTGTCGAGCCAAAATCAGTGAAAGCGGTGAGGGGCTGGTCTTAAGAGGAACGCAAATCGTGATGCTACTCAGTTTGTGGAAGAGGACGGTGGTACTCGCACACCAAGGTCATCAAGGGCTTGCAAAGACCAAGGCATGTCTGAGAGCTAAAGTATGGATCCCCGGGGTAGACCGGATTGTTGAAGGCAAAGAGGAAAAGAACAATGATCAAACCTGCCAGAATAGGAGAGCCAGGACGGTGGAGTTGTGCACAGGAGATAGAGTAGTGGCGAGAGACAGACATCCAGGGTGCAGAACGCCATACGAGAGAGAACTCTGGGAAGTGGTAGATATGTGAGGCACCATGGTCCCTGTCCAAAGAGGAGAGAGGCAACGTTCGAGAAACATGTCCTGGTTTAAGAAAATCACACCTCTGGTGGAGGAGAGATGTGATGAAGCAGAGCAAAGGAGTCTGCCACATACCTCAAGTAAGAGGAAGAGATACTAATGATAGGCGCAGATGAGGTTAATGGAGAACCTGGGGAGAAAGAGAAGGAGAAGGGACTCTCCAGACTTTAAACACTCCAAGAAAGGTGAATACAAAGACAACTTGCCAGGGACCCCCTTATAGACTAAGAGAAAATCCCTGGCCAAGCCAAATGCTGAAGGCCTTTGTGTGTTAAACACGGTGAACAACCATTACAACGCAACTTTTACAACGCACTGCCATTACAACGAAACTGTTACAACGCAAATGCTGTGACAACGCATGCCATTACAACGCATGTCTTTACATCGACTTGCACTAGATGGCGTGCTAACATTAAAAATAGTGTAGTTTACTATCCAAACACCTTCCCTACTGCAACGTGGACTGGAGTTAGAATAGTAAATTACCCTTTTTTAATGTTAGCACGCCATCTACTGCAAGTCGATGTAAAGACTTGCGTTGTAAAGACTTGCGTTGTCACAGCATTTGCGTTGTAAAAAATTAGTTGTAACAGCATGCGTTGTAAAAGCATGCGTTGTAACATCATACATCCGTTAAACACTAGGCTGCCCATGCAGACCACTGGATGCTGTGCTTCATTAGTTTTGTTATTTTATTTCATTTTATTTTGTGATTAGTTTGGAGAGATGTAATGAGCCACCCAGCCGCTTCCATACATTATATCCACTTTCAACCTTCTGGGCCGGGCGCAGACCAGAAGGTATAAATAAACGTGCAGCCAGCGCTCGTGGCTGACCACATTAACAGAGTAACTTGTGTGGTGTAGTTTCTTACATCGTCCGGATAGCCTTGATGTAATGCATGCCCCAGCTGCCAGTAGGCTACCCTAATGCCCTGTATCACCACTCTACAATACTAACACCTACATGAACTCCTGAGCACATGTTGGGCCTATTGTGATGGTGCTGTTAGTGCTCTTATTTGGGTGTTGGGGAGTGGGGGGTTTTGTATGGGCCCCTACACACGTGCTCCTGGACTGGTGGCAAGTAGCCTGAGCGTGGTATATGACGATTGGTGTGTGCCTCATTAGGGGGCCATGTCAAGGCGAGTTCCCGAGCCACGGATGCGGCCAGGCCAGGCCCTGGTCTGGCTTGAGGCTGGGGATGGGTCGAGGCTAATGGACCCTCTTCCTGAGGGCTTCTTAATTACCCCCACCTTTGTGCCGGGAGGACTGCACGTTCTGCTGATGGAGTGACGGCAAGGGGCTGCTCCTGATCACTAACTACTCGTGCCGCCCCAGAGCTCCCTGATAGTGGGTCTGGTGGGTCATGTGCTTCTGAAGGATCTGGATAACAGCTTGAGAGGTGCGGGGGAGGTACTGCGCCATCATGACCAAGGATAAGCTCCCAGGTGCGACGTCAAAGCAAAGTACCATTGACAAATTCACCAGTGCTGGAGCTGCGGTCCAGGAATCAAGGGGAACTTCCATTTGGTTCTTACGACCAAAATGGTAACAAAATGGTAACATTTGAAGATGGTGCTGACTTTAGGCAGTTAGTGCCGATCCAATTTAGCAATACAGAGTTCATATTCACTCAAATTTTCACCCACAATATCTGGGAAATGATCAAAAACATTTTGCCCTTCTGAGCCTAAACAGTATAGAAACAACACAGTTTTCCTTTCTCAACCCAGTGATGCCCCACACATCCTGAAATATCTCTCAAACACCATGTGCCATTTCTGCCATTTGATAGGTGGATCCCAGGCAATGTAAAAAATAATGGTGGCGCTGTTACGTTCTGCACACTTTGAATATATATGTAGGAAGGACAATTGAATGTGGAAATGCAGATGAAAACTTCCTAAGAATAAAACAACAACCTATTTTAGCCCAACACAGCCTGTTAACAAACAGCTAGCAGCAGCAAACAATGGGGCATATTTACAATAACTGGCGCATCCCTGCATATAAGCAGGGATGCGCCAGTTATTGTGCGCCACAGCTCCGCCACCATGGATGCGCCGCATTTACAATGCGGCGCACCATGGGGCAAAAACGGCACAGATGCGTGACGCATCTGTGCCGTAATTCTGGAGTTGCGTCGCAAGCGCAACGCAGCTCCAGCAATGCTCTGGGGGGCCTATCTTGTGAATGCTGCGTCAATCCTTACGCCTGCTTCAGGTAGGCGCAGGGTTTTGACGCAGCATGGGCCTGAAAGTGACTGAGTGAAATCTTGTAGATTTCACTCAGCTACTTTTAGGAGGCGTTCCTGCGACGGAACGCCCCCCCCCTGCGCAGGAACGCCTACTTCTGGGGCAGGGCTTTACAACGTGACGCATCTCCCAGATGCATCACGTTGTAAGTACCCCGCACAATGGCGCAGGATTTGCGCCGCCGCTGTGTCACAAAAGTGACGCAACGGCGGCGTAAATGAGGCGCAAGGGGCTTGTAAATCTGCCCCAATATCCCCAATGCAACTTACGTGAAACACAAAAATGAAAACACTTCACCACCAAACAAGAAACACGCTTGGCAACACATCTTATGGTCAGCACAGAATCATGTGATCTGTGCCAGACAACTGTAGACAAATTCTAGGCAGATATCTAACTACACATTGGCTCCTTGTAGAGTAGCGCAGAAGAATGCAATAAAATCCTGAACATGAAGATTAGAGCAAAGCTGATCACAGGGATAATAAAAACGTGATCCTGGGCACATGCAACGTTAGGATCCTTCTCTTGTTCTTTTTTCCTGGTGTAGGGTAACACATCCAATCCTCGTCGCCAGTGAAACATACTAGACCTTTAAATATGAAGTACAGGATCCAGGTGTCATCTATGCCCATCAGATGCTGGCCGGATATGCCAGTAACACAGCACCTCAGCATTCTCTATGACATGGCCTCATTCCATAAGCATGCTTACTTCCAGATGGCAGGTTTAAACATACACAGTCATGGCCGGCATAGCTTGCGGGTGGGAGGGGGGGCAGGCGTGGGGGGTCGCGAGGTGGGGCTTCCCAAAGCAAATCACAACCCTGCAATGTAGCGTTGTTGGTCTGAGCCCCGAGAGGGCCAACCAAACTGTCATTGCGCACTTAGGAGTGAGCAAACCACTCCACGCCTGCCCTGCTCCGTGAGCAGATAAGCCCTGCCCACCAGCCTGCCCACAAAGCAGCAGGACAAGTCAGGAAGCATAAAATGATAATAACTTAAAGTTATTATCGTTTTATGTTTCTCTTCTTCACATTGCTTAAAAGCAGAGGGGCAACGCTCCCCTGCCATAGCGGAAGCGCCGCCCCTGAATATACACAAACACCACAGATGCCACATACCTCCATGGAAAATTCCTCACAAAATGGCTTAGATCAATCATGCCTCGGAGTCCCTCTCGCATTGTTTCGTGATAGAAGGAACCCTTAGGGCATTGGTGAAGTAGCCCCCCGACCCCTCGCAGGGGCAAGACCAAGACTGGTGATTGCAAAAATTCTTAATTTTCTCGAAAGAGATGCAATCCTTAAATATGCCCGGAGCCAGCAAACCCTCCTCTTTGACTCAAACCCCATCATGATCTTTCCTGATTATACTAAAATGGTTCAGCACCATGACCAGACGTGCGAAGAGATGTCTGCGAGACCTAAACATTCAATATATGTTGCTTTATACAGCCCGCCTGTGGGTAGTCTATAACTCTAAAATGATATTCTTCGGCTCCTGTTCGTCACATGGACAGATGAGACGGTGAAATTGAAGCTCCATAGTCCACCGCGGATGGATTCTGACCAGCCCCTCAGTGACGGACGCAATCTCCCTGCTAAGTCTGCTGGGAAGCGGTGGAACAAATCTTGCTCATCTTGGAGGCGCACACACCGAGATGAAGAACTTTAATGGCTCTTCATAGCTCCACTTTGCCTGGATCCCGCTGCCACTCACTGCAACAGATACATACTCAGGGGCTAAGCCCAAAACTTAAATATTGTGTGTACTATTAGAGATGTGGGTATAAGATGTTTTGCTGCACCTTTAGAGCAACCCAGTTCGGTTCCTCTAGGGAAGACATTTGTTAGGTAAGGGATATGGGGCTTCTTTGGCAGGGTTCATTCTTCGGCCCCTGTTAAGGTTGGGAAATGTCCCCTTCCCCGACAGATACTTTGAAGTATAGGGTTGGGGGTGGTGGTATGGGGGATGTTTGAATAATCTTGTTTCCTTGTTTATGGTAATACACGGAACTAGCGCTCGCTCACTCACAGCTCTACATTTAGGGGTATATTCACATGAACATGTCCTAAACCTCACCTAAAAACTTACACATCGCAGCCTATCGCGGGAAAATAACCCTGTATCAACGTGGAATTCACAACAAGGTGGCCCAATGCGATAATTTGCCGAAACCGTGGCCAATTCCCGCGATACAACCACCTCGACGGAGATAAAAACACAAACCCCAACGTGAAATCAAGACCCAGCATCACATGTGAGACCTGGTGGCCTCCATGATGTGGAGGGTGCCATGTCCGCGGGTCCCGGGCTTGTGGCTTGCAGTGGCACTTGGTGGGACCTCTTGTCTGCACGCCGTTGGCGGAAGGTGAGCAGTGAGGCCTGGGTGTGCATGGGCGGGCATGCTCTGATGGGCGGTGGGAGGAGCTGGGGTGCCTCTGCCTGGGTGTGCATGAGCGGGCAGGCAATGTTGTCTTGTGCAATTGTTTGTACTGTGCCAATCATGTTTCAGAGTGACGGGTCTGTCTCAGATATGTGACTTGTGAACTGCAATACATACCGGCAAGTGGTTGGAGACGCACCGGTGGCAGCAGGTGAGCAGTGTGGCCTGGGTGCACAGGGGCGGCACTCTCTCTATCTCTCCCCCTCTCCTCTTCTCTCTCTCTTCCCTCTCTTTTTCTCTCTCTCTCTCCCCCTCTTTTTTTCTCTCTCTCTCCCCCTCTCTTCTTCTCTCTCTCTCTCTCACCCTCTCTTCTTCTCTCTCTCTCCCCCTCTCGTCTTCTCTCTCCTCCTCTCTTCTTCTCTCTCCTCCTCTCTTCTTCTCTCTCTACCCTTTTCTTCTTATTCCTCTCTCCCCATCTCTTCTTCTCTCTCTCTCTCTCTCTCCCCCTCTCTTCTCTCTCTCTCTCTCTCCCCCTCTCTTCTTATCTCTCTCTCCCCACTCTTCTTCTCTCTCTTCTCATCTCTCTCCCCCCCTCTTCTTCTCTCTTTCTCCCCCTTCTTCTCTCTCTACCTCCCCTCTCTTCGTCTCTCTCTCTCTCTCCCCCTCTCTTCTTATCTCTCTCTCTCTCCCCCTCTCTTCTTCTCCCTCTCTCTCCCCCTCTCTCCCCCTCTCTTCTTATCTCTCTCTCCCCCTCTCTTCTTCTCTCTCTCCCCTCTCTTATCTCTCTCTTCCCCTCTCTTCTTTTCTCTCTCTCCCCCCCTCTCTTCTTATCTCTCTCTCTCCCCCTCTCTTCTTCTCTCTCTCTCTCCCCCTCTCTTCTTCTCTCTCTCTCTCCCCTCTCTTCTTCTTCTCTCTCTCCCCCTCTCTACTTCTCTATCTCTTTTCCCCTCTCTTCTTATCTCTCTCTTTCCCCCTCCTTCTCTCTCTCTCTCTCCCCCTCTCGTCTTATCTCTCTCTCTCCCTCTCTTCCTCTCTCTTCTCTCTCCTTCGCTCTCTCTCTGTCCTTTGGTGTGCGCAGGACACACCTTCTCATCATGATTTTTGTCTTGCAGGCTGTGACCTATGGATTGTCCTGAGGGGAGCCGCCATGGGTGTTCATTTCAGTTCAGTGTTCATTTTAATAAAGTTTCATTTGTTGCTTCGAAATTGAATGTGTGATGCTCATTTTTGTGACGACACATGCATGTCACCAGTTGTGATTGTGCGACATCATGTGGCATGTCTTTGGTCGGGGGGGGGGTGCCGGGGAGGGGGGTCCTGGGGGTGGTGGCATCGGGTGTTGTTGCCCTTTCTGCCCTCCGGGCTGCATGTTCAGTTGCCCAGGTGCATCTGTTGTTCTTCAGGTGTGGCTCTGGGCTGGGGTCCCTTTTGTGGTGCTGGCTGTTGTCCGACTTTGCACCAAGTCGGAGCAGGTGTTAGTTTCCTGCTGCTAACGCGCCTTATTGCCTGTTTTGTGTTCTTATCGCCGATCTGGCTGGTCGTTGAGAATGTTGTGGAGTGGTATTGTCGCGGCTTTTGGCACGTGAACGCCTACTCTGCATCTCATTAGCGATAGTTGCGGGGGACATCTGTGGCGTTTTTTTTTGCGGCTGCTGTCGTGGGTAAACTGGTGCTGTGGGATGTTAACACCAGCTTGTGATTGGGGCGATAAGTTTATCGCTACTTTGGCTGAGATAAAGTGCCGTTGACTCTGCAATAGATCCTTGTGAATATGCCCCTTAGTCGTTCAGTTTGAGCTCCCGTTGCTAGTTGATGGCTGACATTGACCCTATAGAATTCACTGGACATCTTTGACTTGTCACGTGGAATGTTTGAGGAGTCCTGGATAAGATTAAATGCAATGCTGTTTTTGTGTGCAAAAATCTGTTTTTATTTTTCATACAAGAAACAAGGGGAGGGTCTAGGTATACACAGCATCAGGCCCACAACCCTGCTTAGGGCCGGCCGCGTAGTGCTGTAGAGCTGCAGGAGGTTTGAGGGAGGCATACCCGAGCAATTCAAACACAGCATGTCGCCTACAACCCTTGGTGGGCCGGCCGCGTGATATTCAAAGCAGAGCAGTGAAATACAGTTGTGGGCAAGAGTCAAGACCCATAAGGAACTAAATAGGTAGCAGAGCAGAAAGCGGAACAAAGAGTGTAGGTGAGAGGCCTACGGAAAGAAGGTAGTGGCGAGCAGACAGGTGAGAGGTAGGAGGAGAAGAAGATGTAGGGGTGAAAGAGGTCCCTGCGTCAGTGATGCTACATGGCCGCTACTATATGGGGGGTGTGAAGGCGGGCAGGGGGAGAGCCGAAGGAGCCAGTGTTGCAAGGTAGTTAGACCAGGGGTCAGCACGCGTGTTGTATGTTGTTGTGAGCAGGGTTAGAGTGAAAACGTAAGTAATCTATCAGGATCAGTCGGGAGTATAGCGTCCTCGAATAAGACTAGGGCTCTGAGTGTCGAGGGTAGGAATCCCGCATGGTCGAGTTTGCACAGATATGTGACTAGTGGGTTCCAGATTGTGGTGAAGCGGGTGTCGCAGGACTGCAGTCGTGCCTTGAAGAGTTCCATAGTCACTACATGCCATAAGCGCGTAAACCAGGCCGCAATTGGGGGGGGTCTCAGCTTTTTTCCAATATAACGCTATGAGTTGTTTAGCAGCCCCGAGCATGCGAAGAGCTATGTACCAGTCACTACCGGATGAGTGCTTTTAGGTTGTCGGGCTTAAGGCCTAAGAGGACCGTGGCTACGGAATCAGGCAGAGGGAAGCCCAGTACCTCCTTAATGTGACTAAGAACTTCTTTCCAGAATAGGGTCAGGAGAGGACATGCCCACCAAATGTGAATGAAATCCCCAGAAGCATTAGAACATCTCCAACACAATGGAGAAGATGCAGGGAACATCCTATGAAGGCGAGTACGCGTGTAGTACCACTGCGTCATGATCTTATAGGCTGTTTCTCTTTGTGCTATACTGCAGTAGACCTTTGGGATGTCTCGCCACAGGCGATCCCACTGCGCAGGCGTGATTTCAGTGGGGGACATTAACTGGCGTTGACGCTGGTATGGGTGAGTGGTTACTAGCGGAGGGTGTAGCAGTATCTGGTACGTCCAGGAGATAAGGCCCTTTGATTCATCGTTGGAGCGAACCAATCGCTCAAAGGGAGTGAACGGGCGGGTAGCCGCGTGCTGCATCTCTGGCGTGGACAACCAATGTTGCAGTTGTGTATACTGGAACCTTGCTTCCGCTGGGAGCTGGATCTCCTCCCTGCATTGGGCAAACGTTTTGAGCGTACCCCCTTCGAATAGATCCCTGATCATTCGGCATCCACCGTTGAGCCATGTTGAAAACGCCTGGGAGTTGAGGGCCGGAGGAAATATCGCGTTGCATGCAATGGGAGTGTGGGGGAGGGGAAAGTCGTGAGCCCCTTGCGCACGGCAACCATGTCCCAGATATCCAACACCGTCTTAGTGGGCACTGCGATATATGCACTGCGGGAGCGCGCGGTCCGGTGAAGCCAAGTAAGATCTCAAATGGAGTGCCCGGTTACCGTCCTGTCCATGTGGAACCAGATCTTTTCACTTTCCGTTGCTGTCCATTCCGACACAATACGGAGATGTGAGGCCCAGTAATACTCCAGGAGATTGGGGCATGCCAACCCCACCCTGTCTCGCGGGAACATAAGAAGTTTATGGGAGAAACGTGGTCTACGCCCGCACCATATGAAATTAGTGAGCTCCCGTTGAAGGCTCTGGATCTGATGCTGCGGAACACCCCCTTTTGTAGCGGAACAGGGGTGGGCAGGCATTGAAACAGATAGAGTATTTTTGGGAGTATCGACATTTTAATGGTGTTGAGGCGGCCCAACCATGAAAGGGTCAGAGATTTCCATCCCCTCAGGTCCTCCAAGACCGTCTTCCTTCATTCCCGCCAGTTTGTTTGGGTCCACGTGTCGAGGGAGGGAGTCAGCTGAAGCCCTAGGTATCGGATATGGTCAGCGGCCCACTGATACGGGGCAAGTGTTTTGAGGACCGGTATCTCCTCCTCAGGGATTGTAAGAATCAAAGGCCAAGACTGTCCATGATTAATTTTAAGACCTGAGGCCTGCTCAAAGGACTGTAATAGAGTGTGGAGCGCTGGGAGGGAGGTATGTGGGCGGGTCAGTGTGAGGATGAGGTCGTCCGCAAAGAGCACCACCTTATTCTGCCAACCCCCAAGGGTGATGCCATGTATGTCCGCAGCTTGTCTAATCTCTGCTAGGGGCTCTACCACGAGGGCAAACAACCCTGCCTCGTCCCCCTATGGATGGTGAAAGGGTCCGTAAGCTGTCCATTGACCCGCACCTGGGCCTGCGGAGAGAGCTAGGGGGCCATGATCCTAGCTATCATGGTCCGGCCCATGCCAATTTTCTGCAGCACTGCTCAGAGGAAGGTCCAGTCCACCCGATCGAACGCCTTCTCCGCGTCGAGCGAGAGGAGGCACGCTGGTATGTTCCAGTGCTGCGCCTTCCCCACAAGGAGCGCGATTCAACGCACGTTGTCCGCTCCTTGTCGGTTCCGGATGAAGCCAACCTGGTCAGGCTCCACCAGGCCAGGCATGTGGGGGACAAGGCGCTTGGCTAACATTTTAGCGTACATTTTTAGATCAGTATTCAACAGGGCTATGGGACGGTAGGATACGGACAACGTGGGATCCTTCCCCGGCTTGGGAACAAGGGCTATTTCTGCTATACCCATGGAGGGCATTGGCCCTTCTGTGTCAGAGAAAGAATTGAACAGCCTCAGGAGGTAGGGCTGGAGTTGCACCAGAAGCAGGCGATAGAAGGCCAATAGAAGGCCGTCCGGTCCCGGTGACTTCCCAAGATGGAGGTCCTTTAATGCTGCCACCAGCTCCTCCGTAGTGAGGGGCTCCTCCAGTTGGTTGGCGTGGTGGGGGTGAAGTGGGGTCCAGGGGCATTGGCTCAGGATATCATTGATCTCCTCTTGGGACGGCTCCTCTGCCGTGTATAGGGCGGAGTAGTAGGCCCGGAAGGCCTCGCGCTTAGCCCTTTCTGTGGTGGCCCTCTCTCCACCAGGGAGCAGAATGTTAGCTATGTGGGCCCTCGGAAATGTCCCCTTCCCCGACAGATACTTTGAAGTATAGGGTTGGGGGTGGTGGTATGGGGGATGTTTGAATAATCTTGTTTCCTTGTTTATGGTAATACACGGAACTAGCGCTCGCTCACTCACAGCTCTACATTTAGGGGTATATTCACAAGAACATGTGCTAAACCTCACCTAAAAACTTACACATCACAGCCTATCGCGGGAAAATAACCCTGTATCAACGTGGAATTCACAACAAAGTGGCCCAATGCGATAATTTGCCAAAACCATGGCCAATTCCCGCAATACAACCACCTCGACGGAGATAAAAACACAAACCCCAACGTGAAATCAAGACCCAGCATCACATGTGAGACTTGGTGGCCTCCATGATATGGAGGGTGCCATGTCCGCGGGTCCCGGGCTTGTGGCTTGCAGCGGCACTTGGTGGGACCTCTTGTCTGCACGCCGTTGGCGGAAGGTGAGCAGTGAGGCCTGGGTGTGCATGGGCGGGCATGCTCTGATGGGCGGTGGGAGGGGCTGGGGTGCCTCTGCCTGGGTGTGCATGAGCGGGCAGGCAATGTTGTCTTGTGCAATTGTTTGTACTGTGCCAATCATGTTTCAGAGTGACGGGTCTGTCTCAGATATGTGACCTGTGAACTGCAATACATACCGGCAAGTGGTTGGAGACGCACCGGTGGCAGCAGGTGAGCAGTGTGGCCTGGGTGCACAGGGGCGGCACTCTCTCTATCTCTCCCCCTCTCCTCTTCTCTCTCTCTTCCCTCTCTTTTTCTCTCTCTCTCTCCCCCTCTTTTTTTCTCTCTCTCTCCCCCTCTCTTCTTCTCTCTCTCTCTCTCACCCTCTCTTCTTCTCTCTCTCTCCCCCTCTCGTCTTCTCTCTCCTCCTCTCTTCTTCTCTCTCCTCCTCTCTTCTTCTCTCTCTCCCCTTTTCTTCTTATTCCTCTCTCCCCATCTCTTCTTCTCTCTCTCTCTCTCTCTCTCTCTCTCTCTCCCTCTCTCTCCCCCTCTCTTCTTATCTCTCTCTCCCCACTCTTCTTCTCTCTCTTCTCATCTCTCTCTCCCCCTCTTCTTCTCTCTTTCTCCCCCTTCTTCTCTCTCTACCTCCCCTCTCTTCTTCTCTCTCTCTCTCTCTCTCCCCCTCTCTTCTTATCTCTCTCTCTCTCCCCCTCTCTTCTTCTCCCTCTCTCTCCCCCTCTCTCCCCCTCTCTTCTTATCTCTCTCTCCCCCTTTCTTCTTCTCTCTCTCTCCCCTCTCTTATCTCTCTCTTCCCCTCTCTTCTTTTCTCTCTCTCCCCCCTCTCTTCTTATCTCTCTCTCTCCCCCTCTCTTCTTCTCTCTCTCTCTCTCTCCTCCTCTTTTCTTCTCTCTCTCTCTCCCCTCTCTTCTTCTTCTCTCTCTCCCCCTCTCTACTTCTCTATCTCTTTTCCCCTCTCTTCTTATCTCTCTCTTTCCCCCTCCTTCTCTCTCTCTCTCCCCCTCTCGTCTTATCTCTCTCTCTCCCTCTCTTCCTCTCTCTCTCCTTCGCTCTCTCTCTGTCCTTTGGTGTGCGCAGGACACACCTTCTCATCATGATTTTTGTCATGCAGGCTGTGACCTATGGATTGTCCCGAGGGGAGCCGCCATGGGTGTTCATTTCAGTTCGTTGTTCATTTTAATAAAGTTTCATTTGTTGCTTCGAAATTGAATGTGTGATGCTCATTTTTGTGACGACACATGCATGTCACCAGTTGTGATTGTGCGACATCATGTGGCATGTCTTTGGTCGGGGGGGGGGGTGCCGGGGAGGGGGGTCCTGGGGGTGGTGGCATCGGGTGTTGTTGCCCTTTCTGCCCTCCGGGCTGCATGTTCAGTTGCCCAGGTGCATCTGTTGTTCTTCAGGTGTGGCTCTGGGCTGGGGTCCCTTTTGTGGTGCTGGCTGTTGTCCGACTTTGCACCAAGTCGGAGCAGGTGTTAGTTTCCTGCTGCTAACGCGCCTATTTGCCTGTTTTGTGTTCTTATCGCCGATCTGGCTGGTCGTTGAGAATGTTGTGGAGTGGTATTGTGGCGGCTTTTGGCACGTGAACGCCTACTCTGCATCTCATTAGCGATAGTTGCGGGGGACATCTGTGGCGTTTTTTTTTGCGGCTGCTGTCGTGGGTAAACTGGTGCTGTGGGATGTTAACACCAGCTTGTGATTGGGGCGATAAGTTTATCGCTACTTTGGCTGAGATAAAGTGCCGTTGACTCTGCAATAGATCCTTGTGAATATGCCCCTTAATCGTTCAGTTTGAGCTCCCGTTGCTAGTTGATGGCTGACATTGACCCTATAGAATTCACTGGACATCTTTGACTTGTCACGTGGAATGTTTGAGGAGTCCTGGATAAGATTAAATGCAATGCTCTTTTTGTGTGCAACAATCTGTTTTTATTTTTCATATAAGAAACAAGGGGAGGGTCTAGGTATACACAGCATCAGGCCCACAACCCTGCTTAGGGCCGGCCGCCTAGTGCTGTAGAGCTGCAGGAGGTTTGAGGGAGGCATACCCGAGCAATTCAAACACAGCATGTCGCCTACAACCCTTGGTGGGCCGGCCGCGTGATATTCAAAGCAGAGCAGTGAAATACAGTTGTGGGCAAGAGTCAAGACCCATAAGGAACTAATTAGGTAGCAGAGCAGAAAGCGGAACAAAGAGTGTAGGTGAGAGGCCTACGGAAAGAAGGTAGTGGCGAGCAGACAGGTGAGAGGTAGGAGGAGAAGAAAATGTAGGGGTGAAAGAGATCCCTGCGTCAGTGATGCTACATGGCCGCTACTATATGGGGGGTGTGAAGGCGGGCAGGGGGAGAGCCGAAGGAGCCAGTGTTGCAAGGTAGTTAGACCAGGGGTCAGCACGCGTGTTGTATGTTGTTGTGAGCAGGGTTAGAGTGAAAACGTAAGTAATCTATCAGGATCAGTCGGGAGTATAGCGTCCTCGAATAAGCCTAGGGCTCTGAGTGTCGAGGGTAGGAATCCCGCATGGTCGAGTTTGCACAGATATGTGACTAGTGGGTTCCAGATTGTGGTGAAGCGGGTGTCGCAGGACTGCAGTCGTGCCGTGAAGAGTTCCATAGTCACTACATGCCATAAGCGCATAAACCAGGCCGCAATTGGGGGGGGGTCTCAGCTTTTTTCCAATATAACGCTATGAGTTGTTTAGCAGCCCCGAGCATGCGAAGAGCTATGTACCAGTCACTACCGGATGAGTGCTTTTAGGTTGTCGGGCTTAAGGCCTAAGAGGACCGTGGCTACGGAATCAGGCAGAGGGAAGCCCAGTACCTCCTTAATGTGACTAAGAACTTCTTTCCAGAACAGGGTCAGGAGAGGACATGCCCACCAAATGTGAATGAAATCCCCAGAAGCATTAGAACATCTCCAACACAATGGGGAAGATGCAGGGAACATCCTATGAAGGCGAGTACGCGTGTAGTACCACTGCGTCATGATCTTATAGGCTGTTTCTCTTTGTGCTATACTGCAGTAGACCTTTGGGATGTCTCGCCACAGGCGATCCCACTGCGCAGGCGTGATTTCAGTGGGGGACATTAACTGGCGTTGACGCTGGTATGGGTGAGTGGTTACTAGCGGAGGGTGTAGCAGTATCTGGTACGTCCAGGAGATAAGGCCCTTTGATTCATCGTTGGAGCGAACCAATCGCTCAAAGGGAGTGAACGGGCGGGTAGCCGTGTGCTGCATCTCTGGCGTGGACAGCCAATGTTGCAGTTGTGTATACTGGAACCTTGCTTCCGCTGGGAGCTGGAACTCCTCCCTGCATTGGGCAAACGTTTTGAGCGTACCCCCTTCGAATAGATCCCTGATCATTCGGCATCCACCGTTGAGCCATGTTGAAAACGCCTGGGAGTTGAGGGCCGGAGGGAATATCGCGTTGCATGCAATGGGAGTGTGGGGGAGGGGAAAGTCGTGAGCCCCTTGCGCACGGCAACCATGTCCCAGATATCCAACACCGTCTTAGTGGGCACTGCGATATATGCACTGCGGGAGCGCGCGGTCCGGTGAAGCCAAGTAAGATCTCAAATGGAGCGCCCGGTTACCGTCCTGTCCATGTGGAACCAGATCTTTTCACTTTCCGTTGCTGTCCATTCCGACACAATACGGAGATGTGAGGCCCAGTAATACTCCAGGAGATTGGGGCATGCCAATCCCACCCTGTCCCGCGGGAACATAAGAAGTTTATGGGAGAAACGTGGTCTACGCCCGCACCATATGAAATTAGTGAGCTCCCGTTGAAGGCTCTGGATCTGATGCTGCGGAACACCCCCTTTTGTAGCGGAACAGGGATGGGCAGGCATTGAAACAGATAGAGTATTTTTGGGAGTATCGACATTTTAATGGTGTTGAGGCGGCCCAACCATGAAAGGGACAGAGATTTCCATCCCCTCAGGTCCTCCAAGACCGTCTTCCTTCATTCCCGCCAGTTTGTTTGGGTCCACGTGTAGAGGGAGGGAGTCAGCTGAAGCCCTAGGTATCGGATATGGTCAGCGGCCCACTGATACGGGGCAAGTGTTTTGAGGACCGGTATCTCCTCCTCAGGGATTGTAAGATTCAAAGGCCAAGACTGTCCATGATTAATTTTAAGACCTGAGGCCTGCTCAAAGGACTGTAATAGAGTGTGGAGCGCTGGGAGGGAGGTATGTGGGCGGGTCAGTGTGAGGATGAGGTCGTCCGCAAAGAGCACCACCTTATTCTGCCAACCCCCAAGGGTGATGCCATGTATGTCCGCAGCTTGTCTAATCTCTGCTAGGGGCTCTACCACGAGGGCAAACAACCCTGCCTCGTCCCCCTATGGATGGTGAAAGGGTCCGTAAGCTGTCCATTGACCCGCACCTGGGCCTGCGGAGAGAGCTAGGGGGCCATGATCCTAGCATCATGGTCCGGCCCATGCCAATTTTCTGCAGCACTGCTCAGAGGAAGGTCCAGTCCACCCGATCGAACGCCTTCTCCGCGTCGAGCGAGAGGAGGCACGCTGGTATGTTCCAGTGCTGTGCCTTCCCCACAAGGAGCGTGATTCGACGCACGTTGTCCGCTCCTTGTCGGTTCCGGATGAAGCCAACCTGGTCAGGCTCCACCAGGCCAGGCATGTGGGGGACAAGGCGCTCGGCTAACATTTTAGCGTACATTTTTAGATCAGTATTCAACAGGGCTATGGGACGGTAGGATGCGCACAACGTGGGATCCTTCCCCGGCTTGGGAACAAGGGCTATTTCTGCTATACCCATGGAGGGCATTTGCCCTTCTGTGTCAGACAAAGAATTGAACAGCCTCAGGAGGTAGGGCTGGAGTTGCACCAGAAGCAGGCGATAGAAGGCCAATAGAAGGCCGTCCGGTCCCGGTGACTTCCCAAGATGGAGGTCCTTTAATGCTGCCACCAGCTCCTCCGTAGTGAGGGGCTCCTCCAGTTGGTTGGCGTGGTGGGGGTGAAGTGGGGTCCAGGGGCATTGGCTCAGGATATCATTGATCTCCTCTTGGGACGGCTCGTCTGCCGTGTATAGGGCAGAGTAGTAGGCCCGGAAGGCCTCGCGCTTGGCCCTTTCTGCGGTGGCCCTCTCTCCACCAGGGAGCTGAATGTTAGCTATGTGGGCCCTCGCAGTGCGTGCCCAGAGGCGTCTCGTCAGCATTCTGCCCACCTTGTATCCCCCCCTCAAAATGCCGTTGCTTTAACGCCAGAAGAGTTCTCTCAGCCTTGTTGGTGCGAAGGGAGCGGAGTTGGCAAGTGTGGGGTGTTCTCGATCCTGTCTCTCTAGCATGTTAATATCCTTGGAGTGGTTATCCTCCAAGAGACGGGCCTCGCGCAATTGACAGGGAGGTGATGTGGCCGCGGATCGTAGCCTTAAAGGCATCCCACACTACTGGGAAGGGCGTTTCCGGGATATCGTTATTCGCAAAATAAGAGCCAATGGCAGTCCGTATACTGTCCACATCGACAGGGTCCCGCAGGATATGGGGCACCACCGCGGTGTATGGGTGGGGCAAGAGGACGGATCCTGCAGGAGCAGTCCAACATGGGCATTGTCGGAAAGCGATATGGTGGACTTGGAGGCAGCGAGCGTGTCCCTGACCAGAGCGTGAGAAATAAAAATATAGTCGATGCGCGAGTACGATCGATGGACGTGAGAATAATATGAGAAATCACGCACCTCAGGGGAGTGATATCTCCAGGAGACAGCAAGCCAAGGCCTGCTATTTGCTACCTTAGGGCAGAGGACATAGCCCCCGTCCCATGCGAGGAGGCTGCACTATGGTCTATCGTAGCATCCCACGCCAGGTTGAAATCCCCCCCCAAGATCAGTGAGGGGTCGTCCTGTGGCACATGTTCCCGCAGAGTCGTCCGGAGGTAAGTGTCCTGCAACTGGTTAGGTGTATACACATTACACAGTGTGAAATGGCGTTGTCCAATCCATACCCCTGCTCTGATGAAGCGGCCATCCGAGCTACGGAAGACCCTGGGTTCTCCCGCCTGATGCCAGCTCGACAGAGGATTGCCACTCTGGCCGTTTCAGTGGATGCCATAGCCCAGAATTGGAGAGGATATTTAGGGTGAGCCATGCAGGGAATATCTTCTTTTAAGAGGTGGGTTTCTTGGAGGAGGACAATGTCCGGGTTGTGTTGTAGGAGATAGCGCCACGTTTGACGCCGTTTGTTGGGAGAGTTAAGCCCCTTAATATTAAGGGACATTACCTTCAAGGGGCAGGGCATAGCCATACTTGGGTCCAGATCCAAATTAGTCCATCGTGCCACAGTAGGGAGCATGCTGGGAGAAAGGCGCGTGGGTGCAGGGGCTTATCACTCCTGTCTAGGGAAGGGATCCCGTGTAAAGGGGTGCCCCGCCCGCCACAGCCAGAAGAAAGAAGAGAGTAGGAAAAAAGAGATAGACAAGCATAAAGAGGTATAAGCAAAAAATAAGTAATCAACATTGGCCAACCGGGCCACAGTGTTCTATTCCAGTCAAGGGTCAGCATACACCGCATGGTTCGGGTGAACCCAGAGATGTCACTCTCTCAAGAACAGATAGGGGGTAGGTCGTCAGCCGATCGCGGGGTCTCCAGGCGGGGGAACCAGCGTCATCACCACTGCAGATGGGGAGCTGGGGTGTGAACGAGATTGCAGAGTGAACACCGGCCCCAGAGGGGTCAGGGACACAGTCCGGAGGCAGCGCGTGCAGGCCGTTACAGATGTGGGGATGCAGACTGTCACGGAGATGGAGATCGGCAGCCTGCTGTCGACTTTTCCCCTTCCAGGGACCTGATGTGCTGAATGATGTCGTTCTTGCCTTGTGAGAATGAGTGGACATCGAGAGGCGGCGAGCGCCTATGTCGGCGCACAGTGGACCATGATGGCTTGGCCGGCGCCCGCGCGAGAGGCAGGAGATGAGTGGGACTGGCAGGCGGTGTTGAGGTGAGGCGAAGAAGTTGCACTGCCTCTTTATAGGACCGTATCACCCGATGCTTGGATTCCCACTGAAAGATGAGGGTAAGTGGGTGACCCCACTGATCGGGGATGTCCATGCTTCGCAACTAATCTGTCACAGGTTTAAAATCTTGGCGTCTTTGGAGGGAGTTAGGTGTGAGATCTTGTTCCCGCCGTAGATGAGGTCCGGCTTGGCGCGCGCCGTCCTAAGCATGGCCTCCTTTTCAGTAAAAAAGTGTACCCTGGTTAGAATGTCTGGGAGGATGCCCGGCCTGCCCGCGGGGTCAGAGACTCGATGAGCCTGGTCCAGGGCCGGCGGAGCTGCATCGTCGTCTCCCCAGACCTCGTGCAGGAGCTGTCAGAATGTCAGAATGCCCTTTACCTCCCCACTGAGAGGGACCTCCCTGATGCGGAGGTTGTCCCGGCGGCTCCGATTTTCCAGGTCTTTCTGCTTCAGTTGGAGCTCTATGTGTTGCTCGTCCAGGGCGGCCAGGCATTGCCAGAGTTGTTCCTGATCTTCTGTTCTGGCATCTACGGTCATTTCCAACCCGTCCACTCTTTCTCCAAGTTCCGTAACCTCCTTCCGAAGCTCCTTGACGCAGGAGTGGACATCAGTGCGCAGAGAGCCTATTTCAGTCTTAAACTCTGTCATGAAGGAGGCCATAAAAGCTTGTGTGACGGGCGGAGAGTCCCCTCCAGTCCGTGAGGCCATCTCTGCAGGTGCCGATGCGCCTGCCTTGCCCCACATCGCCGCTACAGGGTTGTCTTTGGGGGCCGCCGCCGAGTCTTTACACACTCTGGTGCATGTCACCTCTCATGTAGGTATGCCCCTTAGCAGCGCTAGACATAGGAGCTCCCAAGCGGTCGCAGGGTTGCCCGGAGATGGGCCTGGGCATCTAGTGTCTGCGCTTCATGTCAGTTGATGGGGGTCAGAGCGCGCAGCTGCAGACTTAGCAACCAGGCCTCCGTGCGTGTCAGATGGAGTGGGCCCAGTCCCCTTCGCAGGTACGGTCTCCTCACTGCTCCTCGCCCTCTCGAGAAGCCCGGTGTCCAGCAGGCCCGTGAGGGCCAAGGCGGTCAGGGTCAGGGAGAAGGTGCGGCTGCGTGCAGGTACTCCAGTGCCCAGTCTGGGAATGGCAGTCTCAGGGGCCATATAGATCAGCCCGCCTCCGCCCGAGGCCGACAGCCTAGCCTCACTGCACAGTTGCCCTCATCGGCCCTCCGCACCACCCCGTGACAAGGGGTGCGCAGTGTACCGCCAAGACGGTGTTCGAGCAGGGTGCTGGGAAGTCGCAAGGGCCAAGCAGATGAGGCGGCTCAATGGAAACCGTCTAGAGGAGGCCCAAGGGTAGGCTGGTCCAGTCACCCCTTCACAGGGGTGGCGTTGTGTGAGTGTTGTTGCTACCCCCCTACGGCCCACGAGAAGGCCAGAGAGGGCCAAAGGACATGCAGAAGTCTCAGGCGAGCCCCACCAGCTCTCTCAGGGGGAACACCAGTGGCAAGAACGGCAGTTGACGGGGCCCCCCAGCGTCTGCTCGGTCGAGTCCGCAATGTGCTAGCTCAGTCCCAAGGCAGGTGCAGAGTGGATGGACCCCGCGTGGCAGCAAGGCACAGGATTCAAAGAGGGGGAGCGAAGGGGGCACACCGTCAGGAGAGGACCTCACCCCTCACTCCCCTCGCGCTGTGCGTTGCCACGTTGTTGGCACTGAGCGGTAAGTCAGGCAAGGAGGGTGCCACCTCTGGGCCAAGTTGCCCCCGCGCACTTTTAAGAGCACCTCCCGCCCCGCACCAGTGCCAGAGGGATGGGGGATGCCCAAGGCGATGTCCCAGCCTCACTGAGGGCAGAGGTGCTGCACTGGGCAGTGTCGATGTTCACCCCCCGAGGTCCCCCACAGGGTCCGCAGCGTTGATCCAGAGTCGCGCGCCCCACTTAGTGCCAGCTACTCACGGGTTCCGCACAACCTGCTCAGGCAAGATGGCGGCCACCGCCGCAGCAGGCCCCCAGAGGTCTGAGAGTCACCCGAGCTGCTGTGGCCGCCTCTGTCGACCTCCGGCAAGCTCTCAGCGTCGCCGCCGTCTGTCGGGCCAGATGAAGGCCCCACCGGGCCGGAGGAAGCAGCCGGCAGGATCCCAAGCCCGGTGGTGTCCCTCCGGCGCGGTATGTAAGATGGCGGCCCCGGGTCAGCTACAGGGCTGCCGTCCGCTTGTCTGCTCGTCCGCCCCGGGGTGATGTTCTGCGCCTTCCCCTCCGGTGTAGGCACTCTCACTGCTCCGCCCACACCACCGGAGATGTAGAGTGCCAGGGGGCCCCAGTGTGCACAGGGACCGTAAAATGGCGGGCGCACCAACCGACAGGCCAAGATGTTGTGGCTTAGGCACCACTGCTGCCACTCCTGCACGGTCCTCCGCTCAGCAAAGGGTGCCCCTCGCCATCCGCAACCAAGGCACCCTCAGGGTCAGTGACAGTAGGCCCCCAGCTCCGCTAAAATTTCTTCAGTTTGCGGCAGCATGCCGGAGCTCCCTAAGCGTGCGTCTTACTGCATTGCCAGCGAGACCATGCCCCCGCAATGCTGTTTGAAACAGTCTCAACGACATAGGGCGGATATTCTCCTCTTGCAGGAGACACATCTTCAGGGATCAAAGATCCCATGCCTCGCACAATGTGGCTACACACAAATGTTTCGTTCTGGGTTTGTGAGAGGATTGTGGGGGTGGGCATTCTGGAAAGATGTAATGCAACCTGAGATTAAATATGAAGTAATTAAAACTCCCACACGACCTATCTTTCTTTCTATAGGCTCACTAGAGCTCAATGGGGCTGTCCCTTGTACAAAATTAACATACCATACTTCTACTCATTTTACTATTCATCTTTTTATTATATTTCTTAAATTATTCATATTTTTCTTTTTTGATTTTTCTAAATGTACAAAAAGGTAAAACAAATGCTTACACTTTTCATTTGGCTCAAATATATATATAACAATTATGTTGATATTTTATTGCACTTCAAAAGGTAATACATATATAATAACGTTTGATATGTCCCCCGAATTTTACCACACAACCTTTCTGACCTCACTAGTTACGGGTCTGCTTCCAAGAATTGGACAAGTCAACTTGCATGGAAAGGGGACGTTTGCCCCCGATGCTTACAGTATAATGTAAGTACGTGATGTAACTAAAACCGTTCCCTCTATGTATATTATGTTTCGCTGCTCCTTGTATACATTTATGTGACTATACAAACTGACCTTGGAATGTTTATTCAAATGTAAATAAAGAAATATATTAAAAAAACATTCTGACCTCACACACAACAACACACTACCAGTCTCTCATCATATACACCCACCACCCCGCCTATACCGCATACACTGTTGGAAATCACGGAAAGAACAATTTTAAAGAAGTCTGGGAAGGTGTCCGATGGGGTAAGGGGGGACTTACACGGGAGATGCCCCTGTGGCAAGGCATTTATCTTTGACAGGTGGCCAGTTGGGAGGGTTTCACATATGGGATACCATTGGTATTTCCATGCTTGGCAATATTATTGGTGACACAGAGCTTACATCATTTCAGAAAATACAAACTGATTATCAGCTGCACCGTAGCCAGTCCTATAAAAACCTACAGTTGTGTCATGCTATATCCCCCTAGTTGAGGGACCTCCATAAATTGCCGTAGTTTAGTCCCTCAGAAGGTAAATTATTGATGGGGAGTCTTGAAATTATTAGCCATGAGGTATATGAATATGAATGTCCCTGTTTGCATTTATGTATTTTTGTAATTTATATTAAGAATATTCATGCTTGATTATAAGAGACACTATCTGTATAGAGTAAATGAAATTATGTTATACAATTCATGGAACCTATTGACAATTGTTTACAATTGACTATCTGTACATTCTCATTTATCTCGATTAAATAGTCACCAATTGAGTGTAATTAGCATCATCAGACAGACCAGTACAACTGTAAATGAATAATGATAAAGTGCAGATGAACACTTGATCTCAAATGTGTATGTGTGACATATATTATTGTTGGGTGTCTCTTTATATTAGAGAAAATAATAAGGAAAAAATCTTTGTATCAAACAAAATAAATGAACAAACCTTTTTTTACAAAAAATCAATAAAATATTAGTTTTGGATCAGTTAATTTGTGGGTGTTTAAATAACTGTTTCTGTTCATTTGGTAGTCCACTATTCATTGTGTTTCCTATATGGTTTTTTCACATATGTCATGTAGACCCTGATATAGGAAATGTTATTAGGGGTACCCCTTTTTTTACAAACTGGGGAATCTTGAAACCCATAAGATCAGCAGGATTTACCAAGCCCTGCAGGCGGCATGGAGTGCAGACATTGATAATGTTGATGAGGATGACTGGACTGAGGGCTTTGGGTCTACACAGGGTGCAGCGGTATCTTCTCGACTCTGTTTGATTTAGCTAAAAAATCTGTACAGAGCATACTGTAGTAAGAGCTGCCTGGGGCGCTTGGGCCTCGTTGACTCTCCTGTGTGCCTTGGCTGTGGAACGGAGGAGGGTACCTTCCTCCACACGGTCTGGAGCACTGATGCTTTTGGTGTGGGTTGATGTCTACTCTTGATGATCTCATCTGGGATATTTAGCTGGATCCCCACTACTCCTACAGCACTGCACAGATAGTATTGACGGAAACCGCTATAACCGTCATCTGCTGCTCCTAGGTCTCACATTGGCAAAGAGAGATATTGTTAGACTATGGAAAGCTACT
Organism: Triturus cristatus; assembly: GCF_964204655.1. Classification (NCBI taxonomy): domain Eukaryota; kingdom Metazoa; phylum Chordata; class Amphibia; order Caudata; family Salamandridae; genus Triturus; species Triturus cristatus. The sequence goes on along the minus strand of NC_140583.1, from coordinate 298,765,199 downwards.
ACTCCACCTATCATAGGGGCATGGAAGCAAAGGATGGACTACTGTAGGGGGATGGAGGTGGCAGTGTTCCAGGCTTGGGGTTGTCCTCAAAAACATCAGAAGATATGGTTACGTTGGGCAGATAGGGATTTGGTTTTGGGCCCTGTTCACACTATAGCCCTCCATCTGGATACTGATACTGAAATAAGACAATTCAGACAAGAGTCTCATGCATCTGAAATGGAGACTAGTGCTAACTCTATATAGGGGCATTGTTAATGATACATGGTGGGTGGGCGGACGGTCGGGTGGACAACGTGCAGGTCCATGTGTTTATATTGTTCTGGGATTTTCTATAATAATGTCTCAGTGGAGTAGTGTGGCTCACTGGTTAGAGGCAGCAGACCCGGAAGCAGAGGACGGCCCGGGACCAGGGTTCAATTCCCGACGCGGCAGGGTCTTGGACCAGGGCCAGCGGACTCGATAATTCTCGCCTCGGTTCCTACTCTAACCAGGGATCACACTCGGCAACTCTGGGCATTAGCTTGCCTCCTCTCCACAACGGCCCCCCACATTCGCCGGGGATGCCTGGTTTCATCTTGGAGATACCCATGAGGGACCATCTCACAGGGATAGCCAGGACGGGTTCCCCAGCGGTCTACAGCGCCACGACGCCTCGGCAGCAGTGCGCTTTACAAAAAACACATACATTTACATATATGTATGAGGACCATACTCGTCTCACTATGTGACAAAAAACCCAATAACATTTATTGTGAAAAAAAACTATATATAAAACATATTTATCATTTAATTACAAATTGTTTCATAACTTTTTTATTCAAATAAATTGCTTGATAATTTTATTAAAATATAATCAAATTTCTTTCATTCTATAAATCACTTTAATAATAATGAATGTACACAAATTCTTTTTTCTTTAGGTGAGAATTTATTTTTTGATTTAACATATTTAAATTAATTAAATATGTAATCCAGAATTAAGTTAGTAGTGCTAGTGCTGCAGCATTTTGTTCTGTATTTCAATTAAATATATACAATCAGTTTATATTAATATTTAACAAAAATACTTGTACTAATCTTATTTTTGAAATAAAAAACCTTTTTTACTTTCTCTATACTTTACCATAGGAAGACTCGATGTTCTGACATACATCTAGTCTTCCAACCTGCACATGACAAATGCTTGAATACAATTCATTGAGGCCCAGCAATAAATTCCCCTAACATATGCGTTATTCTTCTTTCTGAGTTGTCTTTTATTCACTCCTCACTCTAACATTTTACATATGCCTTTTGGTAGAAATTTCTCATCATCAATATACCTTCCTGTTCTGAAATATATTACATGCATGACCTTCCAAAATAATTTGGAATAACACATTCAATGGAGGGTGCCCCACTTAGGCCAACCATTTACAATAAACCTGGATTCTTATTATGAGTTAGGTGGTGTGGGAGCAGGACGGCCCTGCTATTGCACTGCCAAACCAGTGTATGAACAGCCCGCCGGATCAGGAGTTTTCTCCTGTGTGGCGGGTCGTTTTTTGACGTTCCAAGGATGGTGCCTATGAAATAGGCACTGCAAGAGAACTTCAAAGGCAGTACCTGCACAGCACGGACTGCTGCAGTCCATGCAGTGCAGGTACTGGTGTACATGTACATAGGGGGCACATGTTGTGCCCCCATGTGTGCATCCACATGACGTGAGGCAAATGGGAGCCCCGTAGGGCCCCCTTTGTTTCCTCACCGCCACACATTTCATGGCAGTTGCACCACCATGAAAAGTGTGGCAGTGACAACACTCAAAATATGTTTAGCTGGGCCGCAGCTGCCCCGCGAAGCATATTGCGGCCTCAAGATCACTACCCCTCCGCCAGGGATATCTGCTCCCTGGCAGTTGCAGTGGACCCAGGGCGGCCTGACCACCCTGCTCCTAAGGGTGGTCATAATGCCACCACAGTCACGCCTCTGCTAGTCTGGCAGTCCATGGACCGTCAGACACGTAAAAATACCCCAACACAACTTTGTGGCATTTTGTTTTCCATCCTGCTGGTACCACATCTCTTCTGACAAGCCATATTTGATATGACATAACACTGTAAATTCAAGGTCTCCATAGGAAAATAAAATGCCACTGCCGCAGTCGCCTGCACTGATTGCAACTTATCCTCCCTCAAAAATACCTGTAGTTGAAACAAGTAGCCCATTCTAATCTTTTTGCCCTCTTGGATATATTCCACATGTAACTGGTACTCATGGAGATTGGCTACTAGGTATACTTTCATGCATATGAGTTTCCTTTTCAATTTCTAAATGATTAACTAATCAGAGTTTGATTGTCTATACTTAAAGTAGGGACCCAAACACAAATACCCTAGAATGTCTATGAAAAAGCTAGGCATCCTCATCCAGTAACAGAGTAATTACACTGTACAGGCCTTAGCATCCTATATAATCCCAGCCCCCTGATATACCTCAGTAAAACAATTGCTTTGCAGAGATTTTCATTTTTTATTTGTGTTTTTTGATCATTAGAGAAGTAATTTAGCTTGGGTAGACATTGCTAATCCAGACCAAATGTTTGTGGATGACATTTTTTAAAAAGGCAAATGTGTTGCAGTGATGATGTAATATTTCAGGAACCACGAGACCTATGCAATTTATTTTGGTGTCAAAACATAGGTTTTGGGGGTCAAGTAGTCTTACAGAGACAGAAAATAACTCTGCAGTGCAACCCTTCTGCCATTTTTTAAAATGGCTGCTATAATAGAAAAAGAGACATAAACTGAAATGAAACAAATAATAATGGTCTCTAATACTTTTATATTTGCACCAAACAATGCTTCTGATCTGAATATGAAAAAAAATAATGTTTATCACTTCTGTTTTAGGCACATTTTCATAGTTCCCTTTATTTATTTGTTTTGACAATCGCTCGTGGTACATTTGCAGAATGTCGAACATTTGAGAAGAGCATATCGACAGGGACATCTTATTGTAGCAAAGGTTTTGCAAGTACATGTTTGTGTAAGTTCTGTGGGTAGAGGCTTTAGACATTTCATAGGTTTTGTACCCCATCAATATCTTCCCAAACAAATTCACACAGATCTTTCTCAACATATGCATGATCCAAAACATTTACACATCTTCTGAACAAGTAGAGCGTTCTTTAAATGTGTCCACACATAGAGTATGCCGTCGGTGGAAGGTCACTTAGCGGGACTGATCTCTTGAACTCACTGTACCAAAGATCGTCAAATGTGTGATAGTCAGATCTTGTTTTCCACACATGCACAGGCTATTTTTCTGTCTCAGCAAATCCTTTTAGAAACTCACAGGTTCAGCAGTTAAAGGTCCATGCTTTGTTCCAATTTTGCTCATAGTGTCATCACCCGTAAGAATACGTGCCTTGATAAGAACACTGTTAGCAAAACATGTTACCTCTGTCACCATAAATCAGCTTTTCAACTTTTTGAAGTAGATTTTTATTTGCCACTTATTGCGTATACTATACAAATACTGCATTTCATATTCTTACATCAAGATCTGTTGATTCTGTGCAACTGTTGCTAAAACAAAAGCAAGATTGTTTCTGAAAGCTTAACAATAATCAAATAACAAATAAACACAACATCATATACTTTGACAATCTTCACATAAAAGACAACAACAATTCTGTATAATGGATACAAAGAATCTCCTTATACTTTTTTAGACAACTATGTATAGAATGTTGTACATATAGGGAAAGTCCTACGTTGTTCACATAAAGTTCCAGGGACTCCTATTCTTCTGGTCCTCACAAGGTGATAATCTATTAGCGCGCCAAAGGGAGGTAGCCTATAGGCTTTAGGAAACCGGGTTTGCGACACTATTTTGAATTCTTTGCAAGTATTGTCGAAGACTTGACGTCGTTCTGTTTCCTTAATTCTTTAAGGCTTGCCTCATCAAAGAACCAACGCGTTTCGACCTTCAGCGTGGCACTTATTGTCGAAGGTCTTCATCAGGGTGGACAAGTAGGACTGGAGGTATCACAGGCGTATTTGAAGATGTAAGGTTCCTGATTCTTGTATCTCCAAGTGAAAATCTTTTAAACTAGCTCAGCCGGAGTGCGAGCGTTCGTGTTCTTTAGCGGCTCACTTGCCTCAGAACTGGCCTTACACAGATGAATTGCGGTACGGCTCGGGATTTTGTTCCGGGGCGATGGGTCGTGCAGTATGCTTCAACAGCTCCACTCCAACACTATTCTTCGCCTGGTGCGTACTCGCATTCGCACGAGAGATAAGAACACTGGGCATCTCATGGTCAAGTTTTTTGTACAGAATATGAAGCAGGATTTAGTGTCTTTTCTCACCGTTCCGTAACATATCCATAACGCTGACAATCCTTGACTTATGAACATTGCAACAAATATAAGTAGCACAATAATAACATCTGTGTTATTTCACAGTGCAGTGACTTGATTGGAACAATTTCGAACAACGCCCTCACCATGTGGCACACCACGAAGGCCCGCTTCCTCCAATTTGCTGTTAAGAGTTTGAACAATCTGGCCAGTACCTTTTGAATATATCTCTGAAGGTACCAACTCCTCATTGACAATCATTCCACTTGCAATAATTGGAAATTCAGGGCCTGATAACAATGTCTGTGAGTCCAACACAGACGGCTCATCGATGGCGGACCCACCGACATCGGCCCTTGCAGTCCGCCCGCCGCATTATGATTATGGCTGAGGGACCGTCCGCCATGCTTCCACCTGTCTCAAGGAGCCTGTCGGTGCATTAGAGGGTCAGTAATCCCTACAATGAGGACGGTGCCTGCCCAGGCACCACCGTAGGGATTACAATGTCCCTTTCTGCCTGCCCTTTCATGGCCACCCGCCATGAAAAAGCAAGTGGAAAATTACTTTAGGGGAGCCTAACAGGGCATCCTTCACCCCTGACCTTCCACTATGGGCCTAGGGGGCTCCTATTGTGCCCCCCCTAAACATCCTGTACTTTTTGAACAAAGAAGGCTCGGGGCTATACACTATCTGTACTAGACCCCTGTTAAACTGTATAACAAAGAAGGCTCGGATCCATACACTATCTGGACTAGACCCCTGTTAAACTGTATAACAAATAAGGCTCAGGTCCATACACTATCTGGACTAGACCCCTAAACATCCCTGCATGATGTGGCAGCCCAAGCATGGTGCCTGCCACATAGTGCAGGGATGTTTTAAATGTCTATATTTTCTATTGCAGCGTGCGCTGCAGCACACGCCACAATACAAAATATATACAGTTTGATCGCAATGAAGGCGGTCGCAACGTAATCCAGGTGGCGGGTCCGCCCACTTCTACACTTCTAGTCGGGCGATCCTGCTTCCGCCACAGTGCCGGTCGGACGAGATTCCGACTGGCATCGTAACCAGGCCCTCAGTGTTCACTGAATCATCAGCAATGTTTTAGTGAGTTACTATTTCCAAGTTCCTCTTGTTCAATGAATTTATCAAGTTTCACAGGTATAGATGTTGAATTTTTGATGCAGACAAGGTCAGGGGTTCCACTTGTAGATATTCATCTGATTCACTCACATTCTTTGACAGATAGTTCAAGATAATTGTCAATGACAATGTGCAGTTCTTGCAAGGTGCACACTGACTTTGATATCTGTCGACCAGTCTAAACGACCTCTCTGAAGTTTCGTATGGGTGAAATCTTGACCATTCACAATTTTGATATATAGTCCACAAAAACAGCAGTTTTCACTGAAAACATCTTTTGGCAATGAAATTCTTCAAGTGAAAGGTATTTTATCAAGCTCTTGCACAAGTTTGTGCTTTACTGGTTTGGCTGCAGCATCTCCATCAAATAATGCGTTTGTTAGAAGAAGATCATGCAACAGAATGTCCTTGATAAATTCACTCCTTTCTTTTGCTACAGCCTATATGTGCTTGTTCGTTTTACCTGTTTTGTAGTGGCTGGCTGGATGAAACTCTTACTATAGTAATGAAAGTGAGGAAGTTTAGATTTAGTGATTATGTCAAACAGCTTTTCCTCATTCAATACAAATGTCTTCTGCTTCAGTTCTGTGCATAGTTTTGATCCTTGTTTCAGGACATCTAGAAGACTTGTCTTTACATCTCTATACACATATTGCTTAGTCACGAAGTTGTGTAAGCACACAGGCTCAGCCATTTCAAAGGGGTTTCCTTGCTGCTGCAAGAAATGAAGAAGGCTGTCAACATGTTTATTAATACATTCCCCTCTCTTTCCTACAAGTTCGTTGTAAGAAACAGTTTCACAATAGTCCGTTAATTTTGAATTTGTCATCTCTCTGAAAACATTGCAAATAGGAAGGACTTTATGGTAAAGTAGCTGCCAATGACAAACATAATTACTCTTATATTTCTGACCAACAATTCTCTTGGAGCTTTTCTGTGATCTCTGGATCATCTTTTCCAGTTTCACATCTGGAGCCACAGCTTTAAACCTTCCCTCTCTGTCTTTCACCACAAAATGTCTTTGAATTAATTTTCTGGAGAGGTATAGTTTTTCCACCTCTAGCTTCTTCACTCTTTCCAAATACCAGGACCGGGGGGCGTGGTCTGGCCACGCAGGAAGATGGCCGCCTGACGAGTGAGCTCCGTCGCGGGATGGACCCTTAACGGAAATTTCTTACCTCACATCGGCTTTGGAGTCCTTTTCTTGTGCCTTGCGTCAGCCGGAAGGTGGTGGGCACGATTTGGGCGTGTTCTCGACGATGTGACGGCGAAATTTCCCTAGTATTGTCTGCCTCGATGACAGGGTTGTGTGGAGCTGCGTGTCCAGCGGGGCCTGTCTGACGTATCTACTCAGGCTGCCTCTTCTTCCTCCTCAAGCCGCGCCTCTGTTGCGAAGAACGCCTGCCCCCATGAAGCCGCGCCTCTGTTGCTGCTGAAGAGCGCTTGCTTCCTCATGAGGCCGCGCCTTCGTTGCTGACGACGGGCGCCCGCCTCCTCATGAGGCCGCGCCTTCGTCGCTCCTGACGAGTATCCACCTCCTCATGAAGCCGCACCTCTCTCAACCTGCCTGCTGTAATATTTCTTTTCAGGAATGTCGCCTGACAGGAGTTAGGATTCTTGACGTGTCGACGCTCAGCTACTGGTAGGATTACTTCCTTCTATAATCCTGTTGTGGCACCTATGTCACCCACCTCATCCAGTCAGTGAGTGTATCATCAGGTCAGCAAATTAATTTGCGATTCATCACGCTAAACTGTTCTTCCAAGCTGAACTTTTTTGCTACAGTTACAGTTTCGCGCCTTTTTTGACTTTGGTTACAGCTGGCGCTTCATGGCCTCCTTTAGCGCAGTCTATATGTCTCGCACAAGAGTGTGCTTTTTTCCAATGCCATTATAGTGCCTATGTTAACTTCTTCAGTTGGGCTGTGCTTTTTCTGCTTTGACTATGATTACCTTGCATTCTACAGCCTTGTTCATCTCGCTGTGTATGTAGCTGTGCTTATTATTATTACCATAAGCGCGCATATGATCTTTCATTTTATCTTACCTCTATTTACATGCCCTTGAATATAGCGGCAGTTGTTATCATATTCACAAGTGTAAGTAGTGGGGGTCATTAAGCAATGATGTACTTTTACATTTTACTGTCTAGAAATGCGTTATAAGCTCCTTTTAGCTTATTAATATCATACATATACAGTTATTAAGTGTTTCTTTTGCATGTCTTGGTATTTTTCTGCAATTACATATAAGCATTCCTTAACAGCAAGACGGCTTTACGTACTTTCAAAGTTTTTATCAAACATTCTCCTCAAATGTCTGCCTCTAAGCAAGGAAACAAGGCTTCTAAACCACTTCTTTTTGCAGAAGCCCTCAAGCAGTCTATCAATATGCCAACAAAAGGCAATGCCTCCTCTTCTTCCGCTTCACCTCAGGCTTCGGTCTCTAATGGTGGGCAGGCGTCGGCGGCAGCTTTGCAACGTATTCTGCACGAAATTTCCGAGGTTAGTCGTCGATTAGATGACATGCACCTCACAATTACATCACTAGCTGAGGAGACTAAATCAATTAAGACAGAAATTACCAATTTTCATACGAAGTTTGAATCCCTTGATTCTAGAATTCTGGCAGTGGAGAATCGTTTGGAATCTCTTCCAAATCAAGACCGGGACCTTTTACTCTTCCATAGTAAACTCATTGATTTGGAAGACAGAAGTAGGAGAGACAACGTCCGTTTTTTTGGTTTTCCAGAGCGTATTGAAGGGCAGAGTTCCAGTGCATTTCTGTGTCGTATACTCCCAAAACTAACTGGTATTCCTTTCAATCCACCTCTGGAGATACAACGGGCTCATAGAATTGGTCCTTCACGTGGTGATCCTGCCGCGCGTCCACGACCGATTATTGCCTGTCTTCTCCGTCATGAACAAACAAGACAAATACTATCTGCGGCTCGGCTTCAAGGCTCCTTTTCTTTTGAAGGTCATCGCATTTTTATGGCAGCTGATTTCTCCACGGAAACTAATGAGCGGCGGAAAGCCTTTCTTTCCATGCGACCTCAACTACGTCAATTAGGTATCAAATATGGCCTATTTGACCCAGCACGCTTTCGCGTTACCAAAGATGGAGTTTCTAAGGACTTTTTCGACCCAGAGCATCTTCAGCAATTTCTGGACCGTCTTCATCCTCAGGAGATGGAGGTTCTCACTACACCCTCACAGCAAGTTCAGTCCCAATCACCCTCTAAGTCTTCCACTACATTGTCAGATCGCAACAGGCGCCCTCCTAGCAGCCCCCGACCTCGGGGTAGGGATCTTGAACGTCTTCATCGCTCACAAGAAGATAGGAAATCTGCAATACAATCGGTTTCGGTTGCTACGTTCTCACAAGATTTGCAGAGAGACAAGTCACGTTCTCCTCTTAAAACTCCTTCAGATGCGGACTGAATAATTCTCTCACTCCTGGAAGTTGTTGTCCTTAATACTATTGGCAGTTAATTGTAGACTCTTTTTTCTTGAGTCTTATTTTTATTGTTAATTATTTACCACACTTTTCACATGTTTTGCTGTTCTTATAATATCTGCTTGTCCTTTTTTACCTCTTTCTTCCTAGCTTTCTACCTTATTTCTTTTCTCCTTTAGTCTGCTTACTGCTATTCCTCTGCCTAATAATATCACTCTTTCTTCTTCCTATATTCATTGCTCCTCCTGTTACAATTTATTGCTTAAATATTTCTTAATGATTCTGCATTTACTTGGGCGCCTTGGCGTCTAATGGTTTAATTACAGTTTTATTATTCTACTTGCACGATTGCATGTTGGTCTATGCTTATTTATACACGCATTGTATGCTTTATGATCTTAGGTTACTTTACATTTAATTATTACTAGATTCCCCCCTTCTAAACAATACTGCTTCTTAATCTCTATTTTGTTCTTTCTACCTTTTTATCGTACCTATGTTCTTTTTCACAATGCTTTTCTGGGCCTTCCTTCTATATCATTACTACTCTCCTAATCTTTTCTCTTTTTCTGTGGGGCCTTTCCCGTGGCGGTGCTCTAGTGCGCCCAGACCCGCGGGTAACAGTTTACGGTCTCTTGATTTCTCTCTGCTTTTACTCAATATTTTATAGTCTTCCTTATTCTTGTATCACTTCTCTAAATCTCATCTCCCTTTTTTTTCCTTTTTTCATTCTTCTTCTTATCGCTTCTTTCATGTATTCCATTTAAATCAAAGTATCGTTTCCATTTATTTTATTTTTGTTTCCCCTTCTTTTTGTCACTTCTTTTCTTTTTCCTTTGTTTGGTTCAGCACGTTGTTTTGTGCTTCATTCTCCTGTTTCTGATATTTGCGTTGTTCTAATATGGCAAAAACACACTCTCTTAATGCAATTACTTGGAATGTCCATGGTCTCACCCATTACATAAAACGGAAGAAGGTTCTCTCCTACCTTCAGACTAAGCATGTAGATGTAGCCTTGCTTCAGGAGACCCATTTGGATGCTCTAGAATCAGACAAACTTTGTAGAGACTGGGTGGGTAAGGTTATTCATAGCAGCATTCAACAAGATGAATCCACGGACGCAGGTCCCCTCCGCAAGTGTGGAGTTGCAATTCTTCTTCGCAAATCCCTTCCGGTCACTGTCTCTAAAACATGGTCAGATGTAAATGGCCGCTACGTATTTGCTAAACTTAAAATTGGTGAGTCTCACGTCTGTGTAGGGTCTGTATATGCCCCTACGGGTACCAAGAAAACATTCTTTCTTCAATTATCCCGCTTGTTGCTCGAAATTAATGCATCGCAATATTTGATTGGTGGAGACTGGAATGTGACGCAAGATTCTATTCTAGATAAAACTGGTCCATTAGTTAGGGGCAATGCGTCCGATAGGGCTTTGCTAGGTGACATTATCTCAGATATCGGGTTGGTTGACCATTGGCGTATCAGTCACCCAACGGATAAGGAATATACTTTCTTTTCGTCGACTCATGGTACGTTTTCTCGTCTTGACTACTTCCTCATCTCACAGAATGCAGTTAAGTTGGTCACGGATTCCGGCATTCTGGAAGCGGCATTGTCTGACCACTCTCCGGTTCTCCTTTCCCTTGAACTGGGACTTTCTAGTCCTGGACGTAAGCCCTGGCGAATGAACATTCAGCGCCACAGGACTCCTGTTGGTAAATCCCACCTGCAATCACACCTTCAAACTTATCTTTCTACTAATCAGGGGTCCGTGACCTCCAGCAGGACTCTCTGGGCTGCAGCTAAGGCTACTTTAAGGGGACAAATATATATCACCTCTCCGTCCTTACAAAATCGTAAATTGCTCGAACAAGCCCGAATGGCTTTAAACAGTCTCTTTACATCTAAGGCAGAATACGCCTTACAGAAAATGAAAGGTCGACATTACGAGCAAGGAGAAAAGGCGGGAAGGTTACTAGCTGCGCAGTTGCGTCAAAGGGAGGCATCTATGGCCATTCCGGCCATCAGATCTGCGCAAGGACACTTGTGCACAAAACCTCAAGACATTGTCAATGAGTTCGCCTCCTTTTACGAATCCCTTTATACTTCTGATAATCGAATGGATTCGGATAAGATGACGGCATTTCTTGCGAAGGTGCATCTCCCTTCTCTCTCAGCGGATGGTAAGGCCATCCTTGAGGGTGAAATAACTAGGGACGAGGTTTCCAGTGCGATCGCTGCCCTGCCCTATCACAAGGCCCCTGGCGAGGATGGGTTTCCTCCTGAATTCTATCGTTGGGCAGGTCACAATATTATTGACACTCTACATGCCGCATTCCAGGAGGCGGATGCTGCATCCTCATTGGGTCCCCTTTCTAACAAAGCTATTATTGTTGTGCTACCAAAGCCAGGCAAAGATCCCCAGCTTTGCAGTAGTTATCGTCCCATTTCCCTGTTGAACTCTGATATTAAAATCCTGGCTAGTATCCTTGCGTCCCGTTTGCGTAAAGTTTTGCCTTCTTTGATACACCATTCCCAAGTAGGCTTTGTACCGGGACGCTCTTCCCGGAATCATTTGCGTTCTCTGGCCCATGCACTGTGGTCGGCTCAACATCTCACAGATGATGCGTTAGCCCTCTCACTTGACGCAGAAAAAGCGTTTGATCGCATCGAATGGAATTATCTTTTCACGGTCATGGAAAAATTTGGCTTAGGTACAAAATTTATTGATAAAGTACGGTTACTTTACAATCATCCTTCTGCTCAAGTGAATTGTGGTGGATTTCTGTCTGATACCTTTACAATTAAGAGAGGGACACGCCAAGGTTGTCCATTATCCCCCCTTCTGTTTCTTTTGGCTATGGAACCTTTGGCTGCTACCATCCGTCAATCTGATGAAGTTTCTGGTATTCCCCTCCCCATTGGACATTCCAAAATATACCTGTACGCTGATGATATCTTACTCACTCTCACTCGTCTTCCTCGGTCGATCCCCTCTCTTCTTCAAATTATTAATGATTTCTCTTCCTTTTCAGGTTATAAGATTAATTGGGACAAAAGTGAGGCTTTACCTATTTCTAACGGTACCACAAAAGCAGCCATCTTTGGTTTTCCTTTTCATTGGCAGTCCTCACGCCTCAAATACTTGGGTGTCCTAGTTAATAAAGGGTTACAAGATATGGTTACAGATAATTTGTCTCCTCTTATCTCCCAAATGCGACGGGATTTTGATAAATGGAAGGCTTTGGGTCTTTCTCTTTGGGGTAGGGCTCAGGCTGTTAAAATGGTTACTCTTTCAAGATTTATTTACATTCTGGGCATGCTTCCCCTACAGATTCCCTTATCCTTACTCCGGTCAGTAGACGCCCAGATTAAAACCTTCATTTGGGGCACTGCTAAGCCACGTCTTGCCATAACTAAGTTGAAGGCTCATCAGTTATCTGGCGGCATTGGTTTTCCATCCATTGAACATTACTCTTTGGCGTTACATATTTCCCAACTCTCATATTTTTTACCTGGTATTAAAGACTTGCCACAATGGGTCCAAATAGAGCGTCATCTTCTATCCTCGGAATCGAATCTTACTCCTTTGTATGGTAGTGGCACTAGTCGTCTCGACCCGAAAAACCCGATACTATCTGCCATGCATAAATCCTGGCAGAGAAGTCATAGGTTGCTAGGTTCGAATTCAAGAATTCACATCAAGGCCCCCCTATGGAATAATTCGGGCATTCGTATCAATGGTCGTATGTTATCCTGGCCTGATTGGCGTGCTGCAGGCATCCTCTATCCGGATCAGCTTCTGCATGATGGGGATTTTAAGCCATTCTCTCAGCTAAGGGTAGAATTTGATCTTCCCCTACATCATTCTTCTAAATACCTTCAGCTCCAGCAATGTCTGAAGACCCATATGGGGTCCTCGCCATGGCTACTACAAGACTCCCCTATTTTATCCTATTTGCACATTTGGGGGAAATTTAAAGGTGTTACCTCTGGTATATACAAAATTTTATCGTCCCATCTTTTCTCTAAATCTCTTTCACATGATCTTAAGCGTAAATGGCAAGCTCGCCTCTCAATTTCCTTTTCCGACACTCAATGGGATTTGATTCTAGAGAATTTGAACAAGGGAGCTCGTGAATCAAGGCTCAAATTTTGTCTTTTCAAAATACTACATGATTGGCATTGGTCTCCAGTCAAATTGCACAAAGCCGGTCTTCTTTCCCATTCTAACTGCTGGAGATGTACCAATTCAGGTTGCGATATTACTCATATCATTTGTGAATGCCCCAGTATCCAATCTTATTGGGCTTACATTGGTACCACTTTGAACTCCACTTTGCCCCTAAAATTGCCACTTACACCAACTAACATTCTCCTGCATGACTTACGCCACTCCCCAAAGCTCTCGAAACCACAACTCCGTCTTTTTCATACCTCACTTGCTACTGCTAAAATATGTATCTTGCGTCATTGGAAATCATCTTTACCTCCCTCTCAGGAAGATTGGTTGGTAGCGATGATCCAGACTGCCTCACATGAACGCACAATCTATAACCTTCAGGATCAAGCTGACACCTTTCTCCGAATTTGGTCTCCATTTCTTAAATCAAATGCTGCTAATTCCCCTGCTTCTACTTTTACCCAAGCACATTAATCAGCTTTTACCCTTTCTTGTCCTTTGTTTATTTCTTTTCTTTTCTTTGCCTTCTGTATCCTCTGCTTTATTCGTTGTACTGTTCTTCTGTCTTTATCTAATCACTTTATCTTTGTTCTATCTATTCATACTTCCTGCACTTCTGTTGTCTAAGTTTCTTCCCTTCTCCTCTCCTTATAGGTTATGTCTTTATAATGTATCATTCTATGCCTTGACATAATTATTACTTCAATTAGTATTTATCTATTTAAATGCATATTTATATCATATTTATATCATATTTATTCACCAGTATTTCTCTGCATTGTTTCTTTCAACATGGATTTATTTTCTCTTCATTTTCTGGTGTTTATGCTTTGATGTATTTGTTCTATAAAAATTCAATAAAAAATTTCAACACAAAAAAACAAATACCAGGACCCATATCTCAGGTAGTTTATGCAATCAAGGTTCTGAAACACAGTAATCAGTGGCTCTACAGTCTTCACATGCTGCTCCCAATCACCTTCCCCATCAGCATGTACCACGTTTTTCACCAGAGCCATCAGTGTATTGAGCATTGCTTGGCTTTGCACTATGTCTTTTGAATTAAGTGCACTTCTGAGATCAAGATATACAAAACCTAATTCGTCATTCTTTTTCTAGAAAGCATTCCAAATCAATGTTTCTAAAGCCTCAGATATGATGAGCATACCTTGTAACAAACAAACATAAGAAGTTCCGCTTAATACTGACTGGACAGTTTTGCTTCCAAAGATTTCTGCCTCAATAAGAGCATCATCAATGCCACATCCAATGAGATAACTTCCTGCACACCACAACGTTTGTCATGTGGAAAATGCCTATCATTGGATAAAGATCATCAAATTGTACTGGATTGCTCATAAAAATGTCAACTGCAATACGGAAAACACATCATCGCAGAAAATTGACATGAGAGGCTGGTCTTCAAGCTGAGCATGCACATTTTGGACATTTGTTAGGGTTGTGTATACTGTTGAGTAGTTTGTGACTCGAGATGGTATTACTGGTAAAAACCCAACCTTCTTCACTGGGACGGTATTCTGGAAGATCAGACAACTAATTCCAGCCCACTGAGGAACTGGCTTTTCTTCACCCTTCAGTACGCACCGAATAAGCAAAATGATAGATTCAGTTAAATCAGCTTTGCAGGCCGCAGCATCAGGTAGAAGAAGATCCATGTCCTCAGCCACTTTGAAACTTTCTGGTAGACTGGGACATTTTGATGGCTTGTAGTGATTTTGCACATGTTGGCAAGTCTGTTAGGTTATAAATTTGCAGCTTTGTTTGTTTCTGCCTGCAGCTAACACAGCTTGTTTTCCAGCAGCTACTTCATTAGCACAGTCTTGTAAAAGCACCATGTCAGTATCATGTGTGTTGGATATTCCAGATAAAGAAGAGCTAACTTCAAAATCAGCAATTGTAAATCCTTTCCTGGTAAAGTGACTTGGAAGTGGTGTGCTGTCAGATTCACAAGATTTTCCAGGATGAGCGATATATATATATATATATATATATATATATATATATATATATATATATATATATATATATATATATATATATATATATATATATATATTCACTGAAAAAACCATAGGTTTCACACACGTTATAGTTAGGAATTAGCATTTAAAAAACCTTGCGAATTCACTGAAAAAACCATAGGTTTCACACATGTTATAGTTAGCTGGACATTTTACTGATAAAAAACCAATTAAATTCCCCGTTATAGTTAGTGCAGGCAACTATAACTCAAGCGACCGCAATCCTCTGCTGATGCTAATACTGTATTTAGACACTTATTTGCCCATGTCTTCTTCCATTAAATTTTAGCTATACATATATTACAAATATTTTTTTTTCATAAAGACACATATGACATCAGCAGAGGATTGCGGTCGCGTGAGTTATAGTTGCCTGCACTAACTATAACGGGGAATTTCATTGGTTTTTTATGAGTAAAATGTCCAGCTAACTATAACATGTGTGAAACCTATGGTTCTTTCAGTGAATTTGCAAGGTTTTTTAAATGCTAATTCCTAACTATAACGTGTGTGAAACCTATGGTTTTTTCAGTGAATTTGTACGGTTTTTTAAATGCTAAGTTACTTTACGCCATTCGTGGCGTGCGCGCCCACTTAACGCAGTTCGTTCCGTGCGCGCACGGTGCGCTTCGCACACCGTGTGCGCACAGTGAGCATGCGGTGCGCTTCGCGCACCGCGTGCCCACGTTATGCTAGATGGGCCATGAACGCACGATGCGCTTCGCGCACCGTGCGCACATGGAGGACATATGATGAGCATCGTTGTGACAGGTAATAAATTAGTTTTTGTTATGTATAATATGCCATGCACAAATGGTACACTTCGGGCACCATTTGCACATGGGGCGGGGAGAGTGTGGATAATTTTTTATTTTTTTTATTATTTTTTACGGTACGCGTACGGTAAGCGTAATCGGCGAAATTTTCAAAAAAATTAAAATTTCCTTTTTTGCCTTGGGGGATCGTTGGGGACTCCCTCAACATGGCTATGTGCTTGGGAGCTGTCTAAACAGCCCCTTTACATGTTTTTGCCCTTTGTTTTTCAACCCCCTGTCAGAGTGCGAGAGAGAAAATGGCGGCCGCCGCTTCCTGGTTTCGACCGATTCGAATGTTTACTAAGATCTAACGGCCAATCAGAATCGCGCTCGCGCACGTCACCGTACGCGTACGGTAAGCGCACCGTAAGCGCACCGTAAGCTGGCTCAGATATATATATTGATTTAAAGGCTATTTTCTCAGAAACTACTGAACAGATTTACACCACACCTACAAAAGGCACTTCCTTGACCTGAGGACTACCTCTCTGCCAAATTTCAAGGAACTCTGTTCAGCCGTTCGGGCTGTAGCTGTGTCTAAAGGTCCTATGGAAAAATGCATGGGAAAAACGCATTTTGGGACCCCCCTTTTATCTCAGCCCCCGCTTGACGAATCCCCCCGAGACTTTCAGGGTAGGAGCGGAGCGGAGCGCCCCACCTATTTTGAAAATTTCGCGAGGATTCGTCGTCCGGCGCCAAAGTTATTCAAAATAGAATGTTGCGGTTTTCCTATGGAAACGGGGTCCTAACTATAACTACCTACTGGCGACCGCCAGTAGGTAATATATATATATATATATATATATATATATATATATATATATATAAATAAAATAATGAATATTAAATATATTAAATAATCTTTCTTTTCAATAAAGTAGATTTCATATACATTTTAACAAATATAACAAATACACTTAATTAACCCCTTCGACGCTCATGACGGAACGGTTCCGTCATGAGCGTCGGTTGAGCTGTGCTCATGACGGAACCGTTCCGTCATGACCACGCCCGCGCAGGTAACGGTCAGCACAGCGGGGGAATCTGCCCCGCATGGAAGGGGTTAAAAAAGTTAAACACACATACATAAAAATAAATATATATATACAGACAACCAATCAATGATTTTGTAGGTGCGTGACTGACTCTATAAGTGAGTCATTAAACGTATCTTACTGCAGACTAGTGACTAAACTGTGTGAATGTCTGTATCTGTCTGTCTGTTGGTGTATAAGTGGCTGCATGGTTTTGTGAATAGCTATATGAGTTTCTATATGGGTTATTGATTGGTTGTCTGAGTATCTGTATGGTTGCCTGAGTGTTTGTGTGGGTGGGGTGTGTGTGACTCTGTGCATAGATGTGTGAGTGGGTGATTCTATGGGTGCATGGTTTTAAGAGTGCATCTGTAATGGACTGTATTGTTGGGTGAGTGTATGTATGGGTGTGTTAGTGATTGAATGTATATCTCAGTGGTGCATGTGTGAGTAACTACATATGTGAAAGGCAGTATATATGTGTGTAAGAGTATATAACTGGCTATATGTGAGAGTGTGTGATTGTGAGAGTGGCTGTATGGATGTAACACCCTGAACGTCTCAGGATCGTTTAACAGACACGACAATGAGGACGCAACCACTTGTGAAGGGTTAGTTCTTTTAATGAAGGCAAATAAAATACAAAGAACAAACAAAAGTTATAGTCACTGGAATCCTCCAGGCTAAGTACGTTACCAGCCCACAGCACGGATGGTCCTAACCGTCCTCTGCATATACGCCGATCCCGGCGTATGCCAACAGAGGGCAGAAATGAAATGCACGACAATGCCAATCGGTAGGCTGTGAGGGGCACGAAGAGTGTTGGGGAGAATCGAGGAGTCAGGGAAACACCCAGCCGGGGTCTCTACCTGAAGGGAGCAGCCGCTCAACCTCTTCCTCAGACTGCACCGGGACGCGGAGTCACCTCCTGGTGATGCGTCACCGATACCCCAATCACAAGCAAGAAGACTGAACCGAGAGCAGCCGCTCGATCGATCCTGTGGACTTCCGAGTCTGTAACGCGGCAAACACCTCCTGGTGTGCGTTACAGCTGGCAGTCCCTGTGTCTCTGGTCGGGCTGGGAGTTACGACTCCAACCAGCAAAAGCGCCACTGCGCTTGGACTCAGCCGAGTCAAAAAGCGAAGCTCAATGGTTGACCGGTAGAGCTTCCGGGTCCTTCACAGGTGACGATGGGGCAAGACACGGCCCAGGGAGTAACGACTCGACCTACCTCCGTTCTTGCCTTACTGGAGCACCACTCCGGAACACTGCTCTTCACGAAGCAGGTACGTCGGTGTAAACACAATATCCGACAGCCTTGTACCTCCCGGTTCCTCCCTTTATAGGGCGTGTTTTCCTTGAGTTATGTAACAGCTCTCCTGTTTACATAAGGGCGTGTTTCCCTTGAGTTATGTAACAGCTCTCCTGTTTACATAAGGGCGTGTTTCCCTTGAGTTATGTAACAGCTCTCCTGTTTACATAAGGGCGTGTTTCCCTTGAGTTATGTAACAGCTCTCCTGTTTACATAAGGGCGTGTTTCCCTTGTATGACAGGAATTCTTGACAGTACATCCTCCCTCTCAGCGGCTCCCCACGGGTCCAGCGCTGGCAGGAAAACGCCGATGGAACAAGGAGACCAAGCGCGGAGCATGAACCCCTTCAGCCGGTTCCCATGAATGCTCCTCCGGGCCATAGCCTTTCCACGCAACCAGGTACCACAGCTTCCCCCTGCGCCATTTGGACGCCCGTATGCCCGACACTTCATACTCCACCTCCGACTCCACGCATACCGGCCTAGGTGTCCCAGACGGCTTGGAGGGTGCTGGTTTGAGCAATGATACATGAAAGACAGGGTGTATCCGCAATGACTGGGGCAAGCACACCTTCACGTTCACGGGACCCATACACTTGGTAATTCGATAGGGGCCCATGTACTTGGGATGGAACACACTGTTCTTTCGAAACCTCATGTTTCTTGTGGATATCCAGACGTAGTCTCCAGTGCGGTACAGTGGCCCGGGCCTTCTCTTCCTATCTGCCGCAGCCTTGTATCTTCTCTTGGCCTCTATTAGGACAGCCCTTGAGCGCATCAACGTGTCTTTTATGTGTGCCACCCTGTCCGCTGTGGCGGGAATCCTGTCCTCTCTGAACGGATGTAGAAATGGCAAGAACCTGGGATGTTGGCCATAGTTGCTATAGAACGGAGATGACTGTGTGGAGCTGTGAGTGGCGTTGTTATAGGCTATCTCTGCAACCCATAGCAAGTCGACTCATTCTTCCCTGCCCTGGTCCACAAAACATCGCAGATACTGTTTGAGCGTTTGGTTCAGGCGCTCGGTTTGGCCGTCCGTTTGAGGGTGGTAGCTGGTGGACAGGGCGGTCTTAACATGCAGCGCAGTGCACCAAGTCTTCCAGAATTGCGCAGTAAACTGCGACCCCCGGTCCGACACGATCACCCCAGGTAATCCATGCAGTCGTACCACATTCTTTAGGAGTAGTGACGCCAATTCCCCGGCCGTAGGGACTCTCTTGCAGGGGATGAAGTGCCCCATTTTCGTCAAGTAATCCACCACCACCAGTATTGCCGTCATCCCCTGGTCTACCGGTAGGCCCACCACGAAGTCCAGTGATATGCTATCCCATGGTCTATCCGGGGTCGGAAGTGGATGTAAGAGCCCTTGGGTTCGGCCATGGTCGGCCTTCATGGTAGCACACGTAGGACACTCCTGTCCCCACCTCCTGACATCCACTCTCATGGTTGGCCACCAGAAATGCCGTCCCATGCTAGCCACCGTTTTTTCAAAGCCCAAATGACCTGCGCATGGAGAGTCATGGCACCAGATGAATGCTTGTTTCCTTAGCCTAGGCGTGGGTATCAATAGGCACCTGCCCTTCAGGGGTATCCCGTCCTTCAGCTGCCATTCTCTGTGACTGAGGAGCCACCTCCGCCATGCGAATGACCTGATCCCTCTCTTTATTCCCCTCAGGAAAGTATCCGGTTGGATAACCCCCAATACCATCCTCGGGGAAATGATGGAACGCTCGGTTGCAGGCAATGGTTCCTTAACTGCAGATTGACGGGACAGGGCGTCCGCCTTCCGGTTTTCCGTCCCCGGCCGATATGTGATGCGGAAGTTGAACCCCGCAAAGAAGATCATCCACCGCAGCTGCCTGGGAGAAAGGTGTCTAGTGGCCGTCATGAACTGTAGGTTCCGATGGTCCGTGTACACCGATACCACATGTCTTGCCCCCATCAACCAATGCCTCCATTCGGTGAAGGCGTCCTTGATTGCGAGAAGCTCCTTCTCCGCAATATGGTAGTTGCGTTCGGCGTCGTTGAGTTTGCGGGACATGTACGCAACGGGATGAAGCACCCCTGTGTCGTGGTTGCGTTGGGACAAGATAGCCCCCAGCGCCACATCCGACGCGTCCGCTTCCACCACGTAGGGGAGATCCGGATCGGGGTGAGCCAACACCGGCGCCTTACCAAAGGCGCTTTTCAGGGCCTCAAAGGCTTTGTTCGCTTCAGGGGACCAGACAAACTCCTTGGACTTCCTCAGTAGCTGTGTGATTGGGGCCACCACTCCTGAAAATCCATCTATAAACCGTCTGTAAAAGTTGGCGAAGCCAATGAAACTTTGGACGTCCTTCACGCTTTGGGGCACCGGCCATTCTTTCACCGCCTTGATCTTTCGTTCTGCCATCTCCTGTCCCTCTGGACTCAGCATCACTCCGAGGAATTCCACGGATGTGACGTGGAAGTCACACTTGCTGAGTTTACAAAACAGCATGTTTTCCCTCAGCTTTTGGAGCACAGCTTTGACGTGGTGTACGTGCTCCTCCACACTGGACGAATAGATGAGGATGTCGTCGATATATACGACCACGTAGATATCCAACTCCTCTCTGAATACCTCATTCAAAAAGTACTGAAAGGCTGCCGGGGCGTTGCACAGACCGAACGGTATGACGAGGTACTCAAAAAGGCCGAACCTGGTCTTAAAGGCGGTCTTCCACTCGTCTCCGTCCCTCATGCGCACCAGATGGTATGCCCCTTTCAAATCCAACTTGGTGTAGATACGAGCTTTCTTGACCTGTTCCAGAAGTACACTGATGAGAGGCAAGGGGTACCGATTTTTTATGGTTATCGCATTCAATGCCCTAAAGTCCACACAGGCTCTCAGCTCCCCATTAGCCTTCGGGATGAAGAAGAGTGGCGAGGCGGCCGGAGACTTGGACGGGCGGATGAATCCTAGCTTGAGGAGTTTATCCAGGTACCCCCGGAGATGCACGTTTTCAGGCTCCGTCAGGGCATACAGCCTGCCGCTGGGAACGCTGGCCCCTGGCACCAGGTCGATCTGGCAGTCAAACTGTCTATGTGGTGGTAGCACTTCCGCCTTCACCTCATCAAATACATCCTCAAAACTGTGATAAGCCTGGGGGAGAGCCACATCTTTTTCTGCCGCTGTAGCCACCGTCTGACTCCCGCTCTCATCTGCGTCAAGGGATTCCGTTCTTATTCCACAATGCAGGATGCAATACGGTGACGTCATTTCGATGCGATGTGTTGGCCAATCCACAAAGGGGTTGTGTTTCTGTAGCCACGGCAATCCCAATATGACGCCATATTGGGGCGCTCGGATGATGTTAAAATCGATTTGTTCCAAATGGTTCCTCCCATATCTCATCGGAAGGACCCCCGTGTGCTGTCCGATGGGCCCCGTCACCAATCGCCTTCCGTCTACCGCATAGACGTCTTCGGGTACTGCTTTGGGAAGAAGCACTAGCCCTAGCCTGCATGCCTCGTTGTGGTCCATAAACGTGCCAGTGGCCCCTGAATCCACCATGGCCACAACGGGTATCCACTGGTCATGCACTCCCACGTGCACCGTGATAAACAGGTGTCGTTGTCCCTTAGTGACCGAGTTGGAAAGTGAAGGGATGGATGAGTGACTCCGAGATGCCCCTTCTCTGGTCTTGGAGTCCTCTAGTTTTCCGCCGGTATGTCCACCACGGCTGTTACCGACCGGTTGGCCCGATAACTCGACGTCTTCGGTTTGGCAGGGCATTCACGTACGTAGTGGCCTTTTTTGCCACAATATAGGCACAATCCTTGTTTACGGCGTGACTCTTTCTCCGTGGCTGTGAGGCTCGCTCGTATTGCGCTGATGTCCATGGGTTCTCCCTTGGATGCGGTGGAAGTTTCAGGACTTCCCACCGTCACATAGGATGGAAGGGATTTTCCTTTTCTCCCATGATCCCCCTTTCTTTCACTTAGCCTATGTTCCAGCCGTAATACCAGGTTGATAAGGCCCTCACATGTCTTGGGTTGAGGGTCAATATGAGCCACGGCGTCCTTGAGCTCATCGCACAGCCCTTGATGGAAGAGCGCCGTCTGTTTAGCAACAGGCCACTTGGTTTCCGCAACCAGCCTTCGGAACGCGTTGAGATACTGCACCAGGTCGTTGGATCCCTGTCTCAACTCAAGCATTTCACGGTCCGCCGTGTACGAGTCAGCCCTTCTGTCGAATACCTTCAGGAATTCCTCGCGAAAAGCACCCCAATCACATAAGAGGGGGTCGTCCCTGCTCACCAGAGGTACGGCCCATTGTGCCGCGTTTCCAGCCAAATAGGATATAAGGAAAGCCACACGAGCCTGACTCGTGGGGAACGCCTTTGGTTTGCACGATAAATGTAGCGCCACTTGTGTGAGGAATACCTGCACTGTGTTAGGATCCCCACTGTACCTCTCTGGTGTTGCCAAGGGGATGGCTACCGGCATTTCCACTACTACCGCAGGGGTCTGGTTCGTGAGGGAGGTGCTGGGCGTGAGCGGGTCCAATTGGATAGCATCCAGTCTGGCTTTTACATCGGCTGTTTCTTGCCTAGAGGCAGCCACTTCAACTTGCATGGCCGCTAAAGCAGCCAGCACATCATCAAGTGTTGCCATGTCTGTTATCGACCGGGAGACAGTTAGTGTTATTAAGGTCGGATATTTTGTAACGCCCTGAACGTCTCAGGATCGTTTAACAGACACGACAATGAGGACGCAACCACTTGTGAAGGGTTAGTTCTTTTAATGAAGGCAAATAAAATACAAAGAACAAACAAAAGTTATAGTCACTGGAATCCTCCAGGCTAAGTACGTTACCAGCCCACAGCACGGATGGTCCTAACCGTCCTCTGCATATACGCCGATCCCGGCGTATGCCAACAGAGGGCAGAAATGAAATGGCCGACAATGCCAATCGGTAGGCTGTGAGGGGCACGAAGAGTGTTGGGGAGAATCGAGGAGTCAGGGAAACACCCAGCCGGGGTCTCTACCTGAAGGGAGCAGCCGCTCAACCTCTTCCTCAGACTGCACCGGGACGCGGAGTCACCTCCTGGTGATGCGTCACCGATACCCCAATCACAAGCAAGAAGACTGAACCGAGAGCAGCCGCTCGATCGATCCTGTGGACTTCCGAGTCTGTAACACGGCAAACACCTCCTGGTGTGCGTTACAGCTGGCAGTCCCTGTGTCTCTGGTCGGGCTGGGAGTTACGACTCCAACCAGCAAAAGCGCCACTGCGCTTGGACTCAGCCGAGTCAAAAAGCGAAGCTCAATGGTTGACCGGTAGAGCTTCCGGGTCCTTCACAGGTGACGATGGGGCAAGACACGGCCCAGGGAGTAACGACTCGACCTACCTCCGTTCTTGCCTTACTGGAGCACCACTCCGGAACACTGCTCTTCACGAAGCAGGTACGTCGGTGTAAACACAATATCCGACAGCCTTGTACCTCCCGGTTCCTCCCTTTATAGGGCGTGTTTTCCTTGAGTTATGTAACAGCTCTCCTGTTTACATAAGGGCGTGTTTCCCTTGAGTTATGTAACAGCTCTCCTGTTTACATAAGGGCGTGTTTCCCTTGAGTTATGTAACAGCTCTCCTGTTTACATAAGGGCGTGTTTCCCTTGAGTTATGTAACAGCTCTCCTGTTTACATAAGGGCGTGTTTCCCTTGTATGACAGGAATTCTTGACAATGGATGAGTGTGTGCTTGTATCAGTAATTGTATAAGAGCGTAAGAATGTGCCACTATTTTTATGAGTAAGTGAACTTGTGTGTGTATAATTGTATAGGTGAGTAAATGGGAGTGTGATTAATTATTTGCATGACTGACTAGGTGTGTGAGTACCTCTATGGATGATTAGCGGTGTGTGAGTGTCTATATAGGTGTATAAATGCATATGATAGTCCTGTACTAAGTGACTGTAAGTATGAGTGACTGTACAGGTGAGTGAGTGGATGTGTGTGTAGACCTAAGAGTCAATGAGTGGGTATGTAGTTATTGGTATTGGAGTATCTATGGTTTTGGGAATGGCCGTCTGAAATTTTGAGTCGGTGTATCAAAGGTTAGATTAGGGTGTGAGAAGATGCACTAATTTATCACATGGATGATGTCATCAGTGATGTCATCAGTGATGTCATTTGAGATGTCATCAGTGATATCATCAGTGATGTCACTGACCATGTCATGAGTGATGTAATATGTGACGTCATCAGCAGTGCATTGCGGGGGCGCGAGTTATAGTTAGCTGAACTAACTATAACGGGGGAATTTCTAGGGTTTTGTACGAGGGAAATGTCCAGCTAACTATAACGCCCCTGAAACCTATGGTTTTTTTAGTGAATTTCTAAGGTTTTTTAAATGCCAATTCCTAACTATAAGGTGCATGAAACCTATGGTTTTTTCAGTGAATTTCAAAGGTTTTTTAAATGCTAATTCCTATCTATAACTTATCTCCAAAGCTATGATGTTTAATGATTTTCATTGGCTTTCTAAATTTTTCTATTTCAGTGTGTCAATTCTTTTAATTATTTTTTTTTAAATACTTTTTTATCACCATTTTTTTAACTTATTTTTTCAATTAATTCTTTTAAAAATTAAAAAATATTATTTGTTTTTATTTCTTTATTTTTTAAAAAATCGATTTTTTAAAAAAAATATATATTTTTATATTTTGTAAAATATTTTTTAAACTATATTTTCAAAACTTTATTTTTTATTTTTTTTCCCATTTTTTGGGGGATTCGCACACCCAACGCATTAGGAACCGTGCACCCTACGTGAGAGAAATTGTGCACCCAACGCGTTAGGATGCGCGGCTCCTAATTTTCACTAAAAAAAAAAAAAAAGCCCCTATCACTAATTTTTATTATCCCCGGGGACCCCATCCCCAGGGCTTCGGGAGCCGGCATTGCTTTTCCACATGGGGAGCTGCTGATGCAGCTCCCCGTGTGGAAAAGCAATATCGTTAGGATTTTGAAAGAGAGAGCAGGTTTCCCTGCTCTCTCTTTCAAAATCCTATAGCGAAGTTTGCTATGGGAGGGCGGGAGACTCCCGCCCTCTCATAGCAAACAACAGTGTCCTGGGGGTGGGCACCCCAGGACACTGTAGGAGCCGGCCTTGGCGGGTGGCGGTCCCCAGGACCCTCGAGGGCTCCAGGAGGGGGACCACGCAGCCCCCTCCCCCATTAATTTGTAAAGATTTTGCCCCCGGGATTTGGCCCACCCGGGGGCTCTTCTGGGACCCCCTAAGCAACACTAGAGGGTCAGAGTATTTCTACCCTGCCCCCTTTACATCTTTCACACACTTATTTCCCTTACTTAATCAGCCTCACTGCTAACGAGGCACAAAATGGCTGCAAACAGTTCCTGGTTTCGAATGTAGACAGACACTTGACAGCCAATTAGCATTCAGCATGTGATCGGGAGGGTGCGCGCTTGGTTCGCAGAGGGTGCGCTTAGAGTGCGGAGAGGGTGCATGGATCCTCCGAGGCCATAGATATATCTATCTTTTTAGTCTAATTTTCTCAGAAACTACTGAACGGATTTACACAATTTATGCAAAAGGCATGAGTCTGAACTGAGGACTACCTCTTTGCCAAATTTGGTGTAATTCCGTTCAGCAGTTCGGGCTGTAGCTGTGTCAACAGGTCCTATGGGAAATTGCATGGGGAAAACGTGTTTTGGGACCCCCCTTTTTTCTCGGCCCCCGCTTGATGAATCACCACGAAACTTTCAAGATAGCAGCGGACCGGACCTGGCCAAAAGTTTGGAAAGTTTTGCGAAGATTTGTCAACCGGCGCCAGATTTATTGGGAATAGAATGTTGCGGATTTCCTATGGAAAATAGGTCCTAACTATAACTACCTACCGGCTACCGCCAGTAGGTAATTCATTATTTTATATATATATATAAATAAAATAATGAATAATAAATATATTAAATAATCTTTCTTTTCAATAAAGTAGATTTAATATACATTTTAAAAAATATAACAAATAAGCTTGATTAAAAAAGTTAAACACACATACATAATAATAAATAATAAATACATATATATATAATCGATATTTTGTACAACTATATTTTTAACATCAATATTTTTTTCTAATATTTTTGTACTTACCTGTTTAAGTATAGGGACTCGATATTTTTGCATTCTATATTTGTCATCTATATTTTTTACATAACCTTTACTGTATCCTGTGATCTTATTTTGGCAGCAAGAGCTGCAGGAGTCAATTCAGCTGAGAACACCATAAATGACCCATTCTTTTTGTTAGACTGACAAAAACTAATTATGTCATTGTACATTCTCACCAGAAAAATTTTAGGGGTTGATTAGGATGGCGGCTGCGGAAATGAACCGTCTGCTAGTACCGTGGCAAAACCGGTGGTCCGATTACAATCAACCGCCAGAAAAATCCGACCGCGGCGGAACGATGCCACGAAAGAAAGCCGTGAACGTGCGGAGCAGGTGAAAATCCATCCGTGGTAGTCGGATTCGCAGTGGAAAAATCCAAAAACGCCGCACGGCCAGCGGATTGCCCGCACGCAACTTAGGATACCATTGTGGTGACAGCAGAACGATCCGCAGTTTCCGACTGCCGCGATCACAACCATGATAAATGGGAGAGCCGGGGGAAGAGCGGTTTTATACCCACTGCCGCGGACGCTCAGGAAAAATTATGGCAGTCAACAAAAAATACACACAACATGCCCACCAACTGTACCATCAAACTGGATCAGCCTCAAAATACACCTAACACACCCCAATGACACATCCCCATGGCAACTAAAAAAATACAAATCCCAGGTCAACCCACACAACACACTTGACATGAATACTCCATTTTGACTCACCCACACAGATGAGTATAAAACCAGCCTCTTCCCTGACCAGAATCCTTTGCAATAGTCCACAACTGAAGGATACAAACCAACAGCACAAAGGAGAGGAAAATCTGCACACATCTCACCAGCATAACAACACACACACACGCCACTTACATCACCACCACCACTCTCACACCTGCACCTTTAACCCATTTGCACATCACACACCATGGCACTGAAGAAAATGCCAAAATTCACTGACAATGAGTTGTCAGTCATGGTAGATGAGGTAATAAGAGTAGAACCACAATTGTTTGGAAACCTGGTCCAACAGACACCATTAGCCACCAGAACACAAATGTGGGCAAGGATAGTCAACAAGGTCAATGCAGTCTGGACTGTCCCACTGTTCTGCTCGATTTTCCCGGCCTTCTTGTGAGGAACAATGATGGAATGTGACTTCAGTCTCTTATCATTCAAGTCTAAGGGTTAGAGTAGTGAATGGAGCCTATTTAATAGGCACTTCGACATGATTCTGTGCTCTTCCCCATAGATCAGGGCTTGCACACATAGCCTAGGGGATAGATTCGTTAGTATTAGGGATAACCTGTCCTGTAGTGAGGGTATTTCATGGAGCTGTGCTGAATTCAGGCCTGGTAGGCCTCAAACGGGAGAGACTCCATCTTTCTTTCTGCTCCGGCAGCTTGGGATGCTTCTAGGTCAAATGTAATGTTTTAGTTATGAGGTGTTATTCGCTTGGAGAGAACCGGTTCAGGCCGGCCCTTATCGAAGGATTGTATTTTTCTTCATGCCGAAGACACTACATCAGGCCGGCCGGCTGGGAACGTGTCCTTGGTACGGGGAGGTACAAGAATTTGGTGGGCGGCAGGTTACGGGCCGGAATTTTCCATGAGGAAACGCACCTCTATATTAGTGAAAGTCTGAGGCAGTTACATGTTTAGTCCGTAGGCGGCATCTAGCCGTTAGCAGTAAAGCTACTACTTATTCCAGGGAAGACAGACGCCATCTTGAAGGCGGAAAAGAACCGAGAGACAGATACTCTCCTAGCAGGATAGCCAGAGAGGAGAGAGTAGCCGAGAAGGAAGAGGTCCCAGTGACTCGGAGAAGGGTGAAGAGAACAGCGCATAGTGGTGCAGACAGGTATCCGTGACTGCGGAGGTGTGACTTCCAGGCGAGCCGAGGCACAGACGAGAAGGGAACCTAGATGACCACTGAGTGCAGGCTACATACTACTAAGGTGATGTCGACCCTTTCTTATTAGAGTGTACAACTTAATCTTTCACTTTTCTTTGCAGGTTATGTGTTATATCGTAATGTTATGTGATTGTGTATGTAATGAGTAATAAAGTACCCAGTTTGTAGTGAACCAACATGTGCTGCGTGTTCTTGTATGAGAGGGTAGCCTATTCTTCTAGTCAGCTGAAGCTACATGAACAGATGTTAACCCTGATCAGGTAAGTGGTAACTGAATAAGGGAAAGAGGAGCCCCTCGAACCTGAGAACAGGCTATGCTCGAACTGGCAATCCTTGTGTGATCTGATGAATAGTGAGACTGATTCCCTTTTTGTATGTTATGGTGATCATAGGATGAACTGTCGTATGAGACTGCCGTCTAGGTAGAGAGGTCTGGATTCGTATAGGATCGCGAGGCCGCCATTTGTGATACTGCCGTCTGGGTAGAGAGGTCTGGATTCGTATGGGATCGCGAGGCCGCCACTTGTGCTGAGACTGCCGTCTGGGTAGAGAGGTCTGGATTCGTATGGGATCGCGAGGCCGCCACTTGTGATACTGTCGTATGGGCAGAGAGGTCTGGATTTGTATGGGATCGCGAGGCCACCGATTGTGCTGAGACTGCCGTCTGGGTAGAGAGGTCTGGATTCGTATGGGATCGCGAGGCCGCCACTTGTGATACTGTCGTATGGGCAGAGAGGTCTGGATTCGTATGGGATCGCGAGGCCTCCGATTGTGCTGAGACTGCCGTCTGGGTAGAGAGGTCTGGATTCGTATGGGATCGCGAGGCCGCCACTTGTGATACTGTCGTATGGGCAGAGAGGTCTGGATTCGTATGGGATCGCGAGGCCGCCG
The DNA here is from genome assembly GCF_964204655.1 of Triturus cristatus. Lineage (NCBI taxonomy): Eukaryota > Metazoa > Chordata > Amphibia > Caudata > Salamandridae > Triturus > Triturus cristatus. The sequence goes on along the minus strand of NC_140583.1, from coordinate 298,735,905 downwards.
ATTGTGCTGAGACTGCCGTCTGGGTAGAGAGGTCTGGATTCGTATGGGATCGCGAGGCCGCCACTTGTGATACTGTCGTAGGGGCAGAGAGGTCTGGATTCGTATGGGATCGCGAGGCCGCCGATTGTGCTGAGACTGCCGTCTAGGTAGAGAGGTCTGGATTCGTATGGGATCGCGAGGCCGCCACTTGTGATACTGTCGTATGGGCAGAGAGGTCTGGATTCGTATGGGATCGCGAGGCCGCCGATTGTGCTGAGACTGCCGTCTGGGTAGAGAGGTCTGGATTCGTATGGGATCGCGAGGCCGCCACTTGTGATACTGTCGTATGGGCAGAGAGGTCTGGATTCGTATGGGATCGCGAGGCCGCCGATTGTGCTGAGACTGCCGTCTTGGTAGAGAGGTCTGGATTCGTATGGGATCGCGAGGCCGCCACTTGTGATACTGTCGTATGGGCAGAGAGGTCTGGATTCGTATGGGATCGCGAGGCCGCCGATTGTGCTGAGACTGCCGTCTGGGTAGAGAGGTCTGGATTCGTATGGGATCGCGAGGCCGCCACTTGTGATACTGTCGTATGGGCAGAGAGGTCTGGATTCGTATGGGATCGCGAGGCCGCCGATTGTGCTGAGACTGCCGTCTAGGTAGAGAGGTCTGGATTCGTATGGGATCGCGAGGCCGCCACTTGTGATACTGTCGTATGGGCAGAGAGGTCTGGATCCGTATGGGATCGCGAGGCCGCCGATTATAAGAGGTCTTGGTATGTATAGTAGGAATTCCCTGTCCTTAGGTGATAGATATATGTGGTTGCACTATTGTAAATAGGCCCTAGAGAGGGGGTAACGTTCTGTCTGGGTTAGTGAGGCTCTGATGAGCGGGTTCTATCTGATCCGAAAACCCAAGCAGAACATTTGGCGTCACGAACCGTTTACGAAACCTGTGTGCGTTGTGGTTGTATCGTGTTTGCTTTCGGCGCGTGCGTGGTTTCGTTTGTATATTATTTCTATATAATTGTGAGTGTAGTTTTTTTTTCCTCTTTCTTCTTTCTTCTTTCTTTTTTTTTCTTTTTCTCTCTTTTTCTTTCTTTTCCGAGATGTTTTCTAGAAAGTCGAAATCTACTTTTAAATTGCCCGTTGATATTCCCGGCTGGGATTCAACGCCTTATGAAGCCTTAGCCCGTGAGTGGGCTGATTCTACTGGTTTGAGTGAGAATTGGAATTCTTTTTTGGAGCTGGCGGAGCCGGCTAATGTGATTACTTGTTTACAGAAGGCGCCGGTATCTAAGGGTGATGAGCTTCCCGTTTTGGGGCGCAGAGGTTGGATTGTTCTGTCTGCGTACAGGATTCTGCATGAGCAGGTGGCACGGGCGCCATCAACTGAGACTGAGAGTGAATGTTCCGTACCTTTAGTACAGGAGTCTCCTGTTAAGTGGGGTAGACCTTTTGATGATTTGTCCGCAGAGGACAGAAACCATGTCTGGTTTACGGATGGTTCAGCAAGGTTCATAGGGACGAAACGGCATTGGAAGGCGGTGTCCTATAATCCGATCACACAAAAATTGCTGAGTACAACTGGTGAGGGTAAGAGCAGTCAATTTGCTGAACTCTATGCTGTTTATCAAGTTCTGAAACAAGAGTTACCTGGCACATGTCATATTTTCACCGATTCTTGGTCTACTGCCAATGGGCTGGCAGTTTGGTTACCGACTTGGCATTCCCATAGTTGGAGAATCCATTCAAAAGAACTGTGGGGAAAAGAATTATGGCAGGAGATTTGGGAAATGCTCCCACAGAGTACTGTTACAATCTTCCATGTGGATGCTCATACCCTGATAGACTCTCTTGACAAATTCTTTCATAACATTGCAGATGAGAAATCTAAAATTGCTGAGGCAGTGGTGGACAGGCAAGATTCTGATATTGCGGGATTGGCGAAATGGGCCCACCAGAAAGCAGGACACTTTGGAGAGAAAGCCACTAGCAGGTGGGCTGCTGATCGAGGAATTTATATTCCCCTAGATTTAATCAAAAATGTTATTCTACATTGTCCCATTTGTCAGCATATCAGGCAGCGCAAAGTGCCCCAAACTGTTAAAGGTCATTTACATCGCGGGAAATTGCCCGCTCAAATTTGGCAGATTGATTACATCGGTCCACTTCCTATGAGTAGGAATTGTCAATATGTTTGCACTATTGTTGATACATACAGTGGCCCGTTGGTGGCCCTTCCCTGTAAGCAAGCTACCCAATTGAATACTATTAAAACATTGGAATTGATTATGATGTATTATGGTGTGCCATTCCAAATTCAATCTGATAATGCATCCCATTTTCGTGGAAGATTGGTACAGGAATTCTGTGTGGAAAACAATATTGAATGGGTGTTTCATATACCATATTAGCCACAGGCCTCGGGTCTTGTGGAGAGGTTGAATGGCCTGCTGAACGACCAGTTACGTAAATTAACAGATGACAAGTATAAGAATTGGCGAGACTTTTTGCCTCAAGCGTTATTGATTTTGAATAACCGTCCTTTTCTAAATGCTGAATCCCCACTTATGCGTTTGTTTCCTCCGAATGTTGATGCTAAGCCCAATGAAATCAGAGAGACTGTGATGTACTGGGAAATTACTCCCGGAGCTTTGGCTCCATGTAGAGCGACCCCAGGGTCGGCAGGTTTAGACTTGCATGCCATGGATGACACCGTTATAAAAAGTAAGGATCGAGTCATCATTGAAACTGGTGTTGGTGTTCATATACCAACTGGAAATTTCGGATTAATCGCCCCTAGATCGGGGCTGGCTGTAAAAGGCATTCAGGTGCTTGGAGGAATCATTGATAGTGATTATCAGGGAGAGATTAAGGTGCTCCTGCTGAATAGCAGTGAGGTTGACTTACTGATACATCAAACTGACCGAGTGGCTCAATTGCTAATAATGCCTGTTTTCAGTGGTGAGATCACAAAAGGCACTGCCCCAACGTTGCTAACTGTACGAGGCCAGAAGGGTTTTGGCTCCACAGATAATCCTGGGGCCAGAGTTTGGGTGCAGTCGCCTAAGAATCCCCCTGAACAAGCAGAAGTCATTGCAACCGGTCAAGACAACACCATTTTAGTTATGAGACCAGGGAAAGATAGCTGGGAAGCAGTCCCGGCTGACAAATGTTACTTACGAGAATGAATAATGCCTGTATTTGATTCTCTTTCAGATCATTCTTTGGACTGTTGCTGCAGGATGTGTCGGCGTTGGACTCCTTTTGGGCTGGTACGACGAGAGAGGAGGGATCCCATCAACCCGGGCTGAGTTGAGAACCCGAGTGTCGCGTTCCTTCGCTGTGTGGGATTCGTCGTCGAACTTTTGGATTACATTAGCCAAACAAGTGACTAAAGCCCCTCATTTCTGCTTGACACCGATGAGATCGGTGACGGACATTCTAGCGACTTGTTTAGTTGCTGTCCCTGCTTCATTGGAGACTTTGACTCATATTTTTAATATATCAAATGCTCGCCCCAATGTTCTTCTGGGCGATTTTGCTGCCCATGAGTATTGCCCCTTGTGTATTGTACTGTCAGACCCGATACCCCCCATCCAGTCCCAAATAGTTACCTATAATATCACACAGGGTGATTTGTGTTTTTTCCTTACTTGTGATCCTAGTGCGATTTCTGAATGTATGCGTTTAAAATTGAAAGGTGCCACTTCATTCACCGCTCATGAACGAACTTTGTGCCTTCAAAGGACACCGAAAATATGTACTTCTGTTCAGAATAACATGACTTGCAAGAGTTTGGTAGTTACCCCCAGTCATTATCGCACGATGTTACTACCTGCCGGATGGCTTTTCTCATGTGGTAATACTTCCTGGCCATATATTCCCGCAAATATTTCTGGAGGCCCTTGTGCCATTACTAGACTGAGCTTGCTAATGTTTTCATCACATCCGAATGCCAACTCTCGTGTGATTCGAGATACAGTGAGGTTACAGGAGGATTGTGACTCATCTTTGCATTTATATTCCAAGTCTGAATACCTTAGCCTGGCTATTTCAATTGTTGGTGTTCCTGCTTTGGCAGTTTATAATGCCAAATCTATTGGGAAAATGGCCTGCTGGATGGTAAAATCCATCAATCATACTTCTACAGTCCTGTCTGACATGCTATTAGACGCCCAGGGTGAACGTAGGGCTATCTTGCAAAATCGAGCGGCCATTGATTATCTTTTGCTTAAACATGGACACGATTGTTCTGATTTTGAGGGTCTTTGTTGTTTTAACTTGTCGGATCATACAAAATCCATTCAAGCTCACATTGATAAACTACATGACTTGACAGAAGAAGTTAGAAAACACATTGACCAGGGCTGGTTTGACTGGCTCTTTAATTGGTTACCTGATTTGCATATGTTACGTCAGGTTTTAGGAGGTATTCTGATTACTATCGGCATTTTGATTTCTATCTGTTGCTTTATTCAGTGTATTCCTTCACTACTTCAATTCTGCACACCTGGTACTAGACATAGATCAGTTAGTCTTGTTTCATATTATTCTTCCACAGATATTAGTTCTGTTTAATGAATGTATAATAGACTGAAGTCAAGGGTGAAATGTTCTGCTCGATTTTCCCGGCCTTCTTGTGAGGAACAATGATGGAATGTGACTTCAGTCTCTTATCAGTCAAGTCTAAGGGTTAGAGTAGTGAATGGAGCCTATTTACTAGGCACTTCGACATGATTCTGTGCTCTTCCCCATAGATCAGGGCTTGCACACATAGCCTAGGGGATAGATTTGTTAGTATTAGGGATAACCTGTCCTGTAGTGAGGGTATTTCATGGAGCTGTGCTGAATTCAGGCCTGGTAGGCCTCAAACGGGAGAGACTCCATCTTTCTTTCTGCTCCGGCAGCTTGGGATGCTTCTAGGTCAAATGTAATGTTTTAGTTATGAGGTGTTATTCGCTTGGAGAGAACCGGTTCAGGCCGGCCCTTATCGAAGGATTGTATTTTTCTTCATGCCGAAGACACTACATCAGGCCGGCCGGCTGGGAACGTGTCCTTGGTACGGGGAGGTACAAGAATTTGGTGGGCGGCAGGTTACGGGCCGGAATTTTCCATGAGGAAACGCACCTCTATATTAGTGAAAGTCTGAGGCAGTTACATGTTCAGTCCGTAGGCGGCATCTAGCCGTTAGCAGTAAAGCTACTACTTATTCCAGGGAAGACAGACGCCATCTTGAAGGCGGAAAAGAACCGAGAGACAGATACTCTCCTAGCAGGATAGCCAGAGAGGAGAGAGTAGCCGAGAAGGAAGAGGTCCTAGTGACTCGGAGAAGGGTGAAGAGAACAGCGCATAGTGGTGCAGACATGTATCCGTGACTGCGGAGGTGTGACTTCCAGGCGAGCCGAGGCACAGACGAGAAGGGAACCTAGATGACCACTGAGTGCAGGCTACATACTACTAAGGTGATGTCGACCCTTTCTTATTAGAGTGTACAACTTAATCTTTCACTTTTCTTTGCAGGTTATGTGTTATATCGTAATGTTATGTGATTGTGTATGTAATGAGTAATAAAGTACCCAGTTTGTAGTGAACCAACATGTGCTGCATGTTCTTGTATGAGAGGGTAGCCTATTCTTCTAGTCAGCTGCGGCTACATGAACAGATGTTAACCCTGATCAGGTAAGTGGTAACTGAATAAGGGAAAGAGGAGCCCCTCGAACCTGAGAACAGGCTATGCTCGAACTGGCAATCCTTGTGTGATCTGATGAATAGTGAGACTGATTCCCTTTTTGTATGTTATGGTGATCATAGGATGAACTGTCGTATGAGACTGCCGTCTAGGTAGAGAGGTCTGGATTCGCATAGGATCGCGAGGCCGCCATTTGTGATACTGCCGTCTGGGTAGAGAGGTCTGGATTCGTATGGGATCGCGAGGCCGCCACTTGTGCTGAGACTGCCGTCTGGGTAGAGAGGTCTGGATTCGTATGGGATCGCGAGGCCGCCACTTGTGATACTGTCGTATGGGCAGAGAGGTCTGGATTCGTATGGGATCGCGAGGCCGCCGATTGTGCTGAGACTGCCGTCTGGGTAGAGAGGTCTGGATTCGTATGGGATCGCGAGGCCGCCACTTGTGATACTGTCGTATGGGCAGAGAGGTCTGGATTCGTATGGGATCGCGAGGCCGCCGATTGTGCTGAGACTGCCGTCTGGGTAGAGAGGTCTGGATTCGTATGGGATCGCGAGGCCGCCACTTGTGATACTGTCGTATGGGCAGAGAGGTCTGGATTCGTATGGGATCGCGAGGCCGCCGATTGTGCTGAGACTGCCGTCTGGGTAGAGAGGTCTGGATTCGTATGGGATCGCGATGCCGCCACTTGTGATACTGTCGTATGGGCAGAGAGGTCTGGATTCGGATGGGATCGCGAGGCCGCCGATTGTGCTGAGACTGCCGTCTAGGTAGAGAGGTCTGGATTCGTATGGGATCGCGAGGCCGCCACTTGTGATACTGTCGTATGGGCAGAGAGGTCTGGATTCGTATGGGATCGCGAGGCCGCCGATTGTGCTGAGACTGCCGTCTGGGTAGAGAGGTCTGGATTCATATGGGATCGCGAGGCCGCCACTTGTGATACTGTCGTATGGGCAGAGAGGTCTGGATTCGTATGGGATCGCGAGGCCGCCGATTGTGCTGAGACTGCCGTCTAGGTAGAGAGGTCTGGATTCGTATGGGATCGCGAGGCCGCCACTTGTGATACTGTCGTATGGGCAGAGAGGTCTGGATTCGTATGGGATCGCGAGGCCGCCGATTGTGCTGAGACTGCCGTCTGGGTAGAGAGGTCTGGATTCGTATGGGATCGCGAGGCCGCCACTTGTGATACTGTCGTATGGGCAGAGAGGTCTGGATTCGTATGGGATCGCGAGGCCGCCGATTGTGCTGAGACTGCCGTCTAGGTAGAGAGGTCTGGATTCGTATGGGATCGCGAGGCCGCCACTTGTGATACTGTCGTATGGGCAGAGAGGTCTGGATCCGTATGGGATCGCGAGGCCGCCGATTATAAGAGGTCTTGGTATGTATAGTAGGAATTCCCTGTCTTTAGGTGATAGATATATGTGGTTGCACTATTGTAAATAGGCCCTAGGGAGGGGGTAACGTTCTGTCTGGGTTAGTGAGGCTCTGATGAGCGGGTTCTATCTGATCCGAAAACCCAAGCAGAACACCCACGCACCAAGGAAATCGTGAAGCGGTGGCATGACCTCAAGACCAAGGTGAAAGAGCGTAACAACAAGAACCATACGCTAGCTCAGATGACTGGCGGTGGCCCTCCCATTTCACTAAGAACATTCACTGCATGGGAGGAGAAGGTACTTTCAATACTGCATCCAGAGAGTCTCACAGGAGTAGCCGGGGGAGTGGAGGCTTGTAAGTACAAACAAATGTTAACCATTACACTGCTATGTACTGTCTTGCACAACTACAAAGCTATACCTCCTAGGCCCAAATGCATACATGTGCACCACACACTCCCCAATACATGTCTCACAGATGTAACATTCACTCCCTCGGAATCACCCCAAAGGTAGCAGCAATATTACCAGGCTTGCATGTGTACAGGCATCCAGCACTAGAAGTCCCACCAGGTCCCCTTGTCCCACAGCTCAGCAAGATGGAGCAGTCCCCCACACCCAGAAGCATGTGTCAGCCATTGAAATGTTCACATTCACCTAACAGGTAGGTAGCCATTTTCACAGGCAGGGGTGTTTGTGAGTGGCAAGGCAGCACTACAACTCCCACCAGGCCCCCTTGTCCCAAAGCTCAGCAGGATGGAGCACTGCACCCCACACCCACAAGCATGTGTCAGCCATTGCATTGTTCATCTTCACCTAACAGGTAGGTAGCCATCTTAACAGGGAGGGGAGTTTTTGGGTGGGAAGCCAGCACCGCAACTCCCACCATACCCTCTTGTCTCACAGCTGAGCTGTTTTGGATATTCCCCCAACCATATGACAGCCATTGCATTGATCCCTTCAAACTTACAGGTAGGTAGCCATCTTAACGGAGAGTGGTGGTTGTGGGTGGGAAGCCAGCACTACAAGTCCCACCAGATCCCTTGTCCCACAGCACAGAAAGATGGAGCACTCCCCCGCACCCAGAAGCATGTGTCAGCCATTGCAATGTTCACCTTCACCTAACAGGTAGGTAGCCATCTTAACATGGAGGGGAGTGTGTGGGTGGGAAGCCAGCACTACAACTCCCACCAGGCCCTCTTGTCCCATAGCTGAGCTGTATTGGATATTCCCCCCAACCATGTTGAGAAAATTCGATTTTCGATCTCGCTTATATTCAGCCACCATTTTGTGTTCCACCGCCATTTTGTGTTGCCCTCACTCAGGCAGCGCAATGAACTAAGTTTTTCTGTTGATCTTACTGCGACGTGTCAAAATAACCTCCTGCCTCTGTTTACGAAACTAATGTCAGGGACTGGCTGAGTCCACTAATCCTCGTCTGGTTTGACTAAACCCTGTCTCGACAGTCTGGTGGTTCGCACCATTCTTTCCTGACTTTATCTTATCTTCTGGCCTTCGCTATTCTCTACTTGTATTCTCTCATTTCACAACTGTCCTCCAAAGCATACAAATATGTCCTGCCACCTGCAAGTGGAGTTGTAGACACTACCACTGATTAACTTGTGGGGAGGGGTGACAAAAACAGTTGGAAGAGAGGTTTATTTGGGTTACTTGATATCTTGTTTTTAAACTTTTCTCATTGGTTATATCTTGTTTTCAAACTCTTCTCATTGGATAATCATGTATGCATTGGGAGTGTTCTTGGTGAATCTATGCGCTATAAAAGATTGTGCGCCACGGAGTAAAGTGGCAGTCTCCTAAGAACATACTGAGTGTACTTCTGGGACAACTGTACTTAGCTGCAGCTAATAAACCTGATCTTCTACGCTCAACAGAATGTCCTGTGTCTCTGTTCAACAAAGCAGGTGAACTCAGGAGATTAAGGCGTACCCTGCGCCGCCAGGCCCATAAGGCCCTGGTTCTTCAATTGGTGCCCTCTGTGAGGCGGCTTCAGAGGTAGCAGTTTTTGCCTGAGGGTCGTGAGGAACCCCGCAAGCAAATTCTGGAGGAATCGCGAACCACGTCAAGCGACCCCTGTATGTTGAAGTGGTCCGAAGGTCTTTTTCATCGCGGTTTCTCCTTCCTGACAGCTGCTGACGACTGCTGCCCTGACTGCCGCCTTGCTTTGGCCCTTTTTGGTGATGTATGGTATCGCGAGACATTAGACGGGCCTCTGTTGGCGTTAGAAGACACTTAGTTAAGTATTGGTGGGTAGCTCCCACTATTTTGTTTTGATTTGGGTCTTTGATTCGGCTATTGCAAAAGCCGAAGCCGAGGGGTGAGTACGTTTGTGCTATATTATTTGATTTAACCCCTTGATGTTTGTGAACAGTCCAGTGAAATAATGATGCCTGGTCAGAGTAAGTTTAGAAAGTTTTGTTGTTTTTGGTTGTGATAGGGATTCCCGGCTGGAGGACTCTTGTCTAATTCCTCCGGTTGGAACTCCCACTTATGAGCTTTATTCTAAACATGGTGTTGGCCCCATTGCCTTTAATGAGGCATGGATCCGATACACGAAGAACGATGGGGTTCTGCAGTGGCCACAGAATGGTAGCTTTGAGCCTGACATATTAGATAATTTGGAAGCAATTTTGTTTAAAAGAAAAGCCCGGCCGGCAATGTTTGACTCTTTCCGCCTTTGGCGCAAGGAAGCCAAACAGAAAGAAATAAGACAAGCAAAAAGAGATAGGAAAGAAAAGGGCATGACTGTTATACAGGCTGCCCAGCAGTTTAAAGATAATGAGAATGATTATACAATTGAGGTTTTAGATAGACAACATCGTATAGCAGGACATATAGCAGTCTGTTGGGCTGGTATTTTTGCAGTCTTTTGGAACACTATTAAGAAGCGTTTCTTGTAAATATGACTTGCAACTAGTATTTACAAATGGTTTGGTTTAAGTACAGTCTGTGGGCTGTCCTTTGTTTCTGTCTTAAGTGTTGATCTGTGGGTTAAAATGTGTGTTTCTGTGGGTTAAATGTATGTGTCCTGAGTGTTGACCCCTTTCTGTTTATGTCTGAAATGAGCTCAATGTGTGTTTGTGGTTTTTCTTGATGTTTTCAGTCTGTTAAGCAAAATGTCAGTTAATTAATATTAAGTAGAAATTAAATAAAAATCCAGAAATGAACCATGTGATATGCTAAATAGCTATATGTTGCTATATAATTTATAGAGTAAGCAATTATGCACATGTACAAACTGTTAAATGCTTAAAAAATAAAATTGAAATTCACATTCACTAGGAATACAATGGCCTCAAAAACGAAATGTGTGTTTTGTAGAAAAATAAACGTATAGTATTTTTTTTACTTACATACATTGTATTAGATATTAACAGGCAAACACTTCAGCTGAAGTAAATTTTTGCTGAACTCAAACGCAACACGCATTGATATGTCTTCGTTTGAAAAAGACTGCCACCGTGCTCATGTTACAACACTGAGAGACAAGCTTTTATTGTCGCTAAGCAAGCAGCTCTAATAGACAGGAATGTTTACTCAGCCAGGACTTCGCCCTCAGTTGAACACGGGTGAAACTTTGCATTTCAAAATGTTGTTTTAAAAAAGTTCCAAAACTAAGGTTCATTATTTTGTATTACAGGAAGACATTTCAATTAAGGGTTTCTTCTTTTTAAGCATTTTTATAAGAATATTCTTGGTTCTAATGTTAAAATAATTGTATTGTTAAAAAAAAAAAGAAGTGGCGCAAAAATTTGTCATGTTTTAAATTAGGTTTCTGTGCTTAATGAATGCATCTAAAATGATAGGCAAAGGATGCAACTTGCTTTTATATGTGAAATTATCAAAAATGATTGGGTTTATCAAAAATAATTATTAATTATGAAAAATAATTATTAAAAATAAGTGCTTCAAAATTCATTTTTTTACTATTTATAAAGCTTAATACTCATACTGTGACCTCCTAGCATCATAATTTAATTTAAGTTGTGTTGTACTGCATAGTGAGGACATTTGTATATGGAATTTCACTTGGCGCAGGCTTAAAAAAAACTCATTTTTCTAAAGCATTTGCAAGAGATATGTCTAATGTCCAATATCTGCAATCTGTAAAGAACATTCTGAGGATGATTATTATGTAGCACAATTATAAGATATTTATTTTTAAGTGCCCCAAATATCAAAGTCGAAATTGGGTAAAATAGACTATTTAACAGCATTCTTGCCCTTTACAATAGCTTTAAAGTGCCTTAGGCTTCAGTAAATGCATATATTTAGGTATAATACAAATTTGCAGGTTGTTCCCATTTGGGGTTGCTTTTAATATCTCAGTGAGCCAATGTGCCCAGTGCAGAGGTTTGGGTTTAATATCAAGATTGAAGACCTACTGAGATGTTCATCCTTTTAAGGTTGATAAACTAAGTACCGTTGCATAGGGTAGTAACAAACATTTGTTCTAAAGCTAGTATGTTATGTTATTATTTTCTGTGAGTTATTTACAGTCAATGTTTTTAATAATTTAAGAATAGAAATAAATTGTAGCCCCTAAAAGAAGTAATATATATAACATGTGTTTTTAAAAAGGGTTAGTTATTGCAGGTTAGGAAGAGTTAGGAAGGTTTTTTTGTCTGTGACAAGCTTCAGGGCGAGGAGAGAGACAGGGCTAAAGAGCGCAGAATGCGATGCAGAAATTGAAGGCAGATTTTGACCTTGAAGCCTGTAAGGTGGGGGCTAGAAATAGGAGCGAGTAAACCAGGAGGTGAAATCACTGCTTAGAAAGCTTCTCTGACATGAAAATGTGTAATGCTTGCAGCAGGAGAGCCTTGGAAAGAGGTGGGGGCTAGGAGTGCTCGCAGTGGCTGGTTCCGCGCTGAGGTGCTATTTTTAGCTTTTCTGATAAGATAGGACAACCGAGAATCGTTACGGAGCCCTGTCTGTTCCCATATTGTTCAAGACAAAATTTAAAAAAAGAGGTGCTGAGAAGAAAATGATACATTGGTATTTCTGCTTTTGAAAAATAATGTCCACGTAGTTGCCTTCATTTAACAAATGTGGCATTAGCCTCAGACAAAAAGTAAGATGAAGCTCTTTCTTAGACTTTTGTGGGCTACATGCCTAGGTAAAAACGATCAGCAAATTAAGATTCATTTTTCACAGGTGGAATTGTGGCGCAAGGGAACACAGAGTGTCTGTGAAAATGTTTTCCTCTTAGACAATTAAAATTAAGGTGGCCTAACATGCTTACATGTTTTAGTCATTGCAAAGTTGACAAGATGGTTACAGTTAAGTAGCACTAGGTTTGTATTTTTTATTTGTTTGTGTTTTGTTAATGTGTGTTATGTTTTGTCTCCTGATTAAAAGTTATAGTTGATATTTTTGTGTGTTATGTGAAGTGTTTTTCTTTTGAGTGTTGTGTATTTTTTTTGCTTCTGCCCACAGATCATTCATGAATTGTTCTGGGTGGTTCGAGGGCTGACAAGACTACAGTTGGACACGTGAGTTGGTTTGACGAAGATGTCAGTTGTGAAGGAATAATGGTGAAATGAGCGCCCTGAATGGCTATAGGCAGGAAATCAGGGTGAGAGAAGACTAGAAAGGACTGAGAATGTTACAGTAGGTGAAGTGGAGTAGTGAAAAAGCAGGGGTTAACAGCCAACGAAACAGCGATGGTCCATATCATGAGGTGGTGGAACGAGTGTTCCATATGTCCCTGTGGGGCCTAATCAATGAGCAAATTGCAAAAAGGAGGGTGCTGTCAGCTGTGTGTTGAAACAGATGTGTTTTTGCATAACTTCTTTGGAAAGAAATGTTTGTGTTTATGTTTGTGCATTTTGTCTTTCTAGGAATTGTTCCTGCTGGTCCTGTGTGTCAGAAGCGACACAGTCAGTTGTTTTGACAGCCGCTCACCAGCTGTCAAAAGAGGGGAGTAAGGAAATGGAATATTATTTTTGAGCCTGACAAATTAAGCAGGCCAGAATATTAGTTGCTGGGTTGCAGGTTCATTGTGCATAAAGTGCATGACATAGTGTTGTGCGTCACCGTTCATTTACATATGATATTGAAATTTGTCTATGCTTTCTGTGCTTGGTATACAGCAAGTATACCTGATGGCTTGGCATGTGTGTTTTTTATTTTATGCACGTTTTTTTTTTTTTTGCGTTGTGTTTACGCTTTTGCTTTTAATACTGTTACAAGCTCCCCTGTGTTGTGAGGGGATGGTCATGACGATGCCCATCACTACGCAACAGTTGGTTGGACTTGTTCTGGTTACTAAATTTCACAGATATGATATTTCATGCTGTGAATATGACAGACAACACTTCACCAGTGCATGTCTATTTGGCTATAATGGTATTGAAAAAAAATAAACAAAAGAGATATACAGGATTAAAAGTGTGTCACCTGCAGTTAGTCATGTTACTGCTCCTTCCTTTAAGGGACGAGCAGCCTAGATTGATGTTCCCTGATTAGACTCTAAGGATGAACTATAAATCTGTGGCTCTTGCTAAAGGTGACCTTACTTTCCTTATGATATTGCACTTCTACATGTAGTCATAAGAGACACCAAGAGTTTCCTATTTGCTGTCCTGAGTAGCAGGATTGTGATTTTAAGTGGGTATAGTGCCCCCTCCGGACAGGTGACTAGGGAAAGGAAAATTGTACATCAGACACCAGAGACCTGAGAATTATTAGACTAGGGTGACAGGTATTCTCAGTGATCATGAGGAGATATTGTTTAGCCTTTGTATTGCATGGTGCACTTGCTGCACAATTATTAAAGGGAGGTATCTGCATGCCCCTGATAATTTGTATCATGCGTTTCCCCTTTTGAGGTGTTCTAGATAAGGAATGTAGGAACACACAGATGTAGTAATTTAAGAGATGTTTATCCCATTAGAAAATCATGAAATGAATATTTGTAAATCCATAAGGGACTGGCCTATCTGTAAAACTGGTGCCACTATGAACCACGTCCAGTTTTACTAATGATATCAGAATGTTTAATTGATTGGTTATTGAATTTGCCTTTTGGATTCCCCTCCTTTATATCTGTCCTACCTCATGAGCACTTTCTTTTTTCACCCCCCCACCCCCTTGGAGCAACCTCTTTCTCTATTAGGAGCATTTAATATGGTGAACTGTTCTAAAAGTCTCTTAGTTTTCTCTGGTCTGTATCATAGCCTGTTCTCCTCAGGTTTTGAGCTGATCATGCATCTAACTGACACATTTTCACTCTGACTCCTGCAGTCCCGCATTTTGGTGGGTCAGCACTGATTACAGGTCAGGCTACTGCTGTCATACCTTTTTGATGGTGTACTGTTCACACACATGTTGTGACTGATAAAGGAGAGACTGCAACATGGTCAATCTCCTTGTGGCTTAATTATATTGAGATTGGATACAGACTGTCATGTAGCAGATCCTATAGGCTGACACACTGTGTGTTTGAGTGTTAGTATGAGTTACTGTGATACGTTTGGCTGGCTGTCACTCTTAGGGTCTTGAGATGATCAGTGCTGCCTTCTTTAATAGGCACCTACTCTGAAATTGAGAGCTACTTTGAAGGTACTGGCGAGAGACCAGTGGCTCCCGAGCTACTCGTTGGAGACCCCTGGACTAGAAGTACTGCCTTTGCCTTTGCATCTTATGAGAGTGACAGTGCATTCTAAACCAGAGCTGTCCCATGGCTTCTGGCCACTCCCTTGAAGATTGCAGGCCACCTGCCTGCAGTCCTATTGTTAAATACAATGAACTGTTTTTATACTAAACTGAAGGAAACTAACAACTGTGTCACATTTCCTACGTCACTAGATTCTGCGGGAATTAAGTCATAATAACCTGCAGAACACTGATTTAAGCCTAATTCCCATCAGTGACAGCTACAGATGAAAGGCGGACGTCTTGGCCCGACAGTCCCAGCACCCAGAAAGTAGCAAGGCTGGACAGCGATCGCCAGCGCGCCATCAATGGTATCTCCAAAGCATCGTACTTGCTCCATCAGACGGCGTTGGACATCACAAAACCAGAGTTTCAGTGTAAAAGAGCGAAAGAGAAGGATCCCTGTTGTTGATGGCAGGGCTGGTTTGAGGCGTCAGTTTTCTACCTGTCATGTGCTGGTAACCTCTGACAGTGTGCAGTCCCTTGAGCCCCTTGGCCTGAGTTTTGGTCAACCCCCCTCTTTTCTTTGCTCCAACGGAAGGGCAGTGCACCGGAGGATCTAAGGCACTACATGATGAAAGGAAAATTAAATGAAAGAGCAGCCCGAACATCCTCTGACACTGAATAGCGAGTGTTGGAGTCTGAAAGTGTTGCTGAGCGTGAAAGTCTGTTGCTCTTTCCGATTAATAGTACTTGGGTCTGCACGAGATGATCTGTGCCCATGACTAACGAAGAGCACAATATCTGTAGTGCCTGCCGCAGAGGAAATATATTGGTGCACTGCCTTGAGACATTGAGACTTTCGAGTGAGCTGTGAGTGTTTGCCAGGAGGGCACTCCAACAGATACTGAGAAGCACTATTTTCATGGAAGGCCTGAATGAAGAGGCCCAATGCGGAAGAAAACAACAGAAGCAGATTTGATGGACGATAGAAGCCTACCAGAGAGGCTTAGAACGGACTTTGGGCATAGTTATGGTTGCACAAGCGATTCCCGTGCAATTGCATAGAATGGGTGTTAGGAGACTGATTCTTATTGTTTTGCTGGCATTGTTTTAGAGTAGTATTCTGTTTAGTAAAAGCAGAATGAAGTCTATCCTCTGTTGAAGAGTATCTCCATTTCACCTGAGAGCATTGATAAGGATCGCCACTGTTTCACCTGAGTATACAATAGTCACTGAAATGCATAGGAGCCCTGAAAAGGTTCGCTGAATAATTTTAGGATTTGTTTTTGCCTAGGGTTGTGAAAAAATGATAATCCTGTTTCTAATGATGGTCATTACTTTCTTCTGCTATCTGAATGTTAATTATGACCCGATGCTTTGTTCTCTTTGTATCCCTGTTGATAGCTTACATATACCTGCTTAAATGAAATGTGTAGAATGGAAAATGCTCACCTAGCAATGAATCTGTGTGTTTTGCCTGAGTTATGGCAAAAGGAGGGTCTGAGGAAATTCGATTTTAGATCTCGCTTATATTCAGCCACCATTTTGTGTTCCACCGCCATTTTGTGTTGCCCTCACTCAGGCAGCACAATGAACGAAGTTTTTCTGATGATCTTACTGCGACGTGTCAAAATAACCTCCTGCCTCTGTTTACGAAACTAAGGGACTGGCTGAGTCCACTAATCCTCGTCTGGTTTGACTAAACCCTGTCTCGACAGTCTGCTGGTTCGCACCATTCTTTCTTGACTTTATCTTATCTTCTAGCCTTCGCTATTCTCTACTTGTATTCTTTCATTTCACAACTGTCCTCCAAAGCATACAAATATGTCCTGCCACCTGCAATTTGAGTTGTAGACACTACCACTGATTAACTTGTAGGGAGGGGTGACAAAAACAGCTGGAAGAGAGGTTTATTTGGGTTACTTGATATCTTGTTTTTAAACTTTTCTCATTGGTTATATCTTGTTTTCAAACTCTTCTCATTGGATAATCATGTATGCATTGGGAGTGTTCTTGGTGAATCTATGCGCTATAAAAGATTGTGCGCCACGGAGTAAAGTGGCAGTCTCCTAAGAACATACTGAGTGTACTTCTGGGACAACTGTACTTAGCTGCAGCTAATAAACCTGATCTTCTACTCTCAACAGAATGTCCTGTGTCTCTGTTCAACAAAGCAGGTGAACTCAGGAGATTAAGGCGTACCCTGCGCCGCCAGGCCCATAAGGCCCTGGTTCTTCAATGTGACAGACATTGCATTGCTCCCTTCAAACTTACAGGTAGGTAGCCATCTTAACAGGGAGTGGTGTTTGTTGGTGGGAAGCCAGCACTACAAGTTCCACCAGGCCCCCTTGTCCCACAGCTCAGCACGATGGAACACTCTCCCACACCCAGAAGCATGTGGCAGACATTGCATTGTTCACCTTCACCTAACATATAGGTAGTCATCTTAACAGGTTGGGGTGTTTGTGGGTGGCAAGGCAGCACTACAACTCCCACCAATACCCCTTGTCCCAGTGCTCTGCAAGATGGAGCACTCCACACACCCAGAAGCATGTGGACGCCATTACATTACCCTCATCAAAACAACAGGTAGGTAGCCATCTTAACAGGGAGGGGTGTTTGTGGGTGGCAAGGCAGCACTACAGCTCCCACCAGGCCCCTTTGTCCCACCCCTGAGCAGGATGGAACACTCGCCCATCCAAGGGCCATGTGCAGCCTATTCCCTTCCTCTGCTCCACTTCACAGGGAGGCCACCATCCTAACAGGGAGGGGTGTTTGTGGGTGGCAAGGCAGCACTACAACTCCCACCAGGCCCCCTTGTCCCACCCCTGAACAGGATGGAACCCTACCCCATCCAAGAGCCATGTGCAGCCTATTCCCTTCCTCTGCTCCACTTCACAGGGAGGCAGCCATCCTAACAGGGAGGGGTGTTTGTGGGTGGCAAGGCAGCACTACAACTCCCACCAGGCCCCCTTGTCTCACTGCTCTGCAAGATGGAGCACTCCACACACCCAGAAGCATGTGGAAGCCATTACATTACCCTCATCAAAACAACAGGTAGGTAGCCATCTTAACATGGAGGGCTGTTTGTGGGTGGCAAGGCAGCACTACAACTCCCACCAGGCCCTCCTGTCCCAAAACGGAGCTGGATGATACACTCCACCCCCCACCCACAACCATGTAGCAGACATTGTATTGTATTGCACTCTTCAAACTTACAGGTAGGTAGCCATCTTATGCTCTCCTGATCCACCCCTGAGCAGGATAGAACACTACCCCATCCAAGAGCCATGTGTAGCCTATTCCCTTCCTCTGCTCCGCTTCACAGGGAGGCAGCCATCTCAACAGGGAGGGGGGTGTGAATAGGCAGCCAGCACTACAAGTCCCACCAGGCACCCTTGACTCACAGCTCAGCAGGATGGAGCACTCCCCCCACAGCCAGAAACATGTGGCAGCAATTACACTCAACTGTTTCACAGAACAGGTAGGTAGACACTGCATGGACACTGCCATTCCTCGATCGATAAAAGCATGGAGCCATATGACCACACCAGCCCTCACATCCCACCCAACTTGGCATAGATCCAAGAGCCACTTCCAGTGTGCAGCTAAGCGTATGCAACTGTCACAGAAATGTAAGTTTGACTCACCAAATCACATGTTGAAGAAATACAGGGCACACTCATGCACAGCACTGAATGCTATGTGTAAGTTCCATGGGGGGAGAGCAACAAGGCCCATATGAAAACAAAACAAGCATGGTCAGTTTTAAAAATAAATCAAAGAACATGATATGACAGAGGGATGCATGAGATAACAATGGCTAGTACATGCTCAGAATGAAGGTCTTCAATGCAGAGCAAACAACAAAGATGCTTCACATAAAGTGGTTGTGCTGCTAGTCGTTAGATGACGACATGTCCTTGTAATCACACAATCTGTACGTGGAGCATGCTATCTATTGACATGTCACACCATGGACAAGTAATGTAAGTACCTACACATCATGTCATGATGCCCAGTACCATGCAGCCATACAAAGTGATCACAATGCAAACTGTGTAGTGTATAACTTGTATCATCCAAACATCTAACACCAAGCGTGTGGGGTGCACTTCAATGACCATTTCTTCTCTGTCCTACAGGTGACCAAGAATTGACTGCTGCAGATGACAACACCAACCTGCAGAGCCAGTCTCCCCCCAGAACATGGACTCACAGATGCAGACTCCCTAGATTCATCGGATGCGGACACAGGACCTGACCCCCAGTGCTCCCACCACCACCTCAGCAACAACAACTGTGCTGACCCCTGCTGTAACAACCTGTGCGGCCTCCACCACCACCAGTGGTGCCTGCAACACTGTCCCTGCCTCAGAGGATACCCACACCATCCCACAATCTGAGGAGGGCATGGAGGGTCAGCAGGTGCATCGAGTGGTGATGCCACAGGTCTGGGACAGCAGGGCAGGTGGGAGGGCAACTGGGCAACAAAATCAACAGGATACTATGACCGAAACCCTGGCCAACATCGCCAGAGTCCTTGGGGCATACGAACAAGCCCAGGGACACACAGGCCAGGCTCTGGAAGAATCACGTGAGCTCCGCCTGCTGCTGAGGTCCATAGACATGCGTATGGGACAAATCGTGGACCTCTTGGCCAGCTTGTGGGTGTTCTGAGGGACAGGCCTGCGGCCCAAAAGACAGCTCAACCTCGCTCCAGTGGCCCGCAGGATGACAGTCTCACCACCTCACCTGCGGCCACAGAGAGGGGTGAGCTGGAACAGGATAACTCCTCAGACACCTCTGAGCCCGCAGTAGAGGCCCCACCTGCCATACGCTCAAGGGGCCGTCCGAGGAAAAACAAGGGAGGATCACGTCACAAAGCACCAGCCAAACGCCAGTCAAAGAGCCAGCCATGATGGCACCTCTCTTCACCTTGCCATTGACTTTGTTGACTATGCTTACCCACACTGCCATGTTGATGGCAGGTGTCTGTTGGACTGTGTCACCACATCAATGTTTTGTCTACCATCACTGGCAACTCATTGATTCACTTTGCACCTTTTTGTAAATGATCACTTCCCTGTCACATATACTTATTGTAAATAAACACTCTTTACACACCTATGTTTTCGTATCAGCTCCATTTTTATCACAGGATGTACAATGTTGACTCTGATTACAATGTACCAGGAGCACTGATTGTTTTGGGGCATTCAGAGGCTGGAGGGACCTAGGAAAACACAAGAGAACAACATTCGCTTTTCAGGTGATGGCATCACACCCATTACACAACACTTGTTGTCAGTGAACTCAAACCTGCACACATTACAATGAGCAACAATATTGACATAGACATCATGTAGCTGTGCATAACTATCCTGTCCCAGAAACATTAGCCCTCAGCACAGATCCAACAACAGGCAGCAGTCACAAAGCTCCCCTGGGCCTATCCAACAACAACAAATACAGCAGACAATGGCACTGTCGTACAATATCACTCACCTTCAAGGGAAGTAGCAGTTGATGAGCTGTTGACGCAGGTTGACACCTTCCTCCTCTCCACTATCCTTGTCACTGGACATGTGTGGGTTTGCAGGCGGGGGCCTCGGCTGCTCATCTTCGTCCAGGAGCAGGGTGATCTCTTTGCAGAAGGCCAGGTTGTGGAGCATGCAGCATGCAACTACGATCTGACACACCTTTTGGGGAGAGTACATCAGGGCACCTCCGGTCCTATCCAGGCACCGGATCTGAGACTTCAGAAGACCAAAAGTACGGTCAACCACACGAAGTGTCCTCCCATGGGATTCACTTGGGTCCTGGGATTCCTCAGTGGGCTCAGCAACCAAGGCCGGTTGGGATATGCAGAATCACCTAGGTGTGAGATACAAAGAACAATTGTGTAATATAACTGTGACAAAGGACAGCATGTCACACATACAGTATGCTACTTGACTCTGCGTACTCACCCACAATCCATGCACGCTCTGGATGCAGATTTGCCATCAGCTGTGGTACGATGCTGTTACTCAGGATGTACGAGTCATGGGCTGATCCTGGATATTTGGCACAGACATGTGAGATTATCATATACGCCTGGCATACCACTTGCACATTGATGGAATGGAAATGCTTCCTATTCCTGTAGATGTGCTCACATGCCCGTGGTGGAACCAGGCCAACATGTGTGCGGTCAATGGCACCAACAACATTAGGTATGTGGCCAAGGGCATAGAAATCACCCTTCACAGCCGCCAATTCATGCCTCCTGGGGAAATGGATGTACCTGTCCTTGTAGGTCATCATAGCGGACAGGACATCACGTAGCACCATGCTAAACATAGGTTGCAACATCCTACCTGCGCTGGCCACCGTGTACTGAAACAAACCAGTAGCAAAAAAATGCAGGGCCGCCATCACCTTACACTTTTCTGTCAAAGCAGTCGGATAGGTTCTGGGCGGCCTCAGATGGGGCTCCAACAGAGCACATCGGTCTTGGAGGGTAGGTCGATCCAGACGGAATTTCCGTATGATGTTCTCATCCTCCATGTCCGCCAGCACTGTGAATGGACGATGCACATTTGGTCGTCTCCTAGGTGAGATGAAAGGGGACACATGTCAATTCAATTCCCCGCTGAGATGGGTACAACATCTTACGTTTTGACTGACATAGCTCCAACAATGACTGGCTTGAAACTACAGCTTTCACCACAAGTAACATGTAGGGACACCTTGATCTAAACTAGTCGTACACTTGTCCAGTATTCACAGAGTGAGTACACCAAAAACAGATTCAAACTGTGAATGCCAAAAGGTAAATTTCAACACCTTGTGTCACCAGCCCTGAGAGTAGTTGACACAGCACATGTGTGAGACAGCAACACTGCTGGCTTCTACGTAGCTGCTGTACCTGCCACATCTTCTTGCGTAAGTTGGACAGGGCACACATTACAATACAATGAGCACAGTGTGTGCACAAAGATCTAGCATGTACTGGAGCTCAGCAATGTACACAGTGAAATAGGCACATCATGTAATCAGACCTTCATTACTGTGTATTGCTCCGTCATCTCACACATTGAAATGTGTACATATTTGAGAGTCCATCGCACCACAGATCTGTGTACATGCACAACAATATCATAAGTGACATGTGAGGGAGTTCATGCCAATGCATGTAATCCTGTGCACTGACATGGCATGTGTAGTCATCAATGAGTTAAATGTTACACCAGCATAGGTTTGCATTATCTGGTAGCATGATTCATAGTGAGTGTCTACTGTTCAATGTTGAGAACTGGCCATTGCCGCTGCCATAGCATAATGTGTCCATAGGTGCCATAAGCGTGCACCGCCACCGCAATCGCGGCCATAGGCACCAATGTCAAGGGGCACGATTGCGGTAGCGACCGCCTGGCCCCTGCGATGTGTCACCGCCAATGCCCATGCCCTTACAGCCAATGGGCTCCGCAATCGCGGTAGTGATATACACATTGGAAAAAGGCGGTTGGCGTGCTCCGCCACCACAATCACGGCCATAGGCACCAATGTTAAGCGGCCAAATCGCGATACCAACCGCCAGGGCACCGCGGTGTGTCACCGCCAATGCTCATGCCCTTACAGCCAATGGGCTCCGCCAGGGCCGGCTCCAGGGCAGTGCAATCGGTGTTACCGCACCGGGCACAGCCTTGGGGTGGGGGCGCCATGTAAATTGTTTTAAAAGTGCCTGAGGTCACCTTCCTTGTCCCAGCAATTTTAAAGCATTAATAAAAATGTCAAGGTGATTAATGTTCTTCCTGGAGGGAGCTTTGTCTGGTAGTGGAAGTTTTGACTCATCGTAATACACCTACTGCAATGAACGTGTTGCATTCAGATCACTAAGTGTATATACTATAAATAGGTCAATAGGTTATCGCTTTTGTCAGAGAGATTCTTTTGTTGCTTCCAGTTTATAAACAAAAATCCTAGTACAGAGCAGTAAGCTATTTACTGTCATCAAAGAGCTGCATGCAAACTGCAAGGAAAATATTAAAGGTACCGTTTTTTTGCCTAGTCTTTCCTTATTCTGATATTGCAAAAACATTTGGGTAGAAATCAAATTTTAATATTAAAGAAAATACCTAATAATGGTGTTACTTTTTAAATTCTGAATTTGTGGCGGAAGTGGTAATTGGGGGGGGGCGACAACAAACATTTTTGCACAGGGTGCCACCGGTGCTAAAGCCGGCCCAGGGCTCCGCAATCGCCGTAGTGATATACACATTGGAAAATGGCGGTTGGTGTGCTCCGCCACCACAATCACGTTCATATACACCAATGTCAAGCGGCCAAATCGCGGTAGTGACCGCCTGGCCCCTGCAGTGTGTCACTGCCAATGGCCATGCCCTTACAGCCAATGGGAACCGCAATCGCGGTAGACAATTGCAATTTTGAAAATCGTGGTAGGCGTGCTCTGCTACCGCGGGCCGGTCATTGGATGCAATTGTAAGATGCACGATCGCGGTAGCGACCCCCTAGCCCTTGCAGTGTGTCACCACCAATGACCATGCCCTTACAGCCAATGGGAACCGCAATCGCGGTAGACAATTGCTATTTTAAAAATCATGGTAGGTGTGCTCTGCTACAGCGGGCCGGTAATTGGATGCATTTGAAAAAAGCTGACCTAGAACTCCTGCTGAGTACTACTGAAACAACCCGTGGGGGCTATATATGTGTGGGAGAGAGACACACATTTCCACTGCTTCCAGACACTGCTGACTGACACTCTTCACCACCAACTGCTGCTATTCCTGTCTCCTGAACCCAGTGATGGTGAGAACTGAGAACATCAGGGCCCGTCCCTTCACCACAGAGGAGCTGGAGGTCCTTGTGGACGAGGTGCTCGTACAGTATGGAAGGCTATATGGTGCTCCAGATGTCATGGTAAGTGTTTTAGAGTAGAAGTGAGCGTGCAGGGAGTGCCCACATGAAGGAGATCTGCTGCAGTATGTGCCTGAGAGTGTGGGGTTGTGTAATACACTGGCTAGCATGCGGACTTCAGGTAAATGGGGTTTGTAGCCTATTTTACACATTTCCCGGGCTGCATTTCAGGATGGAAGGGACATGCAGCGTTTTTGCAGCCATACAGTGACACTTCAAGTTTGGAAAGTGGGAGTCAGGACAGACATTCACTGTGCTAATGGATGTTTGAGTCCATGAGGTTTTCACAGGCTCATTTGTGACATTACAAACACTTTCTGTCCGGAGGGTACTGATGGAAGTGTGTTTGACTTTGTATTGCCACCATGTATCTGTGAGCAGTGAACTGCCCGAGGGTGACACTCTTGGTGGAAATTACCATATGACACAGCAGATTGTTGTTCTTCAGAAACATCCCCCTTCCATTATTTTAATTATGTGCACTGACTCGCATGTGTAGGCACTGTTTGCCCTCTCATATCGTACATGCATGTGACAGTTCTGATGGCCCACGTTAAACCTCAGTATGAACCCCACTGGCCTGCACAGTTACTGCTCAATTTGACAGGGACCCATCACTGAATGGACAGAGTGAGACATATGGGTTGTCTGCTACCCTATTCATCAATAAGCTATCTTAGGCCTGTGGATTGCTCAAGACAGACCTTGTGGGAAGGGTGTGAGATTGTAAGATGATGTCCCTAAATGTGACCTCCATGACACAGTGAGCCGTTCACAGGCCAAGGACATTGAGGGGTGTGCAGTGTTGGACACAGTGAGTCTGCCTCGACACATCATTTACAATGTAATGTATGTATGGCTCACTCACAAAGTGCATCACAGATGTGGGCCTTCTACACATTGCTTTCTGTGCTGGCATTCTGCATGTGTATGAGATGGCCAGGTACTGTGTCCATCCTCATGCATTTAGGTTCGATTATCTCATGCTAATGTACTACGGGTCATGCTGTATGGCCTCTGCTAAACAGATCTGAATAGCTGTGCTGAGTTTGTGCATGCTCCTGTACTGAGACACAGTGGTACATAACCCAGTGTCACAGAAATGTCCTCCTCTTGTCTCCCATGCCTACAGCTTAAAGTCCACCAGTATAAGGTCTTATGGAGGGCCGTAGCACGCAAGGTGCGGACTGTGGGAGTCTCCAACCGACGGCACACACACTGTCACAAGAGGTGGGATGACATCTGCAGGCTGAGCAAAAACGTGGCAGAGATGACGCTGTGGCTGCTCCCTCGGACTGGCAGGTTGGCGCGCAGGAGCATGACACCACTAATGGCCTGAATCTTGGCAGTGACACAGCCAGAGCTGGATGGACGTTTGAGGGCCAATCAGCAGCAACTTGGGGGTGAGTATTGTGGGATGGGTGACTGCAAATATCCCAACCCTGAGCCAGTGCGGAGCTCTGTGATGTTTCTAGTGTGATGCAATGGCTTGTAAGTGGCCTCTGTGTTGGGTGCAGTTGTCATGCCTCTACGCTACACCTACTTTCTCATGTCTTTAATGTTATGGCCCTTGACATTGCATGCAGAGATGTGGCCTTATGCGTTACAACAAACAAATGATGGACGGAATGCTGACAATGCAGACATTCTCCCCCAGTCAAGAGATCTGGGTTAAATCCATCGTTCTTTTGCCCACTACACCACCCCAGTTTAGACATGGCCATATGCAAATCAGTCTTGACCCTGTGCCTCATGGGAACAGTCCAGCCCGAACTGCCAAGCCATGTCTTCCCTGGACCGGAATCAAGCATCCTAGGACCGGTTTCTGGCTATCAGCCGTCATCAGCCAGGATAGCTTGACTCCAGTGGCGTAGTGAGCACGGGTCCCACGTCTGGGAATACCCATCCCACTTAGGGCGAAAAGCGTTACCACAAACAAATGATGGACGGAATGCTGACAATGCAGACATTCTCCCCCAGTCAAGAGATCTGGGTTAAATCCATCGTTCTTTTGCCCACTACACCACCCCAGTTTAGACATGGCCATATGCAAATCAGTCTTGACCCTGTGCCTCATGGGAACAGTCCAGCCCGAACTGCCAAGCCATGTCTTCCCTGGACCGGAATCAAGCATCCTAGGACCGGTTTCTGGCTATCAGCCGTCATCAGCCAGGATAGCTTGACTCCAGTGGCGTAGTGAGCACGGGTCCCACGTCTGGGAATACCCATCCCACTTAGGGCGAAAAGCGTTACAACAAACAAATGATGGACGGAATGCTGACAATGCAGACATTCTCCCCCAGTCAAGAGATCTGGGTTAAATCCATCGTTCTTTTGCCCACTACACCACCCCAGTTTAGACATGGCCATATGCAAATCAGTCTTGACCCTGTGCCTCATGGGAACAGTCCAGCCCGAACTGCCAAGCCATGTCTACCCTGGACCGGAATCAAGCATCCTAGGACCGGTTTCTGGCTATCAGCCGTCATCAGCCAGGATAGCTTGACTCCAGTGGCGTAGTGAGCACGGGTCCCATGTCTGGTGTGGCCTTATGGCATCGGCTGCATTAGGGGAGTCATGGACATCCCCTGGCAGTGTGCCTCATCTTAGTGTGCTTTCGTCGATGTGTGCAGTGCTTGACCTCGAAATTGTGAGAACTGCACATCTGACACCACTGTGCAACTGTAGTTTTGCACCAAAGCACAACATGGTGGATGGCAGGAGCTCATGGCCATTGCACAATGACATTTTGGAGTCTATATCTGTGTTGTCCCCTTATGGTGACTCCATATGTGTCTGTGACAACATGTTGAGATGTACATCTTTTTCACCTACAGGGACCTAGGTATGCTCACAGGGATATGTATGTCAGGTTACACGGAGGCACGGCAAAGCTATTTGGCTATGTGAACATCACATGAGTCAGTCAGTCAGTCAGTCACTTTCTTTATTCGATCAATTAAAAATGATCATAACAGCACAAATAAAACATGTTCAAAAATCATTCTCAGTAGGAACAATAAATATTCCATAATTCATCAGCAATTAAGAGATAAAAGAAGAAAAATCAAAGTACATTGATGTATTTCTACATAAAAAAGCTATTATTACCCTATCAAACCTCATATAATGTGCAAAGTAATTAGCAAATGGCCAACCCAGGAATTAAAACTGTCCTCCTCTTCCTTTTTCTCATGCAGGCCCATAAGAACAAAGCTACCGATAAACATACCAAAGGATCAGATAACATTTAAAAAAATATAATGCCACCCGGCATTGATTAAAACTCATTTCCTTTAAGATTGGTTTAAGATAGTCGTTCCTTTCCTTTCTATAGAGCCTTCAAAAAAAGACTAAATATAATTCATTTTGTTTTGACAAATTGTCACATGGGCACAGAGTTAGGTCTGCATGATTATAGGTTCTATCCGGATAGCCTAACATAAGTGGAATCATGTTCAACCGAAACCTCAGTAGTATAAATCTATGTTGTGGACTGGTGACATATGCTAGGTAAAGAAAACCTCTCCCTGTCAAAGGTGGATTTAAACTATAGGTTACAACTACCTGATTTTCTTTATGCTGTTCCCTTCGCTCATAATCCGCCGTTTTCAAAAACATAGTTTTAACCTTTTGTTTTGAGACCTTTCTGCAAGCAGAAGGGTCCTTAAATAGTTCAGAGAGGCCGATTTTATTCAAAAGTGTTTCTACTTAGCCAAGCCACCTAGACATTTTACTATTATCCATACTCAGACAATTCCTTATTTTTGTTTGAGTCAGTGACACTGTATCCATCCGCCAGATTGAGTGCCACAGAAGAATTGGAGCTAATTGTATTGCATCAACAATATAAGGGAGGCCCAGTTCCATATGTAAAATATAATTAGAGGAAGAGAGGGGGAGGCCCACTAATGACTTAAAAGGGCATGAGTTGCTACCAAACCCCAAACTCCAGCCCCATACGTCACTGATGCCTTGACTTTAGCCTGATAAATATTTCTTATAGGTAATAACGGTCTAGCACCCAGTTTTTGGGTGAAAGATTTTACAGCCAAAAGGCTTCTTTCCATTGCACACTTTCTTCCTTCCACCAACCTAGACCATGACAAATCTTTATCAAACAAATCCCCCAAGTAGTGGAAGGCGTCAACCACCTCAATTCTCTCCGTGTCCACGTGTAGGTAGGGAGTTCTATCTCGTTTTCTTGCTCCCACTATGATTGCAAAGGACTTGGTATGATTTACCTTTAAGTCAATTGAATCCATAAAGCATACATATGAAGATATCAAGCGTTGAAGGCCAAGCCCTGTCCTAGCAATCAACACTGCATCATCCGCATAAGCCAGGATGGGCAGCAATTGCGAATCAAATATAGGGACGTCTCTTGTGGTCATAGTAAGCGCCTTTTCTACTGTCTTACTCCTCTGGCAATTTTGAAAGGGCATATGCAATCCCCGTCTTTAGTATAACGGACCAAAGCTGTGGCATTGGATTACAACTGTCTTATAAAATGTATTATGACTTGATCGACCCCCATCTCCCCCATTATCTTCCATAGCTTTTCGTGGACCACACAGTCGAACGCTGCCGACAGGTCCATGAAAGCCATGTAGATTTTCCCCTTCTTCATTCTAGTGTATTTTTCTATTATCAGCGCTAGATTTAAGCACTGATCCACGGTGCTCCTTTCCTGCTGGAACCCATACTGAGCCTGGATTAAGATGTTATTATCCTTGTCCCACCCCTCTAACTTGGAGAGGAGGAGGCTGCCCATGAGCTTTGCCATTGTACCAGCAGGGATATTGGTCTGTACATTTTTGGATTGGCCCTGTCCCCTTTTTAGGTCTCGCCTGACCCAGCGCATGCGCTGGTCTGGCGAGACTTATTGAGAGGGCTCCAAAAAGTGCTACCAGGCCAGCCTAGAGCTACAGTGGATGTGCGCGGGTGCGTGCGTCGCGCTTGCCGCGATAACTTTCACTTTCGCGGCCACACAGCCGCTTTGATGTTTGATCGCGATCACTTTCATGGCCGCTTGGCATAGCCAATAGGTCTCGCTTTTGGGACCTTATAAGTATTTAGTTATGCAACTGTTGCATGGCTAAACAGTTATAAGGTTCCAAAGGCGAGACCTATTGGCTATGCCAATGCTTGTTTATAAATTGGGATGATGACACCCGTGGACCATAATGATGGAGGGCCTACCCGGGCTATGCTATTCATGACATTTGTTAATAGCGGTGCCCATAAGTCCGGTGTTTCTTGAAAAAAATCTATTGGGACACCATTTGGTCCTGGGGCGCTACCCTGGCTACACAACATCAGACCTTTCTTCACTTCCCTATATGAAAAGGAAAGAGGAGTATGCTGGTTTATTTCCGTGTTCAAGGATGTAGTGTGGGGAATGGTGCATGAGGCAAAGATATTCTCGAAAGGGTTAACCCATGCTTCTTCATCTACATTGTAACGTAGGCTCTGAGGGATTTTTAAAATGGGGTGCATTACCTATCCTCACAGCTATTTCCCATTCTGGCAGCTAAGTCAAGGTCCGCCCAGATTTCCTGTTTGATAGCCTTCTCACAATTTCGCCTGGCGTGCTTGTATGCAGCCCGCAAACCCCTGATTTGGTCTGGCATTCTAGGCTTAGTTTTCAGAGTATGCATCAACCTTCCTTGCTTTTGTGCATGGAGAATCGAACCAGCCCCTAGCGGGCACCATGTTTATATCTTTTTTGCGTGTCAGAGCCAGTTTTATCTTCTCTACAAGACCACAAAAGGCCATCACCGTTTCCCCTGGTTCAGCCTCTGGGTTTAGACATGTTGCTATCTTGCTCGATGTAGTTAATACAATTTCTGAAGTCAGTTTAGATTTATCAGCATGAGCCCATTTCAGTTGTATTCCAATCTTTCTTGCCACTATTGGCATATCAACATTCTGTGTATATAAGCCATCCCCTATGGATACCTTTATGTCAAGGGATAAAATAGCATGGTCGCTAAAAATTGTAAATTGGTTTGCCAATCTACTGGCCCTAGTACTGACAGGGGTAGTAAGCTGCATATAGTCGATAATTGATTCCAGGCCATTTCTCTGAAATGTGCCAGCCGTATTACCTGGTGAATGTTCTAAATCACAGGTCATTATCATATTACGGGAGGTTAGTATCTTATTTAAGCAGTTACCATATTCGTTATGTATCAAATGGTATATAAGATTCCTTCCCAAATCCTCTAGGCCACATACAGGAGCTACATTATATTTGTAAGGGTGTATGTTAAAATCTCCCAACCAAACAATGTTGGGAACTTCGTTCCTGATGTTGCCTATAAAATGTTCCAAGGCTTTATCGACCTCCCCAACAATAGCGTGCCTATTTAGTCCAAACTCATTATTATAGGTGTTAAGAGCCATGTGCCTTCCTGATGGATCTCAAGTGTGAGGACATGGAAGTTTGAGTTTGGGGATTCAAACTTTATTACCTTCCCTGGAAAGTTATTCGGGATCAGAGTGAGAATACCCCCATTAGCCCTTCCTGAAGGTGATGGTATTGCTGGGGTCTGATAAGAACAGTAGTCGTTTACATAGATTGGCTCTATAGACCATGTCTCTTGAAAGCATGCGATGTCGTGGCCCTGCCATATTTCCAGCCAGTTGTTATCACTCAATTTACGGGCAATACCAGCCACATTCCATGAGGCTATCTTAAGCACCGTTTTAGTATCCCCCCCTTGTAATTTAGGTGAGTATGGGCTCTTCCATATAGGGTAGACCAGAATAGCCTGATTCACATAGTTAACTTGGGAGGATGGTGGCAATGAGTGCAGTCAATCGCATGCCTCTAGGTCAGTCAGAGGGGCAAATCTATTCTCAAGGCTAAGGTCTTATGTCATAAAAAATAAACTGGATTCTTCCATGCCTGTTCCTCCCTCTGAGCTAAATTGGTCCTCGCAAATAAAGGGAGAGATGGTCTATAAAAGTAACCCAGCGGTAGCACAGTAATTTGGGAATTTTCCAGAGAAACATTGCCTAAATACTCTAGGAGATGTCTGACTACAAACTCATTATTTAAAATTTAAGACCACACAATCTCCCAGCATTTCTTTCCTTGCCGGGCCTACCCACCATGCCCTTCTGGCCATAATCAAGTGGTTTGGGAGGTTCCCCCTTCTCCCCCCCCCACCTCATTCTTTGTTTTTGTCAGCCAACGTAGAGGTTTGGACATCAGTTGGATTGTAGATTCCAATTGGCCCTCCCTCAGCAGTGGTGTATTCCCTAACACCAGTGTCAAAGGTGTGGCTGCCGGGGGGAGATGTAAAGACTCTATTCCAATCGCTGGCAACCCGACGTTTGGCCTTTCCACTTTTTGATACTCCGTTCGTCTTTCTGGTTGACTTCCTGGTTGCAAACCTGGGACAGGCACACTTCTTCCCTGACTGATGCAAACTAAATTGGAAGGGTGAGTTTGGTGGATTGTTGTATCCTCCTCACCACTAGAGTGTTGCCAGTATGCTCCGCTATAAGTCGCTACGTCTAAGGCTGATCTCCTATAAGAGTCTGGGTTAGGGCATGGGCATTGGCCAGGTCAATAGATAAGGGTTCACTGTTTAGGCTATTCCCAATCCGGTCTGTTCTATGTGGCTGAATTTGCGGTTGGGGTTGGATCTTTTGACCCAACCTTGATCTTAAACCAGGCCCAGCAGTCCCAGCAGTCAATGTCACCGTTAGTGACCCTAGTGCGAGGTCATTTTTTGCGACCTGGGCTTCTAGAATTACTAGCTTCTCTTCAATCCTATTCAATGTTGAGGTAATAGGATTCAACATCGTTGCAACTAAAATCTCCAGTCTGTGCCAAATATCCTCATTACTCAGAGGGCTCGCAGACGATATGAGGTTTTCTGAGACACGTTCTTCAGCTTGTACAAATTGTATGGCTGACTCCTTGTCATTATTCCCTCTAGCTTTAGCTTGTCTTGGAGCTTTTGCCGGCTTCTGATTCTGTGCACCTCCCCCACCCCTTTTCCTCTTACCTGGGAGTTCAGTGTTAGTTCCCAAGATCTTTTTTGCCCCATGCAGCCCTGGTAAATACTCCTAACTTTGACTTTGACTTTGCTGGAGCAGGGTAGTCAGGCAATGAGCCCATTTCACCTTCGGTTGGCTCGACTTCAGCTTGTGCAAGAGGTTGATTAGGGATATTAAGTGGTGTCTCACCCTCCAGAGATGAGCTTCTTTGGGGGCTAGGCTCCAGAGATAAATGGCGCTCCGTCATCTCAATTTCGTGTGCTAGGATGAACATTGCCCTAGTTAGAAAATCCCCTCCCCCAAACGTTCATTTAAACCCTTACGCTTGCTCATCCTATGTGGATGCTATGTGGTTAGATTCAATAACAATACTAAGGATAACTGTAAACAGTATCTTTCATGAAGCCACTGATTTAAAGAGAGAGAGGACCCAGCCCGGCCTCCTTTGGGCTCTGACAAGCGTGGACGGGCCTGCCCTTGGCCCGGGCATTGCCCGGGCCCGGCCCTGCACGCATCCCACGCCGCGGGGCTCCTGATGCGCTTTTATGCGCTGCAGCATGGTCAGTGGCAGCCCAAATGCTGCTGGGACTCCGGCTCCCCAGAAAGATGCGGTGCTCCCCGTAGGAGTTCAGGAGGCAGGTAAGCTGTATGCGGCAGCTACCGCGCCACGGGGCTCCTGACGCGCTTTTATACGCTGTGTCATGGTAGGTGGCAGCCCAAGTGCTGCAGGTACTCCGAGTTCCCAGAAAGATGCGGTGCTCCCCGTAGGAGTTCAGGAGGCAGGTGGCAGGAGTCAGGAAATCTGTATGCAGCGGCTTTATTGCCAAGTGTGCATGTTACCATGCATCTTTTGAGTTTTGCACAATGTGACTGCACAGGGTGGTGTGCAGCATGGGGGTATCATAATCTTGTTTTGTGCTTTGCTTGAATATGATGTTTGTGTGTATGGCACTAAATGGAACATACGTCTCTGTCTCTTGCAGCATCTACCGAGGGCACAGAAGGACAGGGGACGGACACCAGTGGTGAGGCATCTTGCACGACTGCTGCACAGGAGCTCACTGACACTGATGTGACCAGCGCCTCGGAGGGAGACAGGAGTACCCTTGAAGAATCACGCCCAGAAACACCAACCTCATCGTCATCTGGCGCCAACGGTGACTCCTCGATGTTGGAGGGCACAGGGAGTGGGAATTCTGCCTCTTCATCCACCACACATCATCCAGTGCCCACCCTTCCAGCTACATACACTAGTGCTGCCCTTGCCCTCATCAGTAAGAAGGGTAGAGTGCCCTTCCCCCCAGGCACCGCTGCCCCTGTCTCCCCTGCTGCCTTCAGTGTTGAGGCGGTGGACCTTTTGTGTCACCTGTGTGTGGGTTAGACTACTCTCCTGAATGCCTTTCAGGATCATAACAAGAAGTTGGAACAGGTAGTTGCCTTCATGGAGAGTATTCATTCTGATGTGGGTGGGCTACACAGAACTGTCCAGTCTTTGTACTCCACAGTGACGGCAGCCATTCAGCTGTCACAGGCTCCAGTCCCTTTGGCAACCACCCTGCCAGTGGCAACATCTGACAAGAGTGATCACACACCACACCCCTCAGGCTCCAAGCACTCCACATGAAACACAAAACAGCAGCACTCCAAGCGAAGCAGAGCGCAGACACCATCCCCAAAACCAAAAAAACTCACACAGGAGCGCAAAGGCAAAAGCCCTTCAAGTGACACTCAGGGGCATCAAGTCAAGAAGTAGGCTCACATGCATCCAAATCAGCCCCATCCAAGGACACTCCCATCCCAAACCCTGTTCCCAAAGACAGGCAGACAGTTGCTGTGCCTGCTGTGAAGCTGGTGCCTGCAAAGAGTCCGCAGAAAAAGCTCTCTAAGGCAGATTCACCCACAACCTCAACTCCCACCCACACCCCTGTGAAGCTGGGACAGGAGGGCACTGTGGAGGGTTCACCAGGTCAACAGGGGATGGAGGGTAAAAGGCAAGGCCAGGCCACCACCAGATCCAGCAGATCACCAGAGGAAGGGCCACCACCTGCACATGATGTACCTTTGGTGGAGAATAAGGCTGTTGTGCCAGCGCCACTTCCCACTCCTACCAAGACAATTTTTACCTATTAACTCCTCAAGAAGTGGAGAGGCAGCCCACCACATTCTCCCTCACACTCTGTGTCTTATGGCAGCATGTCTCCACCTCCCCGTGCCACCCCGCTACCCGGTCCAAGCAGCCCTCCGGCTCACACAGCCACTGATGCCTCTACCTCAGCTGGTCCTCCCTCTCCCAGGTCCAGTCCTCCAATGGTCCCCAGCAATCAGCCAGCTCCCAGTTCAACTGACAGCCGAGTCTGAGGCAAAGTCCCCCTCTCAAAGCCATCTCTCCCACAGCGGTGCCTGGACTGCCCATCTGTGTCCCCTGAGCTGTATTGATTCCCATGGCAGTATACTGTGTCACCCATTCCCTGTGCAGGTTCTCATGCACACATGTCCCTTCATTTGAACTATGGACTGGCTACTGGCCTTGCTGTTTGTAACTTTGGATGCCCATTCCCTGTGCAGGTTCTCATGCACACATGTCCTTCCTTTGAACTATGGACTGGCTACTGGCCTTGCTGTTTGTAACTTTGGATGCCCATTCCCTATGCAGGTTCTCATGCACACATGTCCCTCCTTTTAACTATGGACTGGCCAATGGCCTTGCCGTTGTCTACTTTTCATGCCTATCTTGGTGATATGTAATAAAGATAGTTACTCCTGTTGTCTGATTTGTCAGTGTGCTTGCTAAATAAAAGTGTTTTCTGTATGGGTATGGTTGCATGTGACAAATGCTCTGTATGCCACTTTAACATTGCCAATTGCTTCTTTTGGTTTTTCAGGGGTTGCCAGTGGTGAGGGGCACTTTAGTTCTTCTTCATTCTGAGGCTTGAGGGTGCAATGATGGGTGTTGGTGACGATCTACTATTATCATACTCATCATATGGTCAAGTTATGATGCAATACAAAACAGAGGTGAATTCTATCCACAGGATTACTTGTGGGGTGGCCAGGGTCCTTCATATCTGTGTGATCTTTCTTGATGTGTGAACAGCAGTGTTGATGTATGGTCATCTTGTGATGGCCTGTCTTCCTAGTCACATGGGTATATTTGGATGTGTACACTTGTGTGGTCAGTAAGTGTGAAGGGGTGACTTTGTCAGTGGTGTTGATGTGTGTGTGCCCCTGTAATGCCAACTGCACACATGTATGACACAGAAGCTGAGTGCCTGTTTGTTTCAAGTGTCTGCCATGTGCTTCATAATAAGGGCACATGTGGGAGTTGTGGCTTGGGCACTGTGCAGTGTGTGGGTGTGTTCTTGCACTCCTGGGGGAAACCTGCTTGTAGTTGCTGCCAGTTGTGAGTATGCAGAGCATGTGACAGCCAAGTCTGTGTTGTGTTTTGTTGATCAGCCATGTGTCTTGTTACTGTTTGTGCACACTGTGCAGACCTGCTCAGCCACACTGACATTATTTGTGAATTTTCTCATGCATTGCTGTCATTTGACCCTTTGTTGGCTCCATAATGGTATGTGGTATGTGGAGCCATGCCATCCCCTATAGGTGCTTCTGATGCATACACATTGTGGGTAACTCCTCTGTGTTTTTGTGTACTGTACAATGCACACCTGTCCACTACTGAAGTACACACCACTTGAATATCATGTCTTCCACCCATGGCTTGCCAGTGTGTGAGCCTCCACATCACTTCATAGTGTGACACTATGCTGTGTGAGGCTGATCTGTGTTTATGACCAATGTGCCAGTCAGGACAGTTTCCCAAATAGTTATGTGTTATTTTCTTGTACTTGTTTGCTGTCATGGTTGCTCATGTGCACTGCAGATATTTGGGATGCACAGTCCTCTGGTCATATTTTTGCACCTGGATGTCCCTGAGTTGTGCAACTGTGGGTGTTGGGTAAGCTGTATGCGTGTTTGCTGAGGTACTGCTACCCTTCCTGAGAGTGATGTTCTCTGTGTGCTGTGATGATGTGTGTAGTGGAAGTACATGGTGTGGCACTGAGATGTGTGTGCTACTGATTTGGTGTGCATGCAGTGTTGTCAGTGTGTGTTGCCTTGTACTTGCCTGGTGTGCATCCCCCTGATGTCCAGCTGAGATTGCAATGTGATGGATTGGTGTGTGCATTTGTTGTGTTTTTGTTGTGGATGTATGTAGTGTTTGACCTCTGTTGGCTCTTTCTAGTGACAGTGGTTGTTGCTGTGTGATACATGCAGATGTGTATTGCAGGTGTAGTGTGCATAACTTGTGTGTCTGTCACGTGCAGCAAGGTGGATTCCTGTTGCTGGGCTTGTTTTCAGTGCACATTGGTGGTTTGTCCTACTATTTTTGACATGTCACTTTTCAGGATTGTGCATGTGCATGTTTCAGGTCCAATATGGCACCTTGTCCACTTGATGAGTTGTGTGGTGTCTCTGTCTGTGTTAGCTGATTGTCCCATTGATCCCAGTTGGTGTTCATTGTTGATTTTTGATGATGCACCTCTTGTTCGGGTTGAGGTATGGTGTCTGTGCATTGGCCCTGAGTGTCACTGTTGTGTATTCCTCTTCTGTCTAGGGTCATTTTGCCTTTCCACTGTTTGGCTGCACATGTGTGGGCTGGTTGTACTTCTGTATATGTTGTTTGTGAGCCTTGTGTTTGGCTATTCTTTTTGTGTCAGCATTAGTTCAGGCATCCCTGAGTGTGAAGTTTGTGGATGCACCCCAGGGGGTGTGATTGGTTGTCATTGGACTCGCAGGACATCATCTGGCCCATCATGTGTGTTTCTACCAGGTGTTGAGTGCTGCAGGTGTGAGGTGGGTAGAGGAGGGGTATGTGTGAAGGACCTACTTGTGTCTGACAGTCAGGGAGTGTGACAATGAGCCATGAGTGTTGTGCTGATGACATACACATGTCAAGTAAGTTGACATGGATGTGTGGCTGTTCACTATGTGACTTCAGACACTTCCTATCCTTCCTGTGCCTATGCATGACTTGCCTTGATGTATCCCTGAGTTGTTGCAGAGAGGTCACTGTGGTTTAATTTCGCTCCCTGTACCACCCATGTCTGATTTGATGTCCTAAGGGTGGTGTGAAATGTTCCTTCTCTTGCATGTGATGTACAGATGCTATGTGTCTTGCTCCATGGTTTTCCATCACCGTCCAATTCACTTTTGGCTGGCCCATTTATTGTCCTTCATTGCTGATGACCTATGGTATGTGTATGTGGCTGTGTGTCAGTGTGTGGTGTGTGTGAGTGACTTGACAGGCAGTTTGGACAGTTCAGTGGATGTTCATATGCAGTGTAAGTCTTCATTTTGTAATTATACTCAGTTTGCTTGACATGAGTGGAAGGTAGGTGTGAGGAGGAGGGTTGTCCAGCCCCTGAGCTTCTGTGCAGGGTGTTCCTCTTCACCCCCACCTTCCAAGACAGGCTCCCTGGTTGTTTGGTGTGTGAGGTGCCAGGTCTGGCTACACCTGGCAGATGAATTGCGCAGGGGGCACAGGAGAAGCACACAGCATGTCTCCAAATGGGTGTGGGTGGCTATGTGTGTGAAGGGTGGAGGTGGAACCCTGTCAATCTTTGTGAACTGCCCATGCCTGGCTCTGGCCCTGCCTACTACATTGTGCACAGGCTTTCGTCTGCACCACAGCGGTGACGTGACATTGCAGTCATTTTGAGGTTGATGGGTGACCCAGATGCGAAGGGGTGATTTTGTGACAGGTAGGACATGTGTGGGTACACTTGAGGATGTGTTCCTGTCCCCACCAGAGTGTCTGATGTGTACAGGAACAGTATGTCAGCACCGGAGTTGTGTCTTGTGGTTATGTGCGGAGTTGTGTATTTGCGTACCTGCAGCATTTTCCGCGACGGTGCATTACCTGCTGGTAGTGGAAGAGGTACAGCACCGGAAAGGCTTGTAGAGCTGGATCCATTGCATTCATGACCGGGTGGTGGGGACCGGGAGTCTGGTTTTGCGCTCTGCTGTCGCGCTTCCACCGTCTCTGGGTGGGTAGATTCTCCGCTGCGGTGTGATGGGCTGTTTGGGGCATCGTGATTTGTACGGCGGATAGGATGTGATTCAGCACGGCAGTGGGTCTCTATTGGCTCCCGCCGCCACGGTGGCGGGCGCATATTTATGGCGGTACACGTCGCTCAGTGGCAGATGGGAAATGGGCTATGTTTGCCCATTGTAATATGGCGGGCCACTGCTGGAGTGCAGAAAAGGCCATTCTCCGCCACCGCCAGCACCGCGGCTGTGCCTCCGCTCGCCATCCTAATGACCCCCTATATTTCATTAACATGGATCAATACAGTTTCCTCAATATTGACCATTATTTCTCTGATCTCACTGAGTGTATACCCGTAGCCAGCACTCAAGAGTGGCTTTAAAACTTAGGGGCCCATTCTGATGTTGTGAGGACGGCGGTGGCGGGTGGTGGCGATCCGCGCACCATTACACCACAATTTACCCATGCCATATTACTATGACGGGGGGTACCGCGGCAGATGGAAAGTCCGTCTGCCGCTTTTCTGCCGATCGGATTGCCGGCCGGGCAGAAAAGGCACACAATATGATGCCGGTGCCTTGTAGGCACCGCCATCCATATTAATATGCATGCGGTGGGTATGCCTTTCTATGGCGGAGACTCCGCCATGGAAAGGCATACGGAAATGACTATGAGGGCCCGTTGCGGGCCCCCAGGGGGAGGGAGGTTGGGTGGCTGCACTTGGGGGGTACCATTGCCACACACAAGGTGACAGTCACCACGCGGTGCGGTCACGTTGGCAATGGAAATGCACAACATGCATCTTTTACATTGCGGCGTGTGCTGCTTACAGCACCGCCCGCCGCATGGTGAAAGATGCGGGATGCGACCGCTAGGGTGGCGGTCACATCCTTATTGGCCCCGTGGGACAGCCACACCTCTGGCAGTCGGTCCTGTTTTCCGTTACGGTGGCGGGCGGATACAGTCCCCATCATAATGGGGCCCTTAATTTGCTTTTTCATAGAGGGCAAACTTAACTGAAGGCTGGCGATTATGTTGCTGTTGGTAGCTCATTGTACATTCATATTTTCAAATCTATGTACGCATGCAATTCTGGTGGGTATACAAATCAGCTGCAAATACATTCACCTCGCTGTTTAGATCAGCTACTCAGCTGAAAACTTAATTGGAAGAAACTAGCTGCAGATAAAACGTTTGCCCTTTGAGACTGACAAACTCTGTACTTTGGGGCGATTAAGATTGCAAAAGGACTGCCACGTGCCAGCCATGCGGTGGTTGTCCCTCTGCAATCGGACCGCGATTTTCCCCCGCCACATTACGATGGCGGTGGGAATCACGTTCGGAACGTGGCGGACGCAAAGATCATCTGCCATGTAACCGCCACAGATAATCATTGCGATTGCCTGGCGGAGCGGTCTGCATCCATGAAATGGTGGTGGTGCCTAGCAGGCACTGCCGTCAAATCACGATGCTGTATCCAGCCAGCCTTTCCATGGCGGGCAAACCGCCATTGAAAGGCTGGTGGAGATTGGTTTTGGGGGCCCGTTGCGGGGGCCCCTTGTGTTGGGGGGAGGTTTGGGTGCACTGGGGGGTACCCATGGTATCGCCCTACATTTCACTGCACCAAGTGGCAGGCACCATGTGGTGCCTCCCACGTAGTGCAGTGAAATGCACAACATGCTATTTTAACAACGCAGCGGGTGCTGCTATCAGCAGCACCTGCCGCAATGTTAAAATGCTAAATGCGACTACCATAGTGGCAGTCGCATCCTGATTTGGTGTGCTGAACCGCTGCATTTATTGCAGACGGTCCCGTTCACCACCACGATTGGGGACAGACTCCAGTCTGTTCGCCATTGTAATGAGCCCCTTAGTTCTTTCGTCAATCACTTTGGCCCTTGTTCTGGCTAAACCACAGATAACACATTGAAGATCTTCTGCTTTCTGATCAGTTGTTGGAGGTGGACGAAGGGTAGCCATCAATCTTCTAAGTAGATGGGCATTGGGTTTGGTTGTCTTCGCTTTCTCAGAAGACTCGGAGTCTTGTTGTGATTCACTACTTTTTGGACAATTTTTTTCAAGGCTTTTTCTGATGTATACAACTTGTAGTACTTGTTGTTGCAATGATAAAATACTTTATCCTCTTTGCCCATCAGTTTCAGTCTTTTGTGAACTTCGTATAGCCGTCTTTCTGCAGCATCTGAACTCTCTTCTATCCAGCTGCAGTTGATGTTAGCTTTTCTTTCAGATTAGTTTGGCATATGACACATTTTTCTTTGTTGAAGGAGTCCTCAGATTTTATAGTTAGCAACACTATGTCAGGAGATAAAGATCATCTGCTACCACCTGCTTTCCTCATGTTTACAAATTTGAATCAACGAAAAACCTGAACTAAAAACAAGATTAAAATTAAGTCCCAATATGATGGTTAAAATACATCATTATAGAGCCGGCATTTTGGAAAAAGGCAGAAGGATTGCTCTGAGGAGCTATTTTCTGTCTCTATAAGACTACTTGACCCCCCAAACCTATGTTTTGATACCAAAATGAAGAATATTGGTTGTGGTTCCTGAAATATTACATCATCACTGCATCACATCTACTATTTTTAAACATGTTGTCTAAAACATTTGGCTTAGCAATGTCTACCCAAGTTAAATAACTTCTCTAATGATACAAATACACAAATAAAAAATGAAAATCTCTGGGCAACAATTTTTTTTACAGGGGTATATCAAGGGGCCATGACTAATAAGTTAGTGCAGTGGTGCACTGTGCCTCAACTGCCACTGTATTGTCAGTGCCCATTTTGTGGAGGTACATGCACTTCTACAGCATTGTATCTTTCATAGAGTCACATGTTTGAATTATCTTGGTAGTACAGCAATTTACTGTAGTACAGCAATATACAGCAATCAACACTGATAAATAAATGGACCAACATCAGTAGAACATTTCTAGGTCACCCACCGTGGGGAAACCACTATTACAACGCAGGCATTACAACCTAATGCCATTACAATTACTTAATTACAATGCAGGGGCATTATAACGGCTGCTATTTCAACGCAGGTACCATTACAACGCTTGCCTTTACAACGCTTTTATGGTTAATGTAAGTGTTCAGGTGAGTTTAAATGCATTTTTGTTGTTGTTATTTTAATAATTGTTGTAATATTGTAAAATGAGTATATATTTAATGATTTAAAAAAAAGATTGCGTTTATGTTATTCAAAAAGGATATTTATATTAATTTGAATAACCTCAGTATTCATTTATTTAGAGAATTATTAAATATAATGTAGTATTTTTATAGGGTGTGTAGCATAACCATTTAGGCACAAGATGTGAGGGATTTAGGGGTTATGGGTGGGGTGGGATGGGGAATTAATAGGGGTTATGGGTGAGTAAATGTATTAATACTCAAGTATTCATTTTAATACCTGTGTATGTGATATTGATGTATATATGTCACACTAACCTGTCCTTGTCC
This sequence comes from Triturus cristatus, assembly GCF_964204655.1. NCBI lineage: Eukaryota > Metazoa > Chordata > Amphibia > Caudata > Salamandridae > Triturus > Triturus cristatus. The sequence goes on along the minus strand of NC_140583.1, from coordinate 298,694,759 downwards.
ACTACCCCCACTCCTTAATCACCATCACTATCCCATCCTTCATTCCTTCAACCTGAGCACCGTTCTCTTTTTTTGCAAATGTTTCCAATACATTCAATTTGAAGGAGCCACTGCGTTGCCACTGCTGATAATATCTAATCTAATGCAAATAAACTGCATAAAATTGCAACATTGACTTCCAGAATCTTAATGGTGAATGCAAGAAAAAAAATCTGTGTTTGTATTATAAGCTATTTGTGCTACTCGACCGCTTTTTTATTGTACCGCATTTGTAACCCAGGTCTTGGGTATTGGGTATCCCTATTGATATATATATTAACAGAGCCATTTAGGCACGGGATGTGAGGGATTTAGGGGTTATGGGTGGGAAAGTGTATTAATACTCAGGTATTAATTTCAATACCTGAGTATTACTTTATTTAGAGAATTAATAAATATAATTTTATATTTTTACTTAAAAAAATTATAACGAGAAAGGGTTTATTACATAACTATTTAGTCACGGGTTGTGAGGGGTTTAGGGGCTATGGGTGGGGACGTGTATTAATACCCAGATATTCATTTGAATACCGAGTATTAATTTATGAAGATTAAGGGGGTGATAACGATATCGGGCGGACAGGACTGACCAACCTCCGGTCGGTGGTCCCACCTGCCTCATAAGGATGCGACTGAATACTGTCGTAAACCAGCAGTAAACCAGCCATAATACAGGCTCCCATAGGGAAATGGGAGGTGTTGTTCATCCTTGCACCTCATGGCAGGCACCTTAAGGAGCCTGCCAAGGGGTGCAGGGATCAACAGGGGGGCACCATAGGAGCCCCCTCGGCCCCCAACCAGAGGCAGCACACATAAGAGGGCCCAGCTGGTGGCCGCAAAATACGCTTTCTGACATGGTTTCTATGACGGACAGGCCGGCATGGAAACCGTGCCTGAAACCATGCATCGTAATCCCAAGGGCAGAAAGTGAAGGACTGGGTTATTCTTAAGACCCAGCGGTGCCAGGGAACAACACCTGAAACCTTCGTGGGTTACCTGTTCTGGCGTACCAAACACAGAGACACGGGACACTTCCAGCGACGTCAGAGATCAGCGTTTATTTACTGCAGGGATACAGAGGTCACAAGAAGTACACAGCGTGTAGGTTCTCGGAGACTGCTTCAAATTCGTAGAAGTGGATCGCTCCTTTTATACAGGTTTTTGCCATAGCACAGTATGGCGAACAAAGGTTACAACTCAGTTCCCACAATAAACTTAAAAAAGGGTCGCGTTCATGTTTCAGAGGCCGGAACATAATTACAACAGTCTTGCCGGTTCCCAACTGTAAAAACATATTCCCTCCGCAATAAACACATTCCATCCTAACCATAAACACATTAAGAGGAAGGACGGAAAACAGATGCAAGGAAAGGACAAGAATACACAACAGGTTAGAAAAGAGTGTCAGGGGCAATAAAGGAAACTCGATAGAAGGGCCAAAGACCTTGTGTCTAATGTATGCGTGGCTGAAACAATAGACCGGAGCGGCAAGATGAGCCTTGAGCGGGGCCATCTGCCTTACTCGTGTCATTTCCCTCATCGTAAAAGTCACCTCAAAGAAACACGTGTCCTTCGTGCAAGCTTGAAAGTCCCAGGGTCACGAAGCGGACAAAAAGCCCGTTCGCTGGCTACCTGAGGGCAAGAAACAAAATGGATGCTGTATCTAAAATGGAACCCGAGGGTTCGGATGAACAAACCCAAAAATGAGACGAACCATACGTGGCTGCATAGCGAAACTGCGTACACCCACTATACTCGTCATTTGCGGTTCGTGGGTACCAAACTCATCCATATTCGTCACCACTCAAAAAGTGCCGTCCCGTCTCATACGGAACCTCAGACGCTCCTTTTGCCCTCATGTAGGCAAGCACTAGTCAAGATCGGAATCTATATCAATATTCATCAGATCGTTCAGCTGCTGCGGGAACATCATCCTATTCATTAACGTCTCCTTGGTAACAGATGGCCGCCTTATACACGTTGCAGCACATAGGCCACATAAGGCAGGACCACACTGTACACAAAGACAACACGTGAACAGAAACGTTACAACAGCCCCTGCGATCATTAGAATCTTCCAACCCCAGGTTGACATTAGGCCCCACAACCATCCTAGAAGCGTCCAATTACCTTCGTCCACGTGTATGGACTGTCAGGAATAAAAATGCAACAACTCGAATGGATAATTTTACACACACCCCCTCTATCTGCAAGAACAACGTCTAAAACCATACGGTTCTGCAACGTCATGAGTCTATCCGCCTGTAGTTCAGCTGTTAGATTACCAAGGGCATTTGCAGTAATATTAGCAGTCGACTCTACCACACGGGTCAACTGTCTTAGGTTCCTACTATTAACCATAGGTCCCCAGAACGGCAAGAAACCCTTAAAGAAGTCTCCTGCTTCTTGACCAGCAGTATCCTCTTTACTAATAACGCCTCTCACGACTCTAGTTTTGTGGTAGTCCGAAGCAACTGTGAAAGTCGGAGGTAAAAGATTCGCAATATAACAGGTACCCGAAAAGTCGCGGGGTAACCATGTATACGCGCGTTCATAACATACAAAATAGGTGCCCTTAGCAGTCAGAAAAACAGGGGAGGAGAGCATCGGTAGGACATACGTATCAGTGCAAGCACTGTTCCCAAGTTGTGCTCTCGGATTTCGACCCAAACCTTTCAAGCAGAAATTACCAAGGTGCGGTACAATCCATATTGGGGACGAGCTCTTAAGCTGTCTATCACCCACTGACGTACTATACTCAGTCTCACTCAGATCCTTATAGGCCTGCACTTCTTCATCTGGAATGAGTGATGCATCAAAAACATCTCTATCCAGATCTGCTATGGCTATCGCCAAAGGCTTGTGGTACGGCCCAGGACCAAAATTGACAGACCGTGGCTCTCGACTGGGGTAGGAATCTAGTGCACTACGGAACATAGTTTGGAATGCTCGAGCTGAACCCTGGGAGCTGTATGGAAGGACCAAATACGGAATACCCCTATCCATGGTGTGTGGCATTAACCCACATACCCAACAATTGGTAGTATTCACCACCAACTGATGCTGATGTAGAAGTTGAACAAAGGAATTATTCATGAATTCCGCACGCCTAACCTGCTCATGTTGAGGCAAAGGATGAAAGGAATGTGGGGAGACAGTGGTGAGGGAACTTAGGTTAGGAGAAAAAGTAGGTGAAACAGAAGGCAAGAACAACGGCACTCCGAAATACACTCCACCCACCAATAACATAGATAATGCCAGAAACAGTAGGAACACCTGAAACAAAAAACATTTGGTTCGTACAACCCTCCATAATTCTGATCTCTGTGCCAACACCCTTTCTTCTTCCAACAGCTTAGAGAATGCCATCCTCTACAAACCGTCCGTGACGTACTTGACGCACTTCGTTCTGAGTAGCGATTATCAATCCCCAGGAGTTCCCAGAGATCAACAAAAGTAACCAACCTAACGTCAGAAACCTGCTAAACAGAAAGGAGTACCCGCACGGCCCTACGGTGACCCGGATGGCGAGGTTTCCTCGAAACGTTCAAATTTATTACAAGTCTCTTAGCAGTGGAAAAGCACAAAAAAACTCAAAAAGAAAGGATGTAATTGTCCATAATATTCGTAACGTCAAAAACCACTGTACTGTTACTTTTTATTAGTCCTTGTACGAAGAAAGTATCGACTTCTTCCAGGTCGAGTTTGCTCTACAAACAATTGTTCAGCTGACGCAACAGTGTTCGATGAAGTGGACAACGAGTCAGACCTTGGGTTCTCTGCTACTGATGACTCCACATGTGGATCTGGCAGTGACGAATCCTCCTCCACAAGTTGAGCGTCGCTAAATGGCACAAAGTGCAAAGGAGTCTCAGTTTCTGTGGCCGAAATCCCAGTCCTCACCCAACCGTCAGTTGGTAAGGGGATCGGTACCTTCTTTGTGTGGCTGGCATGCACCCAGTTTTTCCGACCCTCCAGTCGAACCGCTGTCCTCGTCGTCAATAAGACTTGGAAAGGTCCAACGAATCTTGGCTCCAAGTTACGCTTTCGACCAAAATTTCGGGTAACCACCCAGTCTCCTGGCCGGAGCTGGTGTCCAGGACCCTCTGTCTGCGCCGGTAGAGCTTCAAGGACCTGTTGATGGATTAACCGTAGTTTAGTGGTCAAATCATGCAAGTAATCAATTAACATTGGATACTCAAGACTATCAAAAGCCCTAGGCCTCGGGACTCCCCAAATATTCGCAGGGCGACCGAACACAATCTCATATGGGCTAAGCCCTACTCGAGAGTGTACGGTTGCTCTGGTTGATAGGAGAGCCAGAGGCAAAGCATCAGGCCATGACAGACCAGTCGTAGCTTGGATCTTGGCGAGTTTCAGCTTCAGGGTACCATTGTACCCTTCAACCAAACCCGCTGCCTGAGGATGATTAGCACTGTGGAATTTCTGTCGAATTCCCAGGCCCTTACACACACTCTGCATTACACTTCCCACAAACTCGCTTCCATTATCCGACCACACAATCCGTGGCATTCCATACCTAGGAAAGTACTCCTTCAGCAGGATTTTTGCTGTGGACAGGGCAGTATTATCCTTAAGAGGATAGGCCTCAATCCATCTGGAGAACGCGCAAACCACAACCAAAACATACTTCAGGTTATTGCATCTCTCCATATGGATAAAGTCCAGCTGGATAACCTCAAAGGGACAAACAGGAGGGGCGAAATGACCAGGCGGAGTGGGGGTGCCTTTTCCGGGATTATGCACACCATACAATTCTTAACCACTCTCTCGGCACACTTAGCAATACCCTCATTCCTCCATACAGGGGACAAGAACTTACATATTCCTTTCGCACTAATATGTGACAACCCATGAGCCATCGTCACAACAGCTAATACATACGCATCTGGTAACATCCACCTCTGACATTCCGTCAGGTCAACCCAACATCCATGCATATCCAATTTCCCTGTACTTTCTTTCCACTTGGTCTTTTCAGCTTCAGTAGCTTCGTTCTGAATTGCTTTCACACTCTCAACGGTGTTTTCACACATACCAGTCTCCGTCGGCCACCTCACTGAACTCGTGACATACATTCGAGTTGCAATATTCTTAGCCGTTTCCTTAGCAATCTCATCCGCGAATGCATTACCACGACCAACATCATCCGTCACTTTCCGATGTGCACTGCATTTAACGATCGCCACTTGTTTAGGCAACGTAAGTGCATCCAAGAGATCATTCACGAGATGCCCGTGTTGGATCTTCATACCATGCGATGTCATAAATCCTCTTTCTCTCCACAATCTTCCAAAGTTATGCGCAACACCAAATGCATACTGACTGTCAGTAAACACATTCACTCGCTTTCCCTTCGACAGAACACACGCTCTTGTCAATGCAATTAACTCTGCCGCTTGCGCGGAATTCTGGTTCAATCTCGCAGTTTCCACAACCGTGCTCAACGTCACCACAGCATACGGAGTCGTCACATCGCCATTCGGCAATTTGAAGCAAGAACCATCCACATACAAAGTACCATCGGGATCTGCCAAGGGAGTGTTTTTCAGGTCCACATGACCTTTTGTTTCTTCCTCAGTCCGTAAATAACAATCATGTGGCAGTACATCATCTGATTCCATATTAATCGGCAACAATGTCGCCGGATTCAGTACATTACAACGTTTGATCTGTATATGACTTGCCAAAAGGGTCAGCTCGTACCCAGACAACCTTGCACTCGTCAGATGTTGAGTCTTTGTCTGATTCAAGAGCGTATCAACTGCATGCGGAACCATTACTATGAGCATATTATCCATGACCAAACCCGCGGATTGTCGAATAGACGCCGCAGCTGCCGCTGTCGCCCTCAAGCAACTCGGCAACGCTCTAGCTACTGGGTCTAAGGTCGAGGAAAAATATGCACACGGACGCTGCTTATCACCAAATTGTTGCGTTAAAACACTCAACGCACAACCGTCCCTCTCATGGACGTATAATGTGAAAGGCTTACTGTAATCAGGAGTACCTAACACAGGAGCCGAACACAACGCATCACGTAGTTCAGAAAAACTCTTCTGACATTCCTCCGTCCAAGGCAAAGGAGTCGAAACGTCCTTGCACGTGAGAGCTACCAATGGCTTCGCTAACAGTGAAAAGTTCGGGATCCACTGTCTGCAGTATGACGTGATACCTAGAAAGGCACGCACATCTCTCTGAGTTGTTGGCACAGTCATTCGAGCAATTGCTGCAATTCGTTCAGGGGTCAACCTTCTTCCCGCCTTTGACAATAAGTGACCTAGATAGGTAACTTCTTGACAACAATATTGCAGTTTGGAAGGTGACACTTTATGATGTAAGGCACAGAGATGCTGTAACAGAGACACCGTAGCGGCTCTACAGAGCTGTTCAGTGTCAGCAGCGACCAACAAATCATCAACGTACTGAATCAAGGCAGCACCAGCCGGTAACACAAACGCATCAAGTTGACTCTTAAGAGCTTGGCTGTAAATTGATGGACTCTCACAGTAGCCCTGTGGTGCGCGTTTGAATCTGAAGCTGCGACCACCTAATGAGAAACCGAACAAATCTCTGCTTTCCTCAGCAATCGGAATGCTAAAGAACGCATTCTTCAGATCGATCACCGAGAACCATGATGCAGTGGCTGGAATCAGAGTCAGTAAAGCTGTAATGTCTGGCACCACAGGAAACTGCGGAACAACGACTTTATTTACCTCCCGTAAGTCGATAACTAGACGGTACACAGGAGGCTTGGAGGGATCCGTTCGTTTCAGAATAGGCAACACGGGACTATTGCACACATTACCCCGTGTCTCCTCAATAACATCTTTACCGATCAGATCGTAAATGATCGCTAACAGTGCCCTTTCACCATCAAGGGAAATACGATACTGAGGTATACGTGGCAAACGCGCACCAACTTTCAGTTGGACAACATAAGGTGGTATATCCAACAGGCCCACGTCATTGGGACCTGTCGCCCACAAGGAGTCCGGAAGAGATCTCAATGCCGCTGGGAGCTTGTCGATCGATAAATACATAGGGGAAATCAAGCTCTTACCCAACGTAAGCTCCACACCCGTAGGAGAACAGTACAAAGTCGCATGTAACCTCTTCAACAAATCTAAGCCCAAAAGATTCTCACCACAACCAGTAGTCAAAATCAAAGGAGCTTCTAGCTCATGAGACCCAATTGTAAGGGGCAAAGGGCTAGAAACTGGATTGCTAACGGGGGCGCCAGAAAATCCAACGGAAACATTCGTTAAGCCAGACAAAGGCGCGCCAGGGAGTTTCGAATGCATGATGGAACTTTTTGCTGCACCAGTGTCCAACAGAAAAGGCTTGACGACGCCCAAAGTGGCTACTGCAACATAAGGCCCTCTCTGATCAACCGGAACTGATACTTCTCCCTTCCTTTGTCTATGGCTGTCCTAGTAGATACCATCCGCATCAACATCACACTCAACATAGCAATCATCCACATGATACTGTGCAGACCGACCGGACGATGGTTTGCGCCGATCGAAACAATTGTGCGAGTCCGAAGACGTGGCAAAGCGTTCGGCCTGATTCTGGGTAACTCTGCGACCTCTACCACGGGAAGCCTGTTGAGGACCACTACGTCCTCCTCGAGCCGACACACCATTGGTCCTATCACGAAGAACCGGACAATCGAACTTCAGATGGCCCTCCCCACGACAATATGTGCATTGATTATATCCCAGCACAAAGCGAGGTGCGGGCGAAGCATTTCGCATCTGCGATCTGGAGAACTGTGGTTGTGATCTGTTTAACTGCTGTGTATCACTGAAATTCGAACGCGGAGGATAGGCTTGCTGCAATAAGACCTTAGTTTTAAGATCCTTCGTTTTCTTATCTGCACGCTCACTTTCCTCCTTTTCTCTATTTTCGTAATATTGGGCCGTAGCCAATATTTGGGCAGTGGTAGAAACAGCCCACGAACTCTCAGAATTCTTCAACTTGTTGCTAAGGTCGGGCAACAAGTTCGATACAAACTTATCAACGAACAGCCGCTGACCACCCTCAGAACCCATGTCCTGACCACTATGATCAACAAACGCTTCCTCAAATCTCGTAAAGAAATCAGAAACGCTTTCATCCCTCTTTTGCTTGCACGCTGATAATTTGTCCCAATTGACGCGCATCGCTGGCATAAGTGTTTTCATGAGGGTAATTATCCTCTGAGGCAAAGCCACAATAATCTGTTCAGGTTTAGCCCCACCGACCTGCCGGGCATCTGCCGCTGTAAGGGCAGCCCAGTCGCCACCTAGGTCGGCTGCGTGATTCTCGTGACGAATTTTCGCCCAAATCGGCTGAGGCACCACATTGCCAAACAACATGTCAATATCGGCTAGGTTCATAACAGTAGCATCCACCAATTGGGACAGCTCCTTGTAATAACCCGCAGGATTCTTACGGGGATCAGGCAAGGATTGCTTCACTTGTAAAACTTCCGATCGTTTCCAAGGGAGGTGTATCCACACTCTCTGGAAGTGGCCTGGGACAGGAGGGTTAGCAGCAGGATCACCTGGCATCCATACCGGGGGAACTTCCCGCATGGGATATTGACCAGGTTGTGCCATCCATTCCGCAGTCTCGTCCTTAAACAACGCACGAGGTTGCACCGTACATCGAAAGGATAACAAGCGTTCTAGAGCCTCTCGAACTTTGTCACCCACGATTACACCCGTGGCAAACCGAAGCTGTAGCTCGGAAACTTCAGGTGGTATATCATCAGTTATATCATCGTCCCACTCCTCTTTCAATGACTTACACAATTCTTCGAACACAAATCGTTGCGTGGGCACATTAAACTGAGAAAACGTTTCAAACACTACACGTGAGGTGTATTTAACAGGGTTACGAATCCATCTACGTGCCGTTTTCACCAACGATTCACGTTCTCTACCATCAGGAAGCTGACTGCGTCTTTGAGCGACATCTGAAAGAGTCGAGCCAAGTATCGGCCCAAAAAGCGGAGAATAAAGAGAAGCAACAGCAGTCATGAGACGACTACGAACGGAAGGAGAAGAGGAAGAAGATGCAGGCGTAGCAACAATAGGGGTGGAAACAGTGGAAGTAGACGCAGCAGCAGGAACAACAGGAATGACAGGCTGAGGAGGGACTTGGAAAGGCGCAGTAGGGAGAGAAGCCGGAACAAGAGGATGTACGATCTGTGGCCCAAGGGGATTCGGGAGTACGGGAGGAACGGCGGGCTGACCAGCAGCCGCCAAAACAGCGGGTTGAGGAAGAGGTGGACGAACGGGACCCATAACATCGGGAGCATAGGGAGGTGGTGATTTCATCAAATAAGACAAGAGCGAATCCTCCATCGCTTCTTCTCCTGTCTTATCAATATTAGAAGGTAGCACCGGATAACATTTATCTACTGCCATATGGTGAAGCCGAGCACTAACTTCCTGCTCTTTCTCATCTTTGTCTAACTGATATTGTTCTGCATTGCGCATCACCGTGATAACACCTTCTCTTTTATTTTTCTTATTCTGTTTGATTTCTCTCTGCTTGGCCTCTTTCCGCCATAACCGGAAGGAATCAAACATGGCCGGCCTAGCTTTCTTTTTAAATAATTTAGCTTCCAAGTTATCTAAAACGGTAGTCTCGAAACTACCATGAGATGGCCAACTAAGGACGCCATCATTTTTAGTGTAGCGGACCCAATATTCATTATATACGATAGGACCCACGCCATGACGACTATAGAGCTCATAAATTGGAGTTCCAACCGGAGGTATCGGACATGAATCCTCCAGCCGGGAATCCATGCTGCAACATTTGAGAAACCCAAACAAAGTACTACGGCCAGGCATCGTGCACACTAACCGAGTATACAAACTTCAAGGGCTATCGAATTACGATGTCCTCGCAAAAAAATGCAAGACCCTCGGTTTTTGGCAATTGCAATCGTCAAATAAACCCAACAACTAAGAACCACGAATGCTATGGAACCATGCAAACAACAAAGCAACACTGGGAGCGACCCACAAATACTTAACTGAGAGAACAATGGCGTCACCAGGAAGGCCCGTTGAGCGTCTCGCCGTACAAAGGACTACGCCAGGCGCCAAAACAGGTCGACAGTCAGGGCATCGGTCCGTCGCAGCCGTCAGGAGGCGGGGATCTTCGCGGGAAAAGACGTCGGGCCACTTATTTCGACAACTGGATCGATGAAGCGGGGTGCACCTTCCCTCGGCGATTTCACACGAAGTTCCTCACTATCGTCGGGCTTTGGACCGGTACCGTTGATGTCGCCCCACGTTGGGCGCCAACTGAAGGACTGGGTTATTCTTAAGACCCAGCGGTGCCAGGGAACAACACCTGAAACCTTCGTGGGTTACCTGTTCTGGCGTACCAAACACAGAGACACGGGACACTTCCAGCGACGTCAGAGATCAGCGTTTATTTACTGCAGGGATACAGAGGTCACAAGAAGTACACAGCGTGTAGGTTCTCGGAGACTGCTTCAAATTCGTAGAAGTGGATCGCTCCTTTTATACAGGTTTTTGCCATAGCACAGTATGGCGAACAAAGGTTACAACTCAGTTCCCACAATAAACTTAAAAAAGGGTCGCGTTCATGTTTCAGAGGCCGGAACATAATTACAACAGTCTTGCCGGTTCCCAACTGTAAAAACATATTCCCTCCGCAATAAACACATTCCATCCTAACCATAAACACATTAAGAGGAAGGACGGAAAACAGATGCAAGGAAAGGACAAGAATACACAACAGGTTAGAAAAGAGTGTCAGGGGCAATAAAGGAAACTCGATAGAAGGGCCAAAGACCTCGTGTCTAATGTATGCGTGGCTGAAACAATAGACCGGAGCGGCAAGATGAGCCTTGAGCGGGGCCATCTGCCTTACTCGTGTCATTTCCCTCATCGTAAAAGTCACCTCAAAGAAACACGTGTCCTTCGTGCAAGCTTGAAAGTCCCAGGGTCACGAAGCGGACAAAAAGCCCGTTCGCTGGCTACCTGAGGGCAAGAAACAAAATGGATGCTGTATCTAAAATGGAACCCGAGGGTTCGGATGAACAAACCCAAAAATGAGACGAACCATACGTGGCTGCATAGCGAAACTGCGTACACCCACTATACTCGTCATTTACGGTTCGTGGGTACCAAACTCATCCATATTCGTCACCACTCAAAAAGTGCCGTCCCGTCTCATACGGAACCTCAAAAGGCCCAGGGATTATGATCCGGTTTCGACTGGCCGACGGGCTCCTTGAGCCTGTCAGAAGCCGGCTGGAAGACCGTCGGTTTCAATTCCGCACGGCTGATACATAATCAGCCGGTCGGAATTGAAACCGATGATGGGGGTGGGAAGCCTCTGACCTTCGGCGGAGGCTTTCTGACCTCCTTCGTAATAGGCCCCTAATTGTTTGATTTGAAATATTATTAACCCCTTCGGTGCTCATGACGGAATGGTTCCGTCATGACCCACGGTTGAGCTGTGCTCATGACGGAACCATTCCGTCATGACCACACCCGCGCAAGATTCCGTCAGCACAGCGGCGGAATCTGCGCAGCATCGAAGGGGTTAAAACAATTAAGAATATGAGAAAAACATATTTATATTCTAGATTAATATGTAAAAATAAAAATAAATAATAATAAATGATGCATAACACAACACCTAAAAGTTTTTTAAAGGTTTTAAATATCTTTTATTAATAATTAAAAACAAGCAAATGATGTAAAATATCATAATAAATATGAAATTCACGTTTAGAAATCAATACTCATTTTTTAAAATAAAGATATATATGTACAGTTTTTAAAAATTGTTTGTGAAATTTTGAATTGTGTAAATAATTTTTTAAACATTAAAAACATCTTTTTCTTAAGCTTTTCCATTATATTTAATGGTAATAATTGTCCTTTTTGTCTTTTTACTTTCAACCTTGACGTACACGGTTGAGCGTCTGTTTCGACAGTCAGTGGAGCGTCGCAGTCAAGCTCTGATGCAAGGGAGAGCTGCGGTCACGTAAGAACTTTTAATATTTTAAATTTAGAGTTGTAGGTGGCAAACCTTTTTCTAAGGAGAGAGGTTGTTGTAAGGTGATTAGTGGAAAACTCGATGTTATGTATGTTTTAACCCATTTTTTATCCTATGCAGGTAGCTGTAGTAGGCCTACGTCGGTACGATTGCAGTTATTGCAAGATAAGTTTTAAAAAGTCTTCTAATAAACAATTGAAATACTTTTTTTAACTTATTTGTAATAATAGCAATATTTTTCTTTTACTGATTTTTTGCAACTTGTTTTTTTAGTACTTTTCTGAGTTTTTTCGCAATACTCAGCACGTGTTTAAAAGAAGGAAAAGCATTAGTGGAATCAGATGCAGGCCTGTCAAATGGGCGAAGAATGTTTATTTTTTGGAACTTAATTTTTTATGGATTATTCTTTTTAGAACTGGGAGCATTCAGACAATAGTTTTTCAGTTTGGAATGTGGATCAGAAATATGGATTCCTTTTAACATTTTTGTTTCAAAATAGTTTTGCTTTTTGGGTTTTTTTAAATTTTGTTTTGGGTTTGCGTTTTTTTATTAGAACACAGATTTTTTTAACCAACTAATATATTGTTGGTACTGGTGTTTACGCCACTCTTGTTTTCCATTTTTGACCAGGAAACTTGGAAATTCATGTATTTATGGTTAAACCCTACGGATTGTTGGAGTACAGAAGACGTTTGGTGACAGGATGAATTGAAACATCACCAAAAGTTGAAGAAAGAAGACATCTGCAGTTAGGATTTCTGACATTCCTAATATTAATTAAAAAAAAAAAAAAAAAATGCCATTTTAACTGTTAATAATAAACAGGCATGTAGGGGGTTAGTTTGTATTAAAAATATAGCATGCTTACAATATTTTCCAAGTCGTCTGAAGCCACTGACAACATGAACTGTTGCATTTGTGGCAATAGTCGTTCTGACATTTCAGTACTTTTTTGGGAGATATGTGGATTCAGACTACCTTTTAAAGATTGTGCTATTGTCATTTCTTGGTAACTTTGCTCCTTCAAGGTTTCTCTAAAAATTATAAAAGTTTGGATGTGTGTTTTTCCGATAGATTTGTTGATCTCTCAAAGGCATTATTAGTCTTTGCGCCACCCTCTAAGCAGGTTGCGTAACTGTTCCACCAGCCAATTGGGAACCTTGGCTTCCTCCTGCAACCTGATCTGCTTAGATGGTCAATCCATGTGTCTTCAAACTAATTTAGCAAGGGGCCCAATTTTTCATTGTTTTATGTAAAGTAGTCAGATTCAGTAATTGATGTGTAGTATTCATCTACAGTGGAGAAAATATCCTTTAATTTGGGTTTCTGTGTATAATTTAGTAATGGTATTAACCATAGATCATTCAAAATCAATAATAACTTTTATAGGACTTTTATTTAGAGTTTGCGTTTTTATCACTGACAGAAATTTGTATAGATTGAAGTTTGCTTATCAGGCAGTAAACTGTACACTAAAGGAACAGTGATGTTATTAATGTTGGCATGAATAGTGTATATTTGGCTGAAGGGATGGGGGTGGACTTAAAGGTACCATTCATCATCCAAATATCACTATTCTCCAGTTTATCAGGGTTACAGGGGTGCTAAAAATTAGTATTCGTTTTAGAGGGTTTTTATTGTCATGCAGAAGGAAAGATTTGTTAGTAAAGGTTACTGTTAATTCTTCAGTGATGTTGAGATCTGAGTAGGTTGAGGTGTTACATGTTGAGGGTTATTTGCATGTTGTTTTCTCTGTATAATACGACATAGATTAGGAATAGTAGGCATAGAACTAGCTACATGCCTACTTGTGTTTTGAGAACCTCCCTGAGCCACAAGGTTCATTGTAGGTGGATGCAAGGGTTTTCATTTTTTCAATATTTTGTTGAACTGCAATCTCCATTGCAGAGGCAGAGTGGTTGTTTGGTTGTTTTTTTCAACAGCGTCACTAAGACTTACCTCTCTGTCTGTGCAAAGGGATGCATAATACTGCACACACTTCCAATGACTCCTGGGCTCTGTTAATCTCTCTTTCCAATAAAGGTAGCCACCGTAGCTTAGTAGTCTGTTTCCCCTGCTTGATTTAATATAGTTTGCTTGATTTCTTGATGCTATTGTTTATCTGCAGGTAGAAAAAAAAAAGATAAAAAAAAGTTTTAGTAATTTGGTATATGAATGTATTTTCTTAAATTTTAGCTTCAAGGGAAAATGTTTTATTTCACAATATATATTTCTTTTTTATAATTTTTTTTATTTTTGATAAGTTTTGCTATGTTTTCTCTGAATTGTTTTTTGGGTTGATACCTCTGAAAAGATTTTGGATGATATTTGAGTTTTGGTCATCTGTTAACTTAAATGGGTTTCTCTGTCCTGTGAAAAAGTAACTTTCGAAGGTGATTTGTGGAGGTTGTGTTCTTCCAGATAGGTGATGTGGTATGGCTTGATCTGTATAGAAAGGGAAAGACAACAAAATTAGTTTGTGATTTGGTTTATAAATATGCTTTTGATATTATCCTTCAAGGGAAAATGTTTAGATATTATTTATTTGACATTCTAAATGTTGTATTGATTATAAAGTTTATATTCGTTAGGCAGTGCTATGTTTGCAATCACATTTTTTTTACTTGAAACCTGTGGAAGAAAAGTTATTATTGGTGATAGTTGTGTTTTTGTTCAATTTTACCTTCAATGGGTTGGTCAGTTGCGTGATCAGCAACTTCTGATGATGATGATTTAGTTTTTTTTGAGAATGTGTTCCTCCAGACTGGTGGTGTGATATGTGTTGGTCTGTAGAGAAAAGCAAAGAAGACGTGGCTGGATACTCTTTTTTTGACAGATGGATGGTTTGCATTAAACCTGTAAAAGAAACAAAGGGCCCAATTGTGATGGCGGACGGACCTGAGTCCGTCCGACATCGCTCTGGAACTGGAACCTAACGAACTCCTGTCGTCAGTTCCAGCCCAGCTATGAGGATGCAACCGAACCCTGTTTGGTCGCAATCCTATACTATGCGATGGGAGCATGTATTCCAAACAGAATGCATGCTCTTATAGCAAAAAGTAGAGGTGCAGTTCATCCCTCAAGGTGCCTGACACCAGGTGCAGTTATCAACAGGGGCGCACCATTGGTGCCCCCTAGGCTGCCATTCTGCGGCCTTGCACCCCTGGGGGCCCTGCTGTGGGCCCCCAAAGACAGTTTCCCAATGCCTTTCTGTGTCAGAAAGGCCGGAACAGAAAGGCAGTGGGTATCTGCCATCGTAAGCCCTCGGCCTGAAAAAATTGGCCGAGGGATTACTGCAGGCCTTCCAAATGGCAGATGAGCTCTCTAAACCAGATGTCAAGCATTCGGAACTCCTGTTTGTAATAATTTCCAAGCGACTTCATCAAAATTCGGAAATTATTACAAACAGGAGATTCAATGGGGTAAGGATGGCTCACTTACTGCATCGTAATCAGACCCAATGCTTTTTTCTGTGGTTACTTTTTACATACTCCTTTTATTCAGATATATGTTTTAAATTTGTTTAGTGAGATTGTGTTAGGAGTGATTTTACATTTCCGTTCTTAAATTCTCACACTTTATGTAATTAAACTTTTTCTTGTTTTACAGGTTTACTGGCTCCTAAAATGGAATTGTGACTGAATACTAATTCACTATTTGTAAGGGTTATGTCGTGAGCTTCCCTTTCTAATAGTGAGTTGGTGTGCAATTCATAAATGATTTGCAACTGTAATTCTGTTCGAAAACCAGTGAAAAGTTACCGACTCCCAAATTGGGGTGGTAACCCATTAACAAAAGGGAAGTAGCCTCCTTTAGAATTTTTTCCCTTTTTGAATGTAGAATAATGCTTCAGGGAGAGAAGGCAGTGCTCCAGAGAACCACTGCTAACTCTTAAACAAAATAATGAAAAACAAAATCTTTTCTTTTTTTTAAAAGCCATGTTTCTTTGGAAAACGCTTTTAAAAAAATCTTTCTTTTTTTAAATAAATGTTTTTATTTGATTTATTAAAATATGTATACAGGATGCAACCGGCCAACAACGGTATTTGTCTAATGGGCACATTTCCTATTTAAAACACAGCCCCAATTGTATAAGGAAAATGAAGACCATTATCACTTCCCAAGCACTCCCCACAGCTCAAACAAATAATATAAACTGCCAATACTTCTGCATCACTCAGGTTGGAGCTTGCTGCTGCGTCCATTTAGAACAGATCCTCTGGTGTCCGGCCAGGAGGCCCCTAGAAAAATGTCTTTATTGAAAGGCAGTCACAGACAGTTGGTCTGCTGTAATTTGTAGGTACCATCCCTGTGATAGCTGTTAGGTCATGGGACTCAGGGGCATATGTATCAAAAACCGTATTTGCGATTCTCAAATAGCGATTTTTCGAGAATCGCTATTTGAGAATTGCAAAACGGGATGTATTTAAAAATTCGCACATATTTTGCCAATTCTTAATATTCCTTAATTGCGATTAGCAATTTGCGAAATCGCAATTAAGGAATACCTTCCCATTCATTCCTATGGGCCAGAAGGCCCATAGGAATGAATGGGAAGTAATTCTCAAATTGCGAACTGCAATTTGCTAATCCCAAATTGAGAATAATTTCAAAGGTGCAAGGGTGTCATGATGACACCCTGATGCACCCCTGAAATGAACATGTGTGCGCATATGGCGCACATACATGCCCTAAGGGCATGTATGTGCACCACATGGCACTTTGAAAAATGACAAAAATTGCATTTTTCAAAGAAATCGCAAATTACCACCAACTTGAAGTTGGTGGTAATTTGCGATTTCTTAAGGAGAATTTGCACAACTTGGGTGCGTGTTACATAGCATTTAAGGAATCGCAATTTGCAATTCCTTAAATGCTTACGCAAAATTAAGGAATCGCAAAATTAGCGATTCCTTAATAATGCGATGCGAAAATGTCACATACATCGCGTTTTGCGATTTTGTATTTGCAAACGCTGTTTTTTTGCGATTCGCAGTGTTTGCGAATACAAAATCGTTTGATACATATGCCCCTCAGTGAGGCACAAGAGACGGCAAATATGGAAGAGATAGTACACAGGACAATAGAAATAACACAATTTGCATGAAAAACTGCATCTCACAGAGTCAGAGTTGCAGCTCCACCCACTGGGGAACCAGTCCACTCAGATAGACTTCCAGGTCTATAGTAACAGATAGACCTGTCTCACACTGAGCTCCTTTGTTTGGCTGAAGTGCTTGGTATGACTCCCCGCTACACTCATTAGTTCACACCGACTTAACTCATTCCTTCACCTTTGTCATTTTTCCATTGTTTTGTTACCCTGGATTTTGCCTTGTTATCTTTCTTCTCACCCTTTTGCTGAGTTTGTTTTCCCCTTTCAGTCTCCCTCCTTCCCGGTGCTGCAGTGGTCTTCATTTTCATCTCCTGTGCTGGTTTCACGGTACACCAGGGCCTGATTACAGCATACTATCTGCTTGCATCGAGTATGCCCCAATTGTGGTATTTGTATCTATTATTCCTTTCTGTGTTTAGACCGCCTAGTAGTAATTTGTGTTCTCTTACCAATAGATGAAGACCAAACCTTGATATGTCAGACTTGAGATACTGAGCCTAAGGAATCCAGTCCAGATCTTCCAACTCTACCAACCTACAAAAGTGTGTCTCTCGCATCAGCATCTTTGACCTAATACAAGGGGGTGGGCCAACATCTAGGGGGAGAGAGAGGGTCTGGCCTCAACATCCTCAAGCTTGCAATACTACGTCCGTGACAATAGCCATCAATTGGAATGAGTTGCAGTTTGCAACCAGCTTTATGAATATTAATGAGGTAGGTTGGATTGCGACCCCCTCTGATTCAGCATTTTGGGAACCAACATATTGGTACATAGGTCAGTTCGCAAAATTCCACACCGGTTGGAAAAATTATGACTAGTTTTTTAGACCAGTTTATTAGTAAATGTGGCCCTTATTCTTATGTTTTGCAACATTGTCATTCTATAATTTTTTCTCTAATGATGTAACCTTTACCACCAAATCTTGTTTTTTTAATACACACAGATTCAATTTCACATAAACAACAACATATGGCTGGCTTCACATCAGACGTTCCGCTCGATTTTGGCCACAAAGTTGGATTCTTTTGTTTTGCACTCTTTATAACCAAATAAACAAAAAGGAAAATGAATACATCTCATTGTTGTCATCAATCTACAGCCACTCTACACTCCCTTCCCTCTTCGCTAGGATCAATGTCGGCTTCCCCCTCAGTCCACTGATGTCAGAAACATGCCTTAGTTATAATAGTTACTGCCTAGCAGAGTCAGACAAACATTGCATCATGTCATGGTACCCACAGTGACGTGATGGTGATGCATACTGATTGCTTACTGCATTTGAATCAGTGTCACCTGAAGGGCTCAGAAGGCCCTGGGCAAGAAACATTTTTGTGTACCCTGCATGGAATTAAATTTAATTTTATCACCCATTTCCTGATGATTCATGTCCTCTGTGATACCATGCAATACTAAATTATATGCAGGGCCACTAAAATTATGCAGTAGGAGAGGGCCAAATTATGCAGCATGATTGAGTAAATGATGCGACAAGAAAAGGCAAATTATGCGGCGTAATGCTGTACATTTTGTAATAGTATTACTTTTTAATCATAATTTTTAATATTGGTAGTACTCTCTGGGCATTGGTTGCACCTCATTAGTACCAGTTTAGCATCCAAGTATAGCAATGAGCAACAGAATGATTTGCAGTCCATCTTTGCAAAGGGCCTGCCACTGCGCGGCATCAGGTGTCATCGCATTTTTATTGACCATTGAACCTTTTGAGCTAGAAACACATTTTTTTTTTTAATTTGTAGATTAAGTAGTAGATGATGGATTATGTGGCAAATGCGGCAAATTTATAATTATGCAAAAATCGCCGTGGCCTCAAAATCACCTAAATTCCAGTGGCCCTGATTACATGTTAATCTTTCACAAGATCACACAGCAGTTGAAATATAACTTGCCCGTTACCCTAAAAATCCATAGGATGACACTGGCTAGTGTGACTGAGGTAGGCAGAGTGAAAGAGGTTTAAAAAGAGAGAACAGACAGGTCAAATAGAGACACAGGGGACCCGTTGGTAGGTGGGGCCCTGGGCAATTGCCCACTTTGCCAATGCCTTAAAACGTCTCTAATTGGAATCATTTACAAGTTAAAATTGTGTAGCACAGTGCATGCATTTACAAACTATGCAGTGCACCGAGAACACTAGATAGTCTTTAAAATTAGCAATATTCATGTGAGATTAACACTTAAAGCAAGCTTCTGGAGCTCGGCATGCTGGCCACCTGCTGTTTGACTTTTCCCCTAGGTTTGCCCCCATTTATCTAAAGAGTTCTTTTGTATTAATGAAACTGTCGCTATGTAAAAGGAGTGGATACGGCAGCCAGACATACATTATCTGATTCCCGAGGTGTTTGAAAGAGGAAACAAAACTGCATGTATCCTCACTGCAATGCTTAGGTACCTCAAAGCACTTCACTGGCTCTTCATATGCATGTACTTATGTGCCACGTATGGCGGAGGAGTGTCGCCCCACTGCTCGCAGAGGCAAACAATAAACGAAATGATGTCAATTCAGATAAATTTTTTTTTTGGCCTGCGGCTGAGTCTTGGGGTGGGGCCACAGCACTGCAGCGTGGCAGTCTCAGTCTGGCCAAACCGTCATGCGCACTGACATCTCTCAGCCCAGCTGTGTTGCTGGGTGGAGGGATCAGCCGGCACAGGCTCCCAGCTCCCGATGAAGCACAATACCATTGCACTCCGCCCAATCCCTGTGCTGCTCTCATGGTGAGAGCAGCGTCTGGATTGGCCGCAGAGGAAGCTGGGAGTTTCAGCCTGTGCCCAGAGGAGGAGAATAGAGGCAAGCAGAAGTTTTTAAAAATTATTATCTCAGCCCCTTCGTGCTGCCCCCTCCCTTTGCTGCCCCACCACATTTTCTAGACGCTACTGCATGTATTTAGCACGAACCACGCCCAAGTCAGTGGAGCACTATACAGGGGCAAATGCATAGCCAAGGTATGATAGGAGGGGTAGCTGGTTTGTGAAATGTTGCTGCATAATAAGTTACTGTTATTCAGCTCGTTTATAAATGGAGCAGGTTTGGGAGCAATTCTGATGGATACTGGCATATCTTATGTTCCAGATCTTAGGTGCACAGATGCAGATGGACCGATCCCTAGTGCTTTTTTGCACTTTGTTGTCTTCCATCTGATTATGGTGGCTGAGAGTCACTGGAGACGGTGAGCAGATAGGCAGGTTGCTAGTTGTGATTGCTTTGTAGATGATGCAGCTGGGTTTAAGATGGTGCGCCTGGCAAGGGGACGCAATGGGAGTTCCATCAGGGTGGTGGTAGTGCACTTTCCAAATACACATAACATGATTAGGAGTGCATGAAGGTTGTGATGGCAATGGTGACTTGGAGGTCTGGAGCAGGAGGCATAGGTGATGACATACACAGTGTCTGAAACATGGAGTACTGAAGGAGATGAAGCTTGTATTCGGTAGTTTGAGGGTGTGTGGTGGATAGTAATATGTTTATGAGTTTAGATCTATGTGTTGTGAGGGTGCTATGTGCATATTTTCTGTGATCTATGTATTGGTGTGATTGTGGGGATGTGCAGTACAGGTTTCTGGGTATGGACCATGCTTATATTTCACCTTGTAGTGGAGCAGGAGTTCTGGCACAAGGTCCTTCCTACCCAACAAGCACAAATACGATAGCTCCTTGTCAGTGTTCACCTTTAGATGGGGATGGCCTGGCAGTAGACGCTCTGAGGCGTTGATTAAAATTGGGAGGAGACTGGAAGTGATGTCACTTCCTGTGGAGATGGATGCTGAGAAATGCAGTCATGTCACTTTTTTCAGAGATGGATATTGGTATGGATATTGGTACATGCAGTAATGTCACTTCTTGTGGTGATGGCTGCTGGGAACTGAAAAGATGCCACTGTTTGTGCTGATGAATAGTGGGGAATGAATGCCCACTTATCTGGCTTCTTCATCTTTGCCAATTTTAGCCATAAATGTCCGCTGGGCTGGTGGACACATCTATATTTGGCAGGTGGGTAGTCCCTCAGGGTACTGGAGTGAATCACATCGGTCAAACTCTGAATTAGGTCCTAAACTGGAACCCCTGAGCTTTATGTGAGGTTGCTCTTCCCGCTGACAGAGGTTCACAAACTGGGTATACCCCTCAAAATTATTGACCAACCCATTTTAAGACGCCAATTAACTCACTAATTTCCTCATTTCTTAAGCTCTCCAGAAAATCTTTCTTTGGCCAACCTTGTCTTATCACTTTAAAATCAATCAGAAGTTCACCTCTAGCAAGGACTGTGCTCTCTCCTTAGATTATATTAAAATAAGCAATTATCGTCTCTCTAAATGAGGTGGCTGCTTGTATATATGTTCTACTTAACTGCAACAAAGTGCAATGTAACTGCTTTCAGTCCGCAAAATAGAAAAAGGGATCTTGAGTTGGAAATATGAAATTGAGGTATCATTATGACTTCAGTAGAGCAGAATTTTGCCATGGAATAAGGAGGTATAAAAAGACGAGTTTCAAAAAATAATATTTTTCTGGTAGGATTTTATTTGCAACAAACATAGAAAAGACACTTTTTAAATCGAGTCATGTAACTACTTTGCTGGTTCGATTCTTCATGTGGTCATGTGAACCTCTTTTAATTTACCTCATCTCAAAAGTGTCAAATATCAGATGAAATATTGCTAGTGAGCAATTGTTCGGCTTACAGGAGTAAAAGTCTCTTTGTCATCGTTCTCTAAATTTTACCCAATGATTTAGGACAACTTTGATAAACTGATAGCTTCTAACAGGGTATCTGATCTCCAATTATTCCTTTCATCCAAATCAGTGCTTTAAATGGGAAAAAATAAGTGCGGGTACTCATTAAAATGAGCTAGTGGTGTAGTGAGGGGGCGGGGCTAGGGGCGGGGCTAAGGGCGAGACATGATGATACTTAACTTCTATATTATTTGCAGCACATACCAAAACACATCATGTGTTTATATAAACAAAGCAGGTTAACAGTTTCAGTTTCAGTTTTTACCGTCTTTATTTCGATTTTTCATCATAAAAGACACACATATACACAAAATTACATTAAATACAATTAGTGCGCCGAAGTCATAAAATCATAAATATTTAAATACACATACTAAACAAATCAAAAAGAAACAAGACAAGAAAAGTTAAGGCAAGGCAAATCTAGTTAAAAATCTCAATTAAACATGCTTGTAAAGACGTCAAGGGGAATTGTAAAAACATTTGAGCATAGATAAAAAATAGCAGATCGTCAATACTAATAAAATCATAGGCCAAAAAATCAGTGGGATAACACAGTATACAAGTTATTTGGGTCATG
Source organism: Triturus cristatus (assembly GCF_964204655.1). Lineage (NCBI taxonomy): Eukaryota > Metazoa > Chordata > Amphibia > Caudata > Salamandridae > Triturus > Triturus cristatus. The sequence goes on along the minus strand of NC_140583.1, from coordinate 298,672,210 downwards.
ATACTATGAGCTGACTGACTTAATCCTTATCAGCCAAGCCCACCCAAGGAATTTGGCCAATCCTATGGTTAGCCATTCAGAAGTGTTGGTTCTCAAGATGTACAATGCTTCACTACTCACTCGGGTGTTTAGTCTAGTACATATAGGTTTCAGCCACTTATTACGTGGTTCACAATAAGCAGTACAGACAAATAAAAAATGACCTAGTGTTTCTTTGCAAACGGTACAACAGGGACAGAAACTTGACTCCAACCTCTGCCAGCCACTAGTAAAAGCCCTCAGAGGCAGTGTACCTACACGGAACTGATGGTATAGTTTCCTATCTAATGTTTTAAGGATAACATCCCAGTATACTTCTTTGTTAGGTACTGCTTTGTGGAGCAAAAACTGGCCTGTCAAATTCATTTTCTCAGAAAGTGCCACATGTTCCGTTTTTACCATAGACCAAAAGAGAAGTTTAAATTCATTCTTGGTAGGGAAGGTTTGAGAACCCGGCTCCGACCAAAGCAAGGGAAGACCCATTTCGGTAAGAGTGTTCTTAATTAGCTTTAGCCACGGTATGTCACCTGCCCCTTGTTGCATTCTCACATCCTGTAATTCACGGGCAAACATGGCCAGCTCCGGGGTGGACCATATGCGTCTCCATAACGCCACCATCCTATAGAGGGCCTGGTGTTTAATGGTATGCATGCCCATGTCCATCAAAAGTGGAAGGACTGGTGTTGAGGGGGGGAGACTAACTAAGTTTCGAAGGAATTTATTCTGTATCCTATCCAGGACAGCCAGATCCACACATCCCCAAATATCGGCCCCATATAATATGGCTGAGCTGATTTTAGCACTATAAATTTTAAGTGCGGGCAGTACTCTTTTAGTCAGGGAACACCGCTGTACTTTTACTAGACAACCAGTCAAGCGGGCAAATTTCAAACAGAGTGCCGCTACTTGATCTTTCCATTGTAGCCTATAATCCAAGGTAACACCAAGATAAGTCATTACATCAACCTGCTCCAGTCTAGACCCATTCATTAAAACATGGCCCCTCAGTGGCTTTTTCTTAGTCAGGACCATGAACTTGGTTTTATTAATATTGATCTCAAGATCATTCATATTGCAAAAGTCCATGAATTTATTTATTGCTGCCTGTAAAACCTTCTGTGTTTTGGCCAATATGAGAGTATCATCTGCAAAAATTAAAAGAGGGAATTTGGTCCCACCCAGTGAAGGAGCATCAGTGGGGGTATCTGAGAGGAACTTAACCACCTGATTAATAAAGAGTACAAATAGGGTGGGGGCCAGGACACAACCCTGCCTCACACCGCGAGTTACGGGGAAGGAATCGGTAACCTGGCCCTGGCGACCCCATCTGACTCTTGCAAAGTTACCCTCATGCATCCTGATGGTAATTTCTAATAGTGCACTAGGGACCCCCATCCTTCTCAATGCTGCCCACATCTTCCCTCTGGGGACCAGATCAAACGCTGATTTGAGGTCCACAAATGCAGCGAAGATCTTCCCGTCTCTCAATAACACAGTTTTCCAATAGATCATGACAAATCTTAATATCTGATTAACTGTGCTAATGTGTGCTCTAAAACCCGCCTGCATTGGAGACAGAATATCTACTTCTGACATCCACGAATGGATTTTCCCTAACAGCATTCTGGCTATTACTTTTTGTAGGGCATCGATGAGGCTGATGGGGCGGTAATTTCCCGCATCAGATCTATCCCCTTTTTTGTGCACTGGCAAAATCTCAGCCCCTTTCCAGGAGTTTGGGATCCTAGTCCCTCTAGCTATAGCATTTGCTAAGATTAATATGTACGGGACCCAGTGTGTTTGATCATATTTGAAGAGGTCCGCAGGGATGCAGTCCATGCCGGGGGCTTTGCCATTCTGCACTTGTTTAAGAGCAGAAATAGCTTCAGTTTCAGTGAAAACAATGTGATCAAGTGAGGACACCTCAGACTGCACACTGGCATCTTCCCTAATAGTAGTAAGGGAGATCCGTTCCGTGTGGCTGAACTGTGCCTCGTAATGCTTGACCCATTGCTCTGCAGGGACGTGGTTTACTGGAGTATGTAATTCCCCCGCCCCTCCCCATTTCACAACCTCCCAAAATTTTTGTTGGTTAGATGAGGTACTTGCCTGGTATAAATCTAACCAACGCTGATCATCCCATTTGATTTTTGCCTCTTTTAATGCTTTCTTATAATTCACCCTGGCTATCCTTATATCCGGACATGATTTGGATTTAATAGCCCTTAACAGAGAGCTGTGGGCAATACTACAGGTCTTATCATACCATTTCAACCTAGATTGTGCTGGGACATTAATTCCTCCTTTTACGGGTTTGATAAAAAAAGACTTAATTTTACTAAAAAGAGACTCATGAATTGTCCCTATTTGGTCAAGTGGGGTTCCAGCCTCAAGTATGGATACCATCTGTTTTGTAGCCGCTAGGACCTCCATGGCAATCCTGCTAATAGTAGCAGTATTGTCTTGGAGCCCAGCCCATCTTACCCTTCTGCAATCATTTGTGAGACCAGCGTCTGCTGTATCAATATTTGTTGCAGGGTTCATGCGGAGACCCTCATCCACTGATAATTTTATTACCAGGGGGTTATGATCACTCTCGGATCTAGTGACTATTTCCATGTCCACCAATATTTTCCAAAACTCTATCTTTAACAAAAAATAATCAATGCGGCTCGAGTTTAGGGAGTTATCAAATGTAACTTTTCCCATCTGGTCTGATTTGGTCCTTCCATTCGCTGCACGCAAATCCCATTCAAGGCAAAGACCCAACCACTGCATAACTGCCTCCGTGACTTTTTTAATTGGAGGAATAGACAAAGGGGGAATATTCCAAATCTGATCAATTTCCCCATATCCCCCGCTATCAAGATTAGGAAACGGTTCGAAACAACAGTTGAAATCACCTGCCACCATGACACATTTGTCACTACTAATATTATTCAGTAGGGAGTCAAGTTCAGCTACCACTCCCGCAGGCTTCCCACCTGGTAACCCTCTAGCATATATGTTGAACAAACAAAGGTCCTGGTTATTTTTACCGGTTAATTTCAACGCTAGGATGTCATTACTCAGAGTAGGAAGTTCCGTGATAGTAATGGCTAAGGATTGTCTAATCCAAATAACTAGACCTCCTGAAGGGCGACCCTTCGATCCTTTACTAGCTGGTTTGTAGTAATTAAGGTAGCCAACCCGATAAATAGCGTCGGTTGACCAACTTTCCTGCAGGATAATAACATCATGTAAATCCACAAAGGAGCCCCAATCAGCCTCTGACGCTTTCCCCCTTAAGCCCGCTATATTCCAAGACAAGACTGCGAGGGTGTAAGTTGTTTTCTCTGCCATCTTGGCGGTTGGGTTGGCGACAGCCTTAGTGATCGTCTGTCTAGGGGTACCTGACAAGAATGTTTCCCTTATTTCCACCCTCTGTGAATTTGCGCTAGACACAGGGACAGTCTCTACCCCAGGGACACTCACATTATTTAAAGAGCAAGTTACTACAGCACTAGAACGCCCAGTAATCGATTGTTCTACATCATGTCAATCCACACCTTCCAGGCCGGAAAGGGGAGCAAACCGGTTCGCAAGGTGGGGATAAAACATTGGATAGAGCGGAGTGTCAAAATGGAATCTCCCTCTAGACCTGTCCCTTCTTGAGTGATGAAACGGGGTGTGGGATCTATTTGCATATAAAGCTGGATAAAAATAATGCAATAGTAAAGTTTGTACATCCCCAACTCTACCGAATCTTGGTTCCCTGCAAATGTATTCGGCAACCCAAGGCTCTCTAAAGCTAACCACCACACAATCCCCCTCAAGATCTTTCTTACCAAAACCTATCCAATCCACCCTCCTTACATTAAGTATTTCAGGATTTAGGTTAGGAGGGAGTGGCCGGTTTTTATTAAGCCAGAATGTAACCTTATTGTAAAGATCCTTGTGTGTTTCCCTCTTGCCATCTACAAGCGGAGCCACGCCAGTTAAAACAATTGTATAAGGCACTGACTCCGGTGGGAGGTTCACACACTGTTTCTTTGCGATGGGTTTGGCGATGGGCTGATGACTAATATTTTTGCCCCTAACGGAAGTTGAGTTTTTCTGAACCTGCTGGTTTTTTACATGCTTTGGCCTTGCAGGGTTCTCTGTAGAAACTGCTTTCTTAGGAGCGGGTACAGTTTTTTGCGGGGCCTTGGGTATAGAGGGTCCCACTTGTGAACTATTACCCCCCGCTTTATTGTTCATCATAATGGTGGGCTTCGGAATGGTCGGGACAGGAGGGGTCAGACCAGCAATTGCTAAGCTGGCGAGGATTCTGTCAGAGGTCGCTATATTATCCTTCACTAGCAGATCTAAGGAATCCATTTTTGTATTTAGTAACCTTGTCCTTTCAAAAAGAGGTAAAAGTAGAGATTTGAATAGCAGCTCAATTTTAGCCAAAAATATCTCTTCTGTAATGCTAATCATAGTCTCTCCTCCCCCTTGCTGGGCAGTAGCGTTAATATTGGGTAGCTGTGGGGGGGATGGTGAGGCATTTCCCAACCCCTCAGCTTGTTCCTCCATGTCCGGTGAGACTACCCTCTTGCGTTTCCCAGGGTTATGAGTGGGTGTTTGTTGTGGATGGGAAAGGGAATCCATTAGTTCAGTACTAATATTGAGATTTGGTGAGTCTGAAAGACCAGAATTATCCCTGGACTGATCTAGGCAAGTGGTCCCGCTATTTGGTAAGTTAACGTGCGCAGTATTAAAAGCATTTTCCTGGTTAGAATCCACTATCTCCACAGTATGAATCTCAGGAGCAGTTACCAACATTACTTCTACATTACTGTCCGAGTTCAACGTGGAAAGTGGGACAGGGGAGACAGCCTCATTGATTTTACCTAGTGAAGACCGCTTGCCAGTAATAATATCAAGCGAAAGGCGTTTTTCAACCAGGGCGATCTTCTTCTCTAATATAGCAGTAGAACGTTTAAAAAACTGATCAATTGTACCAGTGAAAGTACCATTAGAGGTTGAGACCTGAACTTGCCTCTCCTTACCAGACCTTAAGGGCATTTTTGTTATTCTTATTAAGATACAGCGGGCGGGGATATAACCAACCTCAATACTCAATCAGCGATGCCACTCAGGCCACAGTATTTATCCTTCCAAATATGGGGACTTTAACGTCACTTTAGACACAAACAGTAACAATAATAATTATACCAGTTAATAAGGTTCAAAAATACGTAATTAGGAAGAAAATGTTAATAATAGGGCCCAGCCCGGCCTCCTCCGGCCCCGGACGGCCACAGACGGTCCCGCCCTTGTCCCGGGCTTCTCCCGGCGTGCTCCCGCGCGCTCCCGCGCAGCGGCAGATGCAGACTCCTTTGTGGATGTTGCAGAGGTGGGAGGATTGTTGGGGGCGGGGCGATGAGGGAGAGCGGCCCAGGTGGAGCGGGCGGGGGATGACCAGAGACTCCTGGGAGATGGAGTCCTATCCCTTGTGCTCGCAGCCCTCAGCCCCAGGTACGCCCCAGTCAGCTGCTCCCAGGTGTTGGAAAGTGCCTCGCAGCGAAGCGGGACCCGCGCAGCGGGTACCGCGAGGCGTGGAATGGAAAACCGGCAAATGTCCTCTGAAATGCAGGGTCAGCAGAAACAAACAGCAATAAGGTCCCACGTAGCAATAAGCACTCCTCGCTTAAATCCGTGCTCAGATCTGTTAGGGGCGGGGCGATGAGGGAGAGCGGCCCAGGTGGAGCGGGCGGGGGATGACCAGAGACTCCTGGGAGATGGAGTCCTATCCCTTGTGCTCGCAGCCCTCAGCCCCAGGTACGCCCCAGTCAGCTGCTCCCAGGTGTTGGAAAGTGCCTCGCAGCGAAGCGGGACCCGCGCAGCGGGTACCGCGAGGCGTGGAATGGAAAACCGGCAAATGTCCTCTGAAATGCAGGGTCAGCAGAAACAAACAGCAATAAGGTCCCACGTAGCAATAAGCACTCCTCGCTTAAATCCGTGCTCAGATCTGTTAGGGGCGGGGCGATGAGGGAGAGCGGCCCAGGTGGAGCGGGCGGGGGATGACCAGAGACTCCTGGGAGATGGAGTCCTATCCCTTGTGCTCGCAGCCCTCAGCCCCAGGTACGCCCCAGTCAGCTGCTCCCAGGTGTTGGAAAGTGCCTCGCAGCGAAGCGGGACCCGCGCAGCGGGTACCGCGAGGCGTGGAATGGAAAACCGGCAAATGTCCTCTGAAATGCAGGGTCAGCAGAAACAAACAGCAATAAGGTCCCCGGTTAACTCATTACATAAAATCAAAGAAAAATCCGATAATATGTTAACATTTCCTTTTTTTGCAATAGCTGCCCCTTCTTAATGTCATACTGTTAATTGCTGTTTGGTACAATACTATATATATTTGAGCATGCGAGTAGGAAGAAACTGAAAATACCCCCACATCACACCAAAGCTCTTATGGCACCAAGCAAATGAAGCAACTCATCATGACCCTCCCCAGGAGATATCTGTTGTCTCTTCCATCAATCTATCCCTTCATCCTACCATTTACCTGCTGATGTCCACCATTTAACCTTTACATTCTATCGTCTATTTAGTCTTTCATCAATCATTCAGTTTTTCACCATTCCGTCTATCCACCCTTCATACCCAAACCTATCCATCCATCCATCCATCTCCAAACCTATCCATTCATCCTTTCACTCATCCATCTCTTTATCCACCCTTGCCCTCATCCAATCCTTTCGCTCATCCATCCATCAACCCTTTCACTCCTTTATTCTATCCACCGTTTCACTCAATCCCTCCTTTTACTCATCCATCATCCACCCTTTCATCCATCCTCCCTACCTTTCATTCATCCATCCAAACTTTCACTTATCCACCCATCATCCGCCCTTTTATCCAATCATCCACCCTCTTTCACCCATGCATGATTTCAATCATCCATCCACCCATACATCCACCCTTGCTCACTCATCCATCCACTCACTCATCCACTTACCCACCCACCAACCCTCCCTTTTACGTTATCTATGATTCTTTGTCGCAGAGCAGACATGTACAAAGTGCCACACATTTTCTTTAAAATACCTCCTGAGAGTGTCTTGATTCTCTCTCTCTTTCACTTTTTTCTTACAAAAACAGGCATACACACAAACATAGCAGACACACAAAAGACTCAGGTATGATAAAAGTCATCTTTTCTCTTCATCTACCATGGCTTTTTTAATTGCCACCAGGGCCGGACTGGCCGTAGCCTGATAGTCACTGCCAGGGGACTGACATGATTCCTGTGCTTGCAGGAACGCACAGGATAGTGTGAAAGTGATTGACAGCACAGGGTCTAAATGGACCCTTCTCTGTCAAGCACAGCGTGATGGCAAGCACCCGGACATTATTCAAATGAGCCCTGCTGAATAGCTCAGATGGGTCCAGATCGGGGGCTGCAGAAGCGGCACCTTGGCTGCCAGAGACACTACTTCTGCTCACTGTTAGGAAGGTGGATATCTGACTATGGTTACCCCCAACTTTTTGCCTAGTGTCTAGCTGGTTTTTCGACTTAGTTGGCCTGAGATCCTGCCATTCAGGGTCTCAGGCTGTCTGCTCTCTCTTTAAAATGGACTCCATGTACCCTAGGTACATACCTAATTGGTAAGGATCACCTTATTGGACCCTGTACAGTGTACCCTAGGTACCCAGGGTATAGGTGTACCCTAGGCCTCCCAGGGGCTGCAGCATGTATTATGCCACCCCTGGCCTGGCCTTCCAATCAGACACAACTGGCTGATCACTCAGCTGGGGCAAGGTCGTGTAATCACCCCTTGCTTAGATATAGTATACCTATATCTACCCTTAAAATAGACACATGTGTACCTGTGAGCCACTCCTATGGCAGGCCTTAACAATCCTGGAGGCAGAGTGCTTGGTAACATGTGAGATGGTGCTCTAGCATGAGCTGAGCCTGTCTGCAGCTTTCGGAACCATGTCCTTATAGCTGTTCTATGATATAGCCTACCATATACTCTTAAAGTACCTTATAATCTTAAACGGTTATGGTAACTATGGTTTGGCTTTATCAAAACATGTCATGTAAGGTGTCTAACACTTTGGAATAATACCCCTATACCATTTCTGGTGATGAGGATATTATTCCTCCCTCCTAGAGGGAGAGACATGTTAAAATCCTACTTTGCTGTTTAACTCTCACCAAAGCCTCAGCATCACAAAATGGATGCTGCTGCCACAGACACGAGTCTGACCTCCTGCAGCTGGGAGCCCTCCCAGCCAGGGAGGCCTGGACAATAGGTTTCCTGCTTGCGGAGGTGCTAGCACCTCCCCAGACAGATCTTAGTGTTTTGGGGCAGGGAGGGCTGAAAGGAATGAGACATGCCTGGGGCACACAAGGTGCTCCATGCATAGTCCAGTTCAAACCGGTGCTGGGGCACTCCAGCCCCAGCTCTGGCGCGAAACTGAACAAAGGAAAGGGGGTGTAGCCACTTCACTTCCTGGTCCCACCCATAGGAGGGACCTTGCAGGTAGCCCAGCCCACTAGCCCGGATATCAGTAGCTGGCTGAGCCCTGCTAAATTAGATTATCCTGAATCTGCAACTTGAACAGAAACTCTGGACCTTCGACATTCGACCTCAGGAAGAAGACTGAAGAAATCTCCCTTGTGGCCAAGGAGTGACCACCCTGGGCAACCAGGCACCATCCAGCGACCGCTGCTTGCTTTGCGACTGAATCCTACGAGGGACGACTGCAGAGACTGACCAGCGCCGAGACTTCCAGACACCTCTGAACCAGATCCACATCTCCAGCGAAGCTGAGACCCGTGTAGGCGACGAGGGACGTGGGACCGGCGACCTGGGAAAAGTGGCTAGTACCTGACTATCTTGACTTCCGAGGCTCCCTCGAGGCTGTGCTTGGGGAATTGAGAAGCCCCCCTCCCGAGCACCATCTGCAAAGAAGATCAGCTCCCCACACTTCACGTGTTCTGCGTGGGGCCCTTCTGCACCTGTGTTGCTCGACGTGTTGTCCGGTTGCTGGCCCGTTGGCTAGTAGCCTCTGCGACGACGAACCTTTACTTTCATCTTGCTGGTCCGGCTCCTCCAGACTGGCACCCGCTCCTCTGTGAAAGAGAAGCACCCCAGACCTTCCTGGTCTGCACCAGAAGCAATTCCTCCATCCTGCGTGGGTTCCGCTTGCCAAGGCTTGTTGGGTCCTGACTCGACTTCAACTCCGCCGACAGCAAGAGCCTTCGTGGGACAGCTCACCTCCTGGTCCTGGTCATCCTCGACGCCTCCTGGTACCCGTGACTGCTGCGACAAGCTTCACCTCTTCATCTGCATCTTCACGACATCGCCTGGTTCCTTCCTGGTTCCTTCCCGGCTCCTGGCTGGTGACCTAGACTCTGTCCCTTCTGCTTGCAGGTTCCTTCCTTCTTGATCCCCTCCTTGGGATCCACCGGACACTCTTCACTGACTGCCTGTCAGCAACTTCCTTCAGGCATCCATAGAAGTTAACGACGAAACCCGACGCAAGTTCACACCTATGCACCCGCAGCAGTGGGCTAGGTAACTTAAGTACTTCGGTGCTCACAAGGGTAGTGACTATCCTAGGGTCTAGTTTCCGAGTCTCGACTTTCTAGCTATACCAGAAGTGTCCTAAAACTGTTAATTTCTAACTGCTAGTAATTCTATCGACTTTTACGCATTACGCGTGAGTGTTTCCACTCTGCACCTGAATCCCGTGGGCCTCCCACTTCCTAACTGTTAGTAGTATAGTGTAGCCCCAGCAATTCCCTAGGCCTAGGCCTATCCTGTGTTCGTGACAGTGGTTCTTATACCACTTACTTAGTATATGGTTTGCGTGGCCCCTAGGGCCTAACTGTATTACTTACCTGTGTGACTTAATGTATGCTTAAATAAGACTGTGTTGTACTTACCTCGAATTTCATAAAGAGTGCTGAGGGTTTTGACTAGAATAAATACATTCTATTTTTATATATATCTGTTGTGGTGTCCTTTCATTTGGTATTCAAGGGATTATATATGGTATAACAGCTGGCTTCACATGCCATACAGAGTTTAGCCTAAGACTGCTCTTGTCCATGCTACCACGAGGATAGCTGGTCTATAAGGTTGACTTTACAACCAATCACCATAAGGGTTGTTTGGACTGATACAAGGTGTACACTAGAACTAGTGACATAATATATCAGGCCAACTTCTCACACTCACCAGCACTGCCAATGAGCCTACCTTTTCATGAGTACCGGTACTCTCCAGAACAGTAGAGAAGTGCCGGTACTCACATCGATAAATCTAAGCAGTGCCGGTACTCAGTACTGGTGAGTACCGGCCCATTTAAAGCACTGATCCAAATGATTTAAAAAGGAAAGTGGCTTTCCTCTGTGCAGCCCTTCACACTTTGTTATACAATTGTTGCGCGCTGCACTGAAACCCTTTACGGATCCCGCCCAACTGCTACATTTACACTTCATTTCCTTTCTTTAGTACTAGAGAAGATGATGAAAGCTGTTGTAGCTCAGTTACGCAAATTTATGTAAAAATTAAGGGGCATATCAGCAAGGGCCGGCGATAATTATCGCTAAGCGCACTTAGCGCTATGATAATTATCGCCGGCTATCCTGGAATTTTATCGCTGAGATAGCATGCTATCAGCAAATTCCTTGCGCTAACAGCCGAAAGTGAGATTATCACTGGAAATCCAGCGATAATCTCACACATTTTGGCGTTAGCTTGCTGATAAGGCAGGGCATACTTAGCCATTATATCCACCTTACATTGGATATAATGGCTAAGTCAGGGTGAAAGCAGGCGTAAGGAAAGTAGCGTTAACTGTGGTTAGCGCTACTTTTCTTATCGCTATGCCTGTTAGCGATTCCCTTGATTATTGGAGAAATGTCGGTTAGCGACAGTTCTCCAGTTCTTTTGGGACGGAACGCCCACTTTGCATCTCATTAGAGATGCAAAGGTGGGCGTTATGGGAAAGGGAGCTAAAGGAAGGAATCACGCGTTAGCGTGACCTTGCTGATTAAGCGATAAAATTATCGCCGCTTTTCGTCCGAAAACAGACGCTAAAGCGGCGATAATTTTTCATCGCCAGCTTGCTGATATGCCCCATAGTATCCTAAACCCCTGGGAGACTTGGGTCAATCCAGGCCATAGTGCGGAGGTGAATATTTTGGGGGAGATTTACAAAGATTTTGTACTGTGTTTGCATCACAAAAATCACGCAAAAAAGGCGCAAAATCTTTTTTCCCTAATTTACTTGTTTAGTGTTGGAAATAACATAAAAGTAATGCGAAGCAGCGCCTAGCGCTGCTTCGTGTTACTTTGCGCCATGGGGGCATACCAAGGGTGGTGCATGGGCGTTCCCATGCACCCACCCAAGGTTTCTCATGCTAAGCCCAATTTACTTAATACAGTAGATTGGGTTTAGTGTGAGAAAACTGCACCCTATTAAACTAGGCGCAAAGAAGGAGAAATGCTTACATTTCCCCTTCCTTTTCCAACTTAGCATGCGTGCTGCACTGTGAAGCAAACATACAAAGTGGGAAAAGCTTTCCCTCGTGTCTATGCATAGTATTTTGTACGAGAAGGGTGCCCTAGACTCACACACTCACACACCCTAGCGCTATGACTCTAAGGTGGTGCATGGTGCACGGCAGCTGTAATCAGCGCTGGTGCAAGGGAAAGGGGAGGAAAGAGCCATATCTTTGAAAATATGGAACTCTCCTGCTCCCTCCCTGTCGTGGAACGCAGCGCAGCGCAGCCTCGCAGGAGGCTGCACTGTGTTGCGTTGAGATTTGGTAAATCTCCCCCTATGTATGTTTTGGATGATCTAAGATGCAGGCAGATGTTGGGAGTGTTGGTCATCATTTTATTTGTTGTTCTGCCGAACTTATACACTGTTAACCATCTAGTTGTCCTGCAAAGTCTCACTTAATTGAGCAAAAAAGACTACCACCTTTCAATGGTTCCATTGTTTCCAAAAGATTCCATCTTGCAAACCAGGTTTCTGGGGAGCTCCTCAGGGATTTGCTAGTTCTCCCCTTCTGGCTAATGCATTACATGCCAATGGACGTAAATATTTCAAACATGCAGATAATACACAACTGCATCTGTGTATGAAAAGAAAAGGGCCACTGATCTCTCAGTTCAGTACTCTCTGCAGATAGATGATTGTTCACCTTTCCCTTTCAAAGCTCCACTCAGCCACATCTGAGATATTGTTCACGTGAGCTTCTGGCCTAGGTGAATAGGCCAGTGCCCTACTTGTGCGTCAGAAAACCTGGGCATCCAGGTGGACACCTATTTATCTTTGCACTTACAGATTTCTGTGGTGTGTGGGTATGTTTTAACTACATTGTCCTTTACTTTGTGAGAGGTGAAGACTGAAGTACTGGGTAATTTAGACCCAGCGGTGCAGGGGCACACACCCTATGACTTCTGGGTTCACCCTGTTCCGGACCTACAGAAACACAGAGTCTTCTGGGTGAAGTCAAAGAATCGTTTATTGGCTGCAGACCAATGACAGGTATCCTAGAAGTACAACAGCGTGTATGTTCTCAGGAGACTGCTGAAAATCATAGGAACGGACTTCATCTTAAATACGCTTTTTCCTGCCTCAAGCATACATTCCTAGGTTTTATGATACGGCAATATGCAAGTGTACATTACAAAGAAAAGGCAGAGTCATGATGACCATCCCACATTCCAGTTCGGCCAGCCCACAATGATTTACACAGTAAGGTTCAGATCCCACGTTTGATGTAAATAGACCCCCCAATAAACATGAGCATCTCCTGTTTTGGGAAACAAGTCATAAAGCAGGAACAAGCAGGTGTGGAGGAGATTAGCCAGGGGATTGTATAGAATGAAAGGGTTTTATGACGGGTCAAGCCCTGATGCTAATCACAGGTGGAAGGAGGAAGGGGAGCTCGTGAGACCGGTTTGACCCGTGGCAGCAGAGCCAGCTGCCCAGGTCACAGAGAAGTCAGAGGGAAAGCCCATGTACTGTGAGGCCCATATTTACTCCATTATAGCCTATGTGAGGGCAATGACAAGATGGCCACTGCTTCCAAAATGGAACCCGCGTAGTAAAGCAGAATAACGTGTACACAGTGCATTCATAGCTAGAACGATATATAAAGCACTCGTACATGCCGCATTTACCATTTGCGGTTCGCTAATACCAAGATAGACAGGGGTAGGGCCCTGTCCCCTACACGGTCCCGAATATTAAAGTACGACAGACCCTCCTTTTGCCCTTACATAGGCAATCACTATACTCATCTTAATCCGAGTCTAGGTCAATGTTCACAAAGTCATGGAGATGTTGCTGTAGCATCATCCTATTACTTAGCTCATCTCTCGATACAGGTTTCTTTACACATGAGGTAGCACAGAGACCACATATCGCAGGAGCACACTGTATACACAGGCAGAGCAGGAAAAGAATGGCTAAGATCATTCCAATGACCATCAGAACTTTCCATCCCCAGGCAGATATCAATTCCCAGAACCACCCCACCAGTGACCAATCTCCCTTATCCACGTGTATGGCTTCAGATATTTTATGGAGTTTGGAGATGGCTTGATACACTGTTGGAGCATTATCTGGTATGAAAATGCAGCAACTGGATTGGATGACCTTGCATACCCCACCGCGGTCTGCAAGAATAACGTCTAGGACCATGCGGTTCTGCAGAGTCATGAGGCGATCCGCTTGGAGCTCAGCTGTCAGATTACTAAGGGCACCAGCCGTTACATTGACAGTGGATTCTACCACACGTGTCAGCTGTCTCAGGTTCCTACTATTGACCATAGGTCCCCAAAACGGCAGGAAACCCAAGAAGAAGTCTCCTGCTTCCTGACCCGCAGTGTCTTCCTTACTAATCACACCTCTCACAACTCTGGTCTTGTGATAATCAGAGGCAGCAGTAAATGTCGGCGGTAGCAAGTTCGCAATATAACATGTGCCCGAGAAATCAGGGGGCAGCCATGTATACGCTCGGTCATGACAGATGAAATATGTGCCCTTAGCAGCCAAAAACGCAGGGGAAAACTGTGACGGGAAAGTGTACGTTTCAGTACAGTCACTTCTTCCCAGTTGAGCTCTAGGATTCTGACCATTACCCTGTAAGCAGAACCGACCCATGTGGGGTACGACCCAGATTGGAGATGAGATTTTTCGCTGTCTTTCACCCAGACTAATACTATACCCCGTCGCGTTCCATCCTACATAAGGTCTCAACTCTTCTTTGGGAATAGATGAGTATGCATTGATATCCCTACTCATATCGGCAACTCCTTTCATTAAAGCCTTATTATTGGTGATAGGTCTGATGGAACGCGGTTGGCGAGGGGAGTATGTATCTAGAGCATAGAGAAACATGGTTTGGAATGCCCATGACGATCCGTTGTAACTATACGGCAGCACCAGGTAGGGAATACCTTTGTTAATGGTATGTGGCATTAACCCACACACCCAGCAATTGGTCGTATTCATTACTAGTTGGTGCTGGTGCAAGAGCTGGATAAACGAGTTATTTACGAACTCTGATCGTCTGGTCTGTTCGTGCTCAGGCAAAGGGTGAAAAGAGTGAGAGGAGGCAGTAGAAAGAGATATAGGCTGTTCAGTGGGTGCAATGGGCTTTTGAGCGGAGAAAAACACAAATCCTACAATAAACATTATGATACTACACGATGTAAAAAGGCACAAAAAGACAAAACATTTACTTTTCATAATTTTACACATCCTTGCGTTAAAGTTCATTTCCTCAATTGGTCTCTCCATCTTAAAAAACTCCATCCTCTACTCGGGCCGCTCGCGGTGGATGAGTTTCTTCTGCAAAGGGGTACGCCTGCCAGTCCAGGGAAACGCCCTAGACCAACCAGAACCGTTGACCTAGCGTCTTCGGCCTGTACCCCAGAGTCTTGGCACCGCGACCCTGCGGCAGAACCCGGATGGTGGTTCGAAAAACAAAAATCAAGAAAGTCCTTCAGATGGGAGAGCAAAAAATGTCAAAAGGGAAAAATAGTGAGGAAATCTCTATTTGTCCATGGGCCTAGGTCTCAAATTATAGCGGAGACGGCCAGGTGCTGTTTGGTCTTGAAACAAGAGTTCAGGCTCAGTGGTGTCCAGTCGACTTGATGGTGGCACAGCTTCCTGCAGAATATTGTCACTCTCTTGGTCTGAAACCGTGCCTCTTAAGCGTGCGTCACTGAATGGTACAGAACGAGGTACAGTGTCTGTCCCTGAGTCGGCGATACCCTCCTTGACCCACTGGTCATATGGCAGAGGCAAGGGGACTACCTTGCAGTGAGTACCATGAATCCAGTGCTTCTTCCCTTTCACTCGCACTGCTGATCTTGTTGAAAGAAGAACAAGATGAGGGCCGATCCAGCGAGGCTCGTCGTTGCTCTTGCGCTGGAAATTTCGGACCAGGACCCACGTACCAGGGTTGATAGGGTGTCCAGGAGGTTCAGAGGCTTGGGGAAGGGTATCATGTACCTGTTGGTGCAAAACACGCAGTTTAACAGTCAAATCATACAGGTAATCGAGCAGTACTGGATGCTCTATTTCGCTAAATTTCGCCGGTCTTGGCACGCCCCATACATTAGCCGGGCGGCCAAAGACGACCTCATAAGGACTAAGTCCCACTCGTGAGTGTATGGTCATTCTGGTGGACAGGAGTGCTAGGGGCAGAGCGTCAGGCCATTTAAGACCGGTGCTCGCCTGGATTTTGGCCAGCTTGAGCTTTAAAGCTCCATTGTAGCGTTCTACTAATCCAGCTGATTGGGGGTGATTTGCAGCATGGAACTTCTGCTGTATCCCTAGCCCTTCACATACATTCTTCATCACTTTACCCACAAACTCACTTCCGTTATCACACCACACCATTCTTGGCATCCCAAACCTAGGGAAGAATTCCTTCACAAGGGCTTTGGCTGTGGATAGGGCAGTGTTATCTTTCAGAGGATAAGCCTCTATCCATTTTGAGAAAGCACAAACAACCACCAATACATATTTCAGGTTGTTGCATCTTTCCATGTGAATAAAGTCCAGCTGCAAAACTTCAAATGGACATGATGGGGGTGCAAAGTGACCAGCCGGAGTTGGGGTTCCCCCACCAGGGTTGTACTTCAAGCATACTATGCAATTCTTGACCACATTCTCTGCACACTTGGGAATCCCAGCATTCTGCCATACTGGAGCCAACAACTTGCATATACCTTTTGTACTGATATGTGCCATTCCATGTGCCATAGTAACCACTGGAAGCACATATGCATCAGGCAACAACCATCGCTTATGTTCTGTCAGATCAATCCAACAACCATTCTCATCCAACTTACCCATACTTTCTCTCCACTTGCTTAACTCTTCCTCTGTGGCTTCAGCCTGAAGCAACTTCACACTCTCTATTGTGTTCTCACACATTCCCACATCATTAACCCATCTTGCGGGACCTGCAACATACATTCTAGTCTTCACATTCTGTGCTGTTTCTCTCGCGGTCTCATCAGCAAACGCATTCCCACGTCCAACATCATCTGTGACTTTCCTGTGCGCACTGCATTTCATGATCGCGACTTGCAACGGTAGGGTCAGTGACTCAAGGAGATCATTCACCAACTTGCCATTCTGAATTTTAGCTCCATGCGACGTCAGGAACCCACGCTCCTTCCACAGTCGCCCAAAATTATGAGCCACGCCAAAGGCGTACTGGCTATCTGTGTATATGTTTACTCTCATTCCTTCAGACAACACACATGCTCTCGTGAGGGCGATTAATTCTGCTGCTTGGGCCGAATTATGTGGCACTCGTGCAGTTTCCACGACCGTGTGCAAAGTCGTGATAGCATATGCAGCAGTCGTGTCACCATTAGGGAGCTTGAAACATGACCCATCTACCCATAAAGTGCCATCACACTCAGTCAGGGGAGTATCTTTCAGATCTACTCTCCCTTTCGTCTCTTCTTCTGTTCTGAACAGACAGTCATGTTGCTCAATCTCATCTGAGTCTGTTGGAATAGGCAACAATGTGGCTGGATTCAGCGTATTACATCTTTTTATGTGTATGTGATTAGCTAACAGTGTAAGTTCGTAGCCTGATAATCGTGCACTAGTCAAGTGTTGTGTCTTGGTTCTATTTAATAATGTGTCTACAGCGTGTGGAACCATGACAATCAATGTGTTGTCCATTACCAAACCAGCAGATTGTCGGATAGACATCGCTGCAGCAGCTGTCGCTCTCAGACAGCTTGGCAATGCCCTCGCTACAGGGTCCAAGGTAGATGAAAAATATGCGCATGGGCGCGGTCTGTCGCCAAAAGGCTGTGTTAACACCGACAACGCACATCCATCCTTCTCGTGAACATACAATGTAAAAGGTTTGCTGTAGTCAGGAGTACCCAACACAGGTGCTGAACATAATGCCTTACGCAATTCCACAAAACTTTTCTGGCACTCTTCAGACCTTGGGATAGGATTCGGTGTGTCTTTGCATGTTAAGGCTAACAAAGGTTTTGCCAATAAGGAAAAACTAGGGATCCAATGCCTACAGTATGAAGTGATGCCCAAGAAAGCACGTACTTCTCTCTGTGTTTTTGGCACACTCAACTGTGCAATGGCTTGAATTCTTTCTGGGGTCAGTTTCCTTCCCTCCTTCGATAAGAGATGACCTAAGTAGGTCACTTCTTGTCGACAATATTGCAGCTTAGAGAGAGACACTTTGTGATGGAAAGCGGATAAATGGCGCAACAGTGACAATGTGGCTTCTTTACAGATCTTCTCAGTATCCGCAGCGATCAGTAAATCGTCCACATATTGAATCAGGATAGCGCCACTAGGTAAAACAAGTGCATCAAGCTGCGCTTTCAAAGCCTGACTGTATATGGATGGACTCTCACAGTAGCCCTGTGGAGCGCGTTTGAAGCGGAAGCTTCGGCCTCCCAGACTAAAACCAAAAATGTCCCTGCTCTCTTCTGCAATTGGGATACTAAAGAAAGCATTCTTTAAATCAATCACTGAAAACCATGCAGCAGAGGCCGGAATTATCGTTAACAAGGCGGTTATATCGGGGACAACCGGAAACTGTGGCACAACAATCTTATTAACCTCTCTAAGATCGATCACAAATCTGTAAACAGGTGGCTGTGAAGGATCCGTTCGTTTTAAGACAGGTAAAATCGGACTATTGCAAACGTTGCCTCTTGTCTCTTCAATCACACCCTTATTAATCAAGTCACTGACAATGTCCAACAATGCTTTCTGCCCTTCATTAGAGATCTTGTACTGGGGAATACGTGGCAGTCTGACATTAGCCTTTAAAGTCACCACATATGGCGGTATTTCCAAGAGGCCCACATCATTGGGACCAGTAGCCCAAAGGGCATCCGGAAGGGATGACAATTCAGGTGGCATTGTATTTTTAGACAAGTACATTGGGGAAATCACTTTCTTGCCTAATGTAAGTTGTACTCCTGAAGGAGAACAATACAGTGTAGCGTGCAATCTTTTCAACAAATCTAATCCCAGCAAATTCTCGCCACAACCTGTTGTCAGAATCAGGGGTGCTTTCAGCTCGCAAGGTCCAACAGAAAGTGACATGGGACTAGAAATCGGGTTCCTAACTGGGGCGCCAGAAAAACCTACCGAAACATTTATATCGCCAGACAAAGGTGCGCCAGGGAGTTTGGAATGCATAATTGAACTCTTTGCAGCACCAGTGTCTAGCAGAAAAGGCTCCGTTACATTTGCTGTAGTCACCTCAACATACGGTCCACTCTGATCCACTGGCACTGAAACAACTCCCTCTCTCTGTCTACGGCTGTCCTAGTAATCATTATTCTCTGCATCACCGTCCTCTGCATAATAATCATTATTATAATACTGGGCCGTATTACTAATCGCGTTAGCTTGCTGATCAAAGCTATTGATGGTATTTTGAGGCGGCAGAGGACGCGCATTCTGGGGAGCATTTCCACGCCCTCTGCCTCTAGGAGCTTGCTGACCACCCCTACCTCTTGCGCCATACGCATTACCGTTCCGCTGCATTAATTTAGGGCAACTATATTTATAATGACCTTCCTCTTTGCAGTATGAACATTGGTTGGGACCTACAGGGACACGTGGTTGGTAATACCCATTCATTTGCTGATTGTTCTGAAACTGTTGGGGTTGGTGATAGACACCTTGGGGTTGCCTATAATTATTACCACCTCCACGTGGCGGATAGGCCTGCTGTAAAAGGACCTTTGTCTTTAGTTCCTTCGTTTTCTTTTCTGTTCTATCTTTCTCGTCTTTATCTCTGTTTTCGTAATACTGTGCAGTAGCCAGTATTTGCGCTGAAGAAGAAACAGCCCAAGAACTTTCTGAATCTTTTAACTTTCTACACAGGTCAGGAAGTAAATTCTGCACGAACTTATCCACAAATAACCGTTGGCCACCCTCAGTACTCATATCTTGCCCACTGTGATCAATAAACGTTTCTTCAAACCTAGTAAAGAAGTCTGACACTGTCTCATCTTTCTTCTGCTTGCATGCAGATAACTTGTCCCAATTTACGCGCATCGCAGGCATTATGGTCTTCATATACGTGATGATTCTACCAGGCAATTCAGCTACTAAAGGTTCTGGTTTCGCACCACCAGTTTGTCTAGCATCAGCAGCAACAATGTTAGCCCATGTATCCCCTAGTTCTGCATTGTGATCTACATTACGAATTGATCCCCACAAAGGCTGTGGAACAACATTACCAAACAACATGTCTATGTCGGCCAGATTCATAATGCATGACCCTGCCGTCTGTGACAACTCTTTATAATAACCTGCAGGGTTTTTACGGGGATCAGGCAAGGACTGCTTAAGCGCTAACACCTCAGAGCGCTTCCATGGAACATGTACCCAAACACGCTGGAAATGTGCTGCCACAGCGGGGTTAGCACCGACAGCTGCAACCGCTTCCTTCCATACCGGGGGAACTTCTCTCATAGGGTATTGTCGCGCTTTTGCCTTTTTCCCCACAAGGACCTCTTGTTCAAACAATGACTGTTGACAATCGTCATTCCTTAAAGATAATACAACCGCAACTGCTTTATCTACTTCGCGGTCCACAATTATACCAGTTCCAAAATCAAACCTCACTCTACACAACTCCTGCGGGTTCGGATTTCTACCACTATCCTCCAATTCTTCACAGAGAATTTCGCACATTTTCTCAAACACATATCTCTGTTTTGGGGCATCCCATTGATGGAAAGTGTTAACAACTGATTCCACATCATACAGTGAAGGAAAAACGATCCATCTACGCGCCATGTGATCTATTACCTTTTTCTCATCGGGATTAGGCAATTGGCTGCGCAACTGCTTACGCTGTACACCAGGAGTTGCACCAGATGACCCAAAGAGAGGAGACATTAATGTAGTAACCACATTAGCTAAGCGCTGTCACGCTGAAGGAGACGCTGAGGCGAGAACAGGGGGAAAAACAGAGGGAAGAAAAGAGGATGTAGAGACAGGTACTGGAGTGGTGGAAGGAAGAGTGTTAGGGGAGGCAGTTACTAGATTAGGCAAAGTCGCAGGAAGTGCTGGGGCAGTTGGAAGCACAACTGGCGGCGCTTGAGAGGACTGCGCTACAGGAATAGGAACTGGTTGCAAAGCAACTGGCGGTTGCGGCAAGGCTTGCAGTATATGCACTGGAGGCGGCATATTTACAAGCTGGGGAGGCGCCGTGGCAGTTTGAGCATACGGGGGTGGCGAACTCAACAAATGTGACATCAGGGGATCTTTCTCCTTTTCTTCTAACTCATTCTGCTTAGAATGTGGTAAAGCTGGGTAACATTTGTCAATCCCTAACTTATGCTGCCTGTGTAATTGCTCACTCATTTGCTCCTCTTCATTGTCTTTAAATTGTACAGCTGCTTGCATTACTGACATACCTCTCTCTCTCTTATTCTTTTTCGCTAACTTAATTTCCTTTTGTTTGGCTTCCTTTCGCCATAAGCGGAAAGAGTCAAACATCGCCGGCCGGGCTTTCTTCTTAAACAATTTAATTTCTAAATTATCTAAAATATCGGTATCAAAACTACCATTTTGGGGCCATTTTAAAACACCATCTTTCCTGGTGTAGTGGATCCATACTTCGTTATATGCAATGGGGCCTACGCCATGTTTCACATAGAGCTCATAAGTTGGAGTTCCAACCGGAGGAACCAGACATGATTCCTCTAGCTGGAAATCTTTTCCACAACCCAAACAGAATAATCTACCAAAAAGTCCAGAACCAGGCATCTTTGCTCACTAGTCTAGATCCAAACGTCAAAGGATTATCGATTACGATATCCTCGTGAATACACGAGTCCTCTGGTTTTGGCGTTTGCAAACTCCAAAGTATTAATTCAAATGATCCCGAAGGATACCAAAACAAATGGGAGACGCTCCACTTATACTTAACTGAATATTTCTGATCGATGGCGTCACCAGAAGACTCTCTCGATTGTTTCGCTCTCTCAAACTCGTCACGGGTCCAAAACAGGTCGATTAATCAGGGCAGCAGTCCTTCGTAGCCGTCGGGACGCGGAGAACCTCGCAGAAAAGACTTTCGGACCACGTCGACATGCAGGGGTCGATGAAGTGGCGGCCTTCCTCCGGAATTTCCACACGAAGCTCCTCACGAACCTCTGGCTTGGACTGGTACCGCTGAAATCGTCCCGAGTTGGGCGCCAAACTGAAGTACTGGGTAATTTAGACCCAGCGGTGCAGGGGCACACACCCTATGACTTCTGGGTTCACCCTGTTCCGGACCTACAGAAACACAGAGTCTTCTGGGTGAAGTCAAAGAATCGTTTATTGGCTGCAGACCAATGACAGGTATCCTAGAAGTACAACAGCGTGTATGTTCTCAGGAGACTGCTGAAAATCATAGGAACGGACTTCATCTTAAATACGCTTTTTCCTGCCTCAAGCATACATTCCTAGGTTTTATGATACGGCAATATGCAAGTGTACATTACAAAGAAAAGGCAGAGTCATGATGACCATCCCACATTCCAGTTCGGCCAGCCCACAATGATTTACACAGTAAGGTTCAGATCCCACGTTTGATGTAAATAGACCCCCCAATAAACATGAGCATCTCCTGTTTTGGGAAACAAGTCATAAAGCAGGAACAAGCAGGTGTGGAGGAGATTAGCCAGGGGATTGTATAGAATGAAAGGGTTTTATGACGGGTCAAGCCCTGATGCTAATCACAGGTGGAAGGAGGAAGGGGAGCTCGTGAGACCGGTTTGACCCGTGGCAGCAGAGCCAGCTGCCCAGGTCACAGAGAAGTCAGAGGGAAAGCCCATGTACTGTGAGGCCCATATTTACTCCATTATAGCCTATGTGAGGGCAATGACAAGATGGCCACTGCTTCCAAAATGGAACCCGCGTAGTAAAGCAGAATAACGTGTACACAGTGCATTCATAGCTAGAACGATATATAAAGCACTCGTACATGCCGCATTTACCATTTGCGGTTCGCTAATACCAAGATAGACAGGGGTAGGGCCCTGTCCCCTACACGGTCCCGAATATTAAAGTACGACAAGACCTGAGTCTTTGCATGTTTGGACTATTGTAGTAACATCTTTCTCTGCCTTCTCAACTATGACAGCCATAGGCTACAATTTCCAGCTAAGGCTACAGCTGAATACAATCGAGGATGGATTGTAAGCTCCGGATCGACTGGAGTTTAGAAGAGGATGAAGTTAAAGATCTTAGGGGGGGGGGGAGGGTCAGAAGAGCGTCCTACAACTCTCGTTAAGTGTGAAATGCATGTCCACCTGGAGACTCAAATCATCCTCCACCCTCTTTCCTTTCAACTGGCTTGTCTTGGTGGCCATGTCTTCTGGGTTCAAATCTGTGGGAAGTCCTTCCATTCAGCTGCAAAAAGCTACTTAGATACAGGTAGTTCAGCCGGGCATCAACACCTGCTTGTGTCCACGTAACCTTTGGTTGCTGCCTAAACCATCCACACTGCTCCTCGTCTTTTTACAGTGCTAGGAGTCCTCCCTAGCTGTACGTTTGCTCAAGAAATGCAATATAACATAACATTTAATTGCACTAGTTATGGATTTTTATTCTGAAAGGGTCAATAGATAAAATGATGATTGTGGAGCTGGTGCAGATCGGAGCTTCCGAATCCCCTCTACTTCCACGGACGGAGTGATTTCACAGTCACACGCGCACACACACATCACACGCTGGTGGGGCCCATAACACCAACATCCATCCTACCACTCTATCCGTGCCATGTATAAGGGGAAACACTTTTCTATACCTAACCAATCTGCATGTACCCTGAGGTCAATGTGATCAACTAGTTGCTATAGATTTGGTGATACAACTTAACACTCTAAATATTCAATAAACATGACAATAAAATAACCACCCGACACAGTAATTCAAACAGAATATTGTTTATCTAAAAATTGTAAGAAAAGCCAATTAAATACAAGATCATTTTCTCCATATTTACCTATTCTTGCTAAAGTCGTTTTCTAAGTCAGAACCGGTCCTCAGCAAATAGTTAAAGTTCTCTAGCCGTCATGTAGAGTCACCGTCCTCTCCGTCAGCATCGGGACCTCTGATCATTGGTTCGGGAAGAAGTGGCGCTAGACCTCTCTAGCCTACTAATATTTATACCACAATTTACATTCCAAATGTTGCAAACATATCTTTCAGAACATTCGACTGGCGGAAATTATGTTGTCTTGGTACATTAAGCTACATCATTAGATTTTCTCATGTATTGATAGTTACAAATTCTGAATAGAAATTAGAAGTCCATAGCTAATTCGTTACTTTTACGGATGTCTCTTTAGGATAAAATGTATCTCATCCATGGGACCATTATAAGTTCATCAGGTCGGATTTTAAAGTTGCAACTATTCTTCACGTTCAGAGGCATCTGGCAACACTCCCAGATTTGTCGTCATGTTCATGGCTTTTCAGTTCAATCAGAGGACAGGGTCGCAGTCAGCGCAAAGCCTCTTTTCATATTTTCATCTACTCGAATGCAGGCTGCGAGTGGTGGCCATTTTACAGCAGGCCACAATGGTCAACTTAAGCGAAGAAAACACAAAATCATAATTATTACATAGAAATGATTATACAGTGTTATTCCCCTGCTAATACCCTTATGTGTATGTATTTATCTAGCCATTTGCGACATCAAAAGCCATTAATGCATATTTGTTATAAGCGCAAAACACAATAACATCACATAAGCAACATCTATACTGCCAATTTGCTCACCAACTTAGTTCACTTATTATTTTTGCCATGCAATTGCATTCCCACGTGTAATTCTTCTGTTAATAAGGTTGGTTAGACCAGACTCGACAAATCTTTAGTAATTACTAATTAATCAGTAGTACTTTTAATAATGACATACAAAAAATGAAACAGGTATTTGGTTTAAAAGTAAAAACCCTGCTCGCGCAATCCCCCCTTTGGTGATATATTATCACCACAAAAATCAAAACCCAAAAATCAATTTAATTTCCCCTTTTTGAAGAAATTCAAAATGTCTTCTTGTTCATTTTTAAACTCTTGTTTCTTTATCATCTTCTCTTTTTGTTTCTATATACATATTTTCCCTAAATTCTTCTAATTCTATCTCTTGTGGATCTCTTTCTGGTTTCTTTTGTCTCTTTTTAACATTTTCTCGTGTTATTTTCTTTTTATTTCTTCTGTATCTACAACACATGCACCCTAATCTAAGAATTAATAATGCAACAATTACACACGTTAATGGAAATAATACCTTACCAAATATGGTGCTACCTATTTTAGCTATAAAATTCTTAATAGCAATCATCTTATTAGTCATTTTAGTCCAGATACTTTCAGCTTCCAGTGGTACTAATTCTTCATGCAAATCAGTAATATTTTTGATATAGACCTTTAGATCTTTGCTTTCGTCAGGAATGTAAGTGCAACAATGTTGAACTTTCAGCATTCCACAGACTCCACCCTCTTTTGCCAATAGAATATCAAGGGCAAGTCGATTTTGCATCGCCATAGCGCGTATAGCAACCATTTCAGAATTTACCAAAAGAAAGCCTCCAGCGGTGCTTGTTGACAAGCGATCCACCACTGTTGACAGCTTCCGAATGCCATATGCATTCAATGAAATTCCCACTGCTGGTATTAAAGCTCCAAAAATATCTCCCACAATTTCTGTCCATGTTTCTCTTCTATAGCGTGTTAATGGATTAGTTTGTTCAGCATTTTCTACTCTATCCATGTGAAAAATCTTTGGAAAGACCAGGCCAACATAACATGTGCCATACCAATGGTCAGGCAACCTGTAATAAGCCTTGTTCCCACAAATATAATACACTCCCGGAAAGACTGGATCTTCTCCACCTCTAAATCCCCATCCGGTTGCAATAAAGTATGTATCATGGCACTCACTAGTCCCTATGAAATAATAATCATACTGGGATTTCTTCCTGGTAATGCATAGTTTGCCTTTCTGTGGTGCATCTATAGCCATAGTTGGACTGGCTCCATTTTTTAACTCTTTTTCTTTCTCAATGTCCCACACTGTTTCACTCATTTTATGTCCTTCTGCTTTCTTATGCATGTTCAACCTTCTTCTCTCAACCATGTCTAGGAAAGTTTTCTCTTCTTCTTTCAAATTGCAGGTTAAATTGTTTCTAAAAACATATTCTAATGTTAATTCTCTAGTTTCTATAAAAATCTCACCTAAAGTGTTAGCTTCTTTAGCAGGATTCAGTTCTTTATTCATAGGCAGTTGCCCAAGAATATTATCTACATTAGACATGTTATAATCTAATTTCCCTAATTGATAAAATATACTAATCAACACACTACATGAAATTCCATACGTAGCCGGAAGGTGATGATAAGTCACCCCTTCTGAAACAGAGGCAGGTAATTGCATACAGACGTAGCAATCCCTTACATCCATTGTCCTTACATATTCGTACAATAATTTTGAAAACACATTGCTAGAAAAATCATTAATAGACCTATCCTTATGTATATATACATTGCTAGTTCTAGTTGGAACTATCTTCTGTGAACTCTTCCCTATATTAGTCATGTTCTCAGTATGTCCTTCTAAAGTGTCTATAGTTACTCTAAAAGAGATCAGTAGAGCAAGCACGCTCCACAGTAGCATTAATAATCCTGTACAGCAGCAGCACATCTTGCACCATCTTTTCATGAAGGTACATCTACTTTGCTTATTCTCAGTGTTAGCCATCTTGTTAATTTGACCGTGTCTTTTGACTTAGCCTCTTCTACTCCACTACCGAACAGTTTAGGGCAGCAAGTACCCACCAGATTATTACAATCTATTAGTTCTTAGTTTACTTCTTCACTTTCTTCTTCAAGTGACTTCTTTGGATTTACTCAATTTGGATTTTCATCACTCTTCACTCTTTCCTCATCATCATCAAACTGTCTTAGGTCCTGAACATCCGTTTCTTCTCCAATGTCGGACAAGATAACTCTCAGGATTCCAACTGCTTCTTCTTCTTCAACGACTTTCAGTAAAGCCTCCTCTGGACTTCCTTGACTGTCTGCCTCTTCACCTTGTTCATATCTAAACAAATAATGGGGTGACCCAGTATCCCTCAGAACCTGGGCAGTAAGTTTATAAGGTAACAGTGGTTCTGTTGGGTGAAAGTATTGCTTTGCGCATTAGGCTTAGTCACGCGTTATTCGAACACTATACAATAATTAAACTGTAAACAACACACAAGACAGTTCAAATGCAAGGCAAATTCTTTATATATGAATTACGTCATTCATATATGTATACATCAATATTTCACGAATGGCCGTCAGGCAATGGTGTGATGACAAAAGTGACACAGTGAATAATAAGTGCTCGGTGACAGTGAGCGTGATATGTACAGTAGTTTAAAATCGAAATTATTCGAAAGTGGCCAGGGGGGTACAATAGTAAAGCTGCGCAATGGAAGAGTTCTTTTTTGGCGCAGATTCTATGCGAAGGTCCACAGAATAGTCGACGTTTCAACCCTAGTACTGCATTCTTGATAGGTCAGTGTGGGTCTTCATCAGGACTTGAATTAAGCGTGACGGCCTGTGAGTAAAAGGGACTAAATCAGGTGTGTTGACACTAGAAAAAGGAACCATGGATTTAAAGGTGGTAGATGACTCACCTTAGAAAGAGAAATTTAAATTTCAAAATGGTCTAGGTCTATGGAGTAGGTGAGTATCCGGCATGTGTCTCAGGATAGGGTTCACTCCAGCGGTCTATCGTGTAGATGGGCCTGTAAGCAATTACAATCCTTGTAAATATAAGAAGTGGTGGTATGTGTTTTAACGACCAACGAGATAGGGGAGCCTGACTTGCTCACCTATGTTAATTCACTCAGGGCTCCATCGTTGTGTCTAATGTTGGTGGTATCTAGAAGATAATGAATAACGGGGGTTTAGCGTGAAAAAACCATTGCATATTTGCCGTATGATGGGCTGAAATGGTGCACGGTTGACGCTCACCTATTTGCTTGCGAAGTGCTGTCTATAATCCAGACCCTTCTATCTCCTTAGTGTGGGTAAAAATGGCTTCTTCAGGCGAAATTTACTGTAAAGAAGCAAGGTTCAAGTTTAAGTTAGATAGCCTTGGATCCGAAGGGACGAGGTCTGGGAGTAAACGAGGTTGCTTAGGGATTCCCAATTACCTTATTCTGAAGAACTGGCAGCCGGCCTGTGGGTCCTGGCTCGTATGATTGAATCGTCAAGGGAGTCTGCGGTGAGTCTGCATAAAAGCCTAGTGCGGCGTGCGCGTGGACGCCGAGCGCTGTGGGTTGCTGGGCAACGGGTTGCGCTAACGTCGATGGACGTAACATGTTGTCAAGGTGACAGAGTACAAATACGTCATCTGGGGGATTCTATGCGCCAATTGGTGAACCCTGAGTGATGCGAGGCGCGAGCGTCAACGGACGTCACTGCTCGTCATACGTTACCATCGTAACAACGTAAACAAAGAGTGTCATCTATGGAAATCCCATACGCCGGTTGATGCGACGCTAGTGATGCGTGGCGAGAGCGTTAGGGTAACGTCACTTGTTGAGGTGACCAAGTGAATATTAATGTCAAAAATAGTGGAATCAATCCACCAAAGAAGCAGTGTCTGGGCACAGTTAATTAAGGATCGAAGTATACAATGAATGTTTGGCATGTACGGTGATCGATGTGATTCTGATCTCATACAGGATAATTGACATATGAACACTTAATTAAGCAGTCAGCATGGGTTTAAAGTCTCCATGCACAGTTTCAACATGTGCTCGGGTACAGATAAAAATAAAATTAAATTAAAAATAAAAAGATTCCAGTGATTTGTGCTACATTGTGCGGTTCATAGCAGTCATGCACATAACATAGACAAATTCAGGGACTGGAAAACAGTACATCCGTAAAGAAGTTAGACAGTTCTAAATATACTGAAAATGGGGGGGAAGGGAAAATACACAAAGTGAATCCAAAGTATCTTGCAGGCAGTTGTAATGTAGCTATGGTGGTGATCAAAGTAGGCCCATTTGTTTTGAGATCTCCTCCATCTCATTCAACCCGTTCTGGACCGAGTTAAGTAAATGGATCCATCTACACTCCTTGTAGTTCAGTGACCTCGCAATTGACCCACCCCTGTTGCTAGGGATAATCTTTTCAAGTACCCACCATGTGATGTTATTGGGAGAATGATTGTGTGAGGCATAGTGCTCGACCATAGGGGCTCCATGTACCTTACATCTTATCCTGCTCATGTGCTGCAGAATTCGTACTTTCACTTTCTGAGTTGTTTCTGACTTTTCTTCACCTTGTTCAGGCAGTGCCACATACGTCCATTCTGGTGACTTATACTTCTGGTTTGGTTTTCTGATTCTTTTAGTTCCTTCAGTTATTTTTGTTTCCTCTCCTTTCGTTTGGTTTTGACTTGACACTTCATTCACCTGTTCAGCTTTTGATGAGTTAACTCGTGTCAGTCGATATCTCAGTCTCTTTATCTTGTTGGGCCAAAGATCTCCTTTAGCATTTCTCTTTTGTTTTCCCTCTTTACTGTTTCTCTCTTCAATCCAAGTTCTCTTTCTCAGAACTCGTCCTTCATGTATCTCACTTTCACTTTCATCAGATTCTGTCTCAGTTGCCTCTTGTTCATCAACAATTTTCCCTTCTCCAACAATTTCCTTTTCTCCAACAGTCTCTTTTTCCACCGATTGAGATTTCCCTACTTCTGTCCCTCCTCGGGTCTCCGACACGCAATCTTCTTGCTGTCTACTTGTCCCTTCACCTAGCTTGTTGTCGATGTTCCCTACACCTCCTCGGGGTTTTTCCGCAATCTGTCCCTCTCTTTCTTTTTCTGTCCCTTCTTCTTCAAGAATTATCTCAGGTGGAACTTGTCCAATTTTCTCATTTGATTCGGGTGTCACCTCTGTTGGAATGTTCTTTTCTTTTCTTTCTTTCTTTTTGTATTCATCACTGTTAGTTGGGACTTCAGGCACTTCTTCAGAATCTGGACTCGTCTCTGAAGTTTGCAATGTTCTTTTCAGAATTCCTTCTGGTGGGACAAAAGTTTCTCTTGACTCACTTTCCCCCCTTTCAGGATTCTTTTTTCTTTTCACTGCCTCACTGTCTGCATCATCACTGGAATCTTATTCTTCAAAGTATTCTTTTCCAGTGCCGTCACTTGGATTTGGAACTCTCAGTGTGTGACTTGCATGTATCCAATTTTTCACTCCAGCACACTTCACAGCAGTCGTTGTGGTCAGAACGACTTGTCTTGGCCTTCCCCACCTTGGAACCAGGCAATTTCTTCTTCTGTGGACTTACCCAGTCCCCTGGGCTCAGATCATGGGCTGGCTTCTTTTCAAGTGTGGTGGCGTCTTCTCCAACCTGGTGAAACACAGAATGAACTGCGTCAGCCAGGCCTTTACAGTAATCCAAATTCATGTCATCAGTTATAGTCATCAGCTTGTTGACTGGTACAAACGCATGTCTCATAGCACGTCCCATGATGATTTCATGTGGACTCAAACCTGTTGTTCTGTCTGGAGTAGACCTAATTGTCATCAGGACTAGAGGCAAGACATCAGGCCATTTCATTCCTGTGGCCAAGCACATTTTGCCAATTCTGTTTTTGATGGTACCATTCATTTGTTCAACCACACCAGAAGCTTCTGGTCGGTAAGCACAATGTAGCTTCTGCTGTACACTTAATGCTTCACAGATCAAACCCATGATTTCATTATAAAAGTGTCCTCCTCTGTCTGATTCAATGGTCACTGGGAACCCATACCTTGGGATGAATTCTCCTAACAGTAGCTTGGCCACTGTTATCCCATCATTTCTTCTTGTTGGAAATGCCTCCACCCACCTGGAGAACAAACAGACTACCACCAGGACAAACCTTAATCTATTGACTTGGGGCATTTCAATGAAGTCTATCTGCATTCTGGTGAAGGGTCCTCCCTCCCTGCCTATTGTACCTAGGCTCACCACTGTTCTCTTTCCAGGATTGAATTGCTGACATATCAGGCATCTCTGACAGAGACTCTCTGCTATCAGCCTGAATTTTGCATTGTACCAGGTTTGCTTATAGGCCCTTATCATAGCATCCCTTCCCAGGTGTCCCTGGCCATGATACATCCGTGCCATTGTTGACAACATGCTATTGGGCATGACTGGTCTTCCATCCCTATAGACCCACACGTGGTCTTTTTCCCTTGGTGCACAACCTGCTTTCACCCAATCTTTCATTTCCTCATCTCCTGCCTCATCCTGCAACTGCTTCACTTCCTCCCATGTTCCCACCACATTAGTAAACATTAAGGAACAAGAAGACATTTCCCTTTCCTTACTCCGGTTAATGGAGTGATTATTCCTTGCACAATACTGTGCTATGTCATTGGCGAATTTGTTCCCAAGGGTGACGAAATCATCACCTTGACTATGAGCAGCACATTTTACAACTGCTAGTTCTTTAGGCAGCTGTATCGCCTCAAGCAATTTTCCAACCACTTCAGCATTCTTTATGAGAGTTCCACTTGAGGTCAGGAAACCTCTTTGTAGCCATAACTGGCCAAAATCATGGACAACTCCGAAGCCATACTGGCTGTCAGTCATTACAGTCACTCTCACATTTCTTCCAATCTTGCAAGCCTTCGTTAGTGCCACCAATTCAGCTACTTGAGCGGATTTAACTCCTTTCATAGGTGATGCTTCCACAACTCCTGAAACTGTACACACAGCATATGCAGCACTCAGCATTCCTTCGTCAGTTCTCAGACAAGATCCAGCCACAAACAACACATGATCACTCTCAGGCAGTGGCAGATCTCTTATGTCTGGTCTTGGTTTTGTACAGTAATCAAGCACATCCAGGCAATCATGATCAACATCATCTCTTACTCCCACACTTTCAGCATCTGGCAACAGCGTTGCTGGATTCACATTCACGCATCTCTCAAGACTCACATTGGATGCACCAAGAATGACTTTCTCATATTTAGTCAGCCGACTATGTGACATAAACTGTGTCCGGCTCCTTGTTAAAAGGATTGCCACATCATGAGGTACGAATACCCATACAGGATATCCCATTATAATTCCCTCACTTTGTTCCAGACTTCTGCATGTAGCAGCTACTGCTTTCAGGCAACCTGGTAAACCCACAGCTACTGGGTCAAGTGTTGATGAGAAGTACGCAATTGGCCTCCTCAGACGTCCATGTTTCTGGATTAACACTGAAAGTGCACATCCATTCCTCTCACTACAGTACAGCTCAAATTCTTTTTCGTAATCTGGCATTCCTAGGGCTGGAGCTTCACATAGTCTGTTCTTTAATTCTTTGAATGCTGCCATTTCTTCTGGGTTTAATTCCAATGGGTCATTCCCCTCACTTTTTGTCATTTTAATCAGTGGCTTGGCAATCAAGGAAAAGTTACTTATCCACTGACGACAATAACCAACCATTCCCAGGAACATTCTCACTTCTCTTTGTGTCATTGGGGCTCTCATCCCTCTGATGATTTTAATCCTGTCAATGGTCACTTTTCTCAGGCCTTTCTCAATATTATGTCCCAGATACTGGACTTCTCTCTTGCAGAATTGCAATTTTGCTGGAGATACTTTTAATCCTCCATCTGCCAAATGATTCAGTAAAGCAATGGTGTCTACTTCACAAGCTTCACTTGTTTTTGATGCCACAAGCAGGTCATCAATGTACTGGACCAAGACTGAGTTTTCAGGCATTGTTAAACTCTCCAGAGATTTCTTCAGCAATTGATTAAATATCGAAGGGCTCTCTGTAAACCCCTGTGGAATTCGGCACCATGCCAAAATTCGCTCTCCAAATCTAAATGCAAAAATCGGCTGGCTGTCATGATGCAACGGGATTGAAAAGAAAGCATGTCACAAATCAATTACTGTGTACCATTCTGCATCATGGGGAATCTGATACAAAATCACTGATGGATTTGGCACAATGGGACAGCATGACACAACAATCTTGTTAATTTTTCTCAAATCCTGTACTATTCTGAACTTTCCATTGGGTTTCTTCAGTCCCATTATAGGTGAATTACATGGGCTGCTCAATATTTCCCTTAACACCCCCTGCTGGACCATTTTTTCAATTATAGGTGTTATTCCTTCAATTATCTCAGGTGTCAGTCTGTATTATGGGATGTTTGGGTAAACTATTCCATCTTTTACAGTAATTTTTACTGGATCTACATTTCTCATCAGGCCCACATCTTCTCCAGTAAAATCCCAAACTACTGCTTTTACTGTCTGTTTTAATTCTAGGGGTAATCCATCTGGATTGAACACAGCATATGTTCCAATAGCCTCACTTTCCCTGTTATCTAGGGTCATTCTGTATAGGACATCCTCATCTGGTGTCTCAAAGGTTATTCCATCTGGGGTACAGAAAATAGTGCAATTCATCTTGCACAGCAAATCCCTGCCTAACAAGTTCACAGGACTGGTGTCACACACCACGAATCGGTGCATGTCTGAGAATTTCCCTATTCTAACCCTTACTGGTTCAGTAAGATGAGTTTTGATCTGTGTGTTAGACACACCAACTACTTGGATTGCTTCATCCGAGAGAGGAAGATTCTTTATATCAGCTGACCTGACAGTTGATCTCGTAGCTCCTGTGTCAACTAGAAAAGTAACACTTTCACCATTGATTTTTCCATCTACAAAAGGTCCTGCCTGGTCTATTTCTAGAGTTGCGCCAAGTACGCACTCTTCCTCCTCTCTTCGGCACCGTCAGAAGTCACCCTCAGAATCACTTCCCTCATTCCTTAGCCAATATTGTGATACAGTGCTTGCGTGTTTTGACTTGTTTACCTGTTCTTCATTGTAGAACCCCGAATCCTGGCTGTACTTCTGGGATCCTCTGTTTTGTGGCAAGGGCGGTTTTGGCACCTGATTCTGCTGCTTAACAGCCTTCTGCTGTTGCTGCTGCTGCTGACCACACCCCTCACTGTGCACCTGTGAATTCAATGATGGATTGTCATCGTTAGCAGACGGTGGATTCTTACACTCGGATTTCCAGTGCCCTAATTTTCCACAGTTGTGGCAGGGAAACCTTTTCTTTGCTTCCTCAATATTGCCTTTCCCTTTTCCTGGGCCAAATCTGGGTTTATTTCCTGGGTTATTTGCTTGTTCAACCAACTGAGCTTCCTGTCTTTCTGCAACTTTCACCTGTGCCCACATTGCCTTTTCTTTCAGTTTTCTCTGCTTTGCCTCAATCTCATCACTGAAGTATTTTGCATGTCTCAGGATCTCATCAATCTTTTTGCTCTGCCAGTCTACGGTATGCTGCCTTATCATTTCACTGATTTCAGGTCGTAAGCCATACACAAATCTATATACAAAATGGCTCAGATCCTTGTCACCCAGATGTTCATCTCCACTGAACTGTTTGAAAGCTAGTATTAGTCTTTCATAGTAAGCATGGACTGATTCTTTCACTTCTTGATGTGTTCGATCTATCTTAACCCAGTCTGTTTCCTTGGGGGGTACCTTATTTTTCAGGAAAGCCATAACCTGCTCATACTTTTTCATGACCTCCGGGTCTGGAGCTCCTGTCTTGGGATCTCTCGGGTATTCTTTAGTGGACCAGTCTATGACTATCTTACATTCTGCCCACAAGTCTGCTGGTACAATTATATCAAACAGACTATTCAGGTCAATCCACAGCACTTTTGACAACTTCACAAATCTGTCAACCTGTCTATACCACTCGACGGGCTTCTCTCTCAGCCGAGGGAAATCATTTGTAAATGACAAAATATCTTGTCTGGTCCATGGGACATGTACGTACCCTCCTCCTGGAATGCCCTCATGGGATAAGCTGTCACTGTTT
Source organism: Triturus cristatus (assembly GCF_964204655.1). NCBI lineage: Eukaryota > Metazoa > Chordata > Amphibia > Caudata > Salamandridae > Triturus > Triturus cristatus. Next base: position 298,637,727 of record NC_140583.1, on the reverse strand, counting down.
TCTCCTTTTCTTTCATAGGGAATGTTGAGTAAGTTCTGTCTGCTGCATCTTCTCGTTTTCTATACCATCTATCTTTCCATCTCTCCACATCTCCCCATTTTCGCAGCAAAGCACTCATCTCCTTAATCTGCCCTGTTCGGCCTGCATTATTCAGATTCTCAATGTCCTTATCTGTAAAATCCACTGGGTAAGGCTTTTGTAAAGCTTTTACCTTGTCCATGTCAATTCCCATTTCACTGGCTATTCCTTTCAACCTGTCATGTATGTTCTTTGCTCTCCATGTGATGCTCTTGCACAAAAATAGTATTTCCCCATCCTGATAATTTTTCAGTGTTTCTGTAGGAATTGTTCCTACTATTAGCTCCTCTAATTCCATACGTAGTCTAGCTACATCAATTGCCTGGGATTCCTTTTCTTTCCCCTGCAAAACTTTCAGCCAATCATTCAAATCTTCAGCAGTTATCCCCGTGGATTTTTCTGCACCCACTGGTTCTGTCACTCTTTGTAGTTCTAAGATCGATCCTCCAATCATTCTGTTCCCTTCCACACAACCGGAATTCAAACCCGAGTTAGTCTGCACATTCATCTCTCCTCCACATATGGTATGCCTCCACTGATTTTCTCCTGATCTCCACTGATTTTCTCCTGATCTCATTTCTGTCTGTTCTGAAGGAACAACCAATCTGTTGCCTACATATGGAACTGTTAAACCACCTTCACCCGTCCTCTGCTTCTCAAAAACAGGCATAACCGGACCTATTGTTACAGGCACCGTAACTGCTTCAAGATTTTTAGTCAGTTCTCTGATTTTCTCTGTCAGTTCAAATGTGGTTCTTGCTAGTTCTCTGGTCTTTTCATCCTCAATTTCATTTTCCCTTTCTCTCTCTCTCTCTGCAAGAGAACTACTGCTTTTCAACTCAGGGGTCATGACTTCTGTCTTTATAATCCGCAGGGTGTCTCTCATTGGGGTAACTGATTTTCCTACTTCTGGTTCTCGTCTATACGGGGGTGGTCTTTTGTAGAACATGTCATCTAAGACATCGTCATCAGACTCATTCGCCCCATACCTCCTTGTTTCTACATTATGTTCTTTCTCTGTACACTTTTTCCCTTCTGTCTGTTCTGCAGCTCTTACAGGATATAATCCCTAAGTCATACTGGCATCTCGCCATCTTCTCATCCGATCATGATGAGTTTCGCGATCATACTTTCGCCCGAACATGTACCTGTAGTTTCCACCACTCCTCTGCTTTTCCCGCTCATGCATTTCATCTTCCCATTCAGTCAACGCCTCAAACTGCGTCGGCCTAGGCCGAGGCTCTAGATTCATCATCCTCTCCCGTAAGTTTCTCAATATGGCCAGATTAAATGAGCCATGTTCTGGGAAAGCTAAAACTCCATCCTCTTTGGTGTACTTTGCCCAATTGTCTAACCAAATACAGGTATGATACCCATATTTTGCAACCATGAAGGATGCGGGGGTTCTTATCGTAGGAAGTAACTGTCCTTCCCTAGTCACAATATCCTTATCCTTGTCAAACCAGGTCTTAACCTTACTAAACAAGGATTTCTTTTTCTTTTCCTCAGCGTGGTAATAAATTTTCTTGTTTTCCGCAACCCTTTAGTCTTTTCTACAACTGTACGATCTCCTGTCCAATTGCAGCGCGACTCACACTAACGCACCAATCCGGAGCGTTTACGTCACTGACTCAGTCCACGAATCCCAGCGCGACTCACACTAACGCACCAATCCTGGAGCGTCTACGTCACCCTGTATGTCTCCCAATCCTTGCGCGGCGTACACCAGCACACCAATCACTGTGCTTCCACCGTTCTAACCCACTGGCCAATCACAGCGCGGTCTTCCTGACGTCAGCAGTCGCTGCAGCAGCTTCTGCTCCTGTCTCCTGTCTCTCTCGTCTACCCCTCCTTTATAAAACTACTCGGTAGACTTTGTTTCAACTTCTACGAGTCTGTTAGTTACAACATACAAACATCTCCATTGTCTGCTTCGCTAGCCACAGAACAGCAAAAGACCTTTCCCACGAGAATTCCGCCTTTCCTGAGAGCAGCGCTTACCTTTGCCCTTCTACGGAATCGTTACTTCCGTTGATAAAGTAGCACATCCCTCTACTTTACCCTTCTAGCAAGCACCAATTAACTGTTCTCTCCGGAATGCTCCTAAGAGTTTCACAATTAACCAGAATGCCTTCTCATTCACGCACTTTCACACCAGAAAATGTAGTACATTCACACAGAATCCTGTCTTTCCCGAGAACAGCGAACAGTCTGTCCTACTACAGAATTATATCACACGTTAACAAAGCAGCGCTTACCTCTGCTCTGTCCTTCTAACGAGCTCAGAGAATACCTATTACCTTTCTAATGATAAGCGTTATCGGCATGCCATAAGGATCCCTGCTACTTAAGACCAGAACTTCACAGGTAACCTTCGCTATCATATACACTTCTCTCACACAGAAAATACGTCTCTAATGGCAACACACGGCGATGCTACCTCATCAAACCCAGACAATGCGACGGGCAACTTCAATTATCACACGTTTTTCCCTGTCTACATACAGGGCCAACAATCCCGCCTCTTCCGAGAGCAGCGCTTCCCTCTGCCCTACTACGGAACTGTCACCGACTTCCTACGTCCCAGAAGCCGTACACACTACATAAAACTCAATACGACTTCAACATATAGTGTTAGTACATATATCAATATCAATCAATAATCAATAAGCTTATATACACGCAAATTCACCAGATCAAGACAATAGTTAACCATCATTCTGCTACCAAGAAACTGGTGCAGATCGGAGCTTCCGAATCCCCTCTACTTCCACGGACGGAGTGATTTCACAGTCACACGCGCACACACACATCACACGCTGGTGGGGCCCATAACACCAACATCCATCCTACCACTCTATCCGTGCCATGTATAAGGGGAAACACTTTTCTATACCTAACCAATCTGCATGTACCCTGAGGTCAATGTGATCAACTAGTTGCTATAGATTTGGTGATACAACTTAACACTCTAAATATTCAATAAACATGACAATAAAATAACCACCCGACACAGTAATTCAAACAGAATATTGTTTATCTAAAAATTGTAAGAAAAGCCAATTAAATGCAAGATCATTTTCTCCATATTTACCTATTCTGGCTAAAGTCGTTTTCTAAGTCAGAACCGGTCCTCAGCAAATAGTTAAAGTTCTCTAGCCGTCATGTAGAGTCACCGTCCTCTCCGTCAGTATCGGGACCTCTGATCATTGGTTCGGGAAGAAGTGGCGCTAGACCTCTCTAGCCTACTAATATTTATACCAAAATTTACATTCCAAATGTTGCAAACATATCTTTCAGAACATTCGACTGGCGGAAATTATGTCGTCTTGGTACATTAAGCTACATCATTAGATTTTCTCATGTATTGATAGTTACAAATTCTGAATAGAAATTAGAAGTCCATAGCTAATTTGTTACTTTTACGGATGTCTCTTTAGGATAAAATGTATCTCATCCATGGGACCATTATAAGTTCATCAGGTCGGATTTTAAAGTTGCAACTATTCTTCACGTTCAGGGGCATCTGGCAACACTCCCAGATTTGTCGTCATGTTCATGGCTTTTCAGTTCAATCAGAGGACAGGGTCGCAGTCAGCGCAAAGCCTCTTTTCATATTTTCATCTACTCGAATGCAGGCTGCGGGTGGTGGCCATTTTACAGCAGGCCACAATGGTCAACTTAAGCGAAGAAAACACAAAATCATAATTATTACATAGAAATGATTATACAGTGTTATTCCCCTGCTAATACCCTTATGTGTATGTATTTATCTAGCCCTTTGCGACATCAAAAGCCATTAATGCATATTTGTTATAAGTGCAAAACACAATAACATCACATAAGCAACGTCTATACTGTCAATTTGCTCACCAACTTAGTTCACTTATTATTTTTGCCATGCAATTGCATTCCCACGTGTAATTCTTCTGTTAATAAGGTTGGTTAGACCAGACTCGACAAATCTTTAGTAATTACTAATTAATCAGTAGTACTTTTAATAATGACATACAAAAAATGAAACAGGTATTTGGTTTAAAAGGAAAAACCCTGCTCCAGCAGAGCCACACAGATCTTATGCCCAGAAAACTTCCAGACCCAGCGTATAGTTCTCTTCTACGGTTGAAATATGGCTGCACCTTGTACTCAGACGTAAGAGAAGTATTGGATTAGATGTCAGTGACTGGGGACAGGGATTCACCACTCCTCTTTTCCTTTGGCATTCCCTTGTTGTTAAGCCTTACAGAGATGAACAGTGATCGCCAGATTTTGGTGCAGAGTCCAGTAATGAACCTTTCTTCTTCTTCTAAGATCTCTGCCTGACTAATTGGAAAGAGGGCCCGCACTACCTTTGGGATCTACTGGGATCGAGGGATCCACAACGGAGTCAGAAGAGACCTCCAGTAGGACAATTCCATATGCTCCCAGAGAGGAATGGATTTAATAATGCCACTCGCCCTTTTTAGGTCAGGCCTAGAAACAGCTTTAGTTATATCACCAGACTATTGTTTTCACCAAAAACTAATCATAGATAATAAATTCATAAAAATACATCCATGGAGGGGCTTTCGGAAAGTCATCTTCATCCGCTGGTTTATTTGTTAATTTCTCAGCCCACCACCGCATGGTTTAATAGGTCAGTCTGCTTAAGCCGCTGGATCTAATGACGTTTCCACGAATGCATTTTTCTTGTGCACATGTGTAAATGTACAGACAAAGATTGTGCTCTTTATACCCCTGCCTGGTAGCCCAATCTCTTCTGTCATTGAGCTTCAGGATGCTCAGTTAAATATGTCACCTTTTAATTCTTTGTTTTTAAAGTTGATGTGATGAGGACTTTTACAGAAATTGTGGCTTTTAGGTTTTCGTGCTCAGCTAAAAAAAAAATATTGTTTATCGTCCTGCATTTAATTGCTCTGATTCTTCGTCTGAGCCGGTGGGCATGTCTAGGCTCGGCTAGGTTTCTGTTCTGTATTAGCTTATGATTACTTTAATTGTTTTCATTTTGGGGTTGCTTTTTACATGCTCATGACTTTTAATTGTGTTACTTCTTAAGCAGCTTCTACTGCGCGTGTGCTATTGAATTCTGTCCTTCTGTGCTGATTGATAGCGCTTTGAGTCCGTGAGAGATTTTCATTTACATTGTGTGGACTTCAATTGTACTTTTGGGAAGTAAAAATAATCCCCTGTGTTGTGCCATGTAAAGCCATTCATGTGTAGTTAGCTACTAGATGTTCATATAGTTTTTAAAAATGGTGTCTCTCTGTCCACTGTCCTCGGGTCAAAATTATTCTTATGCTTTTTCGGTCATCAGTGTAATTTTTGTGCATGGAATGTGTACCTGCATATTTGCATTGCTTTTATTTGAGTTTAACCAACTTTTACTCTTCATGTGGACTCAACAGGCTTTAGGATTTAAATAGTGTTTCTTTGCATGTGGACAGTAAACGTTGATATTTTGGGCTCGATTAGGATGTTAGTCGGAGTTGCCTCCAACTGATACTGTCGCCGTCTCGGGACAGACTGACCTCTAGTCTGCGATCCCGACACCGCAAATACAATACAACCACACATGGTGCGGTCGCATACTCCCATTTCTCTATGGAGCTTGTGCTGCGGCCTTAAACCGATCATTGCACAAGTTCCCATAGAGAAATGCGAGATTATGTTAATCCCTTCACCAAGTGGCAGGCACCTCAAGGATTAACAGGGGGTCACCATGGGTATCCCCTCAGCCCCCAACCGGAGGCCGCAAGGAGAATGGGGCCCTGCTAGGGGCCCCCAAACTCGCTTTCCGACAGGCTTTTCATGACCGAACATCGTAATCCCTACAGTAGAAACGGCATCCAAAGGGATTATGGGCCGGTCTTCGACTGGCCGATGGGCTCCTTGAGCCTGTCGGTATCCAGCCTGTATGACCGTCCGGTTTTAATTCCGTAATTAGGCGGTCGGAATTGAAACCTGATAAGGTTCAGAAACCTGGTGGGAGGCTTTCCAGGCCTCATCGTAGTAAGGCCCTTTGAGTGTATCTTTAAGAGCTCACTTCCTTTGTCTTTATGTTGAAGTACCATACATGTGGGGACACCAGGCTTTTTTCTTCAATAGTGATTTCATGTTAAATAGACAAACGCTGCATTGTGCTATCCTACTTTAGGCACTTTATGGGATGTTTGGCTAATAGATACATGCTAAGACTTACTTGCAAGTGACAGAAAAATATTTGTTAAGGCCATTGTTAATATCTGTTAAGATTCTTTAGAATTCGTACTTTTTTTTACAAATGGTATGTGTGGCTAATCCTGGTTTCTGTACCTCACTGAAATGCATCATATTTGACAAATGTTACTAAAACTCCCTTTACCTCAGGTGCCGTAAAACTGACATGTTTTACTTGGCAGCTTCTGCTTTACGACTTTACTCAGTGTTTTGTGATTGTGTTAACAAAACGTCATCTCTTTATGCTCAAAGTATATCACATGCAATGTTAGCCATTAATCTGTAGTGTTCATTTGTTGTGCTATTTTGTCTTCTTCACACCTTCTTACTTTTGCTAGGTGCATAGCCTGTGCCCCAGCCTAGCTAGGTGTATTACATTCTCCATTCTCATGTATAGCCTTGAGGCAGCTACAGCTGTTTCGTCAGCCATATAATATTCAAAGAATAAATTATAAAAAAAAACGTATATACACAAATACAAGGGCCTTCAGTCAGCCATTTTCATCCATTGGTCAGTACAAGTGGCATTTACAGTTTGCTTCCGCCCACCACAGCATATGACATTGGACAATAGATCAGCCCACTTTATCCATGTTGAGTGACAGCAGTGAGTGATGAGTGATAGCAGTTTAGCTGTCTGTTGTCAAAGACTAACTGAGGACAATACCAATACTTAGCGTGGGCTTTAGGTCAGTCCACTGCTCACCATTGGTTTGCTTTCTTGACAACCTCGTTTGCTTGCATCTTATTCATTGGCTTTCCTTTTTTACCAATCTTTTGATTGGATGACTTGCATCTCCTAAAGGTCACATCTGGGGAGTACGTTTAAGGTCTCGCCTAGGCAGCGCATGCACTGTCTCTTTGAGACATGCTGTATCTAATATTTGGGCCTAGAGCACGCCCACCACTTTTCCTTCATTCCTTGTAGTGCCGTTTGTAAATACGTGCTTTTCAATGGCGACTTTGTGTTATTTGTTCCTCCTTTTGGTGTTTGGCTCCCTTGCATGAAGCCAAAGCTTGTGTTTGTTTTTTCTTTTTTTAGCTATTTGTTCAAAACAAATGTTGAGCTGACTACAAGACTCGAATCTACATCATTATATAGTGTGATCTCGACCCAAAGGTATTTAAACCCTTTACAAGAGGTTACATGGAGATTAAATGATTTGCCTAAAATGTTGTGCCAACGCCGAGACTCGAACCTGGTTCCTTCAAATCTAAAGTGGGCATTTCTGGCCGTTACGTCATATCCCCTCCCCAATATTTACCTTGGGAGACAGTCATTTTAAAGTCAGGCAGATTATATGGGCAACATACGATATTGCTAATTTAAGTGACTCAACATCAAAACATAAAATTATTTCAATGGAAAATACTGCTGTAAAGATTATGTGAGGTTTAAATTACGATAATGTGCAAGAATGTAAATATACATGAATGGCATTGACGGTAACGTACCAAAAAAGAAATCCCTCGTCCTTTGTCTGTTTCAGTATGCATATCATGTGATTTCATTGGCAGTCATGTCTTCCTTTTGTTTCAATGTTTGCGTTGCTGTGTGCTGTCTGTCACCATCGCGGCCATACATGAGCCTATGGAGAGATTAATTCATTTGCCAAGAAGGCAGAGACTCGTATCTGCATCATTATATAGTGCAATCTCTCCCCAAAGGAATTCAAGCGCTTTACATGCGCTGAAGGGGAGATTGAATGATTTTCCCAGCATGTTGAGCTGACGCCGATGCGGTGCATTTTCACATGTGTATGTGTAATTAGCAACCGTTAAAAACTCTCATAGTGTTCAGACTCCATATACACAACCAGGCGTACTTCTTAAACGGCGGCCCCTGTCACAGTAAACTGGTGTGGCAAAAAAATAATTGCAAAACTAGTCGGTTTGCATTGGCATCCAAAAGGAGAGATCTATTGGCTATGCCGATGCTTGTTTCTTTTGCTTATAGCATTCCATGAGTTAAAGGCTTGTTTTTGCTCTTTTTCCCAGTATGCCTTTATCCACTCAAATCCCTGCCTCTCCTCTCTTCACTCTCTGTGTTGCTTTCCAATGCTCGTCCATTTCTTCACCTGCTACTCCGTCCATTTTTACTTAATTTTTTTTTAAATTATTTCCCTTCCACCCTGCTTTCAGTGCTTGCTTGCCTTTACATTACTTGACAATCTCTGTTCCTGCTCCATCATTGCGTCCCCCTTCCCAAATCTGTGTTGTTTTAAAAATACATCTTTTTTGAAGAGCCCTTCAAATGTAATTTGTTATTGGGCTGCTCCTTTCTACAAAAGCATGTGGTTTGATGCACTTTGAATATATTTTTTCATTTACAGCCACAAAATTGGCACCTGCCTTATTAGAATGGTAAATTTAAATAAAAAACAAAACGGGCATTGGCATCATGACATATGAGTGGTGACGCATGTGCGCATACGTCATCCTGCTGCGGCAGCCGTAAGTTTAATGAATGATATGTGGGCATGTGGGAAGAAGCATGCACAAATATTCATCATTGTGCTTTGTTTTGCCAATGCTGGTCCGCATTGTCAAATAAGCTTTTTTTATATTTTTGCCAATGCAGAATTGAACTGTCAAAAAGCATTAGCAAAGCCAAAAGGTTAGGTAACACCATTGAAAGGTTGAGAACTACAGGCTTTGCGATTGGTTTTTCCTGAATACATGTGCACATTTCTAGTTCCTGATTATGTGGGCACGTCTGCCTAAAAAACAGTGCCCTTCAGTGCCAGGACTGGACTACTGGAATCCTGCTGTGTTTTTAACTATTTTTTATGTTGGGACCATTTTATTTGCACATATTGCTGATGTTTGCAAAAAAATACAAATATAACAAAATTGCATATTCTCTAAGGTCAGACCTATTGGCTTGGCAAATGCTTCTATTTAGAACAAGCATTGATTCATTACAGGAGGTAATACATGTGCTGGTTGGTCCATTAGTTCAGATTCCATGTATTTTGTTTACTTTTAATACAAATGTATTTTCATTTGTTATCTGCATGGAAATTGTACACACTTGTTTTTCATACTTATTTCAAAAACAACAAGAAACACAGTAAATGGAATAGTAAAAAAGTGATGATTTGTGCTCCTATTTATGAATATTTTACAATTGAATATCATTATGTACATATTTTTAGTGTGTCCTTTTTGTCAACAATTGTAGAATATTAAATGTTTTCATAATATCATGGTCATAAGGTTTTTCCAGCTATTTTGCATCTTAAATCAGCAGAGTGATTATGTGGCTTCCGTTACCTATTTTCCCTCCCCTTCATTGAGCCGTCGCACAAGCAATGACGTGGTCAACGGCGAGGAGCAGGAGAGGCTTGTCGATGGGTCACCTGCTGGTCGCGCAGGGGTAACAAGAACGGTTTCGGCACTTTGATGCCGGGGGTGGGCGTCTCAGGCTACAGCCTTTTCTTTTACTGCTTAGAGTTGCCCCTTCCACCTTCCCACAGGGCTCACCTTTGCTCCCTTGTACACCCCCAGAGCGAGCCGCCTACTAGACCTGACCAGACCATGCGAGGTCAGAGAATGGTGATGGGGGTTCTCTAGGATGCTGCCTTCCTTCTCACTGTTTGTGACCCCTCTAGACCTCACTCACAGCTCAGTGCAAGTTCTTCCAATGGAGCTGGAAAGGGAGCTCGGGTTGTGCATGAGGTGTGGGGGCAGGGCTGACCATAATTGAAGAGGCCAGAAAGAAAAGAAAGGAACAGGTCTGGAAGCTCCCAGAGAGCACAGAGAAATACTCAGGAATTTGGAGACTTCTGGAGCAGCTGGTCTTTTCAGGGCTGGTGGAGGCAGCAGCTGCGGTTTGTTGAGGCTCTTCTTTGTGGTCAGCGCTTGTTCGAATTTGCTGGAGTCATTTGTGGTGGCATAATTTCTGGGTGAACTTGTTTCGCTTAATATTTGGTGCTGCCAAAGGATGGCGGCCCTGTGAAAGAGACCTAGAAAAGCTTAGGCCCCACCAGGATGAATATCATGGCCGCCATCGTCTGACAACATGGGCTCAGCATAGTATCCTACACTGACGACACCCAGCTCACCCTCTCGCTCACAAAGAACCCCGAAGACACCAGACTCTGCTTCCACAAAGATATGAAGGACATCGCAGCTTGGATGAAAGACAGTTGCTTGAAGCTCAGCTCAGAGAAAACCGAGGTCCTCATCCTCGGCTCTTGCACCTCCGCATGGAACAACACCTGGTAGCCCTCCACCCCAAGAAGCCACCCACCCCTACAGACCACGCACGAAACCTCAGCATCATCCTCGACTCCTCGCTCGCCATGAACCGCCAGATCAATGCCGTCGCTTCCACCAGTTTCAACTGCCTGCGCATCCTCCGCAAGACCTTCAAATGGATCCCCCCCGAGTGCAGAAGGACCGTCACCCACGCTCTCATCGCCAGCAGACTGGACTACGGCAACGCCCTATACGCTGGAATCAACAGAACTCTTCTACACAAACTCCAAACCATCCAGGACGCCGCAGCCAGACTCGTCCTCAGAACTCCATGCCACGAGCACATGACCAAACACCTACGAGACCTCCACTGGCTCCCCGTTGAGAAGAGAGTGACTTTCAAGCTCCTTATCCACACCTACAAACCCCTCAACAACATCGGACCCAAATACCTCAACAAAAGAGTCTCCTTCCACATACCCAAGAGGAACCTCCGCTCTGCTGACCTCGCCCTGGCAGAGGTCCCTCGTATCCGCAGCCGCAGAGCAGGCGGGAGAGCTTTCTCCTACATCGCAGCCAAGACCAGGAACGACCTCCCTGTGAACATCAAACGCTCCCCGACCCTGCACACTTTCAGTAAGGACCTCTAACCTGGCTCTTCCACTGATCCGGAGCTGCCCCCCCCCTTCCAGCAACTTAAGAGCCTCACGGGTGAGTAGCATGCTTTAAAAGCCCCCTGATTGATTGATTGATTGAATGCCAACAAGGGAAAGGCGAAAATGGAAGACTTCAAACTTTGCCTAGTAACTCCTGTCCTTTATCCACTCTAAACAAGGAAACAGTGGGCCAGGATCAAACCTCATTCACTCATTTGACCTCCTCTTTAAGAGAATTCATGGACAGATACTTCAAACCTATAAAGGGACAGAGTCTAACTCTGTCACTCTTCTCCCGGATGAACAATTCTAGGAGGATTACACTGCGGTATCAAAACTGCTAACTTTGCGGCTTGAAGACCCTGCTGACATCAATGCATATCCCCCTATTGGACATCCCTGCACCTCATCTTTCTTTCTCCTCTAAGATGTCACTATTTGGGGCTTCTACCCTCTCGTTCTGCAAAAGGTGTAAGGCACACGAATGAAGAGCCCCTCAAGTAGTGAGCGGCAAAGGGGCAGTAGCGGTCCAGATAAGCCAAGAGTGAATGGGCTAGAGGACGTCCTTGCCTCAGATCCCAAATGCCAACAGTCATCTATCTTTGATTCTGCTCTTTCAGCCTCAGTGTCGAGAGGACTTTGTATCGCATTTTAGAAGTGGTGGTTTTAAATAACAATAATCTGAAAATGCAATCAAGTTTATTAAGAAATATTGTGGAAGAACTGAGCCGAATTAAGTCGAGAACGCCCTTAGTAGTTCAACTGGTAGCTGATGATGAAGCAGAGGGAAAAGCCCTGAGTGATTTAGTTAAGGCTAATAAAAGCTTGGTACCGTTGGTGTAAAGGTCCCAATGTTAATATAAAATAAAGAAAATTTAAAATTAACTTACCTGTGCAGCCATCTCTCTCATGATGTCTCTCCTCCGTTTCTCAACCAGGAAGCACCCAGGCACTCTAAAGCCAATCACAATGCTGCAATACAGCGCTGTGATTCGTTCCCCTAATCCAATCACAACGCTGCAATGCAGCGTTGTAATTGGTCTGAGTGCTGTGGTTCGGCGCTCAGATGGGGAATGGGACCCTGGGCATGTTCTCCACCCAGGCTGTAATGCAGACTGGGTGGATAACATTCAAAGTTTGTCTGGCCAAGACAGCCGGCCAAACCCTGATGCGTACTTTAGAGTGCAGCAAACACTCCTCCTCCCCTATGTCATGGGAGCCAAGCCCTGAATCGCCCTAAATTGATGGATACTAAAAATAAAATGATAATAACTTCTGTTATTATCATATTATTTTTTCTCTTTACACTGCTCCGAGAGCAACGGGACAATGCTCCTCCGCCTTAACGGAGGAGGCGCCACTGAAAGGTTCCTTTCCGTGTGGCGATCGGAGGAGCCGGAGGAGCCGGAGGCTGAATTGCACATTAGCTGGGGCTCAGGAGTTTACAAAGGTGTGGACCGTGTGTATTAAAGCGGCAACACTTGGAGTACATGGAACTTTAATTGACCATAAGCGGCTGACTGCCGGTGGGCTCCAGCTTGCTTGGGGCCTTGTGGCATGCAGGCATGTGCGTGATCGTACTAGGATCCCTCCCTAGCATGAGGAAGAGGGACTGCACCAAGAGTGATAGGAAGGACCCACTCTGATTGACCCTGCCTGACGTGAGACCCGGGGGGGCATTTGGGCCCAAGCCCCGGCAGCGTTTGGCGAATGCGGCGGGCAGCTGTGGCTGGCCCGTGAATGGACAGCGGGGATTTTCTTCTATTGGATCAGGGTACCGGAGGTGCTTCTGCAGCTGCGGATGGCTTGATGAAAAAACCTAAAGTCCTGGGGCGCCAGAAACCAATAAGATGGGCAGCTACACGGTCCCAAAAACGCCCATTGTGTCGGAGGGTGTGGTGGCGGAAGAGCCCTCACTGGGAGCAATTATGGCTGTGATCCAGGATGTGAAAAGCACGCTGGAGCCCAAAATAAACACCGTGACTATCGAGGTAAACCTGATTAGGGCAGATCTGCATAAGTTATCTGATAAAGTCACAACAGCCGAGACTCACATAGCCTAACTCCAGTCCACGACAAAACAACTGAATTCACAGATCCAGACACTGTCCCAACAAACCACGACCATGGCGACCAAACTAGAAGATCAGGAAGGGAGGGCAAGAAGGAAAAATAACAGAATTGTGGGGGTTCTGGAGAGCCCCAGTGTGGACCTCTTCTTGGAAGTCTTTATATTGAACATTCTACGACCCAAGAGAGTGTCCAAATTATTTTTGATCGAAAGGGCGCATCGTGCTCTGGTGCGGCCTGTGGTTCCTCCATGGATAATAATTGCAAAGGTCTTTAATTACCAGGACCATGATGCGACCGTTCAGGCAGCCAGATTGAAAGGGGACCTGCACTTCGAGAATGCACAGATCCGGTTCTTTCCTGATTTAACGTTACAAGTGCAGCGCCAGAGGAGGAGCTTTGAAGAGGTGAAGAGAGAGCTCAGGGAGCGTGAACTCAAATATATGATGCTATTCCCGGCAAAGATATGGGTGATAGTAGAGGGCAAGACTTCCCACTCCACTTCCTCGGGTGAGGCGTGGGAGTGGCAAGAGGGATGGTGAACTTTGAACCGAGGCAGAGACCGTTGCCCTGGACAAAAGCATGGGCAATCAGGCCGCGACAAACAACTGGAGCAACGGGCTACCGAGGACGCCCCAGAGACTGAGAAAGGCACAAGTCGGGGTGCAACGCCATAATGGAGAGACGCTTTCCGGAAAGTACAAGAACTCTTGGTTGAGAGCAGGAGGTGAGCAGCGGGGAGATGCATGGGTGCGGGACCGGTGCTGTAGCGATACAGGACTGCAACAGGGATTATGTATGCAATGCCAAGGCTCAACTCAGCCATCTTACAGAGGAGAGTGACAATTTTGTTTGTTCTAACAGGGGTGGTCACAATTGTTTTCGTTTTGTTTCTCTTTCCTTCCCTCTCAGATCCACACTGAAGCAGCTGAGACACCCCTTCTAAGAGTTATTATCTGGAGGTTTTGACTGGCACTCTGCAGGTTGGGTGATTGGGGTTGGCGCAACCTGGTTAGCAGGGTAACAGGGTGGAGGGCGGGGGAAGGAAGTTGGGTAGAATTACTGGTTTATGATGATATTCTATACATGGAAGCGAGTGCTCGGGAGGGGGGGGGGGGCAATTTGATCAGCCTGCGATCAATGCATGGAGAGAGAGCCCCAGGTACACAAGCCCATGGGGACCTGACGAAGTGGTTGGACTGGGAAAAGTTTTGCATATGGCCGAACAGAAGGAAAACATGAGCCCACTGAGAATGTGGTCCTGGAATGTAAACATGATCAATAGTAAAGTTAAACGATCAGTGGTCCTGCAGTTTATTAAAAGACGTGCCCAAGACATCTTTCTTCTACAAGAAACAAATCTACGGGGTAACCACTGTAGAGCCCTGGACAGATTTGGTTACACTCTGATAGCACATGCAGGGTATAGGCCAGGTTCTAGAGGGGTGGGTGGGAGTGCAGGGTAGGCGGACACTCCCCTTTGTCCAAAGGAATATGTGGTCTGACCCTTCCGGAAGATTTGTGGCTGTTAATGGCAGTTGGCAAGGGAAGAACCTCAATATCTGCTCAGTTTACTCCCACCAGGGCTACAGGCCTCCACTCTGGAAACACTGGGTCCATTACTCCTAGATCTCCAGGAGGGTCGTCTAATACTGGGTGAAGAAATGTAGAGATGGATGTAGCAAGAGGGGCATCCGGAGTAGGGTGTTACAGCTGGGGGGATTTCTCAGTGCTGTGGGTCTGTTTGGCAGCACCAGCATCCCTCCATAAAGCAATACACACATATGTCAGCAGCACATGGGAGCTTCTTCAGGCTAGACTATCTCATCACAAAGCTGCAGGGCTTGGGAGAGTTTACAGGAGCAATGCACATAGTCCGTGGTGTCTCCGGCCATTCCCCAGTAGAGGCCAGACTCGAGGGCCCCAGGAAAGACTACGCCCTGCCACCAAAGATTGACCCATGGTACTTTCGTGACAATGAGTTTAAAGATGACATGAGAAAGCGTGCAGAACTATTCTGCTCTGACAATGTGAGGTCAGTGGCCTCCCCGGTGACACTTTGGGAGGCGTTCAAGATGGTGATCAGGGGTCAGGCCCAGGCACGTGTTGGCGCCATGAAGAAAGAGAAACAACTCTGATGTAGCACCCTAGAGCAGGACATGTTGAGTCTGGAATCCGAGTTGATAGAGGGGAACACAATACTGGAGGATGTGAAACATTGACTGCGGCTGTGCCGAAAAGAAGCACGTGACTTGCTGGAAGACAGTGTCAGGGCACAGGCCCTGGCTACACAACACAGACTATACGATGCTGGGGACAAGGCGAATAAACTATTGACCTGGCTAGATAAGAGCTGGGAGAGTGACAGATGGCTCCCGGGGATAGTAGACGGGGCGGGTCACAAATACAACTGTGGAAAAAGGTGGCAGAGGCATTTACAACATACTATGAGATGTTATACATGTCCTCCTCCACGATGACTGAGTAGGATTGCAATGAATTCCTGCACGACATAACCCTACCACAATTATTATTGAAAGACACAGAAATGTTGGAGAGTGAGCTGACGGTAGATGAGATTGTTAATACATCGAGTTCCCTACAGTCCGGTAAAGCAGTGGGGCCGAATGGCCTACCGGTGGAGATGTATAAATGTATGTTGAGTAAAATGGCAGAACATCTCCTGGGCATGCTGACTGAGGCCAAGGTGGAACGGGTCCTTCTCCCAGACCATAGGATGGCTGTAGTAGTCGTGATTTCTCAAGTGGGAAAACCGCCTTTAGAGTGTGGATTGTACAGACCAATATCCCTACTCAGTTATGAAGTCCTGGCAAAAATTCTGTCCTCCCGACCGTGCGGGGTGATCACTTCCCTCATACATCCAGACTAGTCAGGATTTATGCCGCATAGAGGAACTAGACTGAACATGCTCAGGTTGTTTGGTGTCCTACATGTCACCGAAACATACCTGACAGACCAGTCAGCTCTCATGGACTTTGATAGCGTAGAGCGGAATTACCTCTTTGTGATACTGAGCCGGTTCGTATTCGGACACAAGTTCATTGGCTGGTTGCGGCTCCTTTATCAACAGCCATTAGCCAGAGTAAGAGTTAATGCAACAGTGTCACAGGTGTTCCCTCTCCAAAAGGGAACGAGGCAGGGCTGCCCATTGTCCCCTGTCCTGTTCGCTCTGGCCCTGGAGATGGGAGGAATGCATCTCCTTATATGTGGATGAAATCCTACTATGTGTTAGACGGCTGAGACAATTGATTGACAGAATACTACAAATCTTCCGTATATACGGGGTCTACTCAGGATACTGCATCAATTGAGATAAATCCCTTCTTTTCCCCTTGGTGGGGGGACCCCCAATCTGACCTCGAGATGTAGGGTACCAGTTGAGGTACAGGGCTATAAGTATTCGGGAATCTACATATCTAGAGACGCCCTGGAGTTCAATCAATGCAACTTGGGTTCCGTGCTGGACATACTTGTGGTGGACGCCAAGCACTAACGGACCCTGCCACTTACCCTCATGGGACGGGCAGCTATATTTTAAATAATGACCCTTCCGCGTCTATTCTATGCCTTGCAAAACACACCACATGAAGTCCGGCCACTCTCCATTTAGAGATCTCCATTATGGAGTGGTGGTGCGCCACACATAGCGTTACGCAAACTTCAATGGGGGGTCTATGATGGGATGCTGGAATTGCCCGACGTTCAGATCTATTACTGGGCTTCACAACTGATTGCAGTAAATGAATGGGTTTTTATGGATCGAGCGGAGCCGCCTGCAGGGTGGATAGAGTCACCATGGGCCCCAGGGGGCACCACCCTTTGTTATACTCCAAGAGAGTGGCGGGGGATCTGCTACCGCACACTCAAATGGTGGCACTGGCTTGGCAAGCAGCAACAAAACATTTGGGCTCGGAGGGGAAATTCACAGGGATGACCCCCCCCTGCCCCGGGATAGCGACATGCTGAAAAAGGTGGGAGATTTAAATGGTTTCAGGAAGTGGGAACTGCTGGGTCATGCATACCTGGGGGCGTCTGAAGAGGGCAAGCATATATTACTTTCACTCCTTTACAAGCTGAATATGAGACGGGGAAAGCAGAATGGATATGATTTATTCAACTGGGTCATGCCCTCCAGGCACATACGTGTAAAGGAGAGGCTTTAGAGGAGGCCTCACCTGTGGAAGACAGACTGTTGACTAACCCCTTTCATGAAAAGACCATCTCTCTATTATACAAGCAAATAATAAATAACTCACCGGACATATTAGGCCCATTACGGACAACATGGGAGGGGGAGCTAGGCCCGCTCAAAGATGGGGACTGGTTGGAGGCATGCAAAGTCCAAGGGAGGCTAGAGTCTGACTGATCCAGCTGAAGATTCTACACCGGGTGTACTATCCCAGATTGGTTTTACAGTGGCTGAGACGTATTGGTGATGCACTATGCCATAAAAGGTGCAGATTAGAGGGAACCTTCTACCATCTGATTTGGGTGTGTCCATTGATACATTCTTATTGGCTCAGGGTGTGAGGGGTGATGGCTACTGTCGTAGGGGTAGAGGTACCAATAGAGGCCAAAGGGTTAATATGAACAATCTTGTGTGATGAGGAGTGCCTGCAACACGTGAGATGTTGGTTAAGGCTGGCAGCGGTGGTTGCAATGCGGAATATAGCTAGAAAATGGGGAGCGGCCCCCTAACCAACAGTAGAAGAATGGAAAGCTGATTTAGGTTGGTGTTGGCAAGCAGAACGTACAATATATGACAGTAGAGGGTGCCCAAGGAAGTGTATTGAATGATTAACGATTAATCTATTCTGTCATTACGAGGTACGGATAACTTTGTCAATGACTGTCTATTAATTGACTACTTAGGTTTATATGGATCAAAAATCTATTGTAATCGCTCCTGCATTTTATTGTTCACTGAGCACATGTCAATAAAAAGAATATAAAAAAAATAAAAAAAATACACTACAGTTGTAAATTTGTGCCCATAAACAAAGAACAATTTGTATTGATAAAAAACAATTGGCCCTCCTAGCACAATTCCAGATGTCTTGGTATTCCTCCATATTAAAAAGTGTGGATGATTGCTTATCAGTTTTTATGAAGAGAAACAGCCCAGAAAGTCCTTGAAAGAAAAAAGCAGGGCGAAGACTGCTGGGTGGTTCGAGTCTAAGTGCCATATGTAGGTAGCTAAATACCGGTCGGTAACGGCCGAAAATCCGTAAATATTCCGTTACCGACCGGTATTTAGTCATTTGAGATGTAGGAGGCAGGTTTTAAGGATTCGGTAATTTACTGAATCGGTATTTTAAGGATTCGGTAAAATACCGAATCGGTAAATGACCGAATCCATAAATCCTATGTAGGGAGCACTCAAGTGAGTGCAGTTTTGTTTTAAGGATTCGTTATTTACCACCAATTACAGGTTGGTGGTAAATACTGAATACCTTTTAAAAAGCAATTTTGTGCTTTTCTAGATATGCCATGTGGCAGCCATGTATGTGCACCACATGTGCACACATGCACGATTCAGGGGTGCAACAGGGTGTCAATGTGACACCCTGCAACCCTTGAATATGCTCCCCCTATTACCGAATTGGTATTTACCGAATCGGTAATAGTCAATGGCTTCCCATTCATTCCTATGGACCTCCAGGCCCATAGGAATGAATAGGAAGGTATTTCTTATTACCGATTCGGTAAATACTGATTCAGTAATACCGAATATTACAGAATTGGTAAACTTTACCGATGTATTACCTACATTCTATTTACCGATTCTTAAATACCGAATCGGTAAAATTCGGTATTTAGGAATCGGTAAGTAGAAATTACCTACATATGGCCCAAAGTGCCAAATCTTGAAGAGGCAATAAGGAAATTGAAGCAAACTAAACAGGCTAAGCAGAATGGTCAGCCATACGCCACAAAACTAAGGCAGAATATACCACTTTAACTGGAAGGAATAAAAGCTTACAGTATAAGGGAAATTAGGAAGAAATGCTTTCCGTATTGGGATGAAAAGACATTAAGATGTTTTGTCATTTGGTGCAGAAGGGGACACAACCATGACAAGTCCCCCATCTTTGGTCCCTAAGGATGATGGGATTAATTATTTGACTGCATTATATGACCGTGAATCAGGGACCTCCGCTAGGGAGGTAGTTCCGTGTGACAATGAACTGCTGTCTTATCTATCTGACACATATGTAATGGCAAGGCACTTTGTACCAAAATGTCCAAACGGCAACTTATTTCAATGGCTCACTTGACAAGGGCAGCCGACAACTTACCGGCTATTGTAATTAAATCTCACTACAAATGGTGAGCACTGTTTAGCTTTTAAGACTTTTACAATGGCAGGCAGCTACTCTAGCAATTGGAGAGGTGCAATTATAAGGTCTATATTCAAAAGGGACGATCCAGCCAATCCCAAACCCTATCGGATTATTAGCCTATTGGATGTAGGGTTTAAAATCTTTCCAAAGGCTATTTTAACTTACATGATAGATGAACAGGCACTAGTACCCATTGAACAAGGGGGTTTTAAAGAAGGTTAATCAACAATGGACCACTGGTTTAGCCTCTGGACTACAGCTAGAAAGCGGTTGAGACAAGAGGCAATCTTTTTTGCAGCTTCGTAGACTTACGGGCAGCATTCAACCTAATTGATCGTCCATTCTCTAGGGTAAATTAAGTTAAATGAACATGTTCAGTGCCCTTCTGGCAGTCTTAAAGGCGTTGCATAAAGAGAACTGGCCATGGGTGGTGTTAGATGAGCATGGCATACTTTCTCGTAGTTTTCCCATTAATAATGGCCTCCCCCAGGGGCGCATATTTGCACTGACCTTGTTTACTCTTTCCCTTACTGATTTGCCTACAGTCTTACAATCAACCCACAAATTCTCTCCACAAATGGGTGGACAACATATACTTTGTCTTCTCTATACGGATGATCTGGTCATGTTAGATCTAACTCAGGTGGAGTTGCAGCGGAAACTTGGGGCCACATGTATCAATATTGGAAATAGCGATTACCTAATTGCGATTTTCTACAAATTGCAATTAAGTAATCACTATTCCTATTGTATGAAACTCCATGAGTTTCATTTACCGATTCCTAGTGGGTCTCAAATAGACCTACCGCATGAATATTACCACATGAACTTGCGACCCATTGGGAATCCCTAAAATCATTGGCATAGTGGCCTGCTGGGGTCAGCAGACCACCCATGTCCATGATTGCTTTTTAAACAAGCATTGGCATAGCCAATAGGTCTCGCCTTTGGGACCTTATAAGTGTTTAGCCATGCAACAGTTTCATAACTAAATACTTATAAGGTCCCAAAAGCGAGACCTATTGGCTATGTCAAGCGGCCGTGAAAGTGAAAGTAATCGTGGTAAAAGCGGCGCGCGCGCCCGCGCACATGCACTGTAGCTCTAGGCTGGCCTGGTAGCACTTTTTGGAGCCCTGTCAATAAGTCTCGCCAGACCAGCGCATGCGCTGGGTCAGGCGAGACCTAAAAAGCAATCATTTTTTTTAACTGCAGCCCATTTTCCTTAAAGTAAAACGGGTGCGTTTAAAAAAAAAATGTTGGTCGCAAGACATACTTACATACCGCTGCAATTCGGTATTTGGAAGGGACGCCCTAAACACGCCTCTTCCTAACACCGAATTGCAAACCCTATTTGCGATTCAGTAATAGGTTGGCGTATCGCAAATAGGGTTTGCTACATCAGAAATAGCTTTTTACATATGGCCCTTGATACTTTTGACAAATACTGCAGGGAGAAAAAACTCACAATTAATTTTGTACAAACTAATACCCTGGTTATAGGGAAGGATTGTAAGCATTTCTATTTGAAAACTGATGTGTTGGTGAAAGAGGTTTCATCCTGTAAATAATTAGGGTTGCAGTTTAATAGCAAATTACAGTGGAAAACACATCTAGGTGCACCGAAAACTAAGGTTTTAGCTGTAGTTGGAAAACTGGAGAAAATTATAGCTAATTGTGCCTGGACCCACTTCAGACCAGTCATTACGGCATAAAAGACAATTGCTGTATGGAGCAGAGCTCCTCGGCCTCAGCTATAAGCATGATTGGGAGAAACTGGAAGGAATGTGTCTGCCTTTGTGCTCCTTGCTTCAGGTTATTAGATTGGAAATGAAGTAATCCCTTGGAACATATTCGCCTCAACCCCCTGCCTACGTTTCCGGCATAAAAAGATGGCAACCAAAAACACAAAACTATTGACGCTGTGTGCCAACAAAATATGCCTCAGTGAACTAAGCTGGGCAAGGTAGACAAGAGATCAGCTGGTAAAACTGGCAGATCTGTTTAAAATACAGAGCTATAAAGTGGGGCCTCCACTGCCATTTTCGAAAAGGGATTTGTGGCAAAGAGGCAGTCTGGTATCTAGGGACAAAGATTTGGAATACTTACATGCTGAGGGGCATATTTATGTAGAAGTCACAGCAAGTCCCCTTGCTTCGCTGCATGACAGAGAAAGGGAAGGAATGCGCCGTATTTAACACATTCCTGGCTTTTCCCAGCATGGGCTCAAAATGTGCTGCCTAGTGCCATGGCACAAGGGTGTCTGCATTGTAAGCAGGATTGTTTTTGTACCACACAGAACACCTTCCTGCACAATGCCCTGATGCATTTTCCTCTTTCTATGTGTGCCGCAGAAGAAACGTTATTGACATGCATTACCTGTTGAATGCAGCAGTAAATCAGCCACAGTCACTGCAGAACTGGCAAAGGGTGGCATGGCAGTTACGTGTCATTACTGTTTCCCCTATGGGGTGCGAGCCTCCCACTACACATATATGGCAGTCCAGCTGTCCTGGCAGATGTCACACAATAATCACAACTGACATCATTTTAAATCCAATAATGCAGTAGTGTGTAGTAGGGCAGCTTCACTCATGTTGCCTTGCTGCTTTTCCTGGTGCACAATAGAAGCTTCAGCTTTTGGCTGTTCTCGTTTTCATGTCAGTTGTTTGCTGGGGATTATGGTGGCATGGGGCTCTTAGGGAAGCCCAGCAAACATGCACAGGGGCTGCTTATTCACTCGTGACATGACAGCACAGTGACTGGTAAACCTCATAACACTCTTCCCTACAGATCCTCCGAGGCAAATTGCAATACATGCTTTAGTGAAATGTGAATAAATGTGAGCGTAGACCAAAATCCAGTCTTTTGGAGGTGAAAGTGTGTGTATCCTCTCTCCAATTTTCCTCACCCTCTTCAGACACCCTACAAGTGTGCCACATCAGAGGTGCAACAGAACACCAAAGGAAAGAGGAATCAAAGAGTGAGTATTTGGCTCCATGAAGTTGTGCTTCAGATACCTTGATCACATGGGGGTGCTACTGTACCCTGCTTGTGGCAAGAACTGCTAAAGGCAGAAGAATGAACACAAGCAAGGCGTTATTCTATGTCAACTTCACCCACGACGGGCAGCGACCGGCCGGCCGGCTCACATCCCAGGGGCAACTGAATAATTCAGCTGGAATCTTCACCTACCCTTCCCCGCCAGCACTGGCCTTACGATATAACAATGCCATAGTTTAAACATAGACATGAATTGAGCACAGACAGCTAACTTGTGGTTTCATACTTCAACTGAGCCGCATGTTGGGCTGCTGCATCACAGTGGTAGACAGTGTTGAATCAATGATGACAGGTGGATCTCGTCTATGTCTACACTTCAACAAACTGAGTATGCAGTTCCTAACAGGCAAGACGAAAAAAGGGAAAGGCAGTGTTCACTAAGTGATGAGAGGAAAAAGGGGAATTTCTCCTTGCAGAATAAAGGCCCTCACACACTCAGCCAGCTAGGTGTCATGCTTCATCATAGGGCTTGCTACTCGTCAGGTCAGTGATGCTATACCTGACGGGCTCCCTATGAGGGGCTCTTTGGCGGAGATCTTTTATTCCAGGCCGTTTGGTGCAGTGGGTGTGAGGGACCTAAAGGGTGTAGATGTGTGGAATGTGGGTCACTATACCGTGTAAGAATTAAAACAGGAATTAGAAGTCCAATCAAGACAATTTTAATGAAAATGGCTTCTAACCTGATTAAAAATAATGAAGTGGCACGCCCCTGTTATAATGCCACAGGATATTGTGCTCTAAAAAGTGGTCGACATATTACTTGCCATCGTGTCAATTTTAAGGCTATTCTTCAGGACCAAAAAAAACTGGTTATCTG
Source organism: Triturus cristatus (assembly GCF_964204655.1). Classification (NCBI taxonomy): domain Eukaryota; kingdom Metazoa; phylum Chordata; class Amphibia; order Caudata; family Salamandridae; genus Triturus; species Triturus cristatus. The sequence continues at coordinate 298,614,262 of NC_140583.1, read as the reverse complement.
CACTACTTGTGGTTGTCTAGTTAGGTAACAATGATAGACCACAAACAGCACCCTAAGTGTGGTACCTGTAAATATGGTCAGCCAACCTGATAAAACAAAACACAATGGTTAGGTAAAAGTGGACGCTATTCAATTCATAGTATGCGTCCCATGAAGTCAGGGAATCAAGAACGCGTGTACTCTGTAAAAGTCAGTACTTACGTGCTCTCACTTCAAGACCGTCGGTGGACCTAACCCAAACGCTGCCGGGACCGGGAGGTACTGGCCATCATCATCTTGGCTCAGTTATGCTCCCGGCTGCTGGCAGCGGAGGGGCACTGGAGCGTAAACCCTCTTGGTAACATACCACGCGGCAGCCATCTTGGTAGTGTGGCCGAGTATGATGAAAGAGGAGGCGTGCAGAGTCACGTGACCTTGCGTTGCATGCGTATACCCAGGGAAGCCATAGACAAAGTACCGGAGAATGCGGCGGCCATCTTAGGATGTGTGGTTGCCGGTGGTACTAATCCCAAATAGGGATGAGAACAGTGTGCATAATGTGTAAAAAGGGGGTTTGTAAAATCGAACAACGCTTCCCAAGAGGATAGAAGGAACCCCAACTAGAAGATGGGGTGGTTGCTCTCTGACACACTCACCAATCTGCCAAAGCGCTAAGGCTAATGAAGAAGGATGCTCTCCGATACACTCTCCAATCAGCCACTAGTGAGAAGGCCAGTTGAGAAGAATGACAAGGTTAGATAATGTTTAGGCAATAGGTGGCTAAATGCCCACTGCATGTACGAAAAGGCCTACACTTAACATGCTGAGGCACCCCTGTTGGGTACACTCTCCGACAATAGCTATACACGGCCTTGTGGACTCACAACACAAATGAGTACATTACAAGAACAGTATCACATACGTGTCATCCTTTATCTAGATTTGTGACATGATTCAGTTGCAAAATATCCCCCTTCCATTTTTTTGTGTGAATTTATATACACACATCAGATAAGCATAAACGTACTAGGTTTAAAAATCTAAACAAAGTAGACGTATGAAACATGGCAAGGCTGAGGCTACTTTTAAGTATGGCAACCTTAGCACTCCTCAATGCATTAGGGATTTTATTTTCCCTGCCCTCCCTCCTTTCTGTCACCTGTTTCTGCTTCTTCAAATCCTATGTATATGAATACGCAGCAGAGGTGGATTAATTCACTGACTGTGCTTATCCAGAAGTGAACAAAGCAGAAGTGTTAAATCATTGATTCCTGAGCCATCCAGTGGACTGAGCTGCATCACCTCCAAGGTGCTGTTCTGCATTGTATTAAACCAAAAATGGCAGAGAAGAGGGTTCACAATATTGTCCAAGTTGAATTCTTTTCAATTCAACAACTTTATTCGGGTGCAAAAGCACCCATAAAAGTGCACAGTCCAATAATAGAAAATGCAATACAACAAAATAAATAGTTTAAAATCAGTTAAATAGCGAGTCAGTCAGTCAAATAACTTTATTCGATTTGAATGAATCATAAAAGTTTACAGAAGAATCATACATTCATTTTAAAATACATAACATTTTAAAAAAGGAAATCAGTGCACAAGAGTTAATTCCAGGTTAAGCAGATTCAATGAAACTATTCACAATTCACAAAAGGGTCATACATTCATTTTAAAATACAGTGCACAAGAGTTAATTCCAGGTTAAGCAGATTCGATAAAACTATTCACAATTCATAACGTTTCCTAGTTAGGAAAACGATTTTAATAAAACTGTGGGGCAGATTTACAAGCTCCTTGCGCCTTATTTACGCCGCTGTTGCGTCACTTTTGTGACGCAGCGGCGGCGCAAATCCTGCGCCATGGTGCGGGGTACTTACAACGTGACGCATCTGGGAGATGCGTCACGTTGTAAAGCCCTGCGCCACATGTAGGCGTTCCTGCACAGGGGGGGGAGGCGTTCCGGCGCAGGAACGCCTCCTAAAAGTGGCTGAGTAAAATCTACAAGATTTCACTCAGTCACTTTTAGGCCAATGCTGCGTCAAAACCCTGCGCCTGCCTGAAGCAGGCGTAAGGATTGACGCAGCATTAGCAAGATAGGGCCCCCCAGAGCATTGCTGGAGCTGTGTCGCGCTTGCGACGCAACTCCCGCAATGCGCCACTTTTACGGCACAGATGCGCCACGCATCTGTGCCGTTTTTGCCCCATGGTGCGCCGCATTGTAAATGCGGCGCAGCCATGGTGGCAGAGCTGTGGCGCACAATAACTGGCGCATCCCTGCTGATATGCAGGGATGCGCAGTTATTGTAAATATGCCCCTAAGTACAGAGCTGCCGATAGTAACAGTTGATAGCGACCTTAGATAGTTAAAACCCTCTTTATAGGAACAGGGACGAATATCCCTTTAAATGAGCTTAATAAAATGGGCTCTTGGATCCTTATAGAGTGTGCAAAAGAGCATAAGTTGCATTGTGCTCTGCTGGGCTACGTTATTACACGGACAGGGTGTAAGTCTCTCACACCATCCCCCCTGTTTTGGAAAAGCCACAAGAAAGTGCAATGTGTTTAAACGAAATCTGGTCATTAGGAAACGTTAGTAAACCTCGGTGGTAAAAGACAAATAAAATTGCTGCTGGTTTAAAAAAGTGTGAACCACTGTGTTACTTATTTCCTCCTTGCACTCGCTTAGTACGACACTCTTTGGGTTGAATATGTTAGTGAAGTGGGTCTCTCAGACCACCCCAGTTATATTAGTTTCCATGGCCCTATTCTCGTTGGTGAAGAGTGGGCAAATTAGCACCTCCCAGAAACTCCTAGAGTCCTTCAGGGCACTTGCTCTTTCAAGATCATCCCAAGCCTGCCTTCTCAATTCATCCTTTCTCTGCTCAATTACCTTTTTATAGGTCTGCCTTGCTGCCCTTATTATATCCCTATCACGAGGGACTGTATGTAATGCCTTCTTCAATTTGTTTTGCGCCGCAGAACACTCGGCGTTAAACCATCTTATTTCAGGGAGGGTACCTTTTCTTACTGGTCTAAGCAAACTCTTGGTCACGTCATCACAAATAGTTTCAATATTTCGTATTTTTACATCTGGCTGTGGTGTATCGGTTAGACAGGTCATTATTTGTGTTAAATTCGTTTTAATAACAGACTCTTCAAAGTCCTCATGATTTATCATGTTCCATTGTAGCCTTATCCCTTGATTATGGTTATATTTTGTTAAACAGTCAGAAACCTTACCCTTTTGCGCCACAATGTGTAAAGAGACAGTAAGAGGGTTATTGTCACTAGAAGGGTTAGGTTGGACTGCAAAATTATCGACAAGGTGTGAATACCTACTAGAGATCAACATAAAGTCAATTGTACCTACATGACCCCCCCCCCCCCTGATATGTCAGATATTGCACCACTGGGGTACTAACCAAAGTGTCAATCATACGTAGGCCATTCACTACAATAATAGAGTTCAACGCATCACCCTGCATAGTATATTTAAAGTGTGTCAAAGGTTGGTCATTGGTATCTACCAACCCACAAACCTTACTCCCACTAGTTAAAATCTCCTACCCAAATAATACACAAAGGGGAAACCCTCCCTTCTACTTTGACAATCTCCAAATCGAGTGAGTTTATAACCCCAGAATTCTGTGTATCAAAAATATTGTAGTACCAATTGACTAATAATATAGGTACGTTAATCAAATTAAAACACAAAATCAACTGGTACCATGGGGAGTAAATTACGTTTTCCATTCTTAATGACTGGTACTGTACCGAAATTAGGGTCACTAGGCCTCCCTTTGCCCTCCCAGCCGATGATGGTTTAGCTTGGACAGTAATGTATTGTGTCCGTCCATAGAGAAATCATCCCTACTCCAGGTTTCCTGTATACAGATAATGTCAAACGTTTTAACATACTAGACCCATACCTCGTCCAGTAGCCTTCGTGAGATACCCGCAACGTTCAAAGAAATTAAACGGAGGCTAAGGCTATCGGTTTGGCAATTTTGCAGGTTTGAGGAGTTGCCATCCTCACTGTTCGATGGTCGTTCTACTTGGACAGCAGTCAGATATGTCCAGGTTGCCCCAGTCATTTCCAAACCTTTATTAAGGAACAGCTGCAAGGAGCAATAGTTATGTTTAGGTTCCACGAGGGATATATGCTCTTTAACACTGCCATATATATTAGGGGTGATCTTAGATACATGAGGTTTGTCCTCAACCATGCTCGTTTTATGCTTTAGTCAGTCTGTGTCTATGAGACCACTTAATGGCTCAAATCGATTTTCATGGACCCAAGGTGGAAACTGTGGAAACTGTTTTGTCCTTAGTGAACTATTTTCTTCCATTAAATAGGATTGCAATCTGGGCGGTCGATAGAAGAAGCCAAATGGTAATATGGAAGTCCTTGCCTCATTTATAGATTGGTCAGCTATCCTATCTAATATTGATCTTACCAGGCCTGGTGGCCTGAAGGTTAATACTATACAATCCCCCGCCAGTGTCTTATTAGTTGTCCCTACCCACCTGACCCTACGTGCCATCCTAAGTTCAGCCAATAAAATGTTGTTGTTTATACCTGTCTTTGTGTTTACAAGATGCAGGGATTTATTCCTCAACGATGGCCAATCTTCCTTATCACCAGGCAACAGTGATGGAACATTCACTAGAACAACAATATAGGGTGTTGTTTCTGGGGGCAAGTGTAAGTTCAAGTTTATACCACTAGAACGTGAATGACCCAGGTGGCGATCTACAGAAGTACCTAAACATTTAGGCCTTTCATTAACCTTATCATGAACCCTGTTCACTTGCTCAGTGTTGGTGGGATTTAAAGACTGACAATCGCTTTGGGAGAATCCTTCTGTCTGAGGCAAAGACACAGTAGTTTGCGGGCGGTTGTCTTCCAGTCTTCCTTGATGTCATAGTTTTCTGAGAAGGTTTCAGGTTATAAGCACCCCCTCTATTGGCTCCTCACATGGACATGTTTTACCTGGGCCTATGCTCTGTAGGTAGTGCAGAAGCGCTAGGTGAATGTTTTTCTAGACATGATAACCTACTCTTGATGTCAGTCAACTTTTGGAAGATAGGATTTAAGTGTGCTGTAATTATAGTTTCCAATTTAACCCAAAAACCCTCCTCCAGGTTGGAAGTCAAAGTCAGCTTGAAAACCGTTTCTACGGAAGCTATATCTTGATTTGCTTCATGTGTGGGATCCCTATCCACTTGATTACTCCTTCCACCCAGTGACTTAGATGTAATTTGGCTTAGTTTATGTGTCTTAGTTACTGCCTGCCCTTTCCTTTTCTTTGGCGGTGGAGCAAAGCTGCATCCGCCTTTTGATTTGGATTTCTGGGCCCTCGAGACTACATTTGGCTTGACCGAGGTAACCTGGCAGCCAGTTATCTCCTGCCCGTTGGCAAGCTGAGGGCATGGGGAGTTTGACCAGTTAATTTGTAATGCTCCATCAGCAAAACTCTTTTGTGCACTTATAGTACTAGGGGTCGACTAGGTGGCACTTGAGGATCTAATGATAATCTGCGCTCAGTTAATTCGATTTCGGGACTGAGCGCAGATTCAGCCCTTGATAAGAAGGCATCAAGTGTGCCTACTACCCCTTTGCGAACCTTGGGTTTTGTCATGTTAATTAATTAAGTTAAAAACCCAGCCTTACAACACAAATTGATAGCAACCAAAACAGTTTTCAGACAATACCTTTATTAATCAAGGCTAAAAGACATGACTATCAATTTCAGACAGTAAAAAAGGACATATCCGGCCTGTCCTCTAACGGCCTCTTAACATGGATCGAAACCCAGTACCTTGCAGGCTTAGTTCAAGTCCAGTTCGGCAAGTGTCCTTTGTCCCCAGCCAGTCCTGATCTGTAGATGTAAATAGCTTGGCCCAGCCCAGCCTCCTTTGGCCTCTGACGGGCGCAGACGGGCCTGGGCTCCCCGCGCACGTCCCGCGCTGCAGGAGGTGGGCGGTGCTTTTATCGTGCCTCCGGGTGCGGGTGCAGCGTCAGAGTGGCGTCGGGGCTGCTGGGAAATGTGGTTTAGCCATTCCCCTCACGGCGCGTGGCAAAGAGTGCTGGCCGTTCCCCTCACAGCGTGTGTCTGCGGGTAAAAGCTGTTCCCCTCACGGCAGTGATTGCAGAACCAAGCTTTCAGGCATCCCGCACTGCGGGAGGTGGGCGGTGCTTTTATCGGGCCTCCGGGCACAGGTGCAGCGTCAGAGTGGCATCAGAGCTGCTGGGAAATGTGGTTTGGCCGTTCCCCTCACGGCACGTGGCAAAGAGTGCCGGCGTGTGTCTGTGGGTAAAAGCCGTTCCCCTCACGGCAGGGATTGCAGAACCAAGCTTTCAGGCGTCTCGCGCTGCGGGAGGTGGGCGGTGCTTTTATCGCACCTCCGGGCGTGGGTGCAGTGTCAGAGTGGCGTCGGGGCTGCTGGGAAATGTGGTTTTGCCGTTCCCCTCATGGTGCGCGGCAAAGAGTGCTGGCCGTTCCCCTCACAGCGTGTGTCTGTGGGTAAAAGCTGTTCCCCTCACGGCAGTGATTGCAGAACCAACCTTTTAGGCGTCCCGCACTGTGGGAGGTGGGAGCAGTGCTTTTATCGGGCCTCCGGGCACAGGTGCAGCGTCAGAGTGGCATCGGGGCTGCTGGGAAATGTGGTTTAGCCGTTCCCCTCACAGCGCGTGGCAAAGAGTGACGGCTGTTCCCCTCACAGCATGTGTCTGTGGGTAAAAGCCGTTCCCTTCACGGCAGGGATTGCAGAACCAAGCTTTCAAGCGTCTCGCGCTGCGGGAGGTGGGGGTGCTTTTATCACATCTCCGGGCGCGGGTGCAGCGTCAGAGTGGCGTCCGGGCTGCTGGGAAATGTGGTTTAGCCGTTCCCCTCACGGCGCGTGGCAAAGAGTGCTGGCCGTTCCCCTCACAGCGTGTGTCTGCGGGTAAAAGCCGTTCTCCTCACGGCAGTGATTGCAGAACCAAGCTTTCAGGCGTCCCAGTTAAAAATTACAGACACATTTATCATATCTACTGGGATAGGGACACTAACTTAATCAAAGTGCATTGTGCTTCTAGACCGGACAACAGATCTCAGGACAGAACCAATATGGAAACTTGTCTCTGCATCAATCAGTTGAAATAAGAAATGTATAGCTGGCCTAGATTGTCTAAAGTTCTGTTTTATGAAAGGGATAAAAAATATTTAGTATATTTTATATAAAACTTACAAAAAAAAGCAAAGTGAAGCACAGTTTGGCCAGACCTATCGCTGAAGGTCTGCGGTTTGTAACAAGATTCTTCTGGTAACCCAGTGGGAAACACAAAAGATACATTATTGTGTCAGCCCTGAAGTAAAACAACAAACTACGGGACATATCTACAAGGCGGCGATAGAAAATTATCGCCTCTTTTGCGGCCGTTTTCGGCCGAAAAGCAGCAATCATTTTGTCGCTATATTAGCAAGGTTACGCTATCGCGTGAAACCTTGCCTTAGCGCCTGAATTCCTAACGCCCATCTTTGCATCTCTAATGAGATGCAAAGTGGGCGTTCCTCCCCAGGATAATGGGAGAAATGTCGCTAAGTGACATTTCTCCTATTATCAAGCCTCACGCAAAGCTGCATAGCGACAAGAAAAGTAGCAATAAACTCTGTTATCGCTACTTTCCTTATGCCTGCTTTGAAACTGACTTAGCCATGATATCCTATGGAAGGTGGATATCATGGCTAAGTATGTGAGGCCCTATCAGCAAGCTATTGCCAAACTTCGTGGGATTATCGCTGGGTTTCCAGCGATAATCACACGTTTGGCAGTTAGCGCTAGGATTTTTATCGCTTTTGAGATAAGCGTTGCTAATAGCACGCTATCTCAGCGATAAAAATCCACGCTAGCCGGCGATAATGATCCTAGCGCTAAGTGCGCTTAGCGATAATTATCACCGGTTGTTGCTGATATGCCCCCAAGTTCCCAGCGCTCTCATGCGTAAAAGAGATAGTTAGGCTTCCTATGGTCATGCTCAAATATGCTGCAGCGGTGGGTTTACACCTTTCGACATTAAGGCTCTGAGAAAGGCATAAGTGACATAGCAATTGTTGCACACATTTTCTTTTTTAAGCTACTATTAGATCTTTTGATCCTTCATGTATGCTAGCCATGGTCTGGAGAGGCCTTTGTCACACTCAAGACAATCATAGATGATGTTCCTAGCTAAACCAGCCTTCTCAGTTCTCCAAATAGCTAGCCATAGCAGTGGGGGCAGAGGGGGCGTGCTCTAGTATGGTCTACCAAGTAAGTCAAACCTAGTTCCTCACGGCAGTAAAAATGAGAGGACACTTCAGGGGCAGAGAGGGACTTTCTGCAAAAGTAATTTTCTTCAGCCTGAATTGCTTCACAGTTTGCATTGCCCCATATCTTGTTCCCATAGTTTGCGATGGGGACACATTGAGTCTTATAAATCTGTAATAGCCTCGGATAACTTCATCCTGCGCTGTACAATATTGAGAGCCCATCATCTAGCTGCAGCGAATGTAACCCCTTAGTAGGAAAAAGTGTGTGTGCTTCTCAATTTATTTGCACCCACAGAAAGAGTTGTGAGCTGTTTACACTTAGGGCCACGCGCCATGATATACAATATGGCCATATGCCATGATACATCATTTGGAAAAAGTTCAGGTCCAGAGCAGCAATAAGTTAAACACATGAACGGCGGGACGCTTTGCTGACTAAATCGCTCCTGGTGCCTAAAAATTACCACGAGGGCGAACTACGGAGGGAAGGTGACGGTCCTTGTTGCTGGACGCCCCTTGCTGTCGCTGCTTTCTGGTTGCTGCCGTGAGGTGAACGGCCTCACGCACTACAAACCCCAGCATTACCTCGATCTTCGGCGCTTGCGGTGACGTCACCAGGCTGCGCCGGAACATTACATAGGCCGCCTGGTGACTCCGCAGCGCGGGACGCTTTGCTGACTAAATCGCTCCTGGTGCCTAAAAATTACCACGAGGGCGAACTACGGAGGGAAGGTGACGGTCCTTGTTGCTGGACGCCCCTCGCTATCGCTGCTTTCTGGTTGCTGCCGTGAGGTGAACGGCCTCACGCACTACAAACCCCAGCATTACCTCGATCTACATAGGCCGCCTGGTGACTCCGCAGCGTGGGACGCGCGCGGGCGGCGCCCGGGCGAAGCCCGGGCCAAGGGCGGGCCCGTCCTTGCCCGTCACTGCCTGGACCTGACTGGACTGGACCACCTCCCTAACACTGGCATACGTGTACCAGCAGGAGAGGTATATTGGTTTTTCGAGGCGGATCTGGTCATAAGTGCAGTGTATAACGGTTATGAAAGTTGAGGCTTGTGACCTGTCGATATACCATTGATAGGCAGCTTGGGGTCTTGACATTCGGATCACTGCTTTAATGTTTCACCATACTGACAATACTTGTTGATTGCGTTATTAGCGGGGCGTATACTGTATTGGATGGCAGGCAAGGGGAAGCGTGTGGGAGGAGGAGGGTCTGTGTCTGGCACACTTGATCATTTTATCACTAGAGCAGTGTCTGTCCTAGAACATGAACTGGCAATTACAGAGCGGAGGTTATCCTCTGAGATTTCACAAGCTAGGCGGTCATCGTTGGGATTACTTGCTTTAGCAAAATCCCCAAGAGATCTAACTTTGCAGGACGTGGGAGATGTTGTGCAGGAGCGGGACATGGGGGATAGTACCATCACACCACTCAGTCAAAGTGGCCCAAATGACCTTCCGAGAGAGGTTGCCCCCTTAGTTACTAATGTTATAACTCACCCGAAACCTGCTTCGACACACCCACAGACAAGAGCAAACAAAAAGGGGGTTAAAAGTATTGTTGCAAAGAGGAAGAGAGAGGGGCCGACCCAGGGGGGGAGACAAGCTAAACACGCTAATACCACGACATATCCACCGTTAAAGCCTGGCGAGGTTCAGGTTGTTGACAACTCTACGGTGGATGAAACTACCAATAAGCCTCTGGACCAGTTACAATTTAGGGACCTGACTTCTCAGATTGAACAAGTAGTCCGCTCCCTATTATTGCCACTTCTAGAAAGAGTAAAGGTGGTTTCTGACAAAGTGGATCGCCTTGAGCAAACTATTTTAGACAATTTTTGCTCACTGAAAAATGTTATTAAATTAGCCAATAAGGATAGTACTATCCCCATCAAAGTGAACCCTATTCTTCCTGTCCCGTCACTTTCTTCTCCCAGCACTGATACTCCAATTATAGCTAATTCTAGGGTCATTCCCCCTAGAACCATATCTCCAGATAATACCACCTCACGGGGTGATACTCAGGTCAGGACTGGCTTAAGGGATTCTTTAGGAACTAAATCTGTTAGTAGGAGTACACACATAGGATTAAAGACAGATACCAGGGTTAGAACAACTAAATCTAACATCCATATCAACTTACCCCCTGATTCTATTCCCTATGTCATTGTCCTGACTGGCGTCCCGGAACTGAAAATCGGTATAGAGGAATCCTACCATCAACTTAAAAATAAAGTCATTTTCTGGCTTAATCAAAAGAGACCAATCCCGAACTTTCTGGATGGGAAGATTCTCTTTGCCAGAAGAGTTAGTTGGGTGGGTCCCAGACCAAAAAACGTGCAAGGGGATTGCATTATCATTAATTTCAAGGATACTCCAGTGGTGCGTTTTATTTGCGTTCACTCATTTAGTGGGGTTAGGTCGGATATAAGGGTTCATGACCTAAGGCATTTTTATAACATTCAACCAAACATCATTTGTAGCACCGGTCAAATCCAAGAAGGTAGGGAATTCAACCCAAACCTCGCAACACTGCCCTGTGAGCATAGTGAGAAGAGATTCTACCCGGACACTCTAGCCTGACCGGGTCAGGAGGGGTCATATCTTAGTATGTCTCCCCCACTAAACACTTTGTTAGGCAGAATTGAGGAAAAGGGAGCAGCAGCTATAGACCCGCATGACTCCATTCAAAAAAATACCTGCAAAATTTTAAGCTGGAATGTTGCTGGTACTAGACTGAAAAGTAAGGATGAGATATGGGCGGGTTATGTTGTGTCCCATGATATCATTGCACTACAAGAAACCTGGGACACAGCAAATAGCCTCTTTCTGGACGGTTATGCCCATTTCTATATTCCAGCTACACCTAGCTTGGTGGGGAGGTCAAAGGGGGGCCTCGCATTGTTGGTATCATTGAACCTGAAAGGATCAGCTAAACAGGTGGACTGTGGCTCCCAACACTGTTTAGCTGTTGAATTAGTGGTGCCAAACTCCCCTTCATTGTTACTGATTAATTTTTATAATTCGAAAGATTCTGTCAGTCCAAATCAGCATCTAGAATCTCTGGGGGAGGTCCTGGATAAATACAGAATGTCACATAACAGTTTTGAGGTCATCCTTATGGGTGATTTAAATATCCATCCCTGCAGTCTAGGTTGTATTTTAAATGACGAGGATGGATCTCCCTATTCATCACCCACACATTTTGAACATACTAAACAAGGTGAGGCCTTGGAGAGCCTATTGGCCTCCGCAGACCTCTCTGAACCTGGTTGTTGTACGGAAGGTCAGAGAATGTGTACTTTTAAAGGTTCTGACCCAGGGTCTGTCATCGATTATATTTTCGTTTCCTCTTTGATTTTTTCCTTGATTTTAGATTACAGGGTGGAGGACTCCGCATTTAGTGACCACAATCCAGTGATAGCTGAGGTTGCCTTGGAAGGGTTTTGGGTCTCCAAAGACTCAAGAAAATTGGGCACCAGATCCCTTGTAGCTAAAGATCAAGGCAGGAGGCTAAAATGGGCCCAGGTGACTCCGATCATTTTTTTACAAGAAGTTCTGTCTAAGGTTGAAGCGGAGATGGGTACCTGCTTAGACCATGACAGTACTAACTCTAGTATAGTTGAAGCTTTCACTACCATTTGCCAACATGTAAACGTGGCCCTCTTGGTTAATTCCAAGCCAGGATCTCACAAAGGCAAAAAATGGTTTGACTCCAAATGTACTAAGGCCCATTCTGCCCTTCTGAAGGCAACCAAGGGTAAACCAAGAAATAGACATTTGATTGCTTCTCTGAGAAAACAGTATAATCTAGCAATGAAAGCCCGGAAAAAAGAGATTCAGGAAGAAGCATGGAATGACCTATTGTCACCAGATACTATGCGGGATAGTTCCAAATTCTGGGGAGTGATAAATCACTCCTTTTTTTCCAGTAGCGCGAACCAGGCTATGGACTGTTGTATTCCTGATGAGCAGTGGTTAGCCCATTTTGGTGAAATATATAGTTCAGTCCCGCCTGGGCATTTAGAGGGGCGGTTACCCTTGAATCAAGTTGGTCCAGTCGCGGCCTTTAAGGAGGAGGATGTAGAAAAAGCCATCCTAGAGACTTCTAAGAGTAAGGCGCCAGGTCCAGACGGCGTTCCCGCAGATCTATATAGGTCTGCACCTAAATTGTGGGCTAAAATTTTAACAAATGTCTTTAACGCCGCTAGATTTAAGCATATCCCCGACTCCTGGGCAAAATCTATAATCATCCCAATTTTTAAAAAAGGCCAGAGGGATGATCCGGCCTGTTATAGGCCTATCTCCCTAATTGACTCCTCCGTCAAAATCTTAGGTAGAGTTATTTTGGGTAGATTGAATACCTGGCTCGAGGGTAGCGGCATACTATCAGACGCCCAATATGGCTTTAGGGCTAATAGGAGCACGCAGGACCAATGCTTAAATCTTTACTTACTTATCTCCAAATACACGATTGCTAAGGAGGGGTCTCTGTATATGGCCTTCATGGACCTCTCTTCAGCTTTTGACCTGGTCAACAGGTCAAAACTGTGGAGTATTCTCTTGGACATAGGGGTTGATCCCCCTTTAGTCGGTTTTTTGGCAGATCTTCATTGTGGCTTACTATCCTCGGTGAGAGTTACACAGGGTGGAAGGTGCACCAGCTGTTTTAACTCAGAGAGGGGTGTAAGGCAGGGGTGCATACTGGCACCTCTCCTTTTCATATTATACATAAATGCCTTGGGCCCAGTCCTGGCCGATGCAGTGGTGGATGTTCCTCGTGTAGGAGACATTAAGATCCCAGTTCTCCTATACGCTGACGACGCCGTGCTTCTAGCACGCTCTGGGGTGGCTCTTGACAGACTACTGGCCTCTTTCGGTGATTTTATGACATCATTAGACCTGAAAACTAACACCCAAAAATCACAGGTTATGGTCACCGGCCAGGCCGGTAGGAAAAGGAAATCTAAACTCTTTTCGTGTCTAGGGCACGAGGTCAAAAGGGTCCCAATTTTTACTTATTTGGGTGTTACCTTTGATGAGAAAGGTACATGGGGCCCGCAACATAAATTAAAAGGCAATTCTCTGGCTAGATCAGCTGCAGCTATACTTGGATTTGCTAAAAGGTTGGGAGCTCGCCCTCTGGAGGCCATCCTGAAAGTTTATAAAGCAAAATCGTTGGCAATAGCCACCTATGGCTCTGCCATGTGGGGCTATACTAATACCAACAATATCCAGAGGGCGGAAAATAAGTTCTTAAGATCCTTGCTGGTTGTCCCCCAGTCTACACCCACCTTTACAATACACTCAGAACTGGGCATGGGGTTTGCCGCGGATTTAATTAAAGTGGCCCCTGTGATATGCTGGCTAAAATCCTGGCTTAACCAGGAGATCCCTCTAACCCATCGGATACTCAGGGATTGTCTCGTCTTGGATAGAGCCCTGAGAATTCCATGGTTAGTATATGTGAAAAAGATGTTGGCAACAGCAGGTAGACCAGAGTTGTTTCACTCCCCGGATTGTATTAACAAAAAGGACATTATGGGGATTAAGACTGCATTACTAACACGTCTTATGGCTGATAGGGAGAATATAGAATTAAATAAACCGTTAGTGAGAAGGAACTACGGGCTAATAACGGTTCCCGGTCTTGAACCTTACTTGACATTTGTAATTATGCCACTTCATAGGTCTCTTCTCACCAAGTTTCGCCTAAATCTGATACATTTTGTGTTAGGCTTTTATCCCACTTGGGTTACTCCTGATAATGCTAACCCATGTGATTGTGATAATTTTTCTTGTCAAGACACATTACACTTTATTATGTTTTGTGAACATTATGCACAGATTAGGTCAAAATATCTGTTACCGATACTTAAAGAGGCTGGTTTTGTTCAGGTTCGGCCAGCGCTTCTGTTCTTACAAATGCTGCCTAATGTTACCATTGCTTTCTATGTAGCAAATTTTTTAGTGGCAGCCGTTCGTATTAGCAAGAAGCGTTTTAGTGTACGGTCTAGCATGAATTTAACTGATGTGGCTGTGACAGTGGGTGGCGTTTAGGTGTGGAGTTGTCTATCCCTGTTAGAGTTTTTAAATGACATTTTTATCTTTTTATCCTATTTATTTTTTTTTAATTCAGAATTGAACCCATGAAATAAGTTCTCTTCAAATTTTAATCATGATAATGTTTTTATATTTGTAATTGATGAATATGTACCCTGTATTTTATGTAATGTGACTATTTGTTTGTATTGTCTCTTTTTTTGATCTTTAATTGATCGAATAAAAGTTATTTGACTGACTGACTGACATGAACGTACCAGTAGACGCAGCGCTTTTGGTGTGCGCGCCATCAGCACTGCATCATCCACATATAATAACGTGAGAAGCAAAGGATGTTTTATCTTTGGTACATCTGGGGTGATGGTGGTTAAAGAGGGCGAAGGCTCATTAATATATAAAACAAACAATAAAGCGCCAGAATGCAACCTTGCAAGCATTTACTTCATGAGAACCTTCGCCGTTTGAGGAGATTCTTATCCTAGCTTTCATATCTTGGTGTGGATATGCTAAACAGTGCACCACGGCTTCATCCATCACTTTAGAGATTAGCAGTCACCATAACTTTGGGTGATTTTCACAGTAGAATGCTGAAGTCAGGTCCATAAATGCCAGGTATGATGGTGTTTGCTTGGCTACTGTACACTTGCCTATAGTTAGATTTAGGTTCAGGCATTGCTGGATCTTGTCTACATGATTCCTGAACCCATATTGGCAAGAATATAGAATCGTCGTGTCTTGAATCTACTCCTTGATCCTATTATATAGGACCCTTCCTAATATTTTGACTGTTGCATCAATAAGCGATACGGGCCGATAGCAGCTCGGTTAAAACCAGTCATCTTTTTTAAATGCAGGCGCAATGGTGGATTTGGACCATGAGCTGTGTACCGGGGAATGAGCAAAGTGGTTAAAAATATTTGTCAATAACGGAGCCCAAAATTTAATATTACTATATATCAAATCGATTTGAGTTAAATGGGCGGGCATCCTTAAAAGATTCATTCAGCTGCACATTGGTGTTGGCACCTAGCTGACCCAGAATGCATGCCTACCAATTTGTTAAGAGATCATCAGAAAGTGGAATGGGGTGGGGTTGACTCTAACTGAGGATGGGAAGAATCCAGGAAAGTCTGCTAGTCCTAGGATATACTGTCCTTTTTAGGATTTCCTGGACATCATAGAGAGGTCCGCACCAGTCATAGCTCATCTATCTGCAAGCCATGAATTGAATACTGAATAAAGTGCTTTTCCACCTGCAATGAATTCAGATTTCTTATAAATGAGTTTGGTGGTACAGAGAACCTTTTGACATCTGGCATATCTGACATTGCTGTGACAACATGGGTCCAGACACATGGATGTAGTTATCATCCAAATCCTGCCCAAACTTCAGTTGACTATGTAGCGAATAAGATCAAAAGGTGCTATGAAGGCACGGTGGAAACAGTCGTAACCAGCTGCATCTATGGACAGACATATTGGAACATGTAATTAGTTCATAAACATTTATGGAATGGAGCAGAAACGTACATGGAACTAGGCTGACGGTGAACCTCTGCTTTGTAGTGCCCTTCGTCAGTGATACTTACAGAATGAGGCCTTTACGCTGTCTTAGGTGAAGTCTCATATGACACTGGTAGATTAAGTGGCAGACCACAGTCACATTTAGGAATATGTACCAAGACATCACAAGTCATGATAAGTAAACATTTGTAGGTTACATATCTTAACTAACATCTAGCAGTCTGTAACATGATAATAGGACATTGATGGCTCCTCTCACCGCAGCTGGAACAAGGTGACTGAGATCCAGTGCTGCAGGCCCTCAACACCATCCAGCCAGACGCCGCGTCAGACCTGGAGCAGGCCGTCCAGAACTTCTCCAGGACCTGGCCTGGCAGTTTGGGCTGGACTCTTCCCACAGGGAGCCGGGTCAAGGCTGATTTGCACATGGCTGGGTCCAAACTGGAATGGCATGGTGAGCAAAAAAACGATGGGTTTAACCCAATTCTGTGCTGGGGGTGAACGTTTGATTTATTCATCATTCCGTCCATCATATTTTCTTTTTGCCTCCACCTATGAACAACACCCTCCCTGGCGGTTTTCAGAAGGCGACTCAGGACCAGGCTTTTCAACTGAGACCAGCGAAACCTCCGCATCCGGATACCCTCAGGGGTGATGAGCAGCACTTTAGAAATAACTGATTGATAGATAGTTTCCCTCTCTTCCACATTGTTCTCAACGTCTGTAGAAGCTTATTTGTAACCATTTAGTCCCTGTGATGGTCTACACTGGGATACCCTGCTTCCGCAAGATTTGTGTCCTGTCTATTGGGCAGGTAGTAATGTTAAATATCCTGGCTGTAGACATTGGAGACACTTCTTGTACAAAGGCAACACATCTTCAACATTCTTAAAGAAGTGTGGCCCAATATTTCCTTTTGCATGAGGAGGAAACCCCTCGCTGTCTTTCCATGCATCCGGTTACGCAAACCTGAGAGTCTGTTAAGTCAGCCGAGCTGCTCCCCTTGCTGGACGTCGCGTGATATCCATATTTTGTGTGGATCCAGCAGACATGGCACATTGGATGCTGCAGTCTGTGGTTGTGCTGGATCATTGGAACATAGTGCATTCCTATCAGGATGGGAGAAGTTCCCTAAATCTGATGAGTTCTTTTTATCTTAGTCTGTAGGAACAAAGGCGCGACTAATAAATCTATCGATCCAAAAGATTGTGATCAACCTTTCAGACTCTGATGTGTCTTCGGGTGGTTTTCAATGTGACTGCTCCATCGCCTGTGGCAAATTAGTGACTCTGTTGAGTAAGTGGAATGTGATAAAGGGCTCCTTGAGGTGTAGGTGTCTATGCTTATAAGCTCTTCAGGTAGGGGTCCTGCTTGGAGCTGACAGATTCCACTCAGATCTGATTGGCTCATGTTTTTTCTCATTCCAGTCTCACGAATGCTTCATGTACTTGATGTCGCTGATAGGTGTCTTGCTTTGTTCTTCAGGCATGTGGGTCTTGTCTCTGCGTATATTTGACAAATACTGTTTGTGTGCTGATTTACAGGATGTGGTTGTGTAAACAGCTCTTCTGCTGCTTGTTTCTTTCTCCTCTCCTGGGTGTAATTCACTCCCTGTCATTTTCATGAAATGCCCTCTGCTGGGCAGATTTTCTGAAGTGTCTATGCTCAATTGAAGCCGTCTCTGGATGATCCGGTATCTGCCTCGCTTTCCTCTTCCAGTGTGCGCATCTTTGGAAGGCAGCATTGATGCCAAGTCTTAACTGGGAAGTCTCATTACTAGTTGGTATTTGTTCTCAAGACCTTTCTTTCAATCATGCCTCTTTTTCCCCTCCCAGTTTGTTAGGTTTTCGTCAACAGTGTGTGAGATGTTCCTTTGCTTTTGCTTTCCATGTTTTTACATTTAGGCGATGCTTTGTCTTTCGGCGGAAGTCACTGGTTTGGCCCTCTTGAGAGATTCCTTCATTGAAAGTGTCTTTTGCGGAGCTTGTGTTGGGTGGCTGACAAGCAGCCCTCTGATCTGCACTCAAAGTGCATCCTCGTTCTTGCATGCATAAGAGCTCAATGTTGTCATAGGTTTCCCAGCATTGCTGAAAAAGCTGCTAAGGTTTGGCCTGGCTCCTGGCATGATGAGTTGAAAATGTGCTGTTCTTGCTCCACATTTCTATCCAGGCTAATACGTGCACAAAGTACATCTAACAGCTTTTAGTATGTCTCTGTCTTCTTTGCTTTTTTCAGGGCTTTCTGTCTGTTCTTTTTGCCAGTGAGTCTGTTTGGATGTCGTCCGTGATACTTAATTATTTATGAGGAGGTCTCTTTTCATATTTTGCTTTTGGTCTCAGGTGTGGCACATTGCAGAGATTTGCCCCTCGATTTCCAAAATCTGGTCAGTGCATGACCTAAAAATGGAGGATTGGGGAGGTGCGGGCGATGTAGTTGCAATGGGCCCTTGGCTCTTCAGGCTGGGTGGGACACTTTGTTACAGGTGTAGAGGGGTAGGCTTGCGGCTTCAAAGCAGCAAGCAGGTGGGAGTGACCCCTCCTTCTTGCCAGCTTGAGTAGGATGGTGCCAGGTTTTGGTAGGAGGGTAAAATTGAAATTGAATTTGGGTAGCAATGGCCTTCACGCAGTGCAAATCTGTAAATGAAACGTTAATGGTTTTGAAAGATGCAAGACAGGTAGAAATTCTCAAGCCTGTGGTGTTGGATCAGGTGTGGGTGCTGAGGTATGCGCGTCCTCACAGGCGCTCCTCAGGTGGTGTGACGGCAGGTGAAGCCGCGGAAGCGGAACAAACATTGGGTGGGGTGTGGGGGGTTTCTAGGGCTGAGAGGCCCCACAGGGCATAAGCATCAGACAAGAGGGTAGGGTGCTAAAATGCTCGTGCAGTACCTGTTCATGAGTTTGTTAAGGAGGAGGCCAGGGCCTCCTGACCGGCTTCAAAGAGCACGGTGCCTGAAATGAGTCGCTTGGATCCGGTTCCAGGCATTTCAGGGCGGGCCTGGCTATGACGCGGGCATGACCATAGATTTAACAGTCATGTGGGCAGGCCCAGGAGGAAGGAGCAGGAATAGGACTCGCTGGGAGAGGGGTCTTTGCTTCATGACAGTGTGAGAGCTCATGGAATAAAAATTCACTAGCATTCGCACCAAGAATTTTGACTTCTATTAAGGACTTGGAGGCGAGGATTATCCTTATTTTCCTTTACTGCGAAAATTACAGCAGCCAATGGAAAAACGTTTTACATATAATATACAGTACATATATGTAGTAATCCGTATTGTATTTTACTTTCTCCCTAGCTGCTCAGCCAGTGTGTATGTGATGCATGGAATATTGGTGTGATGGATATGAATGGAATGTTTGGGTGCCTGGATACTTGAGTGTTACAGCTGGAGCATGGGCTGAGCAGCAGGCAGACTGCGTCTGGTGGGCTGCATCACATGAACTCAATAACTTGTAACTGCAACTCAATAAATCTACTTGAAACTACATCCCGGCCACAGACTTCATTACTACAATAGCCCATTAAACTTTGCTCTTAGCCACCAACCATGGCCCATTTGCCCTTAGAAGTACATATAGCACCAACTTGAGAGCCTCTTTCTTCGCTCATAACAGTTCATAAAAAAAAAACATGAACATCAATGATATTCAACAGCATTGAAGGGACAACTCCAGCGGGTATCTTCAACTTGCGTGCAGCAGCTCAAACAGCAACAGGAGGGCGTAGCGCCAACTCAGGAGATAGGAAGGAAAATACTCAAACCATCTTCTGATCCAAACATACAAGGAATACTGCACTGTGACCTCTGTATAGCTAAAAGGATTAGAACGAGTAGGGCAAATATTAAGCACAAAACAGTCAAACTGTAACATTCCAAATCAATGACTGATATTCCTGGGTGGGATAATCCTCACCTCCATGTCCTTCATAGAACAGAAAATTCTTGGCGCAAATGCAATCAATTTCTTTATTATATTTCAGGACCTGAGTCTCCGATTATGTTAGCTTAAAGCTTATTGAATACCACAGAGGCAATATCACCCACTGGCTTGTAATAAAACTGCTTAAAAGTAGAGTCAGAGGACTAGTCAGCTGATTTCATGATGTCTTGAACAGTCGAGCCTAACATAAAAGATTTGGAAGCCATGACACCTCAAACAGAATGAGCTCCAAACAATTGAGTATCTATACCAGCCTCCCCCATGACCGGCTTTATCCACCTGGCTATGGTGGCCGATGAAACTGGTTTAAAAGGTTTTTTTAAAGCAATTCATTTGTTGACCAGAAGAATCATTTCTCAAAGCATGAGTACATTCTTCATAAGCTTTCAGGCATTTTACCATGCAGAGCTAATCATTATTATGTATGATTCTCAATAGATCTTGAAAAGGTTTTTGTCCTGCCCATAATGGAGAAAAAAAACTTCCTCAGGAGTAGATACTCTACCATCAATGTCCAGAACTCCCACTTCCGGAGTTTTTTTAGTCGCGGATAGACATAAGAGCATGGCAACCTTGGCCAACAACTGTTTTCTAGATAAATGGTCATTATCTGGCCATCGTTCAAAAAGGTTTAAGACTAAAGACACGTTCCATAAAAAAGAACACTTAGGCCTGGGAGGATTAGTACTCTGATGCCTTTAAGAAGTTTACAGACGAAAGGATGCTTCCCTACAGGATTATCATTAACCTGCACATGGTCTGCTGAGATAGCAGAGCGAAAATTATTCACCAACCTGTAGGATAAACCCTCAATCGCATACTGAAACAAAAAATTCACTATGAAGGGCAGGTCTTCCACCCAAGGATCCACGTGCTGTTCTAGGCACCAACCCATCCAACATCTCCATGGCGAAGAATACCTCTTCCTGGTGAAGGAGGCCCAGGCTTGTGATAGAGCACAAATTTGCACTGTCATTTGTAGGGGTGCATTATGATCATGAGTAGTCTGCACCCGCCTATAACCAACATTGCAATTACGTATGGTTAGATGAAAATCCTCAATGTGTAGAATTGTACATGTGACTAGTGAATATTTATAATTTGTATGCATATGAAATGCATTGATTTAAGTGTGCTCAATAATCATGATCGTGTATAAGCATACTTATGAATTTCTGCACTATTTCTTAAGTTGGACGAATTCTGTAGACCTAATGTTTATTTCTCCCTGACTCTCTCATGTTAGGTTTGCCAGTAGAAATCATGTGTATGCAGAACTTGTCCTTTCTCAGGTTTTCCGTTGTAGGTGGAGAAATGCATCTTTGTTAGTTAGAATAATGTCTTTGTTTTAGGAGTTAAGCTTAGGGAGGAGAAGATACATTGAACAGCGAAGCTAATAATGTGAGATGGTGTTCTTTCTCACCGGAGAGAGCCTGGGATTCAAGGTCATCAAACCAAGGCCTGGGAGCATCGCTGCCGCATGGAAAGTTACCTACAAGGAGGTGTCTTGTGTGGATGGGGTGATGTTGCACAGCATGGTGGGAAGTCTTGTACCACTTCTTGTATTAGAATTAGGGACAGAGTCCGGGGACTTCTGCCTTGCCTTGAGAGAAGAGAACATCTTAGAACGAGACCTATAGCTTATGCTCCTTGACCCATTCAACGTGAAAGGTCTTCTTAGGGAGCCTTCATGAGCTGACACCTTTTCAGACCTTGCCTTAGGGAAAGCTAAGTAGGGATGTCACGTTAGTAGTAGTTTAGGGGCAGATTAAAGGCTTTTTGCCAACAAACCTCCAATGAAGGGGACTTCTGACATCGGAGCTGTTATTTTCTGTGTCCTGATACTGAAATTGGTTATTTGGTGCAAGCCTTAATTTCACCCATAGGTTTGGCTTTGTATTAGTTCCAATGTATTTTCAATACCCTCGTCCTGAGGTGTTTGTATGTCCAGCTGTTCTTGGCTTTGCAATAAACCAAATTTAACTTTGATTCGAGAGTCAGTGATTCTTGCAATTCTTAATTGTCCAACGATTCTGCCTCTTCTCCACGCTTACAAGCAGACAAAAAGACATCAGTCAGGGGTTCCTGAGTAAATCTAGAATGTGGAAACCGACTCCTTCACTTGTTTGATGAACTCTGAAGCTGCATCCAAAACAGCTGACAAACGCCACTGTTGCTGGACCTCCATGCCACCAGGGACAACTGCTCCAAATCTATCATCGAAGGTAATTCTCCGTGAGGTCCCTGAAGCATCGTCTGAGACCAGGGAAGGAGAAGAGGGAGATCGCACTTCTGTTGTAGGAGTATCTGGAACCAGGATTGCGCTTTCCACACAGGGTGACCAATACCACTTCCACGATCTGACGCTTGATCTGAGATGCCACCCTTGGGATCATAGCGAACAGGGGAAAGGCATAATTCAGAGACTGTGACCCATTCTGAGAAAAGGCATTGGTCGCTTTCACTAATGGATCCGGCGTCCAGCTGAAGAACCTGCATCATAACAATGACAAACATTTAATAAAATGTCAATCCACAAAATATATTGAAAGGGCAGAGGCACTTATCTTGACTGCCGAGCAGCTAAGAAAGAGGCTCTTAAGATGGTGCTATATGTACTTATAAGGGCTACTGGTCCATGATTGGTAGTTAAGAGCAAAGTACCATGGAATTTGTAGTGTTTATTGTATGTAAAACGTTTTTTTCATTGGCTGCTGTATTTTTGCAGTAAAGGAAGAGAAGCATAATCAGAGCCTCTTGTCTTGAAATAGAATTGGAGAAGGAGGGTGATAGCAGCAGCCTGGGCAGAGGTGGTTAGTCAGTTACATTTGGGAGGAATCATGCCCTGAAAGGACCTTGGGATCACAAGTGGTAGACAACAGTCAGCCAATGTTCCTACTTACAAGGAGGCAGAAGGAGCAGACGTAGGTGGGGCAGTACACGAATAGGATTATGAGCTGTCTCAGCATTGTAGAGGCTCCAGTGGAGCAGGGAAAGGGCACTGGTTATGTGTCAATGATGAGGGCAGAGAGGAGGGGCAGGGTGCTACGTAGTATTATGAAGTTGCAAGACCAGGAGAGGCAGGTGTATTTCTCTGGCACAATAAAAGTCAGGACTGCAAGTCAGCTGGGAGAGTATAGTGCGACTTGAAGCCCCACTCAGAAGACAGAGTACGGTCCGATGCATCTGGTTCTGGGATGAAGATGGACACGTATCCGGGAGAACAAGGAAGGTTGACTGCGACTTCTTATCAGAAGGTGACAGCTGTGGATAGTTGTGAATCTGATGATAGTTATGTGGGTAATGGAGAGGTTACAAGTATGAGTAAGGGATGGTTGCGTGAGCCGTGGTATTTGGGTAAGGATGACCTGCTGTTAGATTATAATGAGGGTGACCTGAAGGAGGGAGAGATAGATATATGGCATAGACAGCTAGAGAGAGAAGAAACGGTGGAATGCTCCATGTGATGCGCATCACAGATAACCAGGACGGAGTAGTTGGTGTTTTCCAGCAAATAGCGTCCAGGCAAAGTAACTGATGGGGGTCGTTTGCAGGATTTTCAGTTGGTGTCAAGACTGCCAGCTTTTGTGCAGGCTCCAAGCTTGAGACCAGGTAAGGACATATGATTGGAGACAGAGGAAAGTATCTCAAATACGTTGGTAAAATCAGTTGAAGTAGGTTGTGATTCGAAGTTGGAAGACAAAGGAGTGAGACTAGTGAAGGGCACATATGGGTAGGATCAAAGTACGAGCACCGAGAATGCAGATCTTTTGCTGAAAAGGAAGGGATGCTAAAAAGGAAGGATACAGTGGTAGGGAAAATGACAACATTGAGGTGGAGGAGAAAGAAGACGGTAACAAGAAGGAGAGTAAAGAGTTTAAGTGCAAGAAATTGCCCTACACATGCATTGCAAAACTATTATGGGCTCATCCCATGGTATCTACCAAGGAATGAAAATGGAAGGGGGAGTACATAGAAGTCTTCAAAATACTGCGTAAGGAAGTAAAGGCTAAGGAAGGTTCCAAGGAGGAGGAAAGTGAGCTTTCTAGGTGACCCAGGGTCCAAGTTACCATAAAGAGCTGGACTGCAGCTTTTCTCAGAAAAATATCCAGAGCTCTATGTGGCATTATTCAAATACATGAACCTCATTAGGCTCAGTTCATCTATGGGGGCTGGGCTTGGGTACAATATCAAGAAGAGTTTCGGCCCCGTTTGTCATGCTGGTGGAAAATAGGGACGGCTAGATAACGAGCTCTGGTTGCAAACATTGACGCTTTTGAGGTCATCCCCAGCTACATACACACCCAGTGGGTTGCCTTAAATTTATGAGCCCTTTTACCTTATCAGAATGGGTGGGAGAACAGGAAGAAGTCCTGTTGGGCATATAACAAAGTGATTTGCAATCATGAGTGCTGCCTCTTCAGGCATAATTGTTCTAATTGCAGATTAAACATATACTCATGCAATGCATCTCACAACCAAGAGGGGGCTGCAGGAGTTCTGGTTAGTCAAGGGGGTGAATTAGAAGACCCAGAATGAGAGCGACCGAAGGACAGGTTTTGAGAGAACTTTGGGGAAAGGCTCTTACACCAGTTTAGGTGGACATGCTGAGACATTGGATTTCTTTGCATGGGGAAACAGAACATTGTTGTTAAGAGGGTTTGGATTTGGTTTTAAAAAGCCGTATAACTATCCCCAATTGAGTAGTTGGGTGGAGAATGTGCGATGTGTTAGGGGTCATGAGGATTTGGTATGGTCTAAATTGAAGAAGGAGGTAACAGAGGGGGGAGGATAGAAGGAACATTTTAGGATTGGCCTCTTGAATGACTGATCATTTGTCCATTGATGTGGTACCCAAAAAAGAACAAGGGGAATTCAAATTAGGACAACACTTAACTTGGCCTGAATGGCAATCCATAAATGATTTTATATTCTAGGAATTGAGCAGGGTGAAATATGCCACAGTGGATGATATATGGGGTTGGTTATAAAGTTGGGGCCTGGAACTTTGACGGCAAAATGCAGCATAACATCTGCTTTTCATCTGTTGCCTGTGCATTCTGGAGATTTGAACTGCTGGGCAAACAGTTGAGGAATTGTTTTCTTGTTGCCACACTTTTGCCTGTGGTTTATTCCATTTCTTCCTCCCTATTTGAGAAATTCATTAGTTGTTTTGCAAAGTTTGTTTCACCACCGATTTTAAACGACATTACTTGATACTTTGATTACTTCTTTTCTGTGGGTCCTCCCTTCTGTGTCCAGTTGCTGGGAAAGTTTCAGGAACTGATGCAAGATTTAGAGGTGCCAATAGCCCCTGAAAAGACACTGGGACCGAATGAAGTTTTGGCATTTCTTAGAGTAGAGCTAGATTCAGTGAGAATGTAAGCTCACTTGCTGATGAAGAAAAATGTGAAATTTCTAGGGTTGCGAAATATGATGCTTTCAGCAGTGGCAGCCGGTAATTTTAGGAGGGAGATGGGTGGACGGGAAACACGCACACATACAAACTTACAGCCATTCATTCACACACATGCACACACAAACACATCCATTCGCAACACTCATTACCAAACATTCATACATACACACACGCACGCACCAAACATTAAATTTAAAAAATAAAACACACCTGCAGCTTTGCCTCAGAGGTCCCAGGAGGCTTGGACTGCTGCCTTCCCTCATTGGCTGACATAGGTCAGCCAATGAGGGGTCCGAATGTCATCACAGAGTGGGAAGGGGTCAGTGAGACTTAAAACTGAAGACCTTTGCTCAGCCTGACAGACACTGTTTGCGAGCGCCAATAGGTGGGGGGCATGGACCCTCAGCCCCAATGGACCGGCCGCGGCTGGCTTCCAAGGAGAAAAGCACAGGTCAGTGATATACAAGTGCTGCTGGGCCACTAGAACTTTGGGTGCAGGGCAGTGAGAGTAGGGTAGACATTTTGTAGGAGGTTGCGTGTTGGTCCTATCGGGTTCTCTGTTTCCCCATCACAAACTATGCCCGTCTGCAGCGGTGAAGGCTGACTTGAGGGTCTAGCAACACTTCTATTGGAATTCAATGGCATATCCTTTTAGGGTATGGGTGAAGAAGCCTAGTGGTCTATACAATTTTACTTCTGATCCAGCAGGTGGTGGGTGTTTTGGTACCTTCTGGCAGGGAAAAGGTGTGCAGAAGCATGGCCTAATGAGTAGCAGAGTGGTGGTCACAGTATTGCTTTTTTTTTTTTTTAAACAAAATGTTATTGTCAACCAGACAAACCCATGCAATTGGCATCCATTATTATACAATAGACTCAAGATCTGCGTATCACAACTTCAAGCTAACAATCCCCTCCCCCACCTCCCTGCTCCCCTTCACTGGCGTGTCCCTGCGGGTATTACTAAGTATTGCATTCTTGATATTCTTTCCCCTATAAATTTTGTGGGGCAAGCATTTTACTTACAAGAATTAGCTTTTTAATGTTGACAATATGGTGACGGTTAACATTGTTAACTGGAAGTCTGCGAGTGATGATTTGTTTGTAGCTTTTGAGAGTTTTTATATTAGAATGCTTATGACACAACATTGTTTTCAGGGCAAAACATATCCCAGGAGTTTACAGAGGAGGAGATGTGGACTGGCTCCGGGTGCAGACAAGATGAAGATACTGATTCCGGAGCAGTTGTGGAGTATAGGATGGGCTGTGTGATCAAATTAATTTAGGGATCATTGTCTGTATCCACCAGGTGAGAGAATGGTAAAGCATTTTTTGCATCAGTTGCTCTGAGGAGTGTGGAAGATGGTATGGTACTGCTTGAGAGGTTTGTCTACATTGGTCATCGCAAGTAAGTTGGCAGGCTTGGCATTTTTGGGATGCTTCACTGGAGCTATAAGCCATAGGCGGTTGAGAAGCACAAGAGAATGTCAGAAGATTGGGTGCATGAGAGGAGAGTTATGAGTAAGGTAGGTTTTGTGGGTAGCGAAGCTGCTGGTCTTAAAGATTGTTGATTGTTGTAGGTATGCAAATGTCAGCTTCATAGTTGTTGGGTATGTTGAGTAAAACTTTGGTGCTATTACGACTGTCGCCAGCCGAATGCAGTATACGTTGTTTTTGCATAGGTATGGGGACCAAGGCTGAGAGGAGGGTCTGTTCATGGGAGGATATTAGGAGGTTGGGGAGGCGCAGGTCTGACTGTTGTAAACGTTATGTTAGGCCCAAGTGATCATCGGATTAGCATGTTTGTGCTTTAATTGCTTTAAATGTGTGTACTGCTTGCGGGGCCAACGACTGAGTACATTAATTTTTGGATTTGTGGTCCTCAATTCTCAATCAAGTCAGTGCATGACGTCAAAATGGCTGTCTCCATCAGCCTCATTCTTCGTCCTGTGAACAGCTCGACTCTTAGCCATTCTTAAACTATGTGCAGTCTCACTCGGTCGTATGCTTGTCAATTGCCTCTCTATATTTAATTTTTTAATCTGACTTTTAATATTGGGTATGGTCTTGGCTTCTATTCCCATTGGAGCAGCTAACACAATTCTCCTTTCATGAGAGTCTCCTTCTCTAAGATGGTGCTGCGTTTTCTCTAATTTTGTGCTTTTTTGGAGTTTTCTTCATTAGTTTAGTAGCTGGTTCCAAATTGGTCACTACTCTCAGGAATGGACCTGGGTGCTCACAATCATACAGATTCTCCAAGCCTGACACTTACAGCTTTTCAGTACTGTGCACACTCACCTGATGCATACGGGTAGTGTCCTGCCTCTCAGCACAGTACACAGGCTCACTTCTTTCTGGGGGATCTTTGCTGCTCAGTGGAATGTAGGGGCACCACTTCCTTTGTGCGTACCCTGCCCCCCACCCTCCTTGAGGTAACAATGCTACCTGTTCTAATTATGCTTGTTCATTCTTTGCCCCATCCGTTCTTCTTTATGAATGGGATTTTCCACTGGTTGGTGGAGCACTGCTTGTGCTGGCCTTCAGCTTGCCATGTGTGATTTTCTTCATCTTCATCGCCAGCTGTTATGCCCTGATGAAAGGGGAACAAAATAACCCTCAGGGCCGGCTTTAGGGCAGTGTGACCAGTGCAGCCGCACTGGGTGCTGACTTGGAAGGGAGGCACTGACCTCAGAGGGGGAGGGGCACTGAATTTAGCAATAACTTTCGATTTAAAAGCACCTGCTGCAGAGTTGCTTATGTGTTCAGCTTTTAGGCAGCAATTAAAATGTCAAGATAAATATTGTGATTAATGTTTCTGCTAGAGCGAGAGATCCGAGATTTGTCTAGTGTCAGTTTTGATTCACTATAAAGTAACGCAGAGGGTTGATATGCCTGCTACAAAGAACAGATCAGTATTTTATGTGGATAGCTGAGTAGATTAGTAAAGCCAGCCTTTACCAGTCTTAAAAAACAAATAAAATGTAAGTGAGAGAGGGGCTGTAGAGAGATGAGGGGCATGTTTGCCAGGTGATAATAAGGGACTCTGAAGAGGAGGTCATGGGGGGCACCAAAAAAGAATATCGCACCAGGTGCAACCAACGCTAAAGCTGGCCCTGGCCACCCTTCACTTCAGAACCCAGACCATCATCTGCGGCGGCCCCAGGGATCGTCCCTCAGCCCCACCCTGTTCAACACCTACATGATGCCACTTGCAGACATCGTCAGAACCCACAGAATCAACATCATATTCTACACAGACGCACACAACACATCCTCTCGCTCACCGTAAACCTCTCCACCACCGGATCAAACCTCTACAATGCCATGACCAGCGTCGCCGACTAAATAAGGACCAACTGCAAGCAGCTCAACACTGACAATACGGAAGTGCTGATCTTCGGGAAGAACACCTCAATGGCACCAAATATCATTAACACAATATTGAAGGACAAAATATCGAAAGGTAAGTGTTAGACCTGGCAGCCTTGGTGTGATCTTCCCGAAATCGTTTTGCCTTCAATCCCTCCTATTTACTGAATAGTTTTTTGTTGGCAATAGGACAGTGCACTTTGCCACTTCTAACCAGTGCTGAAGTACTTGTTCTCCCTCCCATAAACATGGTAAATTTGGCCTACACCTGATTTACTTGTAAGCCCCTAGTAAAGTGATACTAGGTGTACCTAGGGACGGTAAATTAAATGCTACTAATAGGCCAGCAGCACTCATTGTGCCATCTACAGAAATAACACTTTAAATTATGTCTCAGGCCTGCCATCACAGCCCATTTTAGTGTAATTACTGATGATTCTCTAATCCCAGATAGTAAGATAGGGCCAGATAACGGAGTTGAGGCGTTAATTGCAGGGATAGAATATCTTCTATAAAAAGCCTGGCGTTTATGGAAAAAACACTGTACGCACTTATACCGTACTAATTTAGGAGATTTAACAGTTGTTAATGGGCAGTGGATCTTATTTTCTTTACAAATTAAGTTCATAAAATAGTAAATAAAAAGACCCGATTGTAATTCCGGCTTAAATCTGGACACATATTGTGCAAAATATGCAAAATAATGATCCCTCAAATTGGGGAGTGCTAAACCTCCATTTTCCAGCTCCTCATATAAAGTGCTAAGTGCGATTCGGGGGACCTTCTTTCCCCACAGAAAAGATGTAAACATAGACTCTATTTTGGTAAAAAAAAAGAGCTCATTAAGAAACAGGGAATCACAGAGAAAATAAATTTAAATAGCGGAAGAACAGACATTTTAATTAATGCAGCCCTACCCAAGATGGTTAATGGAAGAGAATTCCATCAAAAGAATAAATCCTGGACTTTTTGTAGAAGTGGGGCAAAGTTCAAATCATATAAATCAATAATTTGCTCCGAAAAATAAACACCAAGATATCTTTTTGGTTTTGTATTTAAACAAGAAAGAATATCGAGATGTAAATCCATAGGTGTTCTGCCACACTGTATAATTTCTGTCTTTTTTTAAATTTATTTAATATCCGCCAAGCGACTCAAATTGCTCAAAGATCTCAAAAGTTTTAGCTTGAACCTCCTTCTCAGGCTTTATAATGAGCATGATATCGTCGGCGTATCATTTCAATTTTGCCATAGTTGGTAGTGGAGGGCAGATATCCGTACAATTCCTAATGGCAATCGTCAATGGCTCGATAAAAAAAGCAAATAGTATCGGGGACAATGAACATCCTTGTCTAGTCCCCCGTTTAACCTTAACTGAACCAACCCTGTAATTTTGGGAGGTATGCCAAAGTTTGCCAGATTAAAAAATAAGGTCCCCCAGACAACTAAGTCAAATGCCTTTTCGGCATCTAAAAAGAGGACTAGAGCTGGTATCTTCCGAGTCTCAAAATAGTCAAGTGCTTTAGCTAAATAGTGCGTATTAGTTCCGAGCTGCCTTCCAGCAATAAAACCATTTTGGTCAGGGTGAATCAAATGCGAGGCAATTCGATTAAAATGATTGGCAAAAAGTTTAGTCATTATTTTAAAGTCAGAACTTAAAAGTGTGATGGGACAATAAGAATTAGGGTCTTCACTATCCTTACCTTTTTTTAAAAAACTGACTATATTCCCATTTCTACATGAGAATGGTATCACTTCACCTTCTAAATTGAGTTGGCCAACAAAAAAAGATAATCCAAGATGGTGCTAGAAAAGATTTAAAATAATTCTGCCTGGAGGCCATCCGGACCACAAGCTTTGCCATTCGGGAGATTTTTTATGACATCCTCCAATTCATCTTTCGTGAAAGGACTCGCCATACTAATTTTCTCCACATCTGAGAGTACAGGCAATTCATGTCTCTGGAGAAAGTCTCTCAAGAATGTCACATCAATGGTCTGTTGTTGGCTGTATATGTTCCTATAATGTTGTAACATTATATCCCCTATTACTACCGGGTCGTCAGTACGGGAAGCAGTTATAGGACATTTCAATGCAGTTATCTGGTTAGTTACAGCCTGCACCCTTGCCTGCCACACGAGGAACCTCCCGGTATAATTACTCCATTCATCGATTTTTTACCTGTGGTGCTGATAAAAGGAATCACTTTTGAGATAATATTTTTCACTAAGATCCCGTTTAGCCTGATCAAACTGCCGTTGGTTGAAAACTGAGGGACTGCTGAGAAATGCGTCAAAAGACCTTTGCATTTTCTGCTCTAAGAATCGCTTTCCTTCCTTAGCTTTCCTAAGATTATCGGCATCCTTTCCGATGGCTAGTCCCCTTACAAAATCCTTAAGCGAGTCCCAGACCACGTACAAAGGTGCAGAGCCATGATTTTTCTCAAAAAATTCTTTAATCTCAGTTTTAATAAAGAGCACCCAGTTCTCCTCTGATAAATATTGCCTATTTAGCATCTATCTTTTAGGGGTGATAGTGTGTTTACCTAACTCTGACTCAAGAATCACCATTGCATGATCCGAGAATCCATTCTGAAGGATTCTCTGCTGGCTAAAAATCGCCTAGAAATAAAAAACAAATCGATGCGTGACGAAGTACGAAATCTACCTGAAGAACAAGTATAGGCGATCATAGTTGGGAATACTGCCCTCCAGGGATCCAAGATGTCCAAAGTCAAACCATAGTTTTGTAAAACTGTAAGGGGTATATTCACAAGAATGTGTGATAACTACCGCAAGAGTAGCGTAACGCAACTTCCAATATCGCAGCCCATCGCAGGAAAATTACCCCGTGTCAACGTGGAATTCACAACACAGCAGTGCCATGCGATATCCATCAGATAACGCGTCAAATGTCAGCATCAAAATCAACGCCACACCTCAAAAATGCAAACGCGAACGCAAAAAATAATGCGACGAGGTCAATTGTGGTACACAAATCAGCGAAGACCAGCCACAGGCCTGCAAATCCCACATGTCTGGCAGGAAAAAGCACCATAAAAGCAAGAAGAAAAAAAAAGCCAAAAAACAATTCAAACTGCGTAGCAACATGGATGCACCCGGACCGAGTGCAGAGGACAAGCCGAACACCACAAGCTCAATGGAGGACCAGCGAGGAACCCCGCATTCGGGGAAGGGCAAGGACAAGAGGAAGAGGAAGACGAGGTTCAGTCCGCAGGAAGACCGGATCCTCGTCACGGAGGTGACCGAACACCATCAACAACTGTTTGGCACCTCCACTGCGGCACTGGCAACCCAAACCGAAATATGGTAGGCCATCGTTACCAACGTCAATGCAGTCGGAGTGTCGAAGAGGTCACTGGAGGAGGTCTAGAGGTGCTGGCATGATCTGAAAAGGCAGACCAAACATAAGCTCACTGCCAACAGGGAGGCAGCAACGGCGACTGGAGGTGGGCCTCCTACGACACAGGAGGAGCTGGATGAGCTGGAGCAAATGGTGGCCACAGTCAGCAGTGAGGAGATGGTGGCAGGATTGGGTGGCCTGGACACAGCACGATACAACCTGACCCAACAGCAACAGGGTGAGTAATGACCAGGGACGGGGGGTACTGGGTGAGATGAGCACAATGGCACACATGCACAAGTATGCGTAGCACACTGCAAACCCACAATGACCGTGGACTATGTCCCTGATTGCCTTGGCACTCTGCAGCACACATAGAAACGCCAAATAGGCCCCCATCCACTATGTGCACAGCAGGGCCCCCCTAACACCAATATCACAACCGACCCATGCACATGTGCTGAATCCAGTAAAGAAGCAGCTCTGTGCCCCACACTGCCTATGCAAGTAACACTGCATGTCCGATAGCATGGCAGCAGGAAAAAAAATGACATGGCCCACAAATCGACATGGAGGTAGCCCAGTGCGGATCACATCCGTAAAGGAGCAGGTCACACTCTGACATGTCCACGTGCCCCCACAACCCATGCCGTACAATACATGCAGCAGACGAACAATGCACCAGGCCACAAAATCTGTCCGAGAGCACATATGACCCAAGTCAAAAGCAAATCAGGCCACAAAAAGCACACAATTCAAAGGCACTCTGCCTCAAAGGGAGAAGGCCACACGAAATTAGAGCTACAGGGGCAACTCCCCCACAATGCAGCACACACACATAGCAATCACAGGACATCAGCAACGACGAAAATGTGGTACAATGTGCAACACCAGCACCACAGGACAGAGCTCACAACAGGTTCCGCTTGTGTGTAGTAACTGTCCACTCACATCTGGCATTACCTGACACAGTGTGATGATAATGAACGGGTACTACCACACATCCGTCATGTATTCGGAAAACAAACTGACTGCCATCAAATAGCCATCTCCCCCAAAACAGTCACACTATACATTGGCATGCAGTCTGAATGTAAACATCTGCAAATCAACAACATACATGTGAAGCTCTGTTAACCTGCATCTCCCCTTAACATTTCAGAGGGACAATCAACACTAACTGCAGAGCAGACCACAAACCCCATCATTGATGATGTAGAGGGCAACCTGCACATATGTCAAGATAACCTCCAACGGATACTGGACAGCCTCTGCACCCCACCCCCAGGAGCAGGGCAGGCCAGCTGCATCGAGGTGACCCCATCACCTGCACAGACCACACAGCAGGAAACACACACCACCACGGCTGTCTCCCAGGACCCCCGACCAATACATGGAGCACATACAACGTGTGTGGTCTTCCCAGGTGGAGTTGGCTAAACAGCTGCAGGTGGGTTTCGAGCTCATGGCAGCCAAACTCGATTCCATACGTGGGTGTCTGAGTCCCATCAGGGACCACGTACAGTCCCTATCGGACACCCCCTGTCCGCACCATGCTCCACCACAGACCTTGGCTGACCTCGCTGGTGCCATGAATTGTACACAAGAACTGTGTGGGCAGATAGGCACCAGCCATGACAGCATAGAGTTGGCACAGATGCGAAGGTCAATGGAGACCATGGAGAAGATGTAGGCTGGAAGGATGTCTGACACAGATGGACACCAGTGAGTAGTACCTGGGGACTTCAATGCCCTGCAGTACTTCATCTTGCCATTGCTGCCACTGAGCCGTTCCCAGATGACTGTAGCGGGAACATCGACACACACAGCTCTGACCCCTGATGTGTCCGTGGCACACAGTGATGCTGCCCCATCACCTTCGCAGTCTGATGTGTCAGTGGCACACAGTGATGCAGCCATCACCCCGCCACACACACCAGACACACCAGGCACAGAACCCGTATCAGGGGAGTAAGAAGGGGATGTGAACTACTGTGTGAGGAAGGAGGCAGTAGCAGCCATCACCACTGTATGGCCTGTCCCTGCTTGGTTATGACCTATGCTTCATGGCCTGGGAAACACCTCCTATGACCCCCGGAACACTCTGCGACTTTCATCCGTACCCCGACATGGACTGCCATTTCTTCAATGCTGGCCAATTACACAGCTATCCTGCTGCGAACTGCACTCTCCCTCTTCCCAATCACTGTGCAATTCCCAAAGGACTCTGGTTGGCACACCACTGGGCTTCCATGTGATATGGGCTTGGATGGCCATGTACAGCCCCAGCTCCATCAATCACCTGAATGTGAATAAAA
Organism: Triturus cristatus; assembly: GCF_964204655.1. NCBI lineage: Eukaryota > Metazoa > Chordata > Amphibia > Caudata > Salamandridae > Triturus > Triturus cristatus. Next base: position 298,579,986 of record NC_140583.1, on the reverse strand, counting down.
CATTCTAAATCACACAGATGTGTCATCACTATGTTCACTCACGTTTGGAGGTATGGCTGGATGTAGGAAAAATTATTGCACATGAAGGTACACCCTGGTAACTGACATCTATGCGCATGTCTATCCCTGAGACACATGGACAATTGGATGACTGTGAAGGTGAGTACTAGCTGTGTCCCCATTGCACATCAACAACAATCTCACAACCCCCAACGTAGGCACACATCCATGTATTGAATAGGGCTGTGTGTAGGACTGACCCAAACGAAAGCAGGCCAGGAGTGGGGTCCTACAGCACATGTGACACCAGAAGTTCACGTTGCATACCTACTCACACACATCTGTGTGGACACATTCTGTTGTGATATATGACATTGCTACACATGGTCAGAGGTTGGACACCATACTCACATTGCTGAAGTCACGTAAGTGCACATGTCGTCCAGCACCTATTCAAAAACAATGTCTGGCTCACAGAGGTGGAGCTTGCCAAAGGGACACACCCCCATTGCACATGCGTCAGTCAGTTCCTGCCTGTGTGGAACAATGCTCATTGTGGCACACAAGTGGACAATCCAAACAACACACCTCACAGTTAGACACCAGTGGAGTTGCATAGACTTTATTGGCATGTGCGTGTCAGTACGGACGAGGCAATGGCCACAACAGGCAGGGACATGCTTAAGACACTTACACGCAGCATGGGTACATGTCGAGGTTCAGAAAATGTTGGGGCTAAAATGGGCAACATTCATCACGCTCTCAGCCCACCTTGTCTTGCTGGATGAGCCATGTGTTGCTTGGCATCTGCCCATTGCCCCGTGTGAGGGGGCACAACTCACTGCCCATGGGATCTGCATAGTGCTCTGCCTCCAAGTGCGCCAATTGTCTGCTCTGCTGCCAGTGATCAAATGTGAGGGTCCGACAGGTTCACATGTCGTGCTACATTGCCATGTGTGTGCTCTCCCCAGCAGTATGTCCGAATTGGCAACGTTGCCAAACGACGCTGTGTTGCACCGAGCATGGACCTACATCACCTTGCACAGGTGTGTGTACACACGCGTTGTTCCAAGCACATGCATCCAGAGCCCGGACGAAGGCAGACATGTCCACTGTTGTGGTGGGATATGTGAGCAATCCCCACAATGCAACAAGTTGTTGGGACATTTGCTGTGGGTGACAATCGGATGTGGCTGCAGGAACGTAGTTACTTGTCCATGAATGCCCGTGCAGCATCATGTGCAATGTGTTCCAATAGTACGTTGTTGTCGTGTTCAAGGAACCCCAGGGTGAGACAATCCCTTAAGTGGTCCGGGAAGATGTGCTCAGCCCACGCCGTTTCACCAATACGCAACACAGCCCAATAGGGGAGCGCCTCGTTGTGGTCACTGCACACGAGGAATTGTGCAATCTTCCATGCACAACTACCAATCCCATGCCCGGCTGTCTCGGTTACACTCCTGTTCGTGATCCAACAGGGGGCGCAGACACAAGTGATAGTCCAATTCATCAACAGTTGTGTTGGATAGGCAGACATCCATGGGACACTCGAATGTGCATGTTCGGTAGTGGAACCAGGGCTGGATGCAGGTGACGTAGGCAATGAGGAAGCTAAGCCGGTAACTGATCCGCAGCACTGCCAGTGGCACTGCGCCCAGTAAATGCAGCATACGTGCACAGTACCGTTCCACCTGACGGGAGTTGTGCATGTGCCTGGTATGGCCTGCCATTGCGTTGGTGCGTCTCGTGGAACCGGCACTCTTCTGAACTGCGGCAGTAGTGTGGAGGATATACCACAGCTCTGAGCAATGATTCAAATCTGTGGGAAACGTTGGGGAGAGTGGGTTGCTGTTTCCGTGAGTGTCAAGGGCATCCCATGCGGGGGTACCACAGGCAGGGGCTTCTGTGTGTGGGGTGTGAATGAGTCGGATAGTTCATTTGCGGAATGCGTGGTGTGGGAGTCGTCCCTGTCTGCCATGGCAGCTCTCTCAGGGTGTTCCAGGCGCGTTCTGGACCAAGGTCAGAGGTGCAGGTGCCCTCCTGCCTTCTGCATTGGTACAATGGAGCTTTCATTTCTGATGTTTGTCTGACTACTACTTGCATTTTCGGAATGTGATGTGGCTTTGGCGCTGAGATTGGGACACGGCCTTGGGCTCATGTTGTACGGATGGCGATACACACACACATGTTGGCATGTGGAGCCAGGTGACTGAGAGGCCTTGCACTGCTTGTGCAATCTCACTCCGTCTCTCTCCCTCGCTCTCTCCCTCTCTTTCCTTTGTTAGGCGCATGGCACACCTTCTTCTCTTGGATTTGGTCTTACAGACTGTGTGCTACGGATTGTCCATTGAGAAGCCGCTAGGAATCATCCTAAGGGTTGTCTCGGCTTTTGTTTGTATGGTGTTTTGTGTTGGTGATTGCATTGCTGTTTGATTGAGTCTCCATTTTCTGGCACCACATGTCTGTTGATTTTCCTGCTTGTGCGATATCAGGCAAAATGTTTGTATTGGGATTCGTGGTGTTGGTGTGCAGTTTCTTAGTCCGGGGTTGGGGGTGGTCCCGGGGGGGGGGGGTGGTGTTGCAGGCCTGGGTGTGGTGTCAGTGGGTGTTGTGGCCCTCTTGGGTGTCTGGCCGCATGATGGGTGGCTCCATGGCTTCTGTTGCCCTTCCGGTGTGGCCCTGGGCTGGTCTCCCATTTGTGGTGCAGGTTGCCGTCCGACTTTACACCAGGTCAGAGCAGGTGTAGATTTCCTGGTGCTAACGCACCTTATCGCCTGTTTTGGGTTTTTATCGCCGATGTGGCTGGTCATTGAGAATGTTGTGGTGTGATGTTTTTGCGGATTTTGGCACGGGAATGCCCACTCTGCATCTCCTCAGCGATATTTGCGCGGGTCCTCTGTGGCGATGTTTTTTGCGGCTGCTATCGCGGGTAAACTGGTGCTGTGGGCTGTTTATACCAGCTTGTGAATGGGGAGGTATATTTATCACAAGTTTGGCTGCGATAAAGTGCCGTTGGTTCGGCGATAGCTCCTTGTGAATATGCTCCTTAAAGTTTTAGGTTTTAACTGTTTTTTGGACAAAGCAGAGGAGTCGATTTTAGGGTCCATTAGAAAATTAAAATTCCCCCTAAAATCAATTCACCAGGTACTTGAATTAAAGATTGAAAAAATTCCTCATACGGCGTTGGATTATCCTCCACTGGGGCATATATACTGGAAAAAGTTAAAAGTCTTCCCCCTAGGTTACAGGTGGCCCCACACCACCTTCCACTCTGATCATTTACAAAATTAACAATTTCAGCCTGAAGTGTTTTACTGAGGAAAATCACCGTGCCCCGATGGGATGCCGAAGATGAGGAGAAGCCCCTGTAAGCTGCCCAGGACCTAAACATTGGGAAATCTACTAGTTTCCCTGCTGGTATATGGGTCTCTTGTATTAAAATTGCCGAAGGATTTTCTGTCTTAATCCATGCCTCGATGGCCCACATTTTCTTTCTATTATTGAGGCCGTTCACATTAAAAGAAACTACTTTTAAAATTTTAAGAACCATACGCGGGACACAAAACAAGTGCACTTACCCAACTATGTGCCGGCAATTCCTACGAGCGTGTAAAGTGCTTCGATATGTGAACACAGTTTGCGACTGGAAGTAAATAATGCGTCAGTGTGATGTGATCATAGAAATAGGCAACAAACTACGCAGTTGAATCATTCTTAGTCAACAGTGACAAAACCGAACACTTAAAAGTCTTTCTTATGGAACTGATCCATTTTACACTGTATCACATTTATTTCAGATGGTCAGGCAAGTTTTGCATTCAATGCCCTGGAACATCTATGGGCAATTGCGCTGCACCAACTTATGCGAACTTGTTCATGCATCGATACGAAACTTGAGGGGGCCCCCCTGCACACTACATGGAGGCCCACCCTCCGGACTCAGTCAGGAGCTGTCACACCAGGGTACTGTGCTGAGTGGGCCCTCTCAAACTTGTGGCCTCCCTGCTTCGTAGGGGCTGCGTGAGCCTTTGTTCACCACTTATGTCTGGGTCTAAACTGAGGGGGCATGGTGAGCAATAGAACAATGGGTTTGGAAGCTACCCATTTATGCACTCTTTACATTAATACTGGGGACAGCATGCCTGTTAATAATAAAATTTACAGTTTGTGTGACAAGGTGAAAGCCAGCATCAAGGAGGAAGTGTTCCAGATGTTGGAGTTAGGGGTAATGGAGCACTCCCACAGTCCTTGGCCAGCCCAGTGGTGCTGGTATGAAAACCCACACCAGATCTCTGCTTCTGGGTGGACTATAGAGGGCTCAATTCAGTCACCAAGACCGATTATCACCCCATCCCCCAAGCTGATGAGCTCATAGACAGGTTTGAAACTGCAAAGTTCCTAAGTAGATATGATTTGACATCTGGGTACTTGCAGATTGCCCTAACTAAGCGGGCCAAGGAGAGGTCTGCATTCTTCACCCCAGAGGGCCACTTCTAGTTTAGGGCGATGCCGTTTGGGTTAAAGAATGCCACTGCTACCTTCCAGAAATTAGTTAAGAGGGTCCTGTCTGAGATGGAGACTGGATGATATGACAGTCTTCAGTTCTAGCTGGGAGGACCACCTGTTCCACCTCCAGGAGGTGCTTCAGGTCCTGCAGAAGGCAGTCCTGACTATCACAGCCAGCAAGTGCAAGATAGGGGTGCAGGGATCTGTGGTCTACCATGGGCAAAAAGTGGGCAGGGGCAAGGTACAGCCTCTCCATGCCAAGATTCAGACTATCCAAGCTTGGGAACCACCCCTCCCCCTCAAGACCCAGTCTGAGGAGAGGACCTTCCTAGGCCTCACAGTATATTACAGGAGGTTTGTCAAGGGCTATGGCACCATTTTTGCGGCATTAACCAAGCTCACTTTTAAATTGCAGCCAAAAGGTGATCTAGACAGATGCCTGCTAGAAAATATTTGTGTGTTCTAACAGCTAAATGAAGAGGGCTTAGAACAACCTATAGCCTTTATTAGCCAGAGGCTACTTCCCAGGGAACAGAGGTGGAGTTTGTTATGTTTTGATTACTTCAACCTGGTTTCATCTGTTCTGTAATAGATTGTTCACTATGTCATTAAAGATCTGGCTGGAATGTTCAAGGTGATGAGCAGGAGTTGGAAGAAACTGGAGGAGTTGTATGGCCTGTTTGGTGTTGCTCCTTTGCTGTTGCCTATTAAACCAACATTTTGTCTCATTTGGATCAAGTCGCTTCATTCTTTCATAAAGGACGCAGTAAAGTGCAATAGAAAGGGAAGCCTTTGCAGTGGTCTGGGAACTGAAGAAATTGAGAACATACCTGCTTGCTGCTCACTTCTGGGTTCAAACAGACCACAGATCTCTCAGATGGCTAATGCAGAGAAGGGGTGAGAATGCCAAACTGTTGAAGTGGTCCATCTTTCTACAGGGAATGGACTTTATGGTAAAACATCGTCCTGGCACAGACCACGCTAATGGTCTCTCCAGATGTTTCTGCCTTAGTGATGAGAACTCACAGGGAGTTGGGTAGTTCTCCCCACTTTCAGCTGGTGGTTGCACACATTAGGGCTGGCATCCTTGGCATGGTTTTCTCCCTAACATTTTGCCTTCCACCCTCCTCTTTGCTGCCTTTAGGACTCAGCACTCTTTACCACTACTAACCAGCACTAAAGTGATTGTGCTCTCTCCTTAAAATATGGTAGAATTGGCTTATACCCAAGTGACATATTTAATTTGCCTGTACGTCATTAGTAAAGTGGTACTGCCTGTGCCCTGTGCCTGTAAATTAAATGCAACTAGTGGGCCTGCAGCACTGATTGTGCCACCCACTTAAGTAGCACTTTAAACATGTCTGAGGTCTGCCTTTGCAGCGTGTGTGTGCAGTTTTAAACTACCAGTTCGATCTGGCAAGACAAACCTTTTGCCAGGCCCAATCCTTTCATTTTAATACACATAAGTCACCCCTAGGGTAGGCACTGGACAGCCCATAGGGCAGGGTGCAGTGTATTTAAAAAGTTGGAAATGTACTTTTTAGTTTTCCATGTCCTGGTAGTAAACAACTCATAAATTCATTTTTCACAACCTCAAAGCCTACCCCTCCCATAGGATAACATTGGGGTTACCTCATTACATTTATAATTGATCATTTTCAAATGGGGGAAGGTACCCAGTCCATGTTTTGTGTCTTTGGAATTGCAATGAAAAAATCCTCTCTTCTGGTGAAGTCAGATTTTTAAATTCTAATTTTCGAGATGCCACGTTTAGAAGGGTGGCATTTTCCTGCCTAAGCCATTTAGTGCCCTCAGCATGTCACTGGGGCACATGCCTGGGTGTAGCTGACAGCTGGGCTTAGTGTAGTCCTCCCCTATACAGCTACACACAATAGACAGCATAGGTGTGCCTGGATGGGCCATCACCATCAGGATGGGAGGGCAGAGCTGGGCACAGCCCTGCTTACACTTGAACAGGACGCTCGCTTTGCCCAGAGACCTTATTGCACTCGCTGAGATGGGACTTCATCAACCAGCGGCCTTGAGACCAGGAGGAGGGGCATCACAATGCACTATAAAAGCACTTGACAGTTAGCACTGCCCAGGATGCACATGGGATGAGCAGGGTGAGGGCTCGGACAAAGACAGGGCCAACAGCGGGCCCCTCTTCTCCCATCAGAGCCCAGAAGAGGCTAAGCTGGGCCACCCCTTTTGCCCGTACTAGTCAGTTTCGGACCTGAAGTGATGAAGAGAAAATTTTGCAATGGTTAAAGATACGTAGCTCACTGGTGCCCCAGGTAAGCTGCTAGCTCCATTACAACTTACTTAACTATTGCCATGGGCACAATTAAGAGGGAAATCAGTTGCACTGAAGAGCTATTAGCAACTGTGCAACACGCAATGAAAGTAATGTTTGAGATTACTTTAGCTAACGGCAGCTATAGTTCGGATGGTTGCACGATTGCTGCAACTGAGAAGCATTAAATACACCATGCGTCTCCCACAAGCCACTGCTTATTTAAGATCCAGTGCAAAATGTATTGGAATCAACCACCGCGCGAAAAAGGAAAAGGAAAGATGTGACGCATTCAGCGACGAATGAACCGGTTATACCCGCTACTGCTGCTAGCTACGATGAAAAACTTGTTAATCAGTCTAGCTGCAACAACAAGAACACTGCTAATTCAAAACATGCCACCGCCAAGGAGGTCATAGGGGATCCTGCGAGATCCTTGCAGGGTCTTGAACTATTGGTTAAAAACTCTTTGGACTTGATCTTGTCCAGGTTACAGGCAGCTGAGAAAATAATACTGCCAATACCTGTCTATCTGCAATACAAGAGGTTAAATTGTTGGGCTCCTATGGGACTGAGAGCAGAAGGGTACATACGTTCAATAAGGCCAGAGTTTTGACTGATGAACAGCTGCAAAATGTATGCGGAAATGTGGGGACAGAAGGTGGGGAATGTTCCTTGCAGCGCACTAGTCCCAATTTTGCATAGGGTAACAGAGTGTTCTGCTTTAGCGCATAAGGTAAAAGATGGTCAAGCTATTTCTAATCAGGTCAAATTGGACCGTCCACCAAAGGCCAAGCGAATTGCAATTGTTTTGAAGAATGTTCCCCCCTCGAGCCCAATCATAGGAAATTTTTCATGATTTAACGAAGACTCACAGGGTATCTTGGATTGACAGGGGCCCAAAAACAGACCCAGTGGTCTGGCTGGGGGATACAAGGATTAGTACTCTTCTCAAAGACTATTTGTATAACCCAGTGATCTAGGTGGTATGCCCATTGAACATGTGACTGAACAGTATCAGAGTCAGAAGTCAGGCTGTGATATTCAAATGGCTTAAATATCATGGGAAGTTTGGATACTAATGATTGACTTAGCAATCACCCTTCGGACGGCGGGCGGTGTGTAGAATTAGGTACCGACACGGTGGTCGATCTTTGACAAATGTGTGACTACAAGACGACACCGTGACACACAAGACCTGCATGGTGCTCAACAGTACCATACAGTAGAAATTCTACTGGATATCTCTTCAGACAATTAGGTGAGTGCAATAGGCCTCATCAATAGTTGCATGAAACAATTGCTTAACACTTGGCAGGGACTCTAATTAGAGTAGATACCATAGCCCTGACGAAGGCCCCAGACCCGATAGGGCAAATACCAAGGGCCGAAACATGTTGGCAGGATAAGTGGGTGTATTTGAAAAAATTGTTTTCAAAAGAACCCCAATTCACGTTTTTAAATATACCACGGGTACCCTAGAATAAAGTTTCATAAGTGGGTATACCTGTAGGTATTTTTAATATATCACCTTACTGGTTCCCTGCTTAACCAGTTGTTATTTTATATAAGAACTCCCAGAATATCTTTGGTTGAGTCCGCCCAGGTAGTACCATCTTACCTGGGTGTGGAAAGACGCCTATGATGAAGCATGTCACTATTAGTGAGTGAGGCGTCTTCTCCAATAACTTGGGATATTCCACCTCATTAAGTATCCAGGGGACAGAGTACCTGCCCAAGGATTACTTGATTTGATACTTGGTCTTTCCAAAAAAACTATATACTCATATGAGATAACAGAAAACAACTGTTGCCTACAGTGATAATAAACTATTTGGGAGATTGCAACTGTGCTGCTCTTCTCTCACTCTCTTTTGTGAAAAAAAGCTGAGAAAATAATACTGCCAATACCTGTCTATCTGCAATACAAGAGGTTAAATTGTTGGGCTCCTATGGGACTGAGAGCAGAAGGGTACATACGTTCAATAAGGCCAGAGTTTTGACTGATGAACAGCTGCAAAATGTATGGGGAACTGTGGGGACAGAAGGTGGGGAATCTTCCTTACAGCGCACAAGTCCCAATTTTGCATAGGGTAACAGAGTGTTCTGCTTTAGCGCATAAGGTAAAAGATGGTCAAGCTATTTCTAATCAGGTCTAATTGGACCGTCCACCAAAGGCCAAGCCTGTTGCAATTGTTTTGAAGAATGTTCCCCCCTCGAGCCCAATCAGAGGAAATTTTTCATGATTTAACCAAGACTCACAGGGTATCTTGGATTGGCAGGGGCCCAAAAACGGACCCAGGGGTCTGGCTGGGGGAAACAAGGATTAGTACTCTTCCCAAAGACTATTTGTATAACCCAGTGATCTAGGTGGTATGCCCATTGGACATGTGACTGAACAGTATCAGAGTCAGAAGTCAGGCTGTGATATTCAAATGGCTTAAATATCATGGGAAGTTTGGATACTAATGATTGACTTAGCAATCACCCTTCGGAAATGGGTATTCCTGTATTGAGTCCAGTGGATGTATATTCAGGGAAAACTATTGCAGACATATATGAGAATAATAGCCCTAGTATGGTTACATCAAGATCTACAGAGTTACAAAGAGCTGAGCAGGAGAACACTGTATGCAGGGGTCAAGGAACTGTGAATCAGATAGACACGAGCACCAGAGCCCTAAATCCATGAAATATGGAAGAGGCAAGGGATTCATTTATGGCAACTTTAAATTACATCGAACCCTATCCTAACCCTGCTTCAAAGATGAGAGTCTTATTTTGGAATGTGATGGGATTTAAAGTTAATTACAAATTCCTGATTGCTTGTCTTTTGTAGAGCAATTTGGGATTTTATGTTTTGAGGAAAACAGGTTAATGAGGGCTGCCATATTAATGGTTATTACCACTTTCCGCACTTCAGCAATTGCCCCCAATACAGGGAGAGTAAAGGGTGGGTGGGTTGCAATCTATTTTACTACCCTGTGGTTAGGCAGTCTTTTTTTAAAAAAATGGACTCACCCTATTCTCAGATCATTGGTCTCAAAATATCTAGTTCTGTTAATCAGAGTCAGGTTGCCCCAAAGTTAAAATTTGGTCCCCTTTGGCGATCCAGATGAGTTGTCTCACCATGAGGCACAGTCTTCGTGCCTGTAATGGGAGAGCATCATCTGTGACTTCGAATAGCCACACATTCTATAGTAAGAACAAGGGGTCCATATTAGATTATATTTTAATTAATTCACATTTCTGGGACATGATGGTGGACTTTAAGATAATCCCTCGTATTGATAGCGATCACTCCGCCCTCATGGTGGAACTTAAAGCATTGAACGCAGGGAGTCTGTCGGATACGAGTACCCCCCTTGACCCTAGGCTTGTGGTCTCTTATTGTAGAAAGAGAGTGAAATGGTCTAATTTTATTGAATCAGAAATAAAAATGGCCACTTTATATGATGCCTTGCTTCCGGTTTTTATAGATGCATCCAACTTGTTTATCTTGGCCAATGAGAGCCTAGACCTCCAGCTGGCCCAATTAAATTTTGATGAACTGGGTAAAATTACCTATGATTTCTTTTTCCCAACTAAAAAACGGAAAAAAGATAAACAGCCCACCCATCCTTGGTATAATAGCTTGTGCCGTAAGGTAAAAAAGGAACTGGTAGCAGCTATTAAAAATCGAGACCGCTCTACAATAAGGATGGTAAGAGCACAATACAAATCTGTTATAAATAAAACAAAACAAAGCTGGGAAGCTGAAAATTGGGCTACTATGAAAATTGCATTGGGTGATAGAGACATGAGGACTTTTTGGGGAATAGCTAATTCAGGTACAACTACTTTACGCAGTGCGTTCGAACCAAATTTAGACGAACAGACCTGGCGCACCCACTTCGAAACCCTGTATGCTAAGGAACCTGAAGTTGCCCATACCCACGCCTGTGACTCACTAATTTCTGGCACAGCGATCAGCGAAGATTTAGATCCTTTATTTGAAGATGATTCGACATTAATCATCTCTATAAAGGAAATAAATATTGCACTAGCTAGTATAGCTCCGGGCAAAGCCCCAGGGTTGGATAAGATACCTGGTGATCTATTTAAAAGCGAACCCGCTATCTGGGCTCCTTATCTGTGGATGTTTTTTAATGCAATTATGCAAGGCATGAAGATTCCTAAAAGTTGGTTAGGTGCGGAAATAATTCCGATTTTTAAAAAGGGTTCCCCACTTCTTCCGACTAATTACAGACCTATAAGTCTGATAGACATCCCCCAAAAAAAATTTGCGAGAGTTCTCCTCCTCAGACTACAGTCATGGATGGAGGAGAGGGATATTTTGTCTATACTACAGGCTGGTTTCAGAGAAAAATTATCAACTCTGGACCAAGTCTTAAGACTGCAATTATTATACTGGAAAACCGTCTGTCTACAGGGGGGTAGTCTTTTTTTAATATTTGTTGACCTTAGATCAGCATTCGACTTGGTCCCGAGAGAGAAACTATGGTCTGTTTTAGGAAGGATGGGGGTTCCTATTTATTTAATACATCTTTTTAAACGTTTACACGAATGCAATTACGCCCAAATTAGGTATGGAAAGGATGGTAATCTTACTGCTCCTATTCCAATTAATCGTGGAGTAAGACAGGGTTGCGTTCTCGCACCCACCCTGTTTAGTCTCTACATTAACGGCCTAATTGATACCCTGTCAGCAGCAAAAGATTTAGATGCCCCCAAGTTAGCCACTCGTAGAATTTCGGCCATGATGTTTGCCGACGACACCCTTTTGGTTGCTAAATCAGCCATGGGGATACAAAAGGTTTTGGATAAATTTGAAGAGTTTTGTAGGGATCGTGGCTTAGAAATAAACCTTCAGAAAACTAAATTTATGGCATTTAATTGCCCAAAAAGTACACGTCCCAATCCATGCCTAAATGGTAAACCGCTCGAAAGGGTGTCATCTTTTGTGTATCTGGGACTTACAATCACTGAGTCTATGGATTGGGGGGCCCATATTACAAAATCTACTTTAAAATTAGCACAAACCTCAGGAGGGATTATGAAGGTTTTTAACAATTCCAGCAAAAGAAATGTTAGTCCAGCTGTGGAAATTTATAGGGCTCAGGCAAGGGGTGGAGCATTGTATGGTGCAGAATTATGGGGCCACCTAAACACGCCAAAATTATTACAGGTGGAGAACCAATATCTAAGACAATTATTTAGATTGCCCCGTAGTACCCCTTTGGTCCCGCTACGCCTAGACACAGGCATAATGCCAATAGATGAGATTGCAGGACTTAAACCTATTATGTATTGGCGACGTCTGTGGACAACTCCCGAGCTTATACCTTACAGGGAGGAGCTCACAGAGGTACTAAGGTCTTGTGAAAATTCCATGGTTTGACCATATAAGATTTCTCCTAACTAGCCTGGGTCTTGGAGATTGTTGGCTTCATCCCGAGTCTGCTTGTTTATCAATATCAAAGGGTCAAATGAAGGCTTGTTATAGTGATCACAGATTAGCTCAATTTAATAATTTCTCTGGGATTGGGAAATGTACTAGTGCCTTTTTAGAAATTAAAGCATTTTTTTGCTTTGAACCGGCAATTGATCTCATTACTCCACCTGCAGCCAGGAAGCTCTTTTTACAATTCAGATACGGGGTACTCCCATTACGTTGTTTTACATCTAAATGGAGTAAACAAAATCCGACCCATTGTCCTATGTGTGATTACCCCGAGGAAACAGAGCTGCACGTTTTTTTCTGTTGTGCTGGATACCAGAAGGCAAGGAGTCGCTGGTTGGTTCAGATCTGCAGGAATCTTGGCACCAGGTCTTGTTCTGAAGCATTTAGGATACTGAAATCTGATACTGGTATCCCAATAGTTTATTCGGTTGCCGGTTTTTTATTTTCGGCATGGTGCACTAGAAGGGCCCATCTGAGATCCCAAAATGTAACTTGATTGTGTAAATCTATGCTGTAATTGTATTTTTTTTTTATCCATTATTCATGCATTAGTTTTAAATATAGGATTTTTTTCCTTCCTATTTTTATTGAAAAATGCTTTTTAGTCTAATTTATATATTTATTGATCCATGAACTCTCTAACAAAAATCGTGTTATCTCTGTCCAAATTTTATGACTCAATGATTCGATGATTTTCTAAATTTGAAACTGCATGTATAACTCTATTGTTTTTATTTATGTGTATGCACTTTTTAGGACATTTTGTCCGAAATAAAGTTTTTTTGACTGACTGACTGAGTTCTGTTAATCTCTTTATTTTTAATTATTATAATAGTATTTTTACCTCAGGGAAAGTCAATGTCATTGACTGCATTATGAATGTAAGAAAGATAGTAATCATGTTGTGGTTTGGAGTGAAATATATGGAAATTTATGGTTATATAAATGAACAGGATCAAGATGTGTCCCATTTCTGTCACCATGGTGAAAAACTAACAAACTAAATGGTACACTTTTTAATTTTGATCTGACCTTTGCCAATGAGGCTTCTGATCAGCAAATTTTTAGGGGACTTTTACGGGCAGAGATTATTGCTTGATTATTGATTTTATTTTAGTTAATCTTGCTTTTGGGCCCTCAATTATGAACTTTAGAACCAATTAGATTGGTCGTACTTATCTCAGTACCCAGAGTATTGACCACTTGCGGCCGGCATGACTCGCAGGTGGGGAGGCGGGGGCAGAGGGGGTGGCGGTGGTGTTTAGTTTAATTAAAAATGTTAAAAAACTTACCTTACTAGGTCCCGCACCACCTCAGCTCCTGGCCGGGTCCAGCGTTTTCCTGCTGCTCTCCTGCTGAACAGGAAGCAGCCCCAGGCAGCCTTCCTCCCCTCTCCTAAGACAATCACAACGTTGCAATGGCAGCATTGTGCTTGGTGCGGACGGCGCCCAGCCAGGCACCTATGGGGAGAGGGGGTGGCGGTGGTGTTTAGTTTAATTAAAAATGTTTAAAAACTTACCTTACTAGGTCCCGCACCACCTCAGCTCCTGGCCGGGTCCAGCGTTTTCCTGCTGCTCTCCTGCTGAAAAGGAAGCAGCCCCAGGCAGCCTTCCTCCCCTCTCCTAAGACAATCACAACGTTGCAATGGCAGCATTGTGCTTGGTGCGGACGGCGCCCAGCCAGGCACCTATGGGGAGGCCAATTTCTCTGCATGGAGCCTACATAGAGAACAAGGAGAGTGCGCCTGACTGGTTTGTTCAGCCTCAGAGGGCCGACCAAACAGTCAAGGCCCACATCATTGGGAAATCAACTCCTTCCTGGCCTACCCACCTGCCCGCCCCAACCAGGCATACCCTTCTGCTTTCTCGCAGTGCAAGAAGCCGAAACATAAAATTATATTTAAAATACCATTTTATGTTTCTGCTTCTTGCGCTTTGACAAAGCAGTGGGGCGACGCTCCTCTGCCCTAATGGAGGAGCTGCTCCTAGTATGGATATTAAGTGCCCTGACAATAAGCTAGAATTTAGCAGCCCAATTTACACTAATGATATCGAGGTGGCTTTTCAAATGGCTTTAGGCTTTAAAGGAATAATGTAGTGCCAGAGTAATTCCTCTCAAATCTAGTGAGAGAAAATGATACCCAAGTGAATATACGCCTAGATGAAATTGCTGAGGATAAGAATATTATAGATGCATTCTTAGTGCTAGCCAGGTCTGCCAATTCTAGTCTGACATGTAAATCAGGAAGACAGTATAGAAAGTATAATGGCTGGTTTCACTGTGGCTGTACTAAAGCATTAAAAAATGTTAAAGAGACAACCAGTAGAGTACCTAGAGATAGTAGAGAAGTAACGATGTGTAAGAGTGATTATAAGTCCTCGCTAGAAAATAGGAAGAAGGAAATTAAGGCAGAGCCGGGGACAGCATTATTTAATGAAAACAGATGTAAGGACATACATGCATTCTGGTAAATTGTTAATAGCCCTTTTTTTAAGTGAAGATACTACATCAGCGGTAGTAGTGATCCCTCCAGAAAAGTGGGTGGCACATTTTTGTAGTATTTATAACAACGATTCATTGGATGATAATGATACGTTTCGTGGTCAGCTCCGAGACTCTGAAATTATGAACGGAACTACCTCACTTGTCTTCTCTATAGAAGAAGTACTTGAAGCCATTAAGGGTTCACGTAGTGGAAAGACCCTGGGACCAGATGGGCTCCAAGTAGATCTCTTTAAAAGTAATTAGGAGCTGTGGGGGCCACTACTGACAAATGTTCTAGGAGCGATATGTAGAACAGGTGCTATCTGTACCAGAGAGGACAGAACTGGTTTTGGCTGGGCAAAGAGCTTCTCTGCCACAGTGAACAAAGGATTTTGTATTATAAAAAGAGGGGCCCGGATGGCGGTGTGGCCAACCATCATGGCCGACCGGTCGTAACTCTGATCGGCTCCGCGCCAGGCCCAGCAGCGTTTCTTGCTAAAAGGGCACTTATTTCCCCAAACCCGGCTCGCCTGCTATCCTAAGGTGGCCGGTGCTGCGGAGATTCTACGGAGATGTCTTTGGGGGTCTAGATGCAGTGGGAAGACTGAGAGCGCTTCGGCCGCCGGAGTCCGCAGCGAGCGACAGGATGGCGGCTCTCGCTGAGTTAGCCTGCAGAGTCATTTGCAGTGGCACCGGGACCCGTGGGGGGCGCTCGGCCGCTGGTGAGGTCAGGGGCCCCGGTGTTCCCACCAAGGTTAGCCTGGATGATGACTCCACCCGAAGAGGGACTGTGCCTGGTCCTATTGGCACCGGTGTCGGGACCCGTGATTCTCTGGCTGAGACCCCTGTTTGCAGTGGGGAGCCCCACGCCAAATGAAAGCTAATGAGGCCCCCCCATGGAAGCCACCAGGTACGGAGAGGAGGAGGGCTCCCCCCTGGGCATCTGCGAATCGCTGGGACTCCCGGGAATATTAATGGATGCCTGACCTTAAGATGGTGGCGGTCAGGCACCTCTGTACAGCCTCGTGAAGAGGCCCCGGAGGGCTGCTGCAGCCCACTGATGGCTCTCCCTCCTACAGCGTTCTGTACTCTCCCCCGAGGGGGGCCCTGAGTTTCTACCAGCACTCACTGCAGAGGTCATCTGAGTTGGGACCTAGGCGAAGCACGTGGCCTAGTATCTGGCCCAAGAGATCCGAAGGAACTGATCGACGCGGACCACATGACGCCCTGGGAAGTGGCACTACCTGGATAGAGCTGACCCTGAGCCCTGGACCGGATCCCAAGTGGAGCAGGGAGTCCAGCACCCCCTAAATACAGTGATCGGCGGAGGAGAGGGTACCGGGGATCTCTGGGGCAGGTGGGCGTGACTCTCTCTGGTGCGCTTCCTGGTTCTCCACTCTACCATTTCCACCAGAGGCACTTGATTGGAAGTCCCAGGAGGAAACGACCCGTCTTAGCCCAATGCCTGGCCCCTCCTTGCAGAGATCTCTGGGCCCCCAAGGTGCCTGCCTGCTGCATCACTAGCCACTCATCGCCTGGCAAGAAGGGATCTTTTGAGCTGCCGTGGGCACACTGTGGCGGGCGTGAGGAAGTGATCGGAGCTCCTCGTCCTCTCCTTCCTGCTGCTGGGGGGCCCCCGTGCCGGGCGCTGGTCCTCAAGCCACCCAAAAAGGCGCAGCCCACTAAAGTCTCCAGTTTTTTCTCCCACCCTACCAAGGGGCCAGCTAGTGAAGAGTCAACGCGACCTGAAACCAGCAAGGCGCTCACAAGTGAGGATCTGAAGGCCTCACTTTGTGAATTCAAACAAGAACATGACAGTAAGGCTGATATGGGGGCCTCTTTTGATGCATTCAAGGCTGAAATGAGAGTTCGGCTAGTGGCCCTGCAATCTGGCGTCGACTCAATTGGGGCCCGCGCTCTCGATCTGGAGACAAAATGCCAAGAACTAGAGGACTGTATGCGACCCTTAGAAGCCCACTCGGGATACCTGCGGGCTCAGTTGAAAGCCACTTGCTCAGATGCGAGGACCTTGAGAATCGCTCCCGTCGAGATAACATACGTTTGCGGGGCCTGGAGGAGGGATGCGAGGGCCCAGACCTGGAGGCCTTTATGGTGAGGCTTTTTTCCACTGTCCTCGGAGACACAGAGCCGGAGGTTCGGCTGGAGTGGGTTCACAGGGTGGAACCCCGAGCTCCAGGAGATTCCAGAAAACCCAGAGATGTGCTGGTAAAATTTAGCTAACTTAAAAACAAGAAGTTGGTCCTCCAGAAAGCGCGAGCCCTCAACAAAGTGTCATTCTAGAATGCAACGTGCTCGCTGTACCAAGACGTGGCCCAAGCCACACTTGCTTGATGCCAGCAGTTCCGACCCATCACTACAGCCCTGAGAGACCGCAAGGTGAAATATCGTTGGACTTATCCCTTTGGTTTAGCTTTTACTCTTGACAACAAGAACTATCACTGCACTGAATTGGAGGAAATGGCAGCAGTATCGAGGTGCCCGCATCGACGAGGAAGGTGAACCAAGAGGTGCAGAGACGACGGCAAGCTCAAAGAAGCAGGGGGGGGCCCTGGCTGCAGCCGCGAAGAGCAGGCAAACACATTACGGGTTGAGGCAGGCCATGACCTCTATAGCTAAGAAGTTTCGCCCTGATGGTGGATCCCACTATAACTTGTGGTCTGCAATCTTGTGACGGGACCTTGGGACCATGTCCATCCGACCTCAGTCAATTTGACTTTCTTTCGATGGGGGACAGAAGGGGAGGGGCATGAACTTCCTCTGCAGTCTGAACTGCTCAAAGTCATTGTCCACTACCATCTTATGTGTGCAGAAGTAGCTATTCTATGGGCTCTGGAGGCGGAATTTGGTCCGTCCCAGCCATTGATCAAAATTAGGTTCTCCTCTATGATTGAGAACCCCAGAGTAAGAAATGTATGGTTTGTATTTGTTGAAGTTTATTTTGTTTTGGTGTCACGGTCCTTCTTGTATTCTTTCCACATTTCGTGGGGGGGTTTGGGGCAGGGGGTACTGAGAGCGACAACCCCAGGTGCGAGGCTGGGGGGACAAATTGCCAAGCTATATGTTACCTGATGGGGGTTAATTGCTTAACATGGAACATGAGGGGTCTTAATTCCCCTAACAAGCCGCAATGGATTTGGAAGTTCCTCAATGACCGCCAGATCAAAATAGCAGCCCTACAAGAGACACACCTCCCACGCAAGGAGGAACAGCGATTACGGCACAGGGCCTACCCACAGATCTTTTGCTCCTCTGCCCACACTAAACACAATGACGTGGCGCTTCTCTTTCACACTTCAATCCCATTTCTTTTCCATGACTCTAAAACAGATACGGAAGGGAGGTTCCTGATAGTGAGGGGTTAAGTAAGGCACAGATTATGCACTAGTGCCACGATTTATGCGCCCAATGCAGGGCAACATGATTTCCTGTGCTCCTTCTTAGCCCTCTGGAGGGGTTTGCCAGGGGCGACATCCTATTATTTGGGGACTTCAATCTAATATGGGACCCGACCCTAGACACCACGCATTCCCATAGAGCGGTGGAGGGGGTATTTGCTAAATCGCTTAAGGCTACATTTCAGGGGTTGGGACTAATAAATGCTTGAAGGGACGCCCGTCCAACGACTTGAGACTTCTCCTTTTTCTCACACTCAAATAGGACATATTTCAGTATTGATCACGCATTCATTAGTCAGTCCCTTCTCCATACAATAACGGGCTCCCAGTTCAACCCGATTTGCCTGTCTGACCACGCCCCTTTAGAACCAACCCTTTATTGGCCCGCCCCACGATCTAAGCTTGCCAGGTGGTATTTCCCCAACTTCCTTGTAGAGACTGACTTCTTTGGGATGAGCCAAGAAAGGCAACCACAGAGTTCTTCAATCTTAACGACCCGATGCAAACCTCTCTAGCCAACAATTGGGACGAAGTAGATGCCACCCTCAAAGCACAACGCCTGGGAGAACGTCTTCTCCTTGAAGGAGTACTTCGCCAGGCTGAAGCTGACCACAAGTCCAAACCCTCGACTCAATTCCTTCGTAAGATGACGCAAATTAAGGGAAAGCTTCAGGTCATTTATACTAATGGGGCTGAAAAGACCCTTCTGCACCTACAAGCCCGCAGTTACGAGGAAGGAAACAATGTGGGGTTACTATTGGAAGGCCAACTGCGAGTGCGACAGGAGAAGGAGTACATTAAACAGATAGTGGATGGCACAGGGATCTCCCACCACAGCGAAATGGGGAAAGCCAAGGCTTTTGGGGAATTCTATCGTGCCCTGTATACTGCGGACTCGCCGGAAGCACAGGCTCAGGATCAATACTTAGAGACTCTGGACCTACCTCAGGTTTCGGCCTCTACAAATGAAGACTTAAGTAGCCATATCCCTGCAGAGGAAGTCCAAAAAGCGATTGACTCCCTTAAGCTTCAAAAGGCACCCGGCCCTGATGGTCTCAATGCCCACTTCTATCGTACCTTTGCGCCCGAATTAGTCCCCCGTCTTGTGTTGCTATTCAATGACATAGCCACCAGACAACAAGTGACCCCCTCTACGGAAGAGGCTCTGATCTCTGTCATCCCCAAGCCAGGGAAGGACCCCACTAGCTGCGCCTCTTACAGGCCTATAGCGCTCCTAAATTTGGATGCCAAGTTATACTCTAAAATACGGGCCTCACGCCTGGATCATGTTATGCCGGTACTCGTGCAACCTGACCAGGTGGGCTTCATTAAAGGGAGGCAGACTCATGATAACCTTCAGAGGGTGGTTCACATTATTGAAAAGGCACAGAGGAAGACTATCCACTTGGTCCTCCTCTTGCTAGATGCGGAGAAGGCCTTTGATCGCGTGGACTGGGATTTCCTGACCCGTGCACCACGAAAGTTTGGCTTTAGTGAGGCCTTTATTGGGATGATACCAGCAAATTATTCTGCTCCAAAGTCCAGAGTTTTAGTGAATGGGGTAGCTTCAGAGCCTTTTACTCTTTCTCTGGGAACTCGACAGGGGTGTCCATTGTCCCCCCTGCTCTTTGCACTCAGCATCGAACCTTTTGCAGAGCGCATTCGATCCAATCCAGACATAGGAGGAGTACAATTTGGCAGAGACGAACACAAGATCTCTCTCTTTGCAGACGATGTGCTACTTCCAGTCACGAAGCCGCACTCCTCTCTCCCAGAGATTCAAGTGGAGCTTGCTGCTTATGAACAGGCCTCAGGATTCAAGGTGAATCTTTCAAAGTCCTTCCTTCTTAACCTAACCGTGTCTCAGGAATCCATGCGGGGTGATTGAAAGAACTTCCCCTTTTCAGAGTGCGCGCAAAAGTATTACATATCTTAGCATCAAACTCACTCCCAAACTAGAGCACCTCTACGGTGCTAACTATCCGCCCTTGCTTCGCCAGCTTAAAGCTGATCTCTCTAGGTGGCGGACTGCCTATCTTACATGGATAGGGCGACTTAATGCCCTCAAAATGAATGTTCTCCCACGCTTGCTGTATCTCTTTCAGGGCCTCCCAATTCCAGTGGATCGGGCGCTTTTTTCTGAGCTGAAAACAATGATCACCAAGTTTATCTGGCTAGGACAGAGAGTGCAACTTTCCAATCGAGTGCTAACCAGGTCAAGAGCAGAGGGTGGCCTAGCATTGCCGGACTTTCTGGGATACTATAGAGCAGCTCAACTTAGAGTGATCTCGTAATGGTCCCTCCGAGAGTCGGAAAAACTATGGCTTCACATGGACCAACAAATAACAGGTAGGACGATCTGGGAACTCCTGTGGAAGCAGAAGCATAATCGACCATGCAATGGCTACATAAGTACTCCTACAGCTACCACCCTAAGGGTCTGGGATGAGCTAGCTCGATCCACTCCTATCACCACTTTCCCTTTCCCCTAAACGCCGATCCACTTCAAGCTAAGTTTCCTCTGGCGCTGCGGGAGGGGTCATTCGAGGCATGGCATGAGGGTGAAAAATCGACGCAGCGCCTGATCGTGGCTGAAGTGTCTGCCGTGTGAAGAATTCTGTGCACCAATCTCTGACATCCGAGATCACCGCATCGATTCTGACGCAACCCATGTTGGAGAAGAACCGACGCATCGAGGGGATGCGGCTGCAATCATTGCAGCGCATCCTGGGTCTTCAAGCATCACATTGGACTGGATAGTCATGCACCGCATCGAAGTGTCAAGTCTGTTGCATCGTTGGGGGATGCAGTAAGAAACCGACACATCACGTCCCCACGCAGTAAGAAACCAACGCATCACCTCCCCTCCGGTAAGGAACAGACACATCACCTCCCCTGCGCAGCAGTTAGGAACTGACGCATCACCTCCTCTGAAGCAAGGAACTGATGCCTCACCTTCCCTGAGTGTAAGGAACCGACGCATCACCTTCCCTGCGACCCTTTTTGTTTCGACCTTTTAAGAGTCATATTTTTAGTAATGTATTGTGGATTTTTGTTGTTTTGGTCTTCTTTTGATTTAGATAAAGATTACTTATTTTTCTAAACTGGTGCGGTTTCCATTAGTAATGTTTTCACTGTATTACTGTGTGTTCACTAATGCTTTACACACTGCCTCTGAGATAACCATGTCTCCTCGTGCCAAGCTACCAAGGGGGTGAGCAGGGGTTATTTTAGAAGTGTATCCCCCTTACCCTGACTAAGAAGAAGGGTCCATACTTGGACAAAGGTACCTACCTCTGCCAAATAGTGAACCCATTTCTAACATTTACCCTACAAATCAACAATCTTAGAAGGTTTTTACAAGAGAAAGGACTTGATGCACCACAGATTGGCCATAAAGTTATACAAATGTTACTGTATGTGGATGATGTAGTTCTCATGGCACGCACCACTTTGGGGATACAGAAACTGATCAATCATTTTGTGGATTATATGGCTGAATTAAATTCAAGAGTCAATATGCCCAAAAGGTATATTATGAAATGTATCAGTAAGGTGGATAAACGCATCCAATTTAAGATAAGTGATACTAAGTGTAGGAAGGTGGGATCCTTCTGCATGGTTACCCCCACTTTTTTACCTGGTGCGAAGCTGTTTTTGACTAGTCTGACTGCGACCCTGCTAATCAGGACCCCAGTCTATCTGCTTTTTCCCTTAAATGATTGTGGTAAGTACTTAGGTACATCCCAGATTGGATACTGGGGTACCCTTATAAGTCCCTAGTATATGGTACTAAGGTACCCTGGGCATAGGTACCCCAGAGGTCCCCCATGGGCTGAAGCATGCATTGTGCCACCCATGGGAGAGCATTCAAAAAGGAACTACTGGCCTGCCATTGCAGCCTGTGTAAGCTGGTGCTAGCACCACTTACTAAAGATATAGGTTTCCTGTATCTATGGTCAGTGCACTTTAAACCAATAAGTCACCCCTATAGCAGGCCTTTTGCAATGCTGAAGGCAAGGTGCTTGGTTCTAAGTGAGAAGGTGCCCCTGCATAAGCAGGACACCCCTACAGCCTATTCTCCCAGGTTGTCGGTGAAGCAGCTATATACTATATAGAGGGGCACTGCGTAATTACGCGAGGACAATCTCGAAAACAGCTGCAACGAATCCTATCATTTTTGGTTTAAAACATGTTGGAATCATACCCCCACACAGTGAAAGGTGTGAGAGGTATAATTCCAAGCACTGGAAGAGCTCTCCATTCGGCTCTCAGTGTTCCCGGTACCAAATCTTCTAGAACCAGACAGCACAAAATGGTTGCTGCCGACCAGAAACACATTTTGGCCCTCCTGCTGCTGAGCCTAGCTTGAGCAGGGGAAGGGAGAACAATAGGCATCCTGTCACAGGGAGGTGTAACCACCTCCCAGACAGGATTTAGTGTATTGGGTCCGGGTGGGTGCGCTTTCCAGCGCCACTAAGACTGCATGAGGGGCACATTTGGTGTCCCTGTGCATAGTCCAGTTCAATCCAGTTCTGGGAGAAGTTGGCTCCTGCTCTGGTGCGAAACTGGACAAAGGACATAGGAGTAACCTCCCCCTGTCCAGACCTTCCCCTGGGAGGGTCCCCTGAATCATCCCAACCCTTTCCTAAGGTTACTTAAGGGCTTTCTTGTGGGTGGGTCCCTAGATTCGTTGTGGGATAAGATTCAGATCTAACACCACTTCTTCTTATACTGTCTGGGCACTCTGTACTTCGCTGGACTTCGCTTGGGATCAACTTCGTCTCCCTTCCAGTCTGCTGCACTGTCTGTCCCTGTGCACCATACAGGAATCTTCCAAGGGCTGTGGGCATCAAAGACACCTGAAGGAATCTCCCTTGGACTGAAGGAGTCATTCCCTGCATTTGCAGGCACCGCAACTAAGTCAACCGTTCTGCTGATCCTGAGCTCCTCCGGACTACGTAAGGTTCTGCAAAACAGGTGGTGGTTTTCCACAGCCATAGAGGTCTGCACTGCCCTCTCACCAAGTTTGAGGTCAGTATCCGTCGTGGGGGTTGCAATAACTGAACCCCTGTGCACAGCACCAACTTGCAGTTGCAAAGGCTTGTTGGCTTCCTCCCAAGAAGATCTTCGGGCTCCAAGTAGCCCCAACCGCAAGCACCTCCAGCAACCAGAATCTTCAGCCGCATCGTGTGCACCGTGGCCTGCATCTTTTGGTGAGCAGCTAAAGTTCATCTCACGACTCCAGTGCCTCCAGCCTGTGGGTTGATTTGAGGGTCACACTTGTTTCTTTTGGCCTCCCCTGATTGCTCGGGCCTGCCCTGACTCCCCTGGTTTTGGTGAGTCCCCTGGATTTTGCTGGTCCCGACGTTGCTCCTTCTTCAATTCCTGTATTGGTTGCATTTGCCAAGGCTTGTTGGTGCTTCCGCCGGACACCGACACTTCAGCACTCGACATCCTTTGTGGGACAGCTTGGGCATGGCTCCTGGTCCTCCTCGGCATCGCCTATTGTTCATAGCTGCAGAGTCAAGGTCAACGTCACCCATCCTGCAACACCCGACATTGGGGGGCATTCGTCTTCCAAGTCTCCTGGTCCCTCCTAAGTGACATAGACTCTGTCCCCTCTGCTTGCAGGTACCTCTCATCTTGAATCCACCTTTGGATTCCACCAGACACTTTCTCCTTCTGCCACGGCACTTTCCTGAAGTGCTCCATTGGGTTCTACAGCAGTTTCCGACACCACTTCACACCTATGCACCAGGCTTTCCTGGTGTAGGTAACGTGGTTACTAGGGCATCCACGGGTGAGGTGGCTCTCCAACCTTCTGCCTTCCTCGGGGATTCTTCAGGGTGCACTAGCATGGGTCCTTAATCTTCAAAAATCCAACCACGACTTACACGTAGAGTTGTGCGGAGCACACAGTCGTGTTCCCACACTGCACACGCTCTCCGTGGGGTCCCTATCTACTCACCTTGGGTTGTTTCTTGGGTCCACAGCACTTCTACATCCTTTTGACACTGTCTTGACTCGAGTCATGGTTCTTATACCACTTTCTTAGTATATGGTTTGGACCCCATTGGGGTCTACTGTGTATTTCGTGCTATTTACTGTATTTCTTTGCAAAGTGTTGTGTGCAATGTGTTTATCTCCGGGTAGGAGATATCTAAACGTGTTAGAGAGTATTATAATAATAAATACATATTTTTATAAATACCTTGTGTGTTTTTTTTTCACATTATCCATACCATAAGATTGCATTCTGGTAAAACAAGCTGCTTTACACTCCTTCTGGACTAAACCTGAAGGCTTCTCTCCACGGCTTCCGCTTAGAGAGCGTCTAATGTTGTCTAAGACCTCTAAAATCACCATAAGGGTTGTCTGGGCAGGTGCAAGGTGTCCACTTACATTAGTGAGTCTTCTATTGGATAGTGATTCAGTTCAGGACTGTGGAGGCTGGAATCAAAATAAAGTATCAACAGCAGTATGCCTCCCAGACCATGGATTTGAGTTCTGTTTGCGAATAAGAATCTACATAAGTCTTACTATTCGGGTACAAGTGATGAACTTTTTTCCTTGTGTTAATTTTTCATCATACCTTATTGAAAAATTAACACAAGGAAAAAAGTTAATCACTTGAATCTGAATAGGAAGACTTATGTAGATTCTTATTTGCAAACAGAACTAAAATCCATAGTCTGGGAGACATACTGCTGTTGACACTTACATTAGTGGCCATCTTATACCAGGCCAGCTTCTCACACTAAGCTCATGACTACTCTAACCTTTTCTTTTGGGTTTACTGTTTGATGTATAAGGTTCATGCAAACTGCTTGTTACAGTTACGACTAAGAAGATAAACAAAACTATTGCAGGGTTCAATAGATTTGCGACTAGACTGTGTAGGAGGCCATTAAAAGAGCTCTTTGCTATTTATATAGCTAGATATATCTCAGTGGCACGATATGGGACTGGTGTATGAGGCAATGCCAACTCAGAGAGGTTACCACTGGTATGTATGAATGAGGAGGTACCTTGCAGTCCCAAACAGCTCCTCTACTTATGCATGCCATAAAGAGCTGAGACTCCCATTTTTAGAGGTCCGTAATAGAAGTAGCCCCATTATACTGCGGCATAGGATCTGATCTCAGTCTGAGTTACGGCTAAACAGACTGATAATTAACCATTGTTTAGCACAAAACCATGTCCTGAAGATACCACAGATCAAATATATAAAAAAAAGATTTTTGTTAGCGTGAGTAGACCAGCTCTCTTTAATGATCCAACCTCCCTGCTTGATATCACTAAAGCTAAGATTAAACAGTAACTCACTATAAGTTCGAGGAGGACAGGTAGTTATAATAATATGCTAAGGTGTGTGCGGTACAGTATAACCGGCAGAACACTATAGATGCTATGCAACCACACCTAGAACACTTTCATAAAGCTCAATACAGATTTGTGTTGACTTGAATTAGGTTTAATATTTTCCCCTGAATTGTCTCTTTTCTTCATGAAAATTACTGGGTGGCCAAATTAAATAACTGTCCCCATGATGGCACTTCGCAACAATGTACACTACATCTTACTTTGTTCTGTAATTATGCCCTCCTCCGAGGTTTGCCTCGCTGTGTCTACATATTTTTGGAGAGTTATTTTAATACGCAAACAGTTATGTTTTTTTAATTTGGAAAACCGAATATAGTGCTTTTGAATTGACTTACACTTGAATAGGCTGTGTCCTGTGTACACACAAAGGGCTGCATATCCCCTGTCCTTAGTCTGGAACCAGACAAAATCCATCTGATCCAACAATCTTTTGCCCCAACGGGTCCTTCTGAAGTGGATTCGCCGCTCTGTGTCCTGCCACCGAGGTCGTGCGGTGCACTTTCCCTTTTCCCTCCCATCTCCCTAGAAAAATCTCTCGACATTATGACCTCCCTGAAGTCGGGTTCTCCGTCCGACCCCTGCCCAGCTAGGATTCTGAAGAAGATTGCGGAACCCCTAAACCCGGCAATCAACTCAATCCTTAACTCTTCCCTTCGACATGGAATAGTACCCAGTTGCTGGAAGAGGGCCAAAATGATTCCGCTGTTGAAAAAGCCTTCAGCCGATCCTGTGATCGCATCCAACTACAGGCCTATCTCCCTGCTGCCTTTTAACTTGAAGGTCTTGGAGAAGTATGTTAACTCCGTACTAACAGACTTCATTGAAGGTAACCATGTGCTGCATGAGAGCCAGTCGGGCTTCAGAGTCTCTCTTAGTACATAAGCAGCCTTACTGGAGGTCTCTGAAACTATTAAAGCTCAACTGGATAAAGGGGGAAGCGCTGTCTTAATACTGCTGGATTTGTCTGCGGCCTTTGACACCGTGCCCCACGACAGGCTTCTGCGTAGGCTGGCAGAGTGTGGGGTCGGGGGTACGGTGTACAAATGGTTTGCCTCTTTGCTTTCAGAGAGGCAACAGGAAATCTGGTCTCCGCCATTTTCAGCGACTATCACCTCAATGCAAGTAGGGGTCCTGCAGGGCTCCATCTTGAGCCCTACCCTTTTTAATATATATATGGCCCCTCTCACTCTTTTAGCTGAGCGGCATGGAGCAAAGATTATTTCCTATGCCGATGATACACAATTCCTGTTCACTTGTGATAAAGGAGCGTGCTTTCGCGGACAGGAGATAAAAGAATGTCTCACTAAGGTCTTCGCGTGGCTACGACGGAACCAACTGAAATGTAACTCGGAAAAATAGGAAATTATTTTTTTCGGTTGCTCCCCTAACGAGGACTGTAATGAATGGTGGCCCAGTGATATGTCTCCTCCTTCGGCCCCAGTCAGCATGGTCAAAAATCTAGGAGTCAAGCTGGACTCAAGCATTACGATGAAGGCCCAAATCCAAGCGGTCGCCGGCACCTGTTTTGGCTTGATAAGAATGGTAAAGAACTTCCTTCCTCTCCTACCGATGGAATCGCGTAAGATCGTGGTGCAAGCCTTGATTACATCTAGGCTGGACTATGTGAACATCCTGTATCTGGGGCTGCCTGAATATCTGCTCAATCGGCTGCAGGTTGTGCAGAACCCTGCTGCCAGAGCTATTCTTAGGGTAAGCACCAGAACTCGCATGTCACCTCTGCTGGAAACCCTTCATTGGCTCCCGGTGAGGGAAAGGGTTCAGTTTAAGGCCTTAGTTCTTGCCTACCGGGCTTTCCACGATACGGGTGCTGTGTACCTGAGGAACAGGATCCAATGTTACCAGCCACGACGGGTCCTTAGATCCTCTAAGCAATCTCTTATGGTGATCCCTAAGTTCATAAAATCCCGGATTGGAGGAAGGTCTTTTCAGGTGCATGCTGCGCGTCTATGGAATGAATTACCCCTATATCTGAGGCAAGCACAGGAACTGCTGTGCTTTAGGAAACAACTGGAAACGTGGCTGTTCCAACAGTAACTACGGTGGGGTTAGTGTGTTCTGAGGTTTCTGCCATGAGATTAGCGCCCGGACACTCCGTGTGAGTATCCGCGCGCTTTATAAATATTTAATTTCATTTCATTCAGAACAGGGAAGTCAGGAAACCTGTGGACTTGAAAGGGAACATTCTAGAAGCTTCTCCCACTTCAAAGGAAGGCCCAGTTATAAATATTAAAGTCCATTCCTAAGTACACTTCTGGACCTGTGGATACTTTGCCAGGAAGAAGGAATGCTGTACTGTTGAAAGGACTGCCACTTTGCTGGACTGCTGTTCTGAAGGACTGCTACTGTGCTGACCTTCTGCTCTCTTGCATAGGTAAGGAGTGGACCTGCATCTGTTGAACCCAGGACCCCAGAGTGACTCCAAGTGCTATTTGTTTAGACTCTTGAATAGAGCCTCAGGGACAGAAAGGTACAACAACCTTGAACCCAGCACATGGACTCTGCCATCTGTGAGTCCTTCCCTGCCAAGTGTTGTCACTCCAGTCCTGGACCCTCCGAAGTGGGCCTGAGAGGTCTCTACCAGCCCATCTGTGGCTGCAGCAGGACCAACCTACCTCCTCTGCTCTGCCGTGCAAACTCGAGCAGAACAGATGCATCACCTCTGCTGCGAGGATCCTCTTAGCACTAGGACTGTACATCACACTTACTGCCCACATCCGTACTACTGCTGTGCAAAGCTTCCCTTACATCCTTGACGCTGGATTTCACATTGTAGCCCCGATCAATGGTATCCTCGACAACGGTGCAGAACCTTGCATCACGGCTGACGCGGATGTTACTGTTTGAGTCAAGACATCTTGGAGCAGTGCCAAATGAGGAAATCTAGAATGTTGAGATATTAGGGGTTTGTTTAGTGATCAGTGTACTGCAATTTATGATGATATGCTGGACTTCTAAGTGCTGCAGGAAGCAGCGATAAAAGACTATTATGCATATTGCTAGCCTTTCTATTGTGTCTTTAATAAAATCCAGATTCTACCAACACATTACTTGGAGCATTTACATTCTCCATCATTCAAAGAAACTGTGTTTTTTTCCTGGCAGAAGAGAGCTCAGCCTCATCTGATCTGGCTTGAGTAGCACCAGCGTATGCCAACATGGTTGACAAGCTCAGCCCCGAAGTACTTATAGCATAGAGATGTTTTTATTCAGTCATATGTAAATGGAAATCTGTAAGGAAAACATTATCCGTTATCAAGAAATTCCTTCTGTTCACATAGAGCATTCACTGCTTCTTGGTGATAGAACCACAACTTTGGAATATTTTAAACCTTGAACTAAGATTGTGCAGAGGCCATTGAACCTAAACCACAAACGTACCTTGCTTTGGTCTTGTATTTCTTGTTGTGGCCAAGAGGGCCAAATGTTGAGCACTGATTACATTTGCAGTTTGATATAAATCCAGAGCCAGTAAATCATTTAGTTGTACATTGTTTTGGGGTGGCGTTTTTACCCATTTTTGGGGGGATATTCACAAGGAGCTAACGCCGATTTAACGTCACTTTATCGCAGCCAAAGTTGCGATAAATCGATCGCCCCATTCACAAGCTGGTGTTAACAGCCCACAGCACGAGTTTACCCGCGATAGCAGCCGCAAAAACCATCGCCACAGTAGACCCCCGCAACTATCGCTAATGAGATGCAGAGTAGGCGTTCCCGTACCAAAAGCCGCAACAACACCACTCCACAACATTCACAACAACCAGCCAGAACTGCGATAAGAACACAAAACAGGCGATAAGGCGCGTTAGCAGCAGGAAAATAACACCTGCTCTGACCTGGTGCAAAGTCGGACCACAGCCTGCACCACAAAAGGGAGCACAGCCCACAGCCACATCGAAAGGGCAACAGATGCCATGGAGCCATCGGTCATGCGGGCCGGACACCCAAGAGGGCCACAACACCAACCGCCACCACCCCAGGACCCCACCCGGAAAACCACCCCCCCCCCCCCCGGACCACCACACAGGCAGCACAGACAAAGACAGTGGACCCCCAGGAAACGCACCAGCCACACAGACCCAACACCTGACAATATTATTGCCCACCACAGGCTCAAAAGTACAAACATTGTACGCATCCTGACCAACAACGCCCAACATTCCGATGGCACTAACACAGCAGACAACCAACATCCCCGCCCCACACAAAGCTGCTAGCTGTGCTGCACCTGTTGGCCCCTGGTACCCCCCAACCAACACCCGCCACAGTCAGAGGAGACACACAGCCAGCCACATCCAAGTCCCTCACACCTGACCTGGACATCACCATCAGTCTGTTACCCCGGTCCCTATACATCAAACACAATGTGCAGGATCCGCTGGACACCAAGCAAGGCCCATACGCCATAGTACGATGCATGCATGTGTTGGGGGCAATCCACAGCACACATGTCATACCTGTGCCCCATGCCGACACAGCACACAATCACCGCAACAGAAAGCACACATCTCACATCAATGTGCAGGCAACAACCGAACACCGTGGAATCTCCACCAATCTCGCCTCCAAATACCCAGCCACTGTGCACGATTCCTCCATCCTCCGACAGTCTATCTGCAACCAGCGTCCCCAGGATGGCACCAAGGGAAATGCACAGCCCCTTGGCAAGTTCCAAATGAACACCCCACTCACCTCAACTCCACAACCATGCAACTCACAACTCTGGCAATGCACACGTCACAAAATCAAAAACAACATGCTAAACAACATGCCCACCCACCAGACACGACAGAACAACTCACAATGGTAATCTGGGCAAGACATGAACATGGCCATCAATGGCATGGCACCTCAGCCACACACTAGCCCAATGTGGGGAGAGTCAGGCATGTGTGAAGGAGGCAAGAGAACCATGACTGGGAAAACACACAATGCCAAGAGTGGCGGAGATGTGCTGGACAGACCGCAGTATGCAGAACACACCCATATCCATAGCGACATACACCTCTGGTGTATGGAGTGTAGTGGACAGTGGACGCAACCATGTCACCCTGGCCAGTGGGGGAGTTTGCGGAAATGTTGCCTGTAATGTCCCCCCCGTAAGCGTGAGCAGAGTGGGATGGCCTGGCGTACGCCAGGCCAGCATAGGGGTGTAAATAAAAAGCACTTAGTTCTCTTCCCAAAAGACCAACGTCTCTGCCAAGGTGGCGCCTCTCGCCATGAGGCCTATGCCGTCCTCATGAGCAGACTTGCCTGCGATCCTGTGCGCCTGCTTTACCCCGAACCCGTGAGGCCCGCCCCAGCGCAGCCAGGCCACACTGATCATCTTCTGACACCGGCATGTGTCAAGTAGGGCCCACCACGTGCTGGTGCAAGCTCCAAGCACCAGTTCCGTGACCTCTGCAGCCTCCGCAGACCATCGCTGGCCCCCCGACGCTGGCCCACATCACTCCTTCCTCATTCACATACTACACCGGCGTCCTCTTCGGTTCAGTAGGTCCCGTATGTGAAACTGTGTCCTGAGTCCTGAATGGCGGTGACCCCAAAGCAGGGGCAGCGGCCACAGCACCAGACTCCCTTCGATCAGTGAGGCATAGTTCCATATGGGCATCTTGCGACACATGGTGCCACTAACCCTGTTCAATGCCAGCCTGCGACACATGGTGCCACTAACCCTGTTCCACGCCACCCGGCGACACGTGGATGAGGGACCAGGACTTCCCTGTGGACCAGTAGGTCCCACATCCAGCACCTAGTCGTGAATCACGAATGGCAGAGTCCACACCAGTGGTCGCACGGAGAGGAGTAAGAGGAAGATGCGGCTCAGTCTGGACGAAAGCCGGGTAACAGTCACGGAGGTGACCGAACACTATCAACAACTGACCTGGTGCCATCAACCCTGTTCATCGCTAGTCCGCGTTCTGTGGTGCCACTGAACCTGAACTACGCAGGCCTATTGGGGCCTTCCAACCTATGCTGGTGACACTCGGTGAATGGCCCGTGCTGACCGCTGCCTCAGGCCTTCACTGCGGTCCAGTAGGTCACACATGTGGAACTGTATTTTGGGTAAGATGTGGAGGATTCCACACCATTGGACACGCCTCATCACAGGCGGCATCCCCTAACTGCACTGGTGCCACTAACTATGTGCGCAATGAGTCATGGGCATCATCCTGTTGGACCTTGGTGGCGTCAGAACCCATGGACCTGGTGGTTTTCTGCATCGTCTCCTGGCTGGACCTGACTTGGTGTCCGGCATGTGGCTGTTCCATTTATCTCCACCATAGTGACTGTATCAGCGTGGGCCTGCCCTCTGCATCCTGCCCTGGGGGTACACCTTCCACTGTCCATCGAGACACTCCGCGACAAGGCCCCTTGTCATCCCGTGAACCTGCTCTGCACCCGTGACCCTGTCCCAGTGCATCGCAAGTCAGCAGCCCATGGCAGCAGGCCCGTGCAGGATGCGGTGTAGCCAGGGCTACTAACTCTGTGCAGCACAAATCATGGGGCCTTTATGGTTGAATGGTTGTGTCCTTTACGATGTACACTGTTGTCGATTTCTGAATGCACCAGGCAGTCCTTGCCAGCTGGTGTGCACACACCCCACACACATCCAACACAGGTGTCACTCGGTAAGTGTGCCTGATAATAAATGTGGCCATGCGCACGTGCCCGTAGCCATTCACACCATCTGAGCAAGAGTGTCCGTGTGTTCATTGTGTCAGCTTGATGTGCACGGGCCCTGCAACATCACAGTGTGCTGTCTTCTGCGGACGTTGCCATGTCACCTCAGCGTTGGCAGTGACCCTGGACATGTATCCCAAACCTGCTCCCCTGGCATGCACAGGCTGCATGTGCTGGTTCTGCAGGGAGGGGCGTGGTCCAGACCTGTCCCGGTGCAGGAAGTGCGGTAAGTGTGTCTCTGTTTTGGGGTGTTGTCGCCACCAGGGCCCCATTACACGATGTTGCAATGTGGAATGTACCAGGGGGGCGGGCCCGCAGGTACGGGGACATGTAGGGGCTCAAAGGCGCTCGGGGTCTTGGCACATGCATACCAGGTGTGATGTGTATCAGTCTTGCGGATGCATGAGTCTGTTGCCTGGCCTCATTCGCAGCGCGATCCCAGCCAGCCATGGGCTGGACACCTGTTTCCCCCCTTTCTGGACCATTGGCCTACACCCAAGCACACCTTCGAAGGCCAGCGTCGCAGTGTTGTTGACATGGCACAGGACATGTGCGGACAGGCATTAGAATGGTCTCCCGTAGGAGTGCATGTGATAAAACCTTGCAGCGCACACAAGTGTGGGTGCCCGTGGCAGGGAGGAGCAGCTGTGTGGCAACGTGACACACAGTGAGTCCGCTCATGTGCATCGTGCTGGGCATATCATCCATGATTCCCAGGGTCGCAGATGTCCCACCACACCCACGACCGGCCTCTGTACGTCTCCTGTATGCATGCAGCTGGTGAAGTTACTGTAGGGATAAAAGGTCCTTTGTCTGTACTATCAGGCGATAGCACATCCGCAGCTCCAAGCAGGAACTTGCATGTGCCCAGCAACCCCTGACAGATACGATAGCATTTGCTTGCAACTCCCACACTACGCACTGCCCGGCGTGAGACCAACGTGTACACATCCCACACACAGTGGTCCTTGGTCATAGTTGCCAATGCGTGATATGGCCTTCACATGTACTCCCACCCCACCCAAGGCCTGCACCCATTGCACACAGACACTGCTCATTGCACCGAGCTGTGCCATTTCATCCACAGGACTGTCTCAGGGCAAGCCAGTGCCACTTCAAGCAGAGCCACTGACGCAATTGCAGACCACCCCGGACACATGGTCTACTGCAGTCATGTGGAGCTGTACCTTGCTCGTCTGCTGCATGTGCTGGGGTGCTGCGGATCAGTTACCGGCTGAGCTTCCACCTTGCGCACGTCACCTGCGTGCAGCCTGTGTTGCATTCTCGCTCGTGCATATTCGAGCGGCCCATGGATGACTGCCTCTCCAATGTAACGGTAGCTGACCTGGATTTCGACGTGTGTGTGTGCCCCCTGTTGGCCTATGACCAGGAGTGTCACCAGGATGACCGCTTATGGCATGCATGGATGTTTGACATTCAGGCTGGAAACTGGACCTGGGAGATCGCACGAGTCGTTGTGTGCAGTGAGCACATTGAGCCACTACTCGATTGGGCTTTGGTGCACATTGGATCCAGTGGTTGGAGTCAGCACATCTGTCTGGGTCAGCTGATGGATTACGTTGACCACATGTCAGATGTGGTGAACGACTATCGCTCATTGGAGATGTTGGCCTACGCAGCTGCACTCGCGTTCATGGACGAGTGACAAGGTACCTGCAGCCACAACTTGATGTGAGCCATTGCACTTGTCACGACACATGGTTGCATGTTGTGCATATGGTCACAGGTCCCGAGACGACAGTGGACATGGCTGCATTGGCCAGGACTCATGTTCCAGGCGCGGACAACCAACGCAGGTTGGCACTGACTTGTGTTGGTGAGGGACACCCCCGAGGTGGACATGGGCGCTTTCCTATGTTCCTCATTCAGACATGCTGCTGAATTTGTCTGCATATCGTGGTACTTCTCTTGGCCGTACTGACTCGCACTTATTGATAAGGTTTTCGCACTTTCACTTGTCTCCAACTGTGTTGTGTCCTGATTTGTATGCCAATGTGTGTCACGGACTCTCTGACTCCCTGCCATCCGTGCATTGCTAGCCCATCAGGACTGTGTGTTGGTACGTGTGCATTATCATGTCCCTGTTTCGTGCTTTGCCAGATGCGTGTGGCCGTTTACTGGCCGCAGGCGGGTGCACTTGTGTCCTGTGTTTGGTTGTGCACAAGTTGGTGTTTGTACCACATTGTGTAGGATGTGTGTGTGCTGCATTGTGTGTGAAATGTCCCTTCAGCTCTGATTTGGCTCGCCCTTCTCCCTTTCAGGCGGTGTTGTCTTCACTTCTGTGCTTGTTCAGTGGTATGACATTGCCGGGTTGTGTGACTTGTGCTCCTGGTTGGTGTTGTTACTCTTGGGCATGGCTTGTCTGCAGTTGTGCTGTGCTTAGTTGTGCATGTGTGCCATTGTGCCCATCTCCCCCGTCCCCCAGTCCCTGCTGGTTCCTCTCCCTGTTGCTGTTGTGTCTGTTGTTTGGTGCAGTTTCCGGTCCCCGAGTCCTGCCACCATCTCCAGACTGATGTGGTGGAGACCATTTCCTCCATGTCATCCAGCTCCTGGTGTGGCGCTGGACTCCCACCTCCGGTGTGCATTGCTGCCTTCTTGTTGTTGGCGTGTTTCTGCTTGTTTGTGCCTTTCGCATCATTGCTGGAGTTCTGGTTTTCTGCCATTGTCCTCCTCCGCTCTCAGGCTGCATTCATCTTGTCCAAGTTGGCCTGCCATGTACAATGTTTTGTTGCCAATGTGTTTGGTGGGGTTGTCTGCTGGCTCAGGTTGCCTCCATTGTGGTTGGCTGTTGTTTTCTGTTTGGTCTGTCTTGCTTTTTCAGTCTTTTATTGTGCTTATTCCCGCCTGCCATGTGTTTCGTGGCCCTGGCAGTGCTTATCCCTGCTTTCCTCATCGCGGATGGGCTCATCGCAAGTTTTCTGGTGTTGTGTTTTGTGTTTTTATCTCCGTCGGGGTGGTTGTATCGCAGACATTTGCCGCATTTTCGGCGGACTATCGCATGCTACCGCTGTGTTGTGAATTCCACGTTAACACAGGCTTACTTTCCCGCGATGGGCTGCAATGTGTGAAGTTGTGTTAGCATTTTTTGGTGAGGTTTAGCACACGTTCTTGTGAATATCCCCCTTAGTTTTTAATATACGTTATCATCTTCTCCTGTCCATTGAAAGATTTACTTAGAATGCTAACTAGGGACAGAGTATGTTGTCATGGTTATATTTAGCTTGATTCAGTGTTAGCTTGTAATGTAATTTTTTTCATACGAATAAAAATATGCTTCCATATATGGTCATATAGGATGAGATCAAAGTCACAGAGCAGGAACAAGCCTTTCCGCATGGGGAGTAAGTGTTTCACACTATGGATAGCAAACATACCTGTGGTACTGTGAGAAGTCTCACCGGGAGGGAATTCTGATAAGACACTGTAAGTTTTAGGGTGACACTTTTCGGGTGCAGCCACACCCACCTCAGGTACTCCGTGAGGGGCACATACCCCTGAGGTACAGCTGTGGATGCAATAGGAGGGTTACATTCTGCTGCCTTATTCCTACTTCCTTATAACACCGTTTATGTACAGCTTTCCATCTTGTGAGAGGTGCATCTGCCCCATGTAAGTTGTAAACTAGTGCACAGTCCTTAACTCAATGGGAGATGCAAATGTCTCCTGTACAGCCCCTCTCTCCCTCCGCAGGAGGTGCAAACTTCAGTTTTATTGAATTCCTCCTATACAGGAGTTACAAACTCCCACTATAAAATAATTCACCTTATAGAAGGTACAACTCCAGCAGCACAGGTATCAACTCCAGAGGATATTTA
Organism: Triturus cristatus; assembly: GCF_964204655.1. Taxonomy (NCBI): domain Eukaryota; kingdom Metazoa; phylum Chordata; class Amphibia; order Caudata; family Salamandridae; genus Triturus; species Triturus cristatus. The sequence continues at coordinate 298,543,893 of NC_140583.1, read as the reverse complement.
CAGTATCTTTACACAGACCTCTACTCTATAGGAATGCTCATAATCTTCATGTATGGAATTCCATCAGGTGGCACATTTCAATGACAGTGTATTCCACCACAATGATTCATAATATCTGCTTTACATATCCATCTACTCAAAGGGAGTGTTTTTAAGCCCATCATGTACATCTCTCTAACATATGAGTGGTACAAACTCCTCTTGTACAGTGATTCACTTCATGGGATAGTTTAACTCACCTTATACAACCCTTAGTCTCACAGGAGGGTTAGGTTCCACCTTTACTGCTCCATCCCAGTGGAAGGTTGAACTCTTCTCGTACAGCCCTCCATCCAAAGGGAGGCTTAAGCTGCTCTTTTAAATCCCCCATCCCAAGCAAGGATAAACCTCTTCTGTATAGTCTGCGCCTCATGCAAAGGTACTCTTCTGCTTACCCTAAGCCCCAAATCAGCAATAAATCCCCCCTCAATCACGCTCCACCCGACAGCAGAGTTAAATTCCTCCTTTATAGTCTGGTGCCATATTGGAACGCATATATCCATTTGTACACTCGCCACCGCAAAAGAATATTTATCTCCTACTGTAATATCATCCCCGCCACACAAATACCAGAGTTAAACTCCTCCTATACAGTCCGGCGTCTAGTAGTAGGGTTAAACTCTATGTGTTTAGCTCTCCACACATAGAGTATTTAAACTTCACCTGTAATGCCCCCACTTCACAGCATAGTTAAACTACTTCTATACAGCCCCACCACATAGGCCCCGATTACAAGTTGCGAGAAATGTCCCTGTGGATTTCCTCTCCACACAATTATAGGCAGACAGGTAAAACTAGATTGGGACCGTGCTACATTGTAACCTGGACCGAGTCCAAGACCCCTATCCAAAGCTCTACCAAGATATGGGTGAACGCTCTCCTCTGCCAAGAAATAGCCTTTCTTACCCACTCACACCCTCCCTACACCCTATCCTCAATCCCTGCCCCACACAGGCCTCCTGGCATATATGTACCACTTGCTAGCAGGTGGTAAATATGTGAGTTAGACCATGCAGCTCTGGGATGTCCATGCCAAACACCACCTGGCAAATCCAGGTCTGCACAGCTATTCTATACACACCAAAGAGAGAAGAGGCGATACAAAGGGGTCACGCCAGCCTCTTTGGAATCACTCAGAACATAGAATTGGCGTGATACCCTCTTGGCGTGCATAGGGAACTGTCTCCCCAGCCCAAGGTTATGTTTTCCTACCTACCTACTGCCAGTATCCCTACAGAAAAACAGAAATTCCAAGAATAGGACGAGGTAAGCTCACTCTCGTAATGTGAAATGCTTCATCATTTGCCACCTCGTCCCATCCTGGTGAGATGATACTACCAGGACGGACTCTACCTCGGGGGTAGGCTGACTGGAAGAAGTTCTTAAGAGATAAAAAAATTCTCTGGATAGTATACTAGGATTCAATTCTATGTCTAAAAAACCTTAGGATATACCACAAAGTATCCTTTATTAAGGTGGTATCCCAGGCTTAAATAAAAATACCACAAGGAAACCTCAGACGACGTACATGGTTGCAATTCTGTGATTGAAAAATTGGATCGCAGGTGTACAGACATGAGTAAGGCACTGTTGAAATACAAACAGAGCAGGGTGTTCCGCCTACATACCGACATTACAGGACTGAATGATGCCCTTCCATGGGGGACCCTGGGCAATTAGATGAGACCAAGGTTCTACCTAGTGGGTGCTTTTCACACCACCACACAGTTTACAGACATTTCTTCCTTTTTAAAAATACAGTTATAACCATTGGGCCAACGTGTATCTGTATGCAAATACATGTGAGTAGGGCCCTCACATGTAATTGCATGGCTGTGTTACCATTTAAAAATGACAAATAACACTCTGCATAGAGTATGTTTCTTTCTCCTGTGCACACTGGCTCTACTTATTGGGAATAAATATTATATTTGTATACTAAAAATAAAGGCTCCCCTTTTCATAGGCTACTACAGCCCCCATAATCCGTCTCGATGAGACAGGACGTTCTCGTTCTGTTGCCTCACTATTTTTAGCCTTAATCCTCGAAAATATACTATATTTCCCAGGATTCCTGACCAAACAGGTTGCTACCATTGGCTGCTACTACGCAGCGTGGCTTATGCATCTGATGCGGTAATGTGCCATCGGAACCACGGTCGGACACGGTGCTCCTCGTCACAGAGTTCGCGTCTTTTAATGGACGCAGCCGAAGCACCGCACCTGCATTGATGCTGCTATGAGCTGCCTTTGCGTAGTGTGTGTAATGATGTAGCTACTTATGGCCCCACACATGAAGAACCACGCGCACACCGTGTAGTGGTACACTGCGTTTATTGCCTACACAGGAGCGCCGGAGCGGAGCTCTACTCTCGTTGAATTCGGCGCTCTTACTCCGTGAAAATGGCCGCCGCCGGACGTCCTGTGACGTCACGCGGTGAGCGTATAACCGCTAGACCGCTACACCACATCTCCCCTTTTTATAACACAACCCCAACTTATGAACCCCGTAGAACATATACAGTCTTACTTGTTGTCCATGCTGAATTCCCCGAACCTCCGGGGCAGTATGATTCTTCTTCCTCGCCTTGTCCACTTACTGGGTTCGCCAGCCTTCGGAGTGGTTATCACGCTCCTCTGGCCTGGTGCCCCTTCCTCGCTATCCACTCCTGCATCTCCCCACACATCATCTTCAGTCCCCTCTCGGGCATTCTCTTCCTGTCCACTCTTCTCCTCACTGGTACCGTGTCCTGTTCTCACCCGAGGACTCCTCTCTACTCTTTCTGGGAGGCACTCCCGCTCTGCCGCCTGGTCCATCCTCCCGCAGGGTGTCCCTGTAAGGTTCGGCACCTCTGGTGTTTTCCCTTCCGTGGGCATGCATCTTGCCATGCGGTCCTGCGACTAAACTTTTCCGTCACTGAGAAGTGCTGACCTTGAGTACGGTTCCAACACTTGGAAAGGTGGGGTGAACTTGCTGTCTCCTTTCTTCTTCTGGATGGGTAGTTTGACCCTTACCCACTCCCCTTTCTCCAGTGCGACTTCTTTTGTGTTGTGCTTCCTGTCGTAGTGTCCGGCATATACGGCCTGTGCTCTCTCCAAGTTTTTCCGCACCACCGCCGGGGACCATTGGCTCTGAACGGTGAGGCGTTTCCAGGCTACATTGTCTTTTGTGAACGGCTCACGACCTCTTAGTACCCGGAAAGGACTGTACCCCGTTGAATTGGGGGTGATCCGATAGGCCCACATCAGCCGTTTTAACTCCTTCTCCCAGTTGCTTCCTTGACTGATCGCTGCTTGTACTGACCCCATGATTACTCTGTTGAACTTTTCCGCTGTGCCGTTTCCGGCCGGATGGTAGATAGGGGTGTGTCGAACTGTGATGCCATTCCTGTCCATGAAGGTTTCCCATTTGCTGGAAGTTAACTGCGGGCCGTTGTCGCTCAGGATTCCTTTGGGGATACCTTCCCTTATGAAGACCTCTGTCAGGAATTCCAGAATTGTCTCTGTCTCCGCATTGTCTGCTACGTGGACTTCCGGCCACTTGGAATAGCGATCTACTACCACGGTGATATATTTTTGGATGTCATTGGCATCCGTGATGGGTCCCAGGATGTCGATGGAGATCTCTACCTATGGATTTTCCGGGCACGCATACTTGCCCAGGGGCGGTCTCAGCATCTTTTGAGTCTTGTCCGCGTTGCTGCACTGCTCGCATCCTCTTACATGGCGTTCTACAGCCAAGTCCATCCCCGGCCACCAGTAGTCCTCCTTGGCTCTCCCCTTGGTCTTCACTATGCCCATATGACCCTCATGGTTGATGGCTACTATGCGTTGCCTTAATGAGTGTGGGGGAACCACCTTGTTGCCGCGCAACAAGAACCACGGCTTGTCTCCTAGGGACAGTTCATCCTTTACTTCCCAAAACTGTTTGAGTTCTTCTCCTAGTAATCTCTTCTCCGGCCATCCGTTTGTTACGTAGGCTTTTACGGCGCTCAACTCTTCGTCCTTTCTGTATTCTTCTTCCCAATCTTGGGCACTTATTGCTCCTTCATGGTCGCCTGTGAATGCTACCGCATAGTCTTCCCATCCGCCTTCGTCTTGGACGTCTGAGGCTTCCTTGGCCGCTGCTCTGCTCAGGAAGTCCGCCACTTTGTTCCGGTGTCCTGGGAGATATTCTACATCGTAGACGTAGTCTAGTAATCTGAGCGTCATCTTCGCGATTCGTGGTGTGGCTTGCTCGTGCCCGCCTGACGTGAGGACCTTCACCAACGGCTTGTGGTCTGTGCGTAGCAGGAACCTTCCTCCCCATAGGAATTGCCAGAATCTCTCCATTGCCCACACTGCCGCCAACATTTCCTTTTCGATGACGCTGAATTTACTTTCGTTTGGGGCTAGCGCTCGTGATGCAAAGCTAATCGTGGCCATCTCCCCGTCTGCTGACCTTTGCGTCAGTACTGCCCCCAGCCCTCGATCGCTGGCGTCCGTAGTCAACATGGTGGGGGCTTCCGGATCATAGCCGTGAATGGGCATTGCCTCACAGATGTGCTTTTTTACTTCCTCGAATTCCCGTTGATGCTCTCCCGTCCATAGGAACGTGGACTTGTTTTTGAGCAGCGACCTCACTAGGTGGGTCCTAGAAGCGAAATGGGGAACAAATTTGCTATAAAACTCCGCCATCCCCAGGAAGGTCCTTACATCGTCTTTGCTCGATGGGGTGGGGGCGTCCTTGATTGCTGCGACGTTGGACGCTTTTGGTTCTATGCCATGCCTGCTTATTTCATGCCCTAGGTACATGACTGTGTTCAGGCCGAACTTGCATTTGTCCCATTGGGCCGTGAGCCCGTTCTGCTTCAGCACCGTCAAGACTTCCGCGAGCCTCCTGTCATGCTCTTCTCGGGATGCTCCCATCACCAAGATGTCATCCTGAAAGTATTGGATGCCTGTCTTCTTGTGGAACAGTTTGTGCATCAACTTTTGGAAGACTGCGGCGGCTGATGCGAGCCCAAATGGCATCCTCAGGAACTTGTAGCACCCGAACGGTGTGATGAACGACGTCAGGTGGTTGCATGATTTGTGCAGAGCGATCTGATGATAGGCCGACGTCAAGTCTACAGTGGAGAACCACTGCGCCCCTTGGGTTTTCGCCAGCAGCTCGTTGATCCTAGGAAGCGGGAACTTGTCCACCACAATGTTTTTATTCAGCTCCCTCAGGTCGACACACAGCCTCACCTTCCCGTTGGGCTTCTGCGCCACAACTAAGGGAGCCAACCACTCTGCGTTGTCGATCGCCTCTATCACGCCGTTGTCTTCCAACCTTTGTAGCTCTTCTTGCACGGCGACTCTTGTTCGGAAAGGTAGGTTGCGCACTTTGTGGGACACCGGCTGGGCTCCCGCTCTAAGTTGAATCTTGTGTGTAAACTTTGCCATGCGGCCAATGGAGTCCTTAAACACATCCGGGAATTCTTCCTTTCATCGCCGCCCTTCTGGGTCTTGCCCTTCGCCGGTCAACAGGACTTGCATGTGCCCTCCTGGGTTCAGCTTTATGCCTAGAGCTCCTTGGTCTCTCCAACCCAACACCGACGGTCCCTTCTCCGCCACATACAGCTTCCCCTCGCATGTGCGGCCTCGGAATTCGAAGGTATGCGGGCAATAACCCACCATGGGTATCGGTTCCCCCGTGAACGTTACGGGATGAATGTCAGTGGGCCTTAAGTGGTATGTCGTGTTTGGCGCGAAATCTTCCTCCCATATCCTCCTTTGTACAATTGTGTATGGCGAGCCTGAGTCCGCAACCATGGTGGCTCGTATACCTCCTATCGTCATTTCACACTTGGGTTTTCTGTCAGCCACGCTCTCTATGCCCAATACTTGTTCCTCTACTATTAGGATCTCATCGTCCTCTTCTCCGTCCACTTCTTCTTCTTCTTCCTCGTGTGCTCCTTGGGCCACGAACTTTACTTCTTGCCTCTGGGACTTCCTCCTGCACACTTTTTTGTAGTGTCCCACGAGTCCGCAATACGAGCATTTCGCGCCAAACGCCGAGCAACCCTTGTCATTGGCTGCATGGGTGCCACTGCCGCATCTGTAACAGGCCGTCTTGTTCCATTGCTTCTGTCCTTGCATTCTCAGCGTCCTGGTATTGAATCTTCTGTGTGTACGTGTGTTTTGCTGCCACGCCGGTTGTTTGCTGTCCTGTGGTTTCCGGTTTTCTACCTTGTATACCGCCTGCTCTGGGTGGTTCTCTCGTTTGGCCGCCTCCTGGATAGTTCTGCCTTCTTTACTAGGGCCACGACCGTTTTCAGTGGCGCGTCTCTATTCGTCCACAGTTTTTCCTGGATGGTCGTGTTCACCGTGTGCATGATGATTTGGTCCCTTATTAGTTCTTCCTGTAGGGTACCGAACTTGCACGTCAGGGCCAGCTTCTGTAGAGCCGCCACGTATTCGTCGACTGATTCACCTTTACTCTGTTTTCGATGGTAAAAGTTGTACCTGTCTATTGCCGTGCACACAACTGGGCGATAATGGGCGTCCAGGTCATCTATCGCGTGTTGAAACACGTCGTCGTCTGCTGCCGCCCTCTCTCCCTTCACTAGGTCTTGGTACACTCGTTGCCCTGCCGGGCCCAAATGATGTAGCAGAATCTTCCTCCGCCGCGAGCTCGTGTATGGAGTGTCCCACTCCTCTTCCAGGGCTGCGAGGTAGTTTAGGAAATACCTTTTCCAGTCCCCCCACGGCATCTCGGGCTCCCCTGGTTTGGCCAGGAATGGCACCGGGTTCGTTAAGGAGCACGTCTGGGAGGTCATCTTCTTCCCCTTGCCGGTGCTTCTTCCTCTCGGTATGGGCGCGCCCAACGTCTCCTCCTCTCCGACGTCGCTGCCCCTCTCGTCGTCCTCCTGGCTGGACTCTGCACCTGTCGCGGGACCGCTGCCGACTTCCTCCAGGGTGCTGGCCACTCACCCCCTTGCCGGGTACTATACTTCCTTTACCCTGCCCTGCTCCGTTTAGAGCTGTAGGCTCGTGTGGCCTGTACGCGAAGCGTGGTGTGCCTCGCACGCTTCTCGGCGCCTTTGACGGTAGTCGCGGCCTCCGCTGCTCTGCCGCGCTCCTGCGTAGCGCACGTGGTTTCCTCTGCCGGGTCTCCTCGTTTTCAATGGGGCTGGGTCCTGGGGCAAGCTCACCCCCCTCTCACCACCTCATCGCCATTGTAATGATGTAGCTACTTATGGCCCCACACATGAAGAACCACGCGCACACCGTGTAGTGGTACACTGCATTTATTGCCTACACAGGAGCGCCGGAGCGGAGCTCTACTCTCGTTGAATTCGGCGCTCTTACTCCGTGAAAATGGCCGCCGCCGGACATCCTGTGACGTCACGCGGTGAGCGTATAACCGCTAGACCGCGACACCACAGTGTGGCCTTCAATACCTCTGGAACTTCGAGTCCGACGCAGTGCTCTAATTCACTGAGTCAGTGTCCTCTATGGGCGGATCCGGGGGCACCGCACCTACACTGATGCTGCCATTGGCTGCCTTTACGTAGTGGGCCTTTTGCATTAGACCCAGTTGCATACCTTTGACGCAGTGTTCTAATTCACTGGTTCAGTGTCCTCTATGGACAGGGCCGAAGCACCGCACCTGCAGTGATGCTTCTATTGCCTGCCCTTACGTAGTGTGGCCTTTTGCATCAGACGCAGTTCCATACCTCTGGAACTTCGCGTCCGACGCAGTGTTCTAATTCACTGAGTCAGTGTCCTCTATGGGCGGGGCCTGAGCACCGCACCTGCTTTGATGCTGCTATAGGCTGCCTTTACGTAGTGTGGCCTTTTGCATTAGACGCAGTTCTATACCTTTGACGCAGTGTTCTAATTCACTGGGTCAGTGTCCTGTATGGGCGGGGCCGAAGCACCGCACCTGCACTGATGCTGCTATGGGCTGCCTTTACGTAGTGTGGCCTTTTGCATCAGACGCAGTTCCATACCTTTGGAACTTCGCGTCCGACGCAGTGTTCTAATTCACTGAGTCAGTGTCCTCTATGGACAGGGCCGGAGCACCACACCTTCATTATGTCGGTGATTACAATCGCCCCAGTGTTCCTCCCTACCCGTTACTAACAGTAAAACTGAAAATTGAGACAGCAGGCTGACTTCCCACTATTGTCAGCCTTTTTGCCTTTAAATACAGATAATCATTGCTACCGCCCGCTGTTACCAGATGGCTGTTCTTTTGGGCATGGTAGGCTCGATGCAGGCGCTGGACCTTGTTGATGTAACTTGCTTAATGTTGATGAAATAAGGATGCAATAACTACGACAGGTATACGAAACTGCGACTACCTGTGAGGACCTGAGGAGGTCCTGTAAGTACATTTAGCATGCATTTGGGGTCATCCTATTTATTGACTTACGGTCTCCCTCATTATTTTTCTCCCCTTCCTCCTGTGTCAAAATTGGTTGAACACACTTTATCATGGTGTGACTATATGAGGCACCAACCCTGAATGGACTATGAGGGAAATGTCTCCATGGCGCTAGGTAAACAAGGAGTTAATGACCCTCACTAGGATTGTGTATGGCACCCCTCCCCCATGTGTGTTTTCATCACCTGTGCATGCACGCAATGAGTGAGTGTGTTTTATATCACAGGTGCCACGCTTGTTGTTTTTTTTAATGTTATTTTTAATGTCCATAAAATATCCAGGTGCATTTTACAAAATCGCACCACAATGGAAAGTGATACTGTTGTGTGAATACTAGTTTTCTGCTACTACTGCTATGTGTTTGTATGTCTTCCCTTGACTAGATATTAGCCCAGGTGATTCATTGAAGAGAGGTAGGTCCTCTCACCTTTTACCACCATTGTACCCTTCAGTATAATTAGTAAAGTATGGGGATACATATCTTTAGCCCTGATGAATCCCGAGACTTCTCTTAGACTGTAATAAGACAGACACATGGTACCATAACAACTCAGCGGTACGTAAGGGTCATAGCAACACGTATGTCCTCTGAGATTACCTATTTAAGCCTAGGATACCACCTTAATAAGGATACTTTGTGATATATCCTAAGGTTTTTTTAGACATAGAACAGGATCCAAGTATTTTACCCACAGAAAAATAGCTCGCCCTAAGGTAGAGTCTGCCCTGGAATTATCACCAGAGTGAGACGAGGTGACACGTGATGTAGCATGTCACATTACTTGAGTGAGCCTACCTCATCCAATTCTTGGAATTGCCCATTTCTCTGTAGGGATACTGGCAGCAGGTAGGTAGGAAAACACAAGCTAGGGCTAGAGAGACAATTCCCTATGCACACAAAGAGGGTATCACACCAATTCTGTGTTTTGACCACACAGTTATTCACCATTTTGTGTAGTTTAAATTGTAATGGGAGGAATTATGCATTGAGAATTTGCTGGCAATAGAAATTCTGGCTGCCTGGCATTTCCACTCAGAATTTCTCTTGACTTATAATAAAGGTCCACATAGAAAATAAAAACAGAACAGCTTCACAATCGGGAATACGCATGCGGAAAATGACCTGTAAATTCAATGAACATATGTTATTGCCCACTTCAGAGACAAAAACTTACAACCGCTAATATTACCAGTCCTATACCACGCAACTCATAAGGGAAGACATTTAAAACAGTAGGAATTTTTCAGGACTATCATTGAACAATTTGTTCATGAATTTAATAAATAGCTCTTCTTTCCTTGAATGTAGACTCTTCTGTATTACATGTTTAAAAAAAAAAAAAAGAAAGTCACTTATACAGATCACTGAAGTCGATTGTCGCTTGAAAAGGAGGATTCTCCTAAGGAAAAAGCTAACCATCTACACAGTCAATCCTTCCTAAAATTCTAGGAAATGCTACAAGGAACTACAGGAATGGGGTGAGGCCCAAGTGACTGGCTGAATGGATCAGAAAAGCAGAGAAGGCAAATTCAAGATTCAGCACCCTTCTTCAGTACTAGTATCCCCTTACACAGTCTCTTATTCCCTAGTCCCTGCATGTATGTGTCTATCGCTTCTCCTCACACAGTCTATATTACACTGACTTAAATTAGACACAGTGCAGGTAAAGTGTACTTCTGCTGTATTTCTGTGCATCTAGAAGCAATACATCCTAAAAAGTGATAGTATCAATAGAAAGATATAGCTTGAGCCTGAAAAAGGAATATTTCACTGAGAGGATTATAGAGGTTCTGTAAGATAGTGACCTACAGTAGTTGTTTCCAGCATAGTTCCTGGAGGTGTAAGATTTCAGGAAAACCACTGAAAATGTAGATCAGTTGCATTTAAAATAAAAATGTGGCTTAGATTCTAGCCTCCAGAACCTATGTTGGACTACCATGGATTACAGGGAACCTCAGACTCCTTACTGATTGTAATTCGAATACCTTGTAGCATAGCCTCTCTGATGACCCTAACAGTCTTCTTGTAATTAATGATATATCTATTTTGGCAATCATATCTGCTAAATTGGTGAACTTTTGGCTCAAACCCTCAAATCACGCGTCTTTGAACTACAGGCCCTTCAGATTCTGAAAATCAGACATGAAATGGAGACAATCAGGTTCAAAATGGATTGCAGGACTCTGACTAAAGATAGACCAGTGGAAATTAAATGAATTACGCAGAATTTGGCACAAAATGGTCAATGCAAGAGGCATAGACTTACAGCGATTCTGCTGAAAAGAGTACAGAGAGAGCATTGTACAGGAAATGGTTTACATAGAATATGGCCAGAATTTGATCACATAGAATCTGACAAAAAAAGAGCTAAAGATAGTTGGACTGGAGACAGATTATACGAATGTGGATGCCGTTGGATCACGTGGTCATCGAACATGCAATTGTTTGCAGGAATTCTGACAAGAGTTGGATTGGAGGGAATCTGCCTAGAAGCAGATAACGGTTATTGACTGGCAGAATGGATCGTAGAACATCTGTCAGGATGTTGATTATGGTCAATTTGATAGAAAAAGATCAAAGGGAACTCTGAAACCAAATTTGTTACAGGTAATCTGATTTGAAATGCACCAAACGTTGTCATACAAGAAAAATAGCTAGGGAAGAGGTTGGAAGTAGGGGCAAAACCATGTAATTTGTGAAAGCTAGAGTACATTGTTCGAGCTCCTATTGAAGTATAAACAACATCTCAAAGTTTGAAGGGAGTGGCAGTTTGGATCTGGCAGGAATTGGTGCCCAGCCTTGGTTCGAAGCTCCTAATTAAGAAGATTAATTATTGCTGCTGCACTATCTGTTGTTTTATTGCATGTATTGCCTGTTTAAAAGAAAACATTTTTCATCATTGTGAATTATACAGAAAGGAAGAGGGTATGTTTCTTCCAATAACTTCACCTGCCCATAAAGGGACAAGTCATTCAGACCATGCCACAGTCCATCTTGAGGACAGCGTGCTAGTGACAGAGTGTGGCCAGTGAACGACAAGCCAAGACATTGTAATAGCAGGTACAGCAGCTGCCTGTGTGTGATAGGAAAATACCAAAACTCCGCACCTGATTGATCTATTGCACGTTTAAGACCAAAGCTTGGCTAGGACATCATCTCACGTGATAGTGTGGAGATGTCCAATAATACAGCCATATCAGGAGACATCCCAATAATGCACCATTCCAGTGAAGCCAGTTGTAAACTTTCCTGTAGGGCTGAGCCAAGGCTTGGCCTTTCACAGCCTCTGTGAATGAATAAATAAATAATGGCATTTATTTGTCCTAAACAAACTCCTTTAAAGCTGTACTAAAACTTTACAACATGGGCCTTGCTCTAACAGATAAATGGAGAGAGTTCCACCATATCGGACCTGCTACAGAAAAGCTCTACCATCCGTGGACTTTAGTTTAAACCTAGAGACTGAATGAAGTGACTGGTCCTGACTGTAGAAGAAACTAACAGGTGTTTTGGGTGAGATGCTTTGATTTAAGACAGTTGAATCTAACTGATAGTAACAATTGTACATCCAGCAAGCCAGTTTAAATCTAATCTGGTCTGCTACTGGTACCCATTACATCGGCCTCCTAGCTTGGGAACCATGATCTATTTTTAAGCCTACCACTGCACATACTGCTGCATTTTGCACCCTCTGTAGACGAGCTACGGCCTCTGCTGAGAGATTTATACAGACAGCCTATCCTGGAATTGTTAAAGTCTCCCACTAACATGGCTTAGTCAGAGTTTGATTTTCAGATGATGCAGCTCAGAAACAGTGAGCAAGGTTTGCTCTTTCTGCTTATGAGATGTGCTATATAAAATAATGCAGTAACTCAGGAAATATTCGGTTAAATTAAGTGACTTCATGCACTGCAGGTGCATAAAAACAGCACTCTGAAGCCCATCATGATTCTCCCCATTTTCTCCATGATTCTCCATGATTTTGGCAATGAAATACAGATTAGTAATGGGTCTAAAATTTAAGAGACACACTGGATCTAAATAGTTTTTTTGAGCAGTGTGTTGAAGATCTCGTCTTTATGTTTGTCTGGAAAATAATCTTCTTAGAAGGATCTACTAATTAACACCCTGATAGGGGAGAAATGTGTAGGGCAAGCCTCTTTAAGAGCTCAACAGTGTCCACGGGGAGTTTGGAAAGTCATAAGCTCTCTTAAGGTTATCAACTCTCATTATGGCAGCTAATGTGAGGTTTAGACACTCCTGATAGACACATGCAATTTTCCTTATAAAACTACCAAAGATGAAAATCCTAACCTGTATGTGATAAAGCATAACAGCATCATCGTGGGTTGACATCCTCTGTGGGACTAGAGTAGGCACCAGGCTGCAACATCCTAGGCCTGTCCCTTGGGACAGTTACTGATAGCATGATAGCACGATGCCATGTGGCATATCCTCTCCTCATAGGTCGAGGAAAAATCATCTGACCAAGATATCACCTGATAGCACCTGCCCACCTCATGTAGTACCATGTGACTATACCTGATGGGAAAGATGTGTACATCATGTTAGGGCCCGTTACTTCATTAAGACAAATGGCAAACCTGTTTCATGTTGGTGGCATCTCTAATGGGTCTATATATCAACAGAACCATAGAATAGTTGTGTCCATGCCAATCTATTTGATTTGAAGGGATATGACTTAATTATTGTTTAGTGCAATGTCAGTAAGAAGGTTTCCTGGTGGTAACAGCCTACGTAGACTAGACCTAAAATAATTTTTTTAAGCTTTCCCAAGGAAAAGAACATTTTATATTTGTTTAGCTGCAAATGAAGTTGATTGTAGAGGTTTGCTCAAGGGTGTCTAAAAGATCAATCTTCTTTTTTCAAGTTTTTTACACTGAGAGTTGCAGCAATATTTGATATTCTGAGCACAACACACAAGCTGGAGCTTAGTGCCGCCATAAAGAAGAGCTACACAACGAAATTGTTTGATGGAAAGCTTTGTGTGTAAAGCCTTTAGTAAGTTGTGCGTTACCTCTACAGGGAGCCCTAATAACAGGGCATTGCATTGCTCAATGTTAGCTGGTACACAATTGAACACCACTCTGGAGTGGAGCTGTTCTTGCAGGAAGGCAAGAGCCCATCTTAAGTAACATACAGTGTTATCATTTGGGCTGTATATCCCATTATCATGAGGCTCCAATGGGAGTTCATTGTGCAGGATCACACATAGAGCCCTGGCGCTTGATGCTGCTGATAGCGGGAGAGGGGCACATGCTAATTGGCCAGTTAATATTGTGCCACTGCAATTTGTGCATGCCTACTACCAGTACAACTGCATTGAGCTTTAAAAAAAGTGTTGGCCATCCATCTTTGCGACCCTTTGAGGCAACTGAAATTAAATTCCAGGAAGGATGAAGGGCTTGGTCAAGCTGGATGATAATTTGGGTATTTGTCAGCATGAAACAAGAAAGGGAGCAAGGGCACTGAACATGGACAGGTACCCACAGATACAATTATGAATCATTTTCAATAGGGAGAAAAATAGCGGGTGGTATAACACAAATAGATTTTTGTTCATATTGTTTCAAGTTGCAATGTTTCTGAAGAGGTGGAATTTTATATAATTTCTGAGTTGCCGGAGATAACAGCAGGCCTGACACTGATGTGAGCAAGCTCATCCAGATTCTTGGAGAAGCTATAGAGTATCTTCTGTTTTAAGACCTGGTTTCTTGAGTTTTTCTGTCCAGCCAAGGAGATTAAATTCTGAGACAGGTATAGGACTTCACATGAAGGCTTATCCAAAATGAAAGCCCCTTAAATAACTACCCTAAGTGAGAACACTATGTTGGAATATCTGAGATATTGAATCTCAGTAGGTTAAGACTTGCTCCAGCGATCAATATGTAACACTCAGGTCACCGGTTCAAATCTTATCACGATCAACCTAGTCTTCTTTCACTTAAAAACACTAGCAGACATTTCAGTTTATGGTGTGTGATAATATAAATGCTCACTATATTATGGTTCTTGTACCATGTGGAATCCTGATTTGACTGAGTAATGTCATATATGTTGATAAAAAATGTCAACGTGAGAAACTCAACTTGACCTGTAATCTGAAAGCACTAGTGATGTTGACATATCCTGAATGTATGACTTCAGCTGAGGTTTGTTACTTCATGAGTAGTAGATGTACTGTGACTTTGCTGTGGGCATTTGGACTCACTCTAGAAAGTGGGAAAAAAGTGGAAAAAGGTGAACAAAGATAACAATTCTATAACCGTAAATAATAAATGCATGGACTGTACATCAATCCAGAAATAGCAAGATGCTGGAACAGATCTATGTGTAGTTCTTAGGTTTGAATACCGGCTCAGCTTTTTAGACTTCTGAGGCCAAAAAACCGGCATGATTAAATTGGGAAACACTAAGATCTGACACTACTACAGATTTTCATCTACATAAGAAACAAATTAGTATTATCACAGTCCTTGACTGATTGGTTTGCCATTCACAAGGAGTCAGTGTTAAGGTAATGGGATACTCTTTTTAAGCCCCGTCTCATCAAGCACTATTCAGCCAGCCACTGGGCCCTACAATTGGCAACAACATTACAAATGCACCGAAAACATATTCGGCATTTCATCTCCTTACTTCCCCCTGCTTGTTTCAAGTTTTAACTTTTTTCGATATTTTTTTGTCTTTTACACCTTATTTTAATTAACTTATTCTCATATATATATAGATGCTATTTCTATGTAATTACAAAATGATAGTCCTTTGGTCCCTCCACTCTTCGGAATGATATGACTTTGAAGAAGGTAGATCTGAGCTCCAGGTACCAATGGGAGGCAATTCTGTGCCCTGATGGAATACATCTTTAAATATGAAAAGCATATGTATGTATATATGTATATGCATATATATATATATATATTTATGTATTTATATATATAGACATACCATTTGTAAAAGCTATTGTTTATTGGGTTATCCTGTGGGTTGTATCCCATCCTGTGTAGGTAAAATGTTGATATCCATGTTTTAGGCACATGACCACAGGAGGACCTCTCACTGGCTTTGGTTGTCTCCTGTTCAAACTTGGCTCTCCACCAGGGCTGGTTCTAGGGCAAGGCAGAACTAGGTAGCTGTCTAGAACACCTCCAGCACAGAGGTACCAGATTGTCCCTACAAGCAGCAAAGGTTGTCCCCATGTTGGGCAACAAAATATCGATTCGCCTAGGGCGGTAAAGCTCCACTTGGCTTGGCAGGTGTGTCATAAGTAAGTTTCGCTCTCTGTTCCCTCATTTCCTCGCCGATCTGCTGAAGAGGCCAGAGATTAGATGCATGAAGTCTTTGAAAAGCTCAGGTGCAAGGCCTGCTTGTGTATGTCTTCAATGACAGATTACATTTTCTGTCTCTTTCTCAAAGTCGCATTGTTTAAATTCGAAAAAGGTATGTAGTGGCAACAGGTATTATTGTCTCAAGCGCTGGTGTGAAGGCCTGTCCCTGGTTTCAGCAGCGCGGGCTGTCCTCCGGTGAGACCTGCTGCCACCAGAAAATAGAGTTTCACAAGTAAGAAATAACTGCAATTTGGCCAACAGGAGGTGCATTCACATAAGACAAGGCATCCAATCTGTAAAACAAAAGAAAGACAAAGATAATACTGACGCCAAGTAGACAAAAGAAGGGACAGACAAAAAGGGTAACAGAAAAGGAGAGTAATTATCAGAAGACATGAGGAGGGACAGTAAAAGAGAAGAGGAGAAATAGCAACAGAAGAAAGACAAAGTGGAAGAGAAGTAGAAACAAGCTAGAGATCAAGGGTATGGAGTAATTAAAGACATGAGGGAAATGCTACAAGGTAGACTTGAGGTAGATGGTGAAGAGTAAGAAAATCAAATGGAGATGGGTAAACAGGAGAGGTAATATGAGAGAAATTGGAAGAAATGGTTCACAATTACCTAGATTGGGTAGAGAAATGGCAGAGAAACAGTTAGAAAAGGAGAGATGGAAGAATGCTGAAATTACGGAATGCCACAAGAAATGCATTCCTATGCTGAAAGTAGAACACCAAGGGGAAATGTAGTGTTGAACAATTTTCAAATTAATAGTGTAATTTAGTGATATGTACTATTCATCCAAAGATAATACTGCAATTTTTAATTAGTTATAGGTTAGCTAAAAGGAATGGGTTATATATGCTTGATTTTACGCAGGATGAATTGAATGCCATGGAAAGAAACTGCATTTTGTGTTTCACTTCGGTATGGTTTTAGTAAACCAATAAGAATACAGAAAATGAGAGGACATTGAAAGGCAGAGAGAAAGGGCAAGGTGCTGGAACAGAATTATGTGAAAACTAAGAAACCCATAAGGAAAGGCATTCAAAAATGATAATGACACTTTTATTTATTCAGGTAATACTAGCAAAAAAATGAATACATTTGAGGATCTTTGTTTTGTTTGTTGTTTGTTTTTGGGTTGTTGACAGATTTAGGGTGTGTGTTTAGGATTAGAAGAAGAGAGAGGACTGGAGCTGGATTTAGAGTTAGCTTTACAGCTAGAGTTAATTTTAGAACTAGGATAAGCATTCGGGGTGTATGGTTAATTTTTGCGATTTTGGTGTTCATTAGATTTTTTGCTTTGTAAATTTGAATGAAATGTTTAATTGAATTTTCAGAAAGCCACATTGTGACTACTGGTGGAATAAGAGCGCTGAGTGAGGCTGGGTAAGAAAGAAGGACACAACTGGGTTTAGGGAAGAAGTTAGAGTGAACACAGAAGTTACAGGGATGAGCTATGGGAGAAAGGCTCTTGGGTAGGCGTGGAATGTATACCCTGTCCAGGGCTGATCGTAGCGCACAATAAGGATGTCAAGGCACATGCTACCGCTAAGGGTGGTAGGGACTAAAGCACACACTGAAGACATAGGAGAAAACCTGAATTCCAACTGTTTCTCATGCAGTGCCAGGAACTAAAGTGTACAACCTCAGTGGTGGAGGAAGCTGGCAACTGTTACTTGAGTAGACGTCAATATCATCCTTGGCACTTTCAGCAGGGTGGGGATATGAGTGAGACATTTCTGCATGGCATAGTCAGAAATACTGCTTACCTGTCTACATTCAAAGAATCTATTGGCATCTAAATACATTCACTGATGACAATCAAATGCAGACAGCAGCAACAAAAACCTGAGTTGCTCAAAAACATCTTCTGGGCACTTCAGACAATCAAAAGGAGAAATGCAGTGTTTTCATGAAAACACTCACCAGAAATCGCTCAAAAAATAAGTTTGAATCCGAGTAAGACTACTTACAGGAGAAAATCCTCGAAAGAGTATAATAGATTTCCTTTCTAACCATTAATAGTAACACCTTCACCACAAATAGACCTGATAGCCCAGTAATCATCCTCCAAATCTGCAGGTCTTCTAGGCATGAATGAGGGCAGTTCAAAGAGTGCATTGCTGTTGAGACGTCACCCACATACACAAGAGTCACACATGGCCTAATACATAAAATAAAGATGTATCTTGAAAAACCTGCACAGTCAGTGTCAGGGTGCTGTAATCATGAACTTTATTCTAAGGAAGAAAATGATGCATCTGTAGAGATGTGTCAGTTTCCCTTCGCCAGCCTGCGATACCCTTGCGCCACCATGGATGCACAGTATATACAATACGGCACACCATGGCGCAAAGATTGACAGATGCGTCAGAAATTCTGATACAACTGTTGGCCCAAAAGTCAAGCATTGCTGGAGTCGTGTCGCAAGCACGACGCAACTCCAGCAACGTATGTTGAGGTCTATACTTTTTGTACTTCATCACTCCTTATACCTGCTTCAAGCAGGCGCAAGGTTTTGAAGCAGTGGCGTCCTAGAAGTGGCGCAGTGATATCTCGTAAATTTCACAGCATCACTTCTGCCAGACTTTCCTGCGTGGGAACGCCCACCCTGCATACATTATACCTGACGCAGGTATATTGTGATGCAGGGCTTTACAACTTGACGCATCTCCCTAGATGCGTCACGTAAATTGGCCGCATTGTTTACACCGCCGCTGCATCACAAAAGTGATGCAACGGTGGTGCAAAAGTGTCGCAAGGAGCTTGTGAATCTGCTCTGTTGTTTTCAACAACTGATATGATCTCAGGATTACATGACACTAATGAGTCATATTGAACTACAATTCCTTAACCTCTGCAGAGAGCACGAGGCTTGCTACACACTGTATGATGGGCATATTAAACCATTATCAACGAAAATGACTTTAGCTTCAAGTATGAAATAGGCTGTAGGAACTGATTACGTCTCTCAATATTGTACTAAAGGATTATACACAGGCATTGTATGGACCAGGGGTGGAGCATGGAACGTTGATAGGCTCCGTCAGGTTCTATTAAAAATTGGTAATTGAAGTGTGCAATTAGCTAAAGGAAGGGCCAGGTCTTTCAGGGTATATTAAATGTGGAGAACGAAGGTTGCTTAGAGGGGATTTAATCATTTTGACGAATAGTATGTCTTTGTAGAAATGGTTTAATGGGATTAGAAAAAAAGTTGAGTCACAATAGTCTTTTTACGTCTACGATGACCAGGGAGTAAAAAGAAAAAGAGAAGACAGGAAGAAGGAAGAGGCGAGCAAGATAAAGGACGTGAATGGTGTATGGTGTATGGGGATGATGTAGATGGGATGGGGATGTTGTTGGGAAACAGGCTGAAGCGGGAGGTGTTACAGCCAAAAGGGGGACTAAAGGCAGGGGGGAGAATACCAGAATATGGGGGAGGGGGTAAAAGTAGGCGTTTAATGGCAGAACCCCTTTAAAAAAGACAAAGGAATAGGGGTGCTAAAGTAGGTACCCTTCCCCCAAACTAAAAACAAACAAAAAACAACAGAAGAAAATATTTTTGCCCAAGAAAGGCTTTCACTAGGTAAACCCATTCTGGAAGAAGAATTATTCAAGCAAGATGTGATGACAAAATATTGTCAGAACCTTTTTCTTTAGCTAACATACAGACAAGTATACAACACACACAACCCTCTGACTCATAGCACACTTTTCATCTTCTGGGCTATTCCATGGGTGGTGGAACCAGCACATGGGTGATGCCTCACTGTTTCTGGTCTCATGGTTATAACAGATGTGTGGGATGAGTAATATCTTGAAGTATATGCTCCTATCGGTGTATTCAGCACATAGGGTGGATTATTTTATCTGCTACATTCTTTCATGGGTGTAACTAGCATATAGAATTGGTACAAATGCTCTTTTATTCTCTCTGCAGTGTTATTCAGTTCACATAATTGTTGTATCTCCCATTGAGGGTTTAATCATCATGCAGAATGGGTAATATCTTCCAGTGCACTAAGAATTCTCTTAACGTTCAGTGGGTGTGGTCTCCAGTGTATATCCTTCATGTTTTTTCAATGTACTTTCTCATGTGTTTAACCAGCCCATACGGAGAGAGAGTTTTCTAAATATATTAAATCAGTCTTGGAACCAATTTATTTAACTGTTGAATAAAGCTTAGTCAAACAACCTTGAGCTTTGGCATTCTTTAACTACATAGGTTGCACAAGGAGATTATTTCATAACAAAGTCAGTCGTTTTTGCAATCAACTTGTGTAAGGAAGTGATCTTTCAGTACACTCTCACATGAGGTGTTGTACTGCACAATTAAAGCAGTTATGTAACCCGCAGGGCAACTTCAAAGACCAAGGATACATCTTTTAACACAATTTCCATTGGACATTAAACAATAACTCATTTAGGTGGTGTATAATGGAAACCTATCTAAGTGAACCCCTTACTCAAGTGGATGAACAATACATCCTTAGGTGAATGCTAGGATTCATCTGATGTGTTACAAGTAAGAACAGAAAGATTTTAGGGTCCTCGGTGGGTGGTAAACATATGAATAGATATGTGTATTTGTAAAGCAAAGGATGCTTTTTGTAAAGACTGGAGTAGGTGAAGAGCATCGAAGGTGGAAAAATGTGCAAAGAATTGAACATAAGGATATATGTCCTAGGAAGATAAGAACTGCTATGCTTGGGCTCCAATTGAATTTAATCGGTGTGTGTGCTGTAGGTGAGGGAAAGTAAAGTGAGTTTAGGATTTGTGGATGGAATAAAAGGTAAATAAGGCCAGGATGACAGGTGGTTTAATAGAGATATTGGTAGACATTTGACCAATGGTGCCAACTGAGGGAACGGAGCCTGAAACGATGTGTGTGGGTGTATGGTGGAGTGTGGGGTTATTCATTGTCTTGCCATCACTCGTTAGGCAGGATGTCTCCTCTACACCCTATGGTACAGATTACAGGCACAGATATTGGACACTGTAGTCACAATGTAGACTCTTGGAGTACGAATAGTAAAATCTCATGGCCTGAATAATTATAACCTCCCACTGAAGAAACATGCTGTAGGAGAGTAGGATCTGCCTCTTATGTTGTCCCCACTTTTTTTCTGATGTTAACACTAGTTTCTGGCTATAGTCTGGCTGGGACCCTGATAATCAGCGCCCCAGCCTCTCTGTTCTCTCTAAACAACTTGGAGTGCATATTAGGTGCACTAGTGATTGGATACTGTGGTGCCTTATGAGCCCCCAGTATATGGTACCTTATGTACCAAGGGCATAGGTACTTCACAGGCCTACCAGGGGCTGAAGCATGTATTATGCCACCCCGGGGAAGCAGACTAAATCTGACACCACAGGCCTGCTACTGCAGCCTGGGTGAAGTAGTGTTAGCACTCCTCACTGAGATATAGGTTCACTATATCTCTCCCTGCACACACATTTAAACCTATCAGTCACCCCTAAGGCAGGCCCTATCAATCCTGAGGGCAGGGTGCTTGGTTTCCATGTGAGGGGGTGCCTCTGCCTGAGCAGGGCCCCTCTGTAGCTCTCAGAGTCTATTCTCTGGGGCTGTTTGTGAATGCGGTCAAACCATATACACTTAAGTGCATTATAACCTCGCGGTAAATGCTAACTTTGGAAGGGCTGCATCAAAACATGTCGCGTTTGGTGTCAAACGCTTTGGAATCATACCTCCACACCAGTAACTGGTGTGGGAATATGATCCCACCCTTCTAGAGGGATAGACATGTACCTACTGTGTAAACACGGTAGAATCCTGAAGAGCCCTGGCATCACAACATGGATGCCACCAGTCACAGACACACTGCTGATGACCGAAACTCACAGCGGAGGAGGCCCAACAATAGGCATCCTGTCACAGGAAGGTGTGACCACCTCCCAGACAGGATTTAGTGTATTGGGGCTTCGTGGGTGCACTCCTAGAGTGCTTTGAAGTCCTGCACTGGGAGAGCAGTAGGCTCCGCTGCGCAAACACCAGTTCAAACCGGCTCAGGGGCTACCTGCCCCTGCTCTGGCGCGAAACTGGACAAAAGGAAGTGGGTGTAGCCACCCCCTCCTCTGACCCTCCCATAGGTGGGGTCATAGAGCTAGTCCCTCCCTTCTTTTCAGTATAAGTTAGGGAACCCTTGCCATTGCAATCTAGATATCCCTGGACGATGCTCTGAAAAAGAATCCTGGACCTTCGATGTTCCATTACCTCTGGAAGACGGACGAATCTCCCTTGGATTCAAGGAGTGACTCCCCTGCTTGGCAAGCACCAAATCTTGCAATCAACGGTCAAAATATTTCCCGCTCCCGCCGGAGTCCGAAGTCCCTGCAGCCCAGGAAGAGGATTTCCTGACTTCTCTAAGGCCATCGTGAGTCCCCAGTGACGCTGAGGCAAGTGGAACCCACGAGTGACGAGGAACCGCAATCCCTGGGTACCGGGCACTATTTTCGAGTGCAACCCCTTCACGACATTCTACGAACTTGTGCATTGGACCACGTGTGGTCCAAGCCTCCAGCAGGAATCCCACCAAAGATCAGAGGCCTACCCCGTCCCGAGTGACCATGGGCCCCTGTTGAGTGAATCCTCCCGAGGCATCTTCGTGATCCCTTGCCGGTTGCCTTGTGGGTCCCCAGAAGACTTTTCTACAGTTCCAAAGGGCTCCCCTGGTTGCTCCAGGCCTGCCCTGACTTACCCTTGCTGGGTGAGTCCCTCAGACCTTGCTGGTCTGTACCGCTGACTTTTTATCCTTTCCACGAGACTTGCTGTTACCAAGGCTTGTTGGCTCCAATCTGCTCACCGACACCGCAGTAAGCTGCAGACTTCGTGGGACATGCTGAATCCAGCTCCTGGTTGTCGTTGACACCTCCTGGACCTTGTGGCTGAAGAGTCAAGACACCCGTGGATCACCTGAGATCACCCGACGACTGTGGGCATCCATCTTTCTTGCCCCGGGTCACTGCCAAGTGACTTTGAAAACTGTCCCCTCTGCTTTCAGGTCTTCCTTCTTCTGAATCCAGGCTTGGATTCCACCAGACACTTCTCCTGTCTTCACAAGCAGCAAGTCTTCTTTTGCTCCCATTGAAAACGACACCGCGTCCCGACACCAAAAGACACCTATGCCCCCGGCTTCCCTGGGTAAGGTAACTCCAGCACTACGGTGCTCCTGAGGGTGTTGGCTCTAGAACTACTTACCCTGTAAGTGACTTCCTTGTAGACTCTCCCCAAGTATCCTAAAACTCTTAATTTCCAATCGCAACTTGCTCCTTTGAAGTCAATAGGGATTCGTGGCTGTGTTCTCACACTCCTTTATTTACCTGCCTTGGGTGGTATCGTGGGGCCCCAGCGCTTCTGAAGGCCCTAGGCCTTGTCCCCTTGCAAGTCGTTATCTCTAAGTCTCTTTTTTAGTATATGGTCTGGTACACCCCTAGGGCCCCAGCCATATTTGTGCTTAACTTATTGTGAAATGTTGATTTGTGCATATGTTCCTGACTTCTAATCTCATAAAGAGATTAGCAGAGAGTTGTTAGTAATAAATACATATATATTTGATATATATACCTGTGTGGTGTACTTTCATTTAGTGATTCAAGAGATTATAAGGTAAAACAAGCTGCTTTACATTCCTCTAAAGACTTAGCCTGAAGGCTGCTCTCCACAGCTACCACTAGGATAGCTTTCTTTAAAAGGTTGTCTTAAACCTACTACCATAAGATTCGAATTGTACTGGTGCAAGGTGTCCACTTTAACTAGTGAACAGCATATACCAGGCCAACTTCTCATACATGCTTTCTGGATATCTTTCCACACTGAAGTGATACTGAAATTGATGGCATAATTTCCTTGCCACAATTCAAATCCCAACCTCTTGACGAAATGACAAGCATATCCAAGAAAAACTTGGTAACTCAACAGAATAGTTTAAAGTCCGAGAATGCATTGGGAAGGGCATGGAAATGGACCCATTTATTGCCTTGTAGCCTAAGCATGCAGGAAATCTTAAAGTCAATCAACCTCTTTTAGGGCCAAAGGGCAAAGGTCACTGGGCTGACTGACTCCATTTTTTTCTCCCACTGATCTCCACAGCCACCTCTTCCTTGCTTTTTCTCACAGCCATAGTATATGCTTTGCTCTGCCCATTTTTTCTTACCTGCTTGCAAGGCCCATGTGAGCAGAGGTCAGTAGGGCCTGTTGGCATCTTTTGGACGCTTTAGTTGGACCTTTAGCCTCTTCATTCCAATCTGGAAGCCGTTCATGGATTGAATGGCTGCCTGAGCGCTAGCTGGATTGTCAAAACTGACGAAACCTGGGGAGAGGGTAGGGGTCAGGGAACACAAATGGGAACCAGGTACAGTGAAAGGAGGTGGTGGAATGAGAGAAGGTGGGACAGAGAAGGAAGGACACATATTTCATCACTAAACCAAAAAAGCACCAGAGACTTAAGCACTATATTACAGTTGAGTTACTTTTTTACTTATCACTAGTTATTTCAGCACCTGGTTCCACATAGAGGCCAACATTGGGCAAAAATCTATATTCTGAAAGAATACTACTACCCTGCAAACTTATGGGTAGCCATGTCTGCCTTAACGGGGTCCCAACTCTTTCAAAAAGTCATTGAGGTTACAACGGCTTTGGTCAAAAATTGAACATTCAGGGTCAAATTAGCAGAGATGAAATGTGGAAGGAGAACAAATTGGTCTTTGGGCTAGACAGAAGAAGCAGGCTATGCAAATCTATTGATAAGAAAAATGAGTGTAAAGACTTAGCCACACATGTCTATCAAGCAATTCAACTGATGAGAAGATAATTGCGTACTAGGAAGGTCATAAATCATCACTTGCTCATAGAATGAAGTAATTAGTATTATAAGACCAATTTTTTTAGAAAAATTAGGGATCTTTGACATTCATTTGTAGATCCAATTGATAGAAATGAGGGATTGGTATAGCCTTGCGAGCTTATAGAACCATGCAAGTTGAGCAAGGTAAAGGAGATTGACTTGGAAGGCAAGACGCCATCCAGATGATGATTACGGAAAGCAGAGTGAATCTGGAAGACTATAGCTCATGGTGAATCTTAATTTGACTCAAAAGACTGGACAGAGATTACTTTATAGATGGATTATTAAGACTGTTTTGGAGTCCTGGTATACAATTTTGAGATTTAACACCTTTCAGCAAGAATTGATAGGGCACGTTTGGCACCCTAAGGATAAAACAGGGCAGTTCAACCAAATAAAGAGGCATCTTTCCTATGCAGGCAGAGAGTGTAGCTACTACCTCTATGCTGAGAAGTAAAAGCACTGACAAGAGCTTAATCAGTATAATTTGTCAAGAGGCAAATAATTTGCACTTCTGAATGCTTTGATTCTGGATGCATTGATATCATTCGGATAAATCCACCTGGTTATCTAATTTATCAACCGGCATGGTGCTAGTTTGAGCTTAAACTACGCCTTAAGGCTGTGCATTGCAGGTAATTGTGGACTACAAGCACTGTTTGCTTCAAAGGCAGAGTGGTCCAGTTCCGTTTTTAACCCAATGCATTCTGGGACCTGTATTTGTGAAATTTGGAAAATACACTGATTACATATGGAGGCCAAAGTAAGTATTGCTGAAGACTTTGTCAACCACAGTTTTAGTATGCTGTCTGCATGTCTTCCATTCAAATTATGATTCAACCAAGCTACAGAATGACATTTCCATATTTTTAAAACCAAATCCACATTCATTTTCTTTATTTGGAGAGCATTTACAACTTGTAAAACAGATTTGTATTTGTATAGATCTTACCTTTACCTTCCTTGACTCATCCCAAATTCCTTCCCAGTTTTACTCTGCTTTCCATTTTCACCTTTAGATTCTGGGTCTATGAGCGATTCAAGTGAGCATCTATTTTAAGAGGTCTGTCTGAAACACTAATCAAGCTGTCGATCAGCCTTTATAGTTACCTGCTTCAGTTCTTGCATTATCACTGCTGATAATGGGAAAGTTAATACATATTTCTTTTTTAATTGTTATTACTGCCTGCAGCAGTGAAGATGGTCACTATGCCTGCAAAGCTGCAGCTTTTTGAGAACTCTGAGATAGTGCTCTTAAAAGGGGTCTTCTTCAGGATTGTCTAGTACAAAAATGAAACATGAGAGTCTTGAAGGAATTCATATTGAGACAATGAAAAGGCAATCTTTGTACACGGCCTAAATTTAGTTTGATTAGTGTATCTCTACCTTAAATTACATTCTCCGAAAAACTAAATTTGATCATCTAAAACTAAATGAAACTAACTTTCAATGGAAAGCATTCAAATAAACCAAACCATGACAAGGTAACAACACTGCAATGGACTACAGAGCGTGATAATTAAAGGTGTGGGACAAGCACTGATGGGTGACAAGAAAGCATCTCTTCAGAAAAAGCCAAGTCATCACTGTTGCCTTACAGGTATACACTGAAAATTATACTGCAACAAAACACAGTTCAAGCCAAAAACAAACAATAATCAACATAATTAATGGGCACTCATTTTGAGTGTTTCTTCATTTTTTTGAAGGTCACACCTTTAAGAATAAAACAGAGCAGAATGGGTAGGCTACTAAAATCATGAATGGTTTAACTCAAATGTATTTTGAGTAAACACAATACAATTTTGACAAAAGGAAAGAAGTCAGGTGTTAGAGAAGTTTATATTTTTTAATCTATTTATGAGAAAGGAGGAGAGTTAAATCTTTTTAGTACTAAATGGCTCCTGTACCTGTAATTACGTTACATAAAGATAGATCAGGGCATATCATGGCAGAGATCCACTTTACCATAGACTTTGCCTCAACACAAATTCAGTATTATGGAAGGGACAAGAACGTTTACCTTTGTGAAGGGGAAATCCACTGTAGTCCAGGGCAGCATCACTATAAAGTATTGTCAACATGTTTCTAGCCAGGATATTCAGTGGGAAGCATGCTATTTGGATTTTAGAGTATTGGATCCAGATTCCATTTGAATTACCAAGGTTTTTAACTGCTCTATCTTTGTTGCTTTAGTACCAGAATAATATTGAAATCAAAATATTATCTGACAGAAATATTGTGTCCTAAACATTAAGCCTTTGGAGATATTAATATAAAATCTACACCCATTGGAATGACATTTTTGCAAACAATATTTAGGACACACTATCCTGGCATAGAAACATTTTGTTTTTGGACCTTGCAAGAATTTCTGATATGGCAACAACAGACAACCTGATATTATAAGACAATTTCCATATTTTGGAATACCTGGCGACTCAAAATAGAGACACTGGAAGTAATGGCCTTACATATTTGCTAAGCCATCATAATTTTAAATTAACATACACATATGGCTTGAGTGAAGCAGTTTTAGGGGTTTAAGATGTCTAAAGAATTACTTATCTATGCTCCTACTTTAAATGCAAAATGCAATAAGAAAATGGTTATTCATAACATAATACTTTGTGAAAATGCTTGTCTCAAGTACTCTGCCCCACAAGGTCTGATGACAGTCTGATGACAGTCGAATTTGGGTGAACAACCAGAAATATAATAGCTGATCAGGCAACAATGGTGTACTTTTTTGACTATGAAATGCAGGGTTTTACCCTAAATGCTTTGTAACTTTCGATCTATGGAATAAGTTAACACCACAAACACACAACCTGATATTATAAGACAATTTCCATATTTTGGAATACCTGGCGACTCAAAATAGAGACACTGGAAGTAATGGCCTTACATATTTGCTAAGCCATCATAATTTTAAATTAACATACACATATGGCTTGAGTGAAGCAGTTTTAGGGGTTTAAGATGTCTAAAGAATTACTTATCTATGCTCCTACTTTAAATGCAAAATGCAATAAGAAAATAGTTATTCATAACATAATACTTTGTGAAAATGCTTGTCTCAAGTACTCTGCCCCACAAGGTCTGATGACAGTCTGATGACAGTCGAATTTGGGTGAACAACCAGAAATATAATAGCTGATCAGGCAACAATGGTGTACTTTTTTGACTATGAAATGCAGGGTTTTACCCTAAATGCTTTGTAACTTTCGATCTATGGAATAAGTTAACACCACAAACACATGATGATTATTTCATCAATTTTGAAGGTGTGCTTATGATCTACAAGAGTGACCAAATTTGGTCTGCCATCACCTTAATGCATAATGTTAATAAAAGTTTAATCCATTAGAAATTTCATCTGTAGACCTGGATCATGCCACAGTAAGGAAGCTTACCCCTTTGATTAATAATGTGAATGTTTGTATTTCCCTCAAATGGCAGTAATAAGGGAACAGTTCTTTTTTATTGAGTGACTGGATTTTACAAGAGCATGGCGACTAATCCATAATTTTCTGCAGTGTTTAACAAGCCTCTTTGATGTTGATATAATTAGTTTTATGGCGTGCTTAGGATATGGATTTGCTAGATTTTAGAGAGCCTCGTAGTGATTAGCAAATTCATGAGTGGCGATCAAACGTTTTGTATCTCGCTAAAGTATCTTGGATAGTTCATAGAAGCTCAATATCTTTCAGTTGATTGGTGTATTGTTTTAATCAACTGTACTTGTTTTTCTTTGTTTGATGTGGATAATTGTTTCTTGCTTGTTGCAATATTTTTAATTTGACTAGGTTATATTTACAAGATGATTATGGAACTGCTTCAGTTCTCCAGGTAGCACAATCTCACCATTACAGATCTTAGTTTGAGGAGATCGTGAGATACAGATGATAGACATTATTGTAGCCACAGCAAAGACTGAATTAGAGGTTACCAGTAGCATCAAACCCCATGTAACCCTCGTAGCATGAATTATAGAAATTTATATTTCTCTCAGTCTGATACCATTTTTGCACATTTCCAGACAATGGTATCATCACAGTTTCATTATGTAATCTGGAAATAATGTCCCATGAGATCTTTCTGGTAGAAGCTAAATACATAGGTCTATTTAAAAGTAAAATTGCACCTAACTCTATTCAGTACCAATTTCAATACAAAGCTTCTGATCTAACAAAAGTAATATGTTTTAATAATAATTCAACGCCACAGAGACCTTAAATAAATGTTCTATAAACCTCTGTAATGTGAAGCTGAAATGTTAAGTCTGTGTATGCCCTTGGAGGCAAGTGCAAGGCATGGTTTACCCTGATGCCTGGCATCAGAGGAAAAAAAGGTGGTGAGTTGCTCTGAAGTTAGTGTGGCTCCCGAGTTGCACATCAGTATTCCTTATCTAGGACTTCAGAGTCACAAGAATATCATATCATTTTAATGCAAAACAGTTTAAATTAATATCACCAGGGACATCTGTGGACCAAGTATTTTGTTACAAAAATACGCTGGCCTTTTTGGATAATACAAATCAATCGGCATAGGTGGGTGTTCATGATATCCACAATTAATGGGTACATTTTCAAACTACAAATCTGAAAAGGAGGCCATTTACATTTGAAACCCTAGCTTCAAAATGAAGAGGCTCAGCCAGAACCACAGCTGTAGGAGATACTTTCCTCATCCCACCTTTTATGGTGTGGGAACACTTTCTCTTAGAAATAAGCTTGACAAAGGTTAATTGATGGGAGGCGACGCGACGAACACCAACACTATCAAAACTAAGCCTGTGGTTGGTTTCAACCCTTGTTGCAAATACTTTTCTGCTTGGTTGTTGGCTCACCCCTTTGATAGAGCACTTCAACAAAATGTGCTGCTTCTATTCATTCAAATGTGGGTAACTTGATTTACAAATGAAGACCCTTTCTGTGGGGATAAGCCCTGTAGTAAAAAGAGTGCTTTTTTAGGATTTTTAAATATGGCAACAGGGCAGCAAAATATTAAGACTGGCATTTCTAAAGGCTTACAACACTTATTAAATGGTTAGAACACAAGCAATTAAAAATAAGTTGGTTATGGCATTTTTTTTTGATCTTCACAAAACAACATGACCTGGTTATAAAAAAACATGACAACTTTAAACAACTTTTTGGTGAGGCTATGCTTACTTATCTAGTCATGCCCACCCATACGTGTTAATCGTTATTAAAAACTCATCAACCACCCAATTCAGGTCACAAGCCCATCAGCCAATGGTCTCCAAATGGGCTGACAAAGTCTGATTAAAAAATGTGAGGTGGGTCAGAAAGTGCCTCATGTAAGCACCATCCATGGAGTTACTGGTTGGTACTCACCAATTTGCTCACTCTGTCATCATCGGCAACTTCATGACAGAAAAAGCATGTGACCTAACTCTTAAACTAATGTAGAAAATTAAAGAAATTAAAGAGTAAGGTGCATAAATAAATAAAGGTGACATCTATCAACCATCTAAGCCCCCGTAATGTGAAAAAAGAGTAAACTGGACTCCCCATAACTTAAAATAGTGTTGTGAACATCTATCGCACATATTTTTTCATTTTGACTAGTGTTCACACTCAGTTAAAAAGATGGCATGTTTAGACCATTTTACTCTGAACAGCAGACATGTTTCATTGCCCTATAAGTTTGTGGCTATTTCATCAGGGCACGGGGACACATCTCCACCTCAAGAATGCACCGGACCGAGTGGTTGCCAGGTGGACTCCTCGGTTGTGCATTGAAACGCGAGCACCCAAACCGGCAGTGTGTGTTCTTGGATGCATTGGGTTGTGGGGGGTAGTCACCCTCTGGGTCCTCTCTCAGTGAGTTGCAGGTAGGGGTACACCTGGCAACCGCTCAGTTCATTCTTGAGGCGAAAATGTGTCCCTGTGCCCTGATGAAATTGCCGCTTTTAGGGCAATGAAACATGTCGGCCGTTCAGGTTAGAATGGTCTAAAAATGCCATCTTTTTAACTGAGTGTGAACACCAGTCAAAAATTTAAAATATATGTGATAGATGTTCACAACTCTACTTTAATTTATGGGGCGTTCAGTTTACTCTTTTTTCACATTACGGGGCTTAGATGGTAGATAGATGTCACCTTCATTTATACACCTAACTCTTTCGTTTTTTAATTTTCTACATTAGTTCAAGAGATAGGTCATATTCTTTTTTACTGTCAAGTAAGTGCCGATGATGACAGAGTTAGCAAACTGGTACCAACCAGTAGCTCCATGGATGGTGCTTACGTGAGGCACTTTCTGACCCACCTCACATTTTCTTATACTTTGTCAGCCCATTTGGAGACCACTGGCTGATGTGCTTGTTACCTGATTTGGTTGGTTAATGAGCTTTTAATAACGATTAACACTTAAGGGTGGGCATGACTAGATAAGTAAGCATCGCCTCACCAAGGAGTAAGACATGATACCCACTTGTCAGAAATTGTTCAAATTTGTCATGTGTTTCTTATAACCAGGTCTTGTTGTTTTGTGAAGTTTGTGAGTGGAGGGCATTGTGGTTATAATTCCCTCTTATGCTCCTTATTCGATAGTCATTGTTTTTTTTTTATTGCAAACATACAAGATGGATGGGCCAGATTCACAAAAGTAATCTGAGACAAAATCCTAACTTTACGACTTTCAGTATTTACAGAAGGCATTTAGGAGTACTAAAGTTAGGATTTTGTCTCAGTTAAACTTAAGTTTTGGTCTTAAATTAAACTTAAGACAAACTTAAGTTTAACTAAGACGAAATCCTAGTCGTAAAGTTAGGATTTTGTCTCAGTTAAACTTAAGTTTGTCTTAAATTTAATTTAAGACCAGAATTTAAGATTAACTGAGACAAAATCCTAACTTTAGTACTCCTAAATGCCTTTTGTGAATAACGAAAGTCGTAAAGTTAGGATTTTGTCTCAGAGTACTTTTGTGAATCGGGCCCTAAGTTTTTACTAAACAAAATGTTAAAACGTTTAATTAGGGGCCAGGCAAATTTAAAACTCCAGAAAAGAAAATTTGATTGTATGATTTGCCAGGACATAAAAATACTATTCATTACATTGTAGGTAGTTTTATTAACACATTTTACTTGATGTTCTTATTTTTTTTTAAACATTATGTGGGTGGTACTGTTGAACAAAACCTCTAATGTTATCATAATATACCCCCAGGGCAAAGACAGAAAAATCACCTGGCTCTGTATGGAGCATACCACATAGAAGGAATAATATATGAAATTTTAGTGCAGAAGTGAAATGTTATTTCACTTTCTTAGGCATACACTGGGGAAAAGATTATTTGCAAAGGGAAACATGTTAAATGCAAGAGAAATATAGAAACATATAAGAGTCTGGATACAAATCTGTGACGGCTTGAAGGTCTGCCTGCACTTTAGTCTGTATGTCACAGATCATAACCCAACCAGCTCTTTTGGTTGATCAATCATATTACATATAGAATTTTAGATGGGTAACAATGAATTACAGGATGTTTTTCACTGAGGGGTTTTGAGTGACATCAAATAGACAACAAGAGCAAAGTTCAAGTGCTTAAGTTGTCTATGATGTCACTCAGAAACCTGAGGTGAAACACATCCCCATACTTCACTTTTACCCATCTATAATTTTATGTTAGTATTGACTCCAAAATCATCTGCCACTGCTTTCATCTGCTATTCAGGGGCTGCAGAATGATGGGGGAGCCATTTATGACATAACACTTGTAACACCCATCCCCATCACTCTCTGTGACTTTCCCACCAGTAACTGTGCACCTTGCTTTACATCACTACTCTGACGGGCTCTCAGGGGACCCAGCCAGAGCAGCCTGGAATTGCATCATGACATAGCAAGTGTAGTGAACACGTTTTGCTACTCACTATTGCTACATCATAGCAGTGAACTACTGGTTTCAGCTTCCAGTCATTCACAATAATAGCTCCCTATGAAAGCCATGCTGAACAAGATCTTTATTCCTACTCTGCCTTACAAGCATTTAAAATGATTCTAACCTAGTAGAAGAACCCTGTAGCAGTTAAACAAAATGGGTCCTGGTTACTTACCAAAGCATTTACTTTGGTTGGTGGCACGGTCCACAAAGACCTTGGCAGAGATGACACTGCCAAAAGGTAAAAACATCTGCATGAGCTCCGCATCCCCGAACTCCTGGGGCAGGTGATAAATAAACAGGTTACAGCCTTCGGGACCTGAGGTGACACACATGCACACAACAAAGGACAGCCATCAATTACCAGACCTCACACAGCCCTGAACAAAACTCACATTTTTAGTTCAGATTTTCACATTGCTATCAATTAATTGTAATAGTTTCTCATCATCCTGTTCATATAGGCTCACTTTTAACCTCTACCATAAATTGGAAAGATTATTTAGTACATCATGCACGCTTAGACCATGGGTTCTCCCATTCCAACTAACTAATTTGAACTACTGTCATTATGTAGCAAAATCAGCATCAACTTTTGAAA
This sequence comes from Triturus cristatus, assembly GCF_964204655.1. NCBI lineage: Eukaryota > Metazoa > Chordata > Amphibia > Caudata > Salamandridae > Triturus > Triturus cristatus. Next base: position 298,510,703 of record NC_140583.1, on the reverse strand, counting down.
GCCTTTACTTCAAATTCAGGACTGCAGCTATGTTCCCATTACTCAGGTGCTACCAGCCCCAATCCAGGTTAAACCATGGGTTCCGTAGCTAACCATGTACAAACAGGGGCGGCTCCTTTTTTAAGGCAGAGGAGCGTCGCCCCACTGCTATCAGAGCAGTTGAAAAGGGAAAAATACAATTATAATAACAACATTATTATCGTGTTATTTTTCGTTGCTGTGTGGAGAGGTTACGGCGGGGATGGTGGCACAGGGAAGAGGAGTGGTTCATGCACAATAAGTGCACAGGACTGCTTTGCCGGCCACCTTGAGCCGGCCAAACAGTCATGCGCACTTTGCATATTCCCCACCAGGCTGTAATACACAGTCTGGTGGGAAACATGCACAGGCTCCCTGTCCCCGTGTGAGTGATGAACTACGATGCTCAGACCAATCACAACGCTGCATTGCAGCGTTGTGATTGCCTTAGGGGAGCCAGGGTGCTTCCAGAACTTGTTAGCAATAAAGGAAAGACAGAGGCAGTCACAAGTAGGTAAGTGGTTTCTTTTTCTTAAACAATATCCCCCCCCCCGCACCCGTTCCCTACCAACCATCACTGTGTGCAAACCATGGACAGTCATGGCTGCCCCTCCCTAGCTTCTCCTGAAGCAACACTTCTAGGACAAATTAATTGATTGATTCTATGTCTAGGCTTGACACTGCATTTAAAGAAATCACAGCACTGATTTTGCAGCCTTTGGCTTTCATTTGACAGCCAAATTTTCACGACTGTGTTCTATTTTAGATGTTAAGGACCATTAGACTGTCTTCCTCATGACCCGGGCAGAGACAGGACAAATGCAAATATCGACACCAGGTGTCCATGCCAATCCAATGGCATGCTGTAGATTTCTCTGAGTAGACGCAATTCAGCTCATGGTCAGGGACGGACAGAGCGTTAGCATCTCTCGTCCAAGGTAGCACAGAATAAGACTGCTTTCACTGGAACCTCCCCGTTTATCTTGATATTATTTTGCCTACTGAGCATCCTAAATGCAATTGTGTAATGCAAATATAAATCTAAAGACTTGTTTGCATTTTTCATGTAAAACCCTTAGAATCACACAGTGGCTGTAGACAGAAGTTCCAACATAGTTCTTCTCGATTAAAAGGTCTATGTCAAATGTTCTTATACTAAGTTGTCTTGTTGATGTCTCTGGAATCCTTGGGACTTCTGGTTGATGATGTATGGTTAATCAAACACACAAAAGGTGATGGGAGGAATGCTTGGGGTAAGTATAAACCCTGGAAATCACTTGGGATAGCATTCCAACCCATAGTTCTTTTGCCCACCATTATACCTAAGCTTGGACCTGGCCATATGCAAATCAGTCTTGACCCTGCTCTAATGGGAATATTTCAGCCCGAACTGCCAGACCAGGTCCTTCCTAAACCAGAACACAAGCTACCCATGAGCGGTTTCTACCTGTTTGGGACTATTGAGTCAGGTGTAGCTTGGTTCCAGTGGCACACTGAGCACAGGACCCATGTCTGGGCATAACTTTGCCACTTAGGAAGGGGGACTTCAAACCCACAAAAGGTGATGGGAGGAATGCTTGCAATACGTTTAACCACTGGCAATTGACTGGGGTATCAGACTGGGAGATTAGTGGAAAGGTGCCTTTAATACCCAGTACTGACATTTTGAATATTTACTTAAGCTGTTTGGTCTGTGCAAAGATCCTGTAACATTTCAACTTTTTGTAAATAGCATTTTTAGAGCTGTGTTGGATATATATGTTGTCATACATTTTAAAAATGTTATTTGTTTGCAAAAGTTGAATTTGTTTTCGACCAGGTTATGGAAATGGTCTTTTGGGGTTTTAAGATACCTGACAAGGTACACCATATGGACATATGGACCAAGACATATTCAAGGTAGTACACGTGTGGCCATCCCTCAAGTCAGTGAAAGAGATTCAATGGTTTCTGGGGTTTGCCAATTTTTACCGGCATGTGTACAAGCATTCGCAGAGATTGTTAAACCTCTATCAAACTTCACACATCAGGGGGTCCTGTTTAATTGGGGGAGTAAACAAGAGACTTAAAAAGGCCTTCGCTGAACATCCTGATAATGAATTGCCCTTTATTCTGGAGACCAATGCTTCAGCATTTGCAATTGGACCGATTCTATTACAAAAAGATCCAAAACAGTGGCGGTACATCCAGTAGCAAATTTTCCTGAAGCCTTCAAAGCTGCTGAAATTAATTACACTATCTATGATAGAAAACTATTGGTTATTAAAGTCTCTTTATCCCATTGGCGACACTATTTGCAGGGAGCTCAGCATCTGATTACAATCTGGACCGATCATCTAAAAATCAATGAAGTGCATGGATCAAAGAAATCTCAAGTGCCATCTGTCTATCTTGCTGTTAACAGGAAAGACAAGTGAAGATGCAGAAATCCTCTTGATGAACGATATCAAACACATAGCAGAGTGGATTGTCCAAAGTACAACACACAGAAAACTAGCAAAAGAGCCTCTTTGGCACTAGTGAATGGTTTTCATTTAAGACCCGATATTGCAAGAAAAAATCCTAAATTGGGGCATGAATCCTCTGTTGCAGGGCACCCAGAGAGCCATCAAAAATAGCCCGCCAATTTCAGTGGTCTAAAATAGGAGGAGAGAGTGAGAAGTTTGTAAAGCAATGTGTCATCTGTGCAGAAGTCAAGGTGCCTGGAAGAAAACCAGTGGGACTGTTGCAGCCCTTGCCTACACCTCAAAATTCCCTGTGACAAATCTCGATGGACTTTATGACCAATTTGACTGCTTCAGAAGGAAAGCCTGTTTTGTGAATGGTAACTAACTATTTCACAAAGACGGGACATTTTATTCCTTTAGAAAAGATTCCCCAGTCCCCAAACTTGCATCAGTATTCTTCAAAGAAATATTCAGATTACATAGACTTCCAAATTTCATCATTACTAATAGAGGGTTTTATTTTATAGCTATATTTTGCAGAATGTTGCTTAAATAACACAGAGCAGTAGATTTCATGTCCATTAGCTACCATCCCCAAACAGACAGACCGACAAAATTGAATCGAACGCTTTAACAGAATTTAAGCTGTTTTAAATGAATAATTTGGAATAATAGGTACAATAGATTCCTATTGTGGATTTTTCCTACGATAATACATTGCACGTCTTAGTGATACTTCCTGGTTCTTTTTTATTCCACAGGGTGCATCCGAACATTTGGCCATCTACCTTTTCCTCCTCTACAGTCCCTTTTTGTACAATCTCTACCCTAAGATATACATAAGAACAAGTTCAGCATTAATCCATTTCAGAAGGACAAAAGCTCAGTATAACAGGTTTCCAGGCAGGAAACACAGTGCAGTATAGTGTTTAGTACAGGTGAGAAGGTATGGTTATCTAATAGTTACCTGTGCTTTCCAAGGTTCCATCACAATTTAAATCTAGATTTGTAGGATCCTTTCCCATTGTCAGACTAATAGGGAAATCTGCCATGGAATTAAGGTTACTTGATCAACGGAGGATACACCTTGTAGTTTGTAGTTTGCATATTTACAGTATAAAAAGCTACTTAATCTGCTCCGATACCACCCCTCCTCTAGCCCTTTCAGTGCTCATGACGGAATGGTTCCGTCATGAGCACAAGTGCTGCTGTGCTCATGACGGAACCATTCCGTCATGAGCACATGCTCAGAGAATCCCTCTGCTGCAGGCAGCAGAGGGATTTCCCTTTTTTATTTGCCTGGGGAGGTGTGGAAGAGCTCTCCCAAATTCCCCAAGCCTATGTTTAGATTTTGTTGCAATGACGATCTTGCGTATGGCGTGCAATCATCATTGAGAAAAAAACAAAACTGAAACTTAGTTTCAGTTTCAGTGTTTCAGTGCTCATGGGGCTATCTCAGACCCCGAGCACCGAAACACTTGGGAGAGGTATCGTTGGAAAGGGGAGATTCTCAAGTGAAGGGTACCCAACGGCACCCTTCGCTAGTGGATCCCTGCTTGGGGATCGCCCCAAGAAGGCAATGCCCAAGTAGGGATCCACCCACTAGCACCAGGGAGGGGGCAGTAGCCCCCAATCTGCCCCCCTGGGAGGGCAAGAAGCGCACTGGACACCAGGGATTTTTTTTGCATCATTTATTTTAGGGTGAGGGCTGCCCGAAACGGGCACGCCAATACCTCCACCCCTTGCCACCATTACAGCCTTTCTGAGATGGGGGCAGTAGCCCCCAATCTGCCCCCCTGGGGGGGCAGAAAGTCCACTTGATGCCAGGAATTTCTTTCTGCGCAATTTTTTTTAGGGTGGGGCTGCTCTAAACCCCAGCCACCATTACAGTCTTTCTGCCCCACCTGGGGGGCAGACAAAAAGCCCACTAGATGCCAGGGATATTTTGGGACAAATCTGAATTAGGGTGGGGGCTGCCCAAAAATGGGCATGCCAATGTCCCCACTACTCCCCCACAAAAATTACAGCCTTTCGGCCCTCCCTGGGGGGCAAAAAGCCCAGTAGACGCCAGGGATTTTTTTGGCAAATTTTAATTAGGGTGAGGGCATTGGCATGTCCGTTTGGGCAGCCCCCACCCTAATTAGCGCCCAATCTGCCCCGCCGGGAGAGGCAAAAAGCCCACTAGATGCCAGGGTTTTTTTGGGGGGCAAATTTGAATTAGGGTGGGGCTGCCCCAAAACGGGCATGCCCATGCCCCCACCCGCTCCCCCGCAAACATTACAGCCTTTCTGCCCCCCTGGTGGGCAGATTGGGCAGTAGCCCCCAATCTGCCCCCCGGGGGGGGCAAAACACCCAGTAGATGCCAGGGGTTTTTTGGGCAAATTTTAATTAGGGTGAGGGCATTGGCATGCCCGTTTTGGGCAGCCCCCACCCTAATTAAAATTTGCCCCAAAACTCCCTGGAGTCTAGTGGACTTACAGCCCCCCCGCCGGGGGGGCAATAAGCCCTCTAGACGCCAGGGTGTTTTGGGGGGCAAATTTGAATTAGAGTGGGGCAGCCCAAAACAGGCAGGCCCATGCCCCCACCCCCTCCCCCACAAACATTACAGCCCTCCTGAGCCCCCGGGGGGCAGATGGTGCAGTAGACCCCAATCTGCCCCCCCCGGGGGGGCAAAAAGCCCACTAGACGCCAGGAATTTTTTGGGGCAAATTTTTATTAGGGAGGGGGCATTGGTATGCCCGTTTTTGGCAACCCCCAAGCTAATTAAAATTTGCTCAAAAAAATCCCTGGTGTCTAGTAGGCTTTCTGCCCCCCGGGGGGCAGATGGGGGCATTAGCCCCAATCTGCATCCCGGGGGGGCAAAAAGCCCACTAGTCGCCAGGGATTTTTTTGGGGCAAATTTGAATTAGGGTGGGGGTTGCCAAAACAGGCATGCCCATGCCCCCACACCCTCCCCTGCAAAAATTGCAGATTTCCTGCCCCCCTGGGGAGCAGATGGGGCAATAGCCCCCAATCTGCCCCTCCCGGGGGGGCAAAAAGTCCACTAGATGCCAGGGATTTTTTTGAGAAATTTTTTATTAGTGTGGGGGCATTGGTATGCCCGTTTTTGGCAACCCCCACGCTAATTAATATTTGCTCAAAAAAATCCCTGGCATCTAGTAGGCTTTCTGCCCCCCCGGGGGGCAGATAAGGGCATTAGCCCCCATCTGCATCCCAGGGGGGGGGCAAATTGCCCACTAGTCGCCAGGGATTTTTTTTAGGCAAATTTGAATTAGGGTGGGGGCTGCCCAAAACAGACATGCCCATGCCCCCACCCCTTCCCCTGCAAAAATTACAGCCTTCCTGCACCCCCTGTAGGGCGGATGGGGGCATAAGCCCCCAATCTGCCCACTGGGGGGGCAAAAAGCACAGTAGACGCCAGGGATTTTTTTGGGCAAATTTTAATTAGGGTGGGGGCATTGGCATGCCCATTTTGGGCAGCCCCCACCCTAATTAAAATTTGCCCAAAAAACTCCTTGACGACTAGTGGACTTTCAGCCCCCCTGGGGGGCAGATGGGGGCATCAGCCCCCAATCTGCCCCGCCGGGGGGGCAATAAGCCCTCTAGACGCCAGAGTCTTTTTTAGGGCAAATTTGAATTAGAGTGGAGCAGCCCAAAACGGGCATACCCATGCCCCCACCCCCTCCCCCGCAAAAAATTGCAGCCTTCCTGCCCCCCCTGGGGAGCAGATGGGACAGTAGCCCCCAGTCTCCCCCCCCCGGGATCAAAAAGCCCACTAGACGCCAGGGATTTTTTTGGGAACATTTTAATTAGGGTGGGGGCATTGGCATGCCCGTTTTTGGCAACCCCCACCCTAATTAAAATTTGCTAAAAAAAATCTCTGGCATCTAGTAGGCTTCCTGCCCCCCCTGGGGGGCAGATGGGCGCATTAGCCCCCAATCTGCCCTGCTGGGGGGGGGCAAAAAGCCCACAAAACACCAGGTTTTTTTGGGGGGCATATTTGAATTAGAGTGGGGCTGCCCAAAACGTGCATGCCCATGCCCCCACCCCCTCCCCCACAAAAATTACAGGCTTCCTACCCCCCCCTGGTGGGCAGATGGGGCAGTAGCCCCCAATCTGCCCCCCCCCGAGAGTGCTAAAAGCCCACTAGACACCTGGGATTTCTTTGGGCAGATTTTAATTAGGGTGGGGGCTGCCCAAAACGTGCATGTCAATGCCACCACCCACAACAATTACAGGCTTTCTGCCCCCCCTGGGGGGAAGATGAGGCAATAGCCCCCAATCTGCCCCCCCCCCGGGGGGAAAAAAGCCCACTAGACCCCAACGATTACGCTGGCAAAGTGCCTAGCTGTAGTTTTTTAACCCTAGCTCTGCTGACACCTAGAGAACCCTACCAAACCCACACATTTCTGGAAACTAGACACCCAGGGGATTCCAGGTAGGAATGGCTTGCGTGGATCCCCCAACCTTTTCCTTACCCAGAATCCCCTGCAAACCTCAATTTTAGCTGAAAAAATCACTTTTTTCACACGTTTTTGTGTGGGAGATTTGTGGGCTGACACAAATTTCCTACCACCCAGCGTTCCCCCTGGTCTCCCGATAAAAATGGTGCCTCACTGGTGTGGGAGGCCCAAGTACCCGCAACAGGCAGGGGCCCAAAACGTATTGAGGTGACAACAAAATTGCCTATCACCAAACAACCTGGTTTTGCAAGGGCGGTTGCCTGGGTTTTTGGCCCCGTGCTCGGCGGCCATCTAGGGAATCCTACCAAACCCATGCATTTCTGAAAACTAGACACCCAAGGGATCCAGGGAGATATGGCTTGCGTGGATCCCCCAATGTTTCCTTACCCGGAATCCCCTGCAAACTCAATTTCAGCTGAAAAAATCACTTTTTTCACACGTTTTTGTGGGGGAAAGGTGTGGTATCACCGGGCTGACACAAATTTCCTACCACCCAGCGTTCCCCCTGGTCTCCTGGTAAAAATGGTGCTTCACTCGTGTGGGAGGCCCAAGTACCCGCAACAGGCCGGGGCTCAAAATTTATTGAGTCGACATCAAAATTGCCTATCACCAAACAACCTGGTTTTGCAAGGGCAGTTGCCTGGGTTTTTGGCCCCGTGCTCAGCGGCCATCTAGGGAAACCTACCAAACCCATGCATTTCTGAAAACTAGATACATGGGAGATTCCAGGGAGGTATGGCTTGCATGGATTCCCCAACGTTTCCTTACCCAGAATCCCCTGCAAACCTAAATTTTAGTTGAAAAAAATCACTTTTTTTCACACATTTTTGTGTGGGAAAGTTGTGGCATCACCGGGCTGACACAAATTTCCTACCACCCAGCGTTCCCCTGGGTCTCCCAATAAAAATGGTGCCTCACTCGTGTGGGAGGCCCAAGTACCCGCGACAGGCAGGGGCCCAAAACGTATTGAGGCGACATCAAAATTGCCTATCACCAAACAACCTGGTTTTGCAAGGGGGGTCACCTGGGTTTTTGGCCCCGTGCTCGGCGGCCATCTAGGGAAACCTACCAAACCGACACATTTCTGAAAACTAGACACTCAGGGGATTCCAGGGAGGTATGACTTGCGTGGATCCCCCAACATTTCCTTACCCAGAATCCCCTGCAAACCTCAATTTTAGCTGAAAGAATCACTTTTTTCACACATTTCTGTGGGGGAAAGTTGTGGCATCACCGGGCTGACACAAATTTCCTACCACCCAGCATTCCCCAGGGTCTCCCGATAAAAATGGTGCCTCACTTGTGTGGGAGGACCAAGTGCCCGCGACAGGCAAGGGCGCAAAACATTTTGTGATTGGCAATTTTGATGTTGCCTCAATACGTTTTGGGCCCTTGCCTGTTGCGGGTACTTGGGCCTCCCACATGAGTGAGGCACCGTTTTTATCGGGAACGCTGGGTGGTAGGAAATTTGTGTCAGCCCGGTGATGCCACAACTTTCCCACACAAAAAAAGGGGTTTTTTCAGCTAAAATTGAGGTTTGCAGTGGATTCTGGGTAAGGAAACGTTGGGGATCCACGCAAGTCATACCTCCCTGGAATCCCCTGAGTGTCTAGTTTTCAGAAATGTGTGGGTTTGGTAGGTTTCCCTAGGTAACGGCAAAGCTAGTGTTCAAAAACTACAGATAGGCACTTTGCCAAAAAAGGGTCATTTTTCACTGCGAAATTGAGATGTGTCCACATTGCGTTTTGCTCCGTTTCCTGTCGCGGGCACTAGGCCGACCCACACAAGTGAGGTACCATTTTTCTCGGAAAACTTTGGGGAACACGGGGTGGGTGGTAATTTGTGGATCCACGAGGATTACAGAACTCTCCACCACAGAAATGTGGGCAAAATGTGGTGTTTTTGACAATTTTTTAGGTTTGCAAGGGATTCTGGGTAACAAACCGGGTGGGAGGCAGTCAAGTCACCCCATCCTGGATTTCCCTGGGTGTCTAGTTTTCAAAAAGGTATAGGTTTGCTAGGTTTCCCTAGGTGCCGGCAGAGCTATGGTTCAAAAACTACAGCTAGGCACTTTGCCAAAAAAGGGTCATTTTTCATTGCGAAATTGAGGTGTGTCCACGTCGCGTTTTGCGCCGTACCCTGTCGCGGGCACTAGGCCGACCCACACAAGTGAGGTACCATTTTTCTTGGAAGACTTTGGGGAACACGGGGTGGGTGGAAATTTGAGGATCCACACGGATTGCAGAACTTTCCACCATAGAAATGTGGGCAAAATGTGTTTTGTTTGACAATATTTTAGGTTTGCAAGGGATTCTGGGTAACAGAACCTAGTGGGAGGCAGTAAAGTCACCCCATCCTGGATTCCCCTGGGTGTCTAGTTTTCAAAAATGTACAGGTTTGCTAGGTTTCCCTAGGTGCCGGCAGAGCAATGGTTAAAAAACTACAGCTAGGCACTTTGCCAAAAAAGGGTCATTTTTCACTGCGAAATTGAGGTGTGTCCACGTTGCGTTTTGTGCCGTTTCCTGTTGCGGGTACTAGGCCAACCCACACAAGTGAGGTACCATTTTTCTCGGAAGACTTTAGGGAACGCGGGGTGGGTGGAAATTTGTGGATCCACGCAAATTCCAGAACTTTCCACCACAGAAATATGGGGAAAATGTTTTTTTGGGGATAATTTTTTAGGTTTGCAAGGGATTCTGGGTAACAGAACCTGGTGGGAGGCAGTCAAGTCACCCCATCCTGGATTTCCCTGGGTGTCTAGTTTTCAAAAATGTATAGGTTTGCTAGGTTTCCCTAGGTGCCGGCAGAGCAATTGTTAAAAAACTACAGCTAGGCACTTTGCCAAAAAAGGGTCATTTTTCACTGCGAAATTGAGGTGTGTCCACGTTGCGTTTTGTGCCATTTCCTGTTGCGGGTACTAGGCCAACCCACACAAGTGAGGTGCCATTTTTCTCGGAAGACTTTAGGGAACGCGGGGTGGGTGGAAATTTGTGGATCCACGCAGATTCCAGAACTTTCCACCACAGAAATATGGGGAAAAGGTTTTTTTTGGGATAATTTTTTAGGTTTGCAAGGGATTCTGGGTAATAGAACCTGGTGGGAGGCAGTCAAGTCACCCCATCCTGGATTTCCCTGGGTGTCTAGTTTTCAAAAATGTATAGGTTTGCTAGGTTTCCCTAGGTGCCTGCAGAGCTAAGGTTAAAAACTACAGCTAGTCACTTTGCAAAAAAAGGGTCATTTTCCATTGTGAAAATGTGGTGTGCTCACACAAGTGAGGTACCATTTTTATCGGGAGACTTAGGGTAATTCGGATTTGTAAAGCAACTGTTATTACCTATTGACTTTCGATGCATTTCTGCCTTCCAAAAGAAAGACATTGTGTAAAAAGAAGTCATTTTGAAAAATGACCGATAATTCTCAAGCTTGTATGAGTATTCCCAATTTCGAAAATGTGCAAATATCTACTGTTTCTAAACTCTATAATTTGTTCCCATTTCAGAAATACATAGCTGTCTCTCATACCGATTTTTCCATGTATACATTTTCCCATAATATTTGCTATATACCCAGTACATAATAAAAAGCCATTGCAAATTGCTGCTCAGTTTTTGACTCTGGGTTCGTCGGGTTATTAGTGAACCTACAAGTCCTATATATCCCCACAACCAGAAAGGTCCAGCTGATGTAATGGTATATTGTTTTCAAAGAGCTGTCATAATTAGAAGAAGTTACAGGTGAAAACGTTGACAGAAAAGGCTGTTTTTTTCAACTTATTTTCAATTTTTCCTATATTTAACTGTTAGTTTCTATAAAGAAACCTTGAAGGATCTACACAAATGACCCCTTGCTGAATTCAACATTTTGTCTGCTTTTCTAAAATGTATAGCTTTTCAGGATCCATTATTGCTTTCATACCCATTTCTACCATAAACTGGAAGGAGGTTGAAAGCACAAAAAATAGCAGAAATAGGCTATGTCCCAGAAAAATGCCAAAACTGCGTAAAAAATGTTGGTTTTCTGACAAAAGTCTGTCATTCCCTAAAATCTGGGAAAATGGTGATTTCAGCACCACAAACCCTTTTTTGATACCATTGGCAGGGAAAAACCCAGATGCTTTCATTTGCAGCCCTTTTTTCCCATTTTTCCCCCAAAACCCAAAATTTAGCTGTATTTTGGCTAATTTCTGGGACCCCTCCAGGGGAATCCACAAACAATGGGTACCTTTAGAATGCCCATGATGTTGTAAGAAAAGGACGCAAATTTGGCATGGATACCTTATGTGATCAAAAAGGTGACAGGGGCCTAAGCGCGCACTACCCAAAATAGCCAAAAAAAGGCTTAGCACGGGGGGGGAGGGGTGAGGGGAAGGCCTAGCCGCGAAGGGGCTAGTGGATGGAACACCTGAGTAAAAAGTAGAGGAACTATTACATTTAAAATAACATGAAGGACAATTACAACATCTGGTAGCATGGAAGCGATATGGTATACTCCTGCAAACCAGCAGGCTTGGTCCATGCCCCGAGATTAGAAAGACTGTTTCATAAAATGTTTCCCAATAAAGCTAGGCATAAAAGGAGCAGAGGGTGACTATAGGAGGGAGTACGGTCAGGTTTTGTGGAAAGACACCATACAAGAGAGTAAAGGACATATCAAATGGAGGAGATGGAAATGGGGCAATGGGGACTACAGTCATAGAGGACAAAAGCTTCCAGGGAAGCCTGATCCATCAGAGGATCAGCAATTGCCTTCCAGGTCAGAGGGGGCACCGCAACATCGTCTAGCAACATTGGTTGTTTAAAACTCCTTCCCATGATGATTCAGTTTGCACCCGTAATTGCTTTGCCAGTTCCCTCGGTCTCCCTTCTCCTGTCTACTGAGCCATGTATTTGTTTTGGACAGATCTTGGCATTTTGACTCAGCTACTGTTTTTTGACCTTCGTACAGTTATTTCCTGTGATTTGGCTTAGCTTGTGAGGAACCTGCTTTAGACCGGGCTTTCAGATTTCCCTTTTTGATTTGGCAACTAAAATACGGCTTTCTGTGGAAGTGGAGTGCCACTTGTCTTCAGTTCTTGGGCAAGTTTCTCAGCTTTCACCTAAAACTGGGTATTCCATGTCAAGTATTTCTACAGCACTAACCCGTGGCAGGGACTCTTCTTTCATTATCTGATACTCACTGCCTCCTGTTTCCTTTCCTGACAGTGAGTCGTACTGTGCCAGTGTGACAATGTGCCAGCCTCAATTCCACTTTTTAGAATTAGGTGTTCCCTTCTTCCTGGACCGTGATATAGGAAACAGGAAAACATTGATTGAGAGAAGGCCGGATTAAACTTGCTGTCCTTCCATCTGAGTTCCCAGGTTCATGCTCCAATTCTGCCTACATATCTTATTACTTTTACTGGATGCTGAGGTAACAGCATTAATTTAACATGGGAACAACTGGTGAGGTAACAGCATTAATTTAACATGGGAACAACTGGTACTACTCGTACTTCAACCTCGGATGAAGTCGGCAGAGATCCTTCCAACATACAAGATAATTAGTACTAGACTTGTGGTCAAGTGATTTGGCCAAAACCTAGGCAAGTGATTTGGCAAAACCCAGTTAATCACAAAGAAACTGGGGATATACCCATAGTTAAAAAGTATTGATTACCATTTGTGCTATCAACGATTTCAGAACAGTTATTGGAGGGTTACGTTATCAGACTGCAGATAATCTTTTGTAGCTGTCATTGAAATGCCCAAGGCACCCTGATGGTAATTGGTTCCTCTTACCCATGGATAGTCTTCAAGGTTGGGGTGCTCTATCTTTCGAGTAACTTTCCTTAACTCAAATCTTTAAGAGGCACATTATGATGGTTCTAGCGCAGATCCTGAAATGACTAACAATATGCTCAATTTTCTAGCCATTATACAGGTCAACTAAGAGACCTGTTTGAAGAAGACAGAGTGTAGCTTAAAGCTGGAATGCAGGGCTGGGTGTAAAAGGACCCTCCAGCTCTTTCTGGTGAAAATACTAAACTTTATTTGTTTTCCCAGATAGCCACTGATTCTCACTAATAGAAGCAAAACGTAAACATTCTAACCACCTGGGCCTGATTTAGAGTTTGGAGAATGGTTGACTTATTCTTCCTCCCTCCCTTCACTGTGTCGTCAGCGCCAGGATGCCCGTAGGGTTGCAGTGCGCTCTATAAATATTTTATACATACATACATACATACATCACAGGTGCATTATTTCCTAAGGCACTTGTATTATGGCAGAGGGGATATCTGTCATGTTTGTGATGGAGTAATTTGTTGCCTGAATCTAACTCGGGCCCCTGGTTTCAAGGTGGGTGAACAACTGTGTAAATGGCATTTAGATGATGGAAAGCACAGAGCATGTGGTTCATAGGACGTGCTAAGAAGCGGGAAATATTCAAATGAGGAGCACTTATGCATTTTATCTATTAGTTGAGGCCTATATTTTTATATAGGCTATAGTACTAAGAAGTGCTAGGTATATATGTTAATAGACAAACCTATATTAAATGTATAGAAGAGTATGTGTTAATAGGCAAACCTATGTTAAATGTATAAAAGAGATATAAACTTTCAAAAACATTTCCTTGCATAGCTTATCTTTTCTATCATCATTTCAATTATTTTATAATAAAATCACACTCATTTATGGGGTACTCAGTATACTATTCAGTAAAAAGCAAGTCCAAAAAGGGATAGGAAAAAAAAGATTAAAAAGTCAGGTGTCACATCTATGATGTGCAGCAAACACAAAAAGTGAAAGATTCTGGGTGCACGTAAGATCAAAACAGACCATGATACTAGCACCCACTAACATTGCAGATCCTGACAAGACTCTGAGTAATAACATGTTCTAATCTTGTGCACACTTTTAGAGGATCTTTGACAGTGCCTATTGACTGCATGCAGAACCAAATGCAATAAGGTTATCAGCTGACTTCATAGCATTAGTGACACCATGCTCAGTACAGGACTTTCATTCAAAAGCTCGGTGTATTCTTGGAGCTGTAGCCCTGGCTCACCTCAATTAAAACAATTAGGCAAAGGTCTAACATTACAATGGCATTGTAGAAGGCAAATATAATTAAACTATAGTGCCCTTGATGACATGGTATCCTTAAACCACAGGAACTGCAACGATTTGTCCAACATTAGTATTAAAAGATGGCTGCCAAGTACGTGCCTGAAGTGATATATATATGTCAGCATATTCAAGCATCATCCTGCAACATTTTGAGCTACCTACTTAAGTTTCATGGAACTTCACACGGACTGAAAAAAGGTCCATGAGAAAGACATATTTCACTGCAAGTTTGAAATTATCTACCATGCTACCATAGTAACAGAATCTATATTTGAAATGCAAGCTGTAGATTGGACTGACGTCTATCTTTGGATGAGTAGTATTTTTAAGGAATCAATGATCATCATAAGAAAACTCTACTAGCGGGCGTGGCTTGGAGCGTCAAGATGGGCGTCGCACTCTAAGAGTGCTCTGGACCCCTCCGTCTTCCGCTCCTGCACTCGCTGCCATCAGCATTCATTCACCCCGTCAACCTGCCGCCTGAATCCTGCCACAACTTATGCCAGTTACTGGAGGCGGAAAACGGTGACCCTGGGAGCAGTGGCCGGCCTCGCATCCAGATCTCCCGGCCGCGCCGCACTCAGGATGACGGCACCCACTCCCTGCGCTTTACTGTTGTGGCTAATGCCTGGACACTGAGACCAGTTTCGGGACGACCAGCTGACGGGCCGAACACCAAGCGACCTACCCGCTGTGGGCGAGGTGCCGAGTTGTGGCATGATCCAGCTCCGCACAATCAAACAAGAACAGCTTTGGCCTCCACCGGGAATTTCCATCCCCCTATGGGGCTGGGGGCTCGAACAGGCTGATGGAGGAACGCCCCCTGAGATTGAACGCGCTGGATCGCCCCTCCAAGGCCCGATCCGAGGACGCCCGGATGAGGTCGCCCAAGCCAAGCAACAGACGCACACGCTCACGCAAGCGACGAGGAACACGCCGGGCCAGATCGGAATCACCCTTGGGTCCTGGACTGCATTTGAAAATGCAGGAGCCTACGCACGACCCCCACTCCTCTTGGCGAGCTGATGCTACAGGCGGTTCAGACCCTGGAAGCGCCTCGCCTCGAGCCTCTCCGGTGAACTTGGCGGAATCGGACCTCTCTTGGAGTCCAACACTCCTTGAAGGATAACTTTGCGCAGTGGGGGACTGCCTGAAACATAAGACATGGCTTGTTCCTGCTAGCCGTGTCTACCGCAATTCCACTTCTTCTGATTGCTGTGATACAATATGCTTTATGGGAGGAGGGGTCCTACACGAATCTCCACACCCAAGTGTTTTAGTTTGGTATTTTGCATTGGTTGTTAGGGTCGACAGATGCTTCCGTTCCCGAAGTATAGGGTGGGGGGGATAAGGAAGGGAGGGGGGACCTTTGTCCCGGTTTCTTGTTAGTACACCTTGTTGACCACACTAGCACTCTTCTTCAGCAGCACGACACTCGCACACACAGCCCAAATCGCAGGGACTCACCTGTAGTCTACGACTTGCGCGCAGGGCAATGCATCCCGCGCTTCGCTCACCTGCCACGGGTCCTCTCTGCATTTCCACCCACCATGACAGACACACGTAACGACAGGGGCCTGCTCCGTATAATATTGTGGAATGTTAATGGATTACTGGATAGATTTAAAAGGACAGCAGTCCTACGGAACACGCAGCGCCATACAGCTGACATACTACTACTCCAAGAGATTAATCTCCTAGGTAACAACTGTCCCTTTCTGGTGAGATACGGCAATGACAGAGTTTGGCATTCAGGGTTCAATCGGGGGTTAAGAGGCGTGGCAAACCTTTTGTGGCGCAATCTTCCTTTTGTACTTACCAAAGCCACTAACGATCCCCCGGGATGCTTTGTAGCCCTGAGAGGAACCATAGGAGGCCTTCCCCTCAATTTAATATCTGTATACTCCCCGCCATCACTGCTTGATCCTATCCTCAAATGCACCGCAGACCTCATCGCCTCTCTGCCCTCCGAGATGACAATAATTGGAGGTGACTTTAACGCAGTAATGCAACCGGCCCTTGATACCGCGAATACCCCATATGCCACAAGATCCACCCACGCCAAGCTCCTGGCAAACTGAGCAAACACCCTTGGAGTCTGTGATGCCTGGAGGGTCTGGCACCCCCAGAGCAAACAATTCACACATACATCTGCCACGCACCACACACATGCGCGACTTGATTAGACCTCTATGCCCGCCTTCGACTGTCAGAAAATTAGAGACATCACTACCTTCCTAGGGGTATATCTGACCATTCGCCCATGTTTATAGCAGTGGGAGACCCCCCGGACATGCTGCGCCTGATATGGAGGGTGGACGCCTGGTTCCTCCAAGACAAGGATTTTAAGAAATCTGTAGGACAAGAACTCAAGCAATACTTTCTCACTAGCCAAGATTCCGTCTTTTCCCCGGGCACTCTGTGGGAAGCAGGCAAGGCCACCATTCGCGGTTTTGCCAAAGGCCAGCTTAAGTTCAAGACTCTTTGGACAGGCCCCCGGCCTCAGTTTAAACCCAGCCAAATCCGTCCTGGTTTCTCTCCATGTCTCGAGAGACTGCTTCGATTGGCAGTCCACAATACCCATTAGGAGGCAATCCTTTAAATACCTTGGAATCTGGGTGGCCATGCTTCCTGACCTTGCGTGGTCGCTTAAGGTGACCCCATTGGTGAAGAGAGCCCGATCTGATGGCAGACGCTACCGCTGAACCCTCTCGGAAGAGTTGCTCTCTTCAAAATGACGACACTGCCCAGATTTTTATAAAAAATTCAAAACACACCCTTTTGTTTCCCACAAACTTGGTTTAAAGAACTAGATAGCCTGGCCACCAAATTCCTGTGGAACGGCCAGAGACCTCGTTTGGCCCTGTCCCAATGCCGGATCCCATCCTTCGATGGAGGAATGGGCATGACTAACCTATACCTGTATTATTTGGCTACCCGCCTACTTACGATACACAATTGGTTCAATGGAGGCTGGTCGGATCCAGCATACAGGGTGGAAGTGAGTATCTTGGGCCTACCCAGGATCCAGGAGATGATGTATGTGGGGCCTATCTCTAGATCTTTGCCAGTGGTGACACAGGGGTTCTCCTGGCTTGGTGCGCCTCCTTGTGCCATACCCTATGGTCGAACAAGCTAACCCAATACACACCGCTCTGGCAAGGCTCCTGGTTGCAGGAGGTCAGCAGCCTAGAAGGATTCAGAGCTTGGGACCTCATTGGCATCTCGCAACTTGGAGACGTATGGGGAGGTGACCACAAGCGTACTTTTAAAGACCTACTAACCCAATACTCCCTGCACTCCTCTCAGTTTTACAGGTATCTGTAGTTGTGCCATGCCCTCCACAACCAAAAACCAAATGGCACCTCACTGCCGGAATATAGTCCACCCGAGGCGCAGACCATGACAGGTAATTTGGGGAAGGGAGGGATTTCCTGTATCTACCGATCCTTAACAAATAACACCCCCAACACGTTGGACCGACTTAGGGATCAATGGGAGGGATAGGTCGGGCCTCTGGAGGAATAAGACTGGAGAGACTCACTGATGGCACCCAAAACAGCCACCACTTCCGCTAGACTCTGTTTGGTCCAGCTATACTACTTACACACCGCGTACCTAACACCAAAACGCCTCCACAACACAGGGCTAAGACCCAATGCATCATGCTCACGCTGCAATCAGGACCAAGCAGATTTCTTTCACATGGTATGGAGCTGCTCCGTCATCACATGATACTGGGACTCCATAGAGAAGGAGCTCACAGAAGTTCTTGGCTGGGAGGTCCTGCATTTAACTATGCTCCTGGGAATCACTGATGGGCTGCACTGGTCTAGAGCCGACAAATTGTTTTTAAACACAGCCATGATGGTGGCCAAGAGAGACATTGCGGCCAACTGGCTGAATCCTGCCTACCCCATAGAGGGGTAGATTGGTGCGCAGCACAGGACAGACCTATGTATGAGGTGAGAGGGTGCCCGGCAAAGTATCACAAAGTCTGGGGCAAATGATTGGGGCCACTAGAATAATAATACCTCATTCACGGGATTGTGAGGTATGTGCGAGTCTCTGTTTTGTTTTCCTCTTTATAGTTGTGTACTGCGGGGGCCTTCTCTGTATGGCTACCATGACAATGCCTTATAATTGCTGCGAAATGCTGTATTTGATGTCTGCTGTTTTTTTCCCTGTTTTAGAAACCAATAAAGTTGATTATAAAAAAAAAGCATAACTCCATGAGTCATCCGGTATGGTAGTATCATTATTCATGCTGCTTCTGGAATACTATGTTGGTAATTACATTGGTTCCACCTAATATTGATTCTAATATACTCCAAACAAGACTGATCCACATCTACAATGCAAAGTAGCTAGGGAAGGCAATGCTTGGCTTGTGAATGAGGAAGTACTGGTCTGCTTAATGGTCGGCTTGAGTGAAAGCACGTTTGGGTTCCTCCCACTGGATAACTGTGGCAGGGAATCGGACCACTGGCTACTAAATGCCCCTTACACCACAACCACAATGTCTGCCTATATTATGCCATTACTTACTCACACAAGAGAATTATCTAATGCTAAACGTTAATCAAAGGAAAATTACAGTCTTAATCTTAGGTTCTTTGAAGAGCACAGCAGTGCTCTCATTTTTCAAAGACCCATGCATGTTTAGCTCATCCAGGGATGTTATTTCTCTACATATTTGTACTTGTATAGTGAGAAAAGCAGCACCACAGGTTCCATAACGCACAGAAACAAATCCAGAGTGAAAGAGCTTCTTATTCTTTTCATTGTTGGAGCTGGCCCTTTTTGCAGCATTATCCCCAAACGCTTTGCCTTCCTCCTGTATTTCTTTGACGCTCTTTTTGATGGCTTTAGTATTCTGGGCACCTTACCAATGCTATTCAGTGCTAAAGTGCATGGGCTCTCTCCTGTAAACATGGTATAGTTGGCTTACACCTGTTTGGCATATTTAATTAACCTGCAAGTCTCTTGTACAGTCGTATTCTATATAGCCAGGGCCTGTAAACCAAATGCTACTAGTGGGCCTGGAGCACTGCTTGCTCCACCCCCAGAAGTAGCCTTTCAAACCTTTCTCAGGTCTGCCACTGCAGGGTCTGCGTGTACAGTTTACTGCCACAATGACCTGCCATTTAAAGTTACTTGCCAAGCCTGAAACTCCCCTTTTACTACATAAAGGCCGCCCCGAGGTAGGCCATAGGTAGCCATATGGGCAGAGTGCTGTGTAGGTAAAAGGTAGGATACGTGCCTTTACTGTGAGGCATTTCCTGGTAGCGAAAAACACCCTATTTCGTTTTTCACTACAGTGACTGCTGCTCCTCTCATAGGTTAGCACTGGAATTCCCTTATATGTTTGCATATATTGTATATATTGAAGTGCCAACGCTACAGTCAAAACTGAGTGGAGCTCCCTGAGTGTTGACTTTAGTATTGACACTACAGTCAACACTGAGGGTAGTGCAACTTGTGAACTGCATGTACCATGATGCAAAGGAGCAAACGTTTCTGGGATATGATGTAGTGTCCAGCCCCTCCCTTTTCCCTACCATTATTCACATTCCTAATGTTGCTTTTTG
The DNA here is from genome assembly GCF_964204655.1 of Triturus cristatus. Taxonomy (NCBI): domain Eukaryota; kingdom Metazoa; phylum Chordata; class Amphibia; order Caudata; family Salamandridae; genus Triturus; species Triturus cristatus. The sequence continues at coordinate 298,491,075 of NC_140583.1, read as the reverse complement.
TAAAAATTGCATTCTGGCCCATTGATTACACTTCATCCGGCCTGAGCCAGAGAGTACAGCTTAAGCCGGGTAGTATGGCCCGGGTGCAGAGAGTACGGCCCAAGCCAGAGATTCTGGCCCAACGGCGGGCATAAAGATGCGACTCGTAAATGACCTCTGTGAATACCAAAAGTCGTAAAGTTAGACTTTTGTTTCAGATTGCCTTTGTGAATCGGGCCTTTTAAGTATAATTACAGGGGCTCTGATCCTGTGATTTCAGACACTGCGTAGGACTCATAATCAGATGCTGCTGGCTCTACAGACTGCACCTTGCCAGAAGGAAATGTTATGCTGCTAGTAAAAACCGCCATTAGACTCCCTTGTTTTGTATGCTTACCTGTGGCCTGCTGGGCTGCAAGAAGGACTGCCTCTTTGCCTACAAGGACTCTGTGTGCTGGCCCACTGCCTACATTCCTGCTTGTGTTCCCCCTATGATCTCCCAGAGCTTGGTGGCCTGCCTTGTGCCTGTAACAGAAGGCAGCCCATGGGGGGTGCTGAATAGTGATTTGTCATAGGAAACGGATCAGTTTGTTCTTTGGCGCTCCTGTGCGGCCCGGCACTGTGCCGTGATGACAGCAGAGAGGGTCCCGGGGACACGAGGGCTGCCCTGATCACCCAAGGTGCTGTGCCTCGAGGCGGAATACGGCAAAGTCTCCCTTTGGCGTCAGCTGCGGGAGGATGCCCCTCCGTTGTGCTCACTCACACCTTTCGGGCCCGCAAGCACCACAATTGCTGTCGCTGGTCCTGAAGGACCCAGGCTGTCACGCCTGTTTCTCCATCTGGAGCCGCAGAGCCAGAGGGCTCCTTGCCCAAAATCATAATTTCCCTAGTGGGAACAGCAACATTTTGGGCACCAATATGGAGATTGAGTGTACTGGTCGCATTTAGAAAGCAGCTTACGAATTACCACATATCCCATAATTGGCAGGCAGGTGTGAGGGTGCCCACGAGTCTCGTAACAAAGTTACCATATACCATGTAGCAGAGTACAGTTGCACTGCCCCCTAGATGCTAGGAGAGTATTTGGCGATCTATGCGCTTATGGCAATTTATGGCAATCTGTGATGACTTACGTGCACTCATAAGGGGACTTGTGATACTGGGGATTTGTACTGATTCTGGTGATTTTACCATCTGCTGCAGTGTAGGCTCTGAGATTGATGTATGTCGTTTTTATGCACTATACAGGATAATGAGTACTATTTCAGGGGGGTGTCTAATATGCACAGCATTGTTTTCTTTCATGATGTTTTGCAGTATAAGAGACATTCTTCGATTGCACACATTATGATGTTTATGACAATTGTCTAGTTGGCAAAGTGATTAGTGATTTAAGATGTTTTGGTCTATGATTTATGTGTAATATAGTTTATATTTTTATATAATGTTGTGTGGCATCTCTTTTGTGGTGTATTTATTGTGTTACTGGTGTGAGTATGTTGCACAAACAATTTACACATTGCCTCTGGGATAAGCCTGACTGCTTGACCCAAGCTACCAAGGGGATGAGCAGGTGTTATCTTGGGTGTTTGAATCTCCTTGCCCTGACTAGAGTGGTGGGTTCTGCTGGCTTAGGTGCATACCGTAGACAACCAGAAACCACATTTCTAACACTCATGGATTTGGGAAACGTGACAGCTTTGGCAATGTCTGTTTCAGACACAGCCACTGAAGTTCAGAAATGACTGTAGTTACAAAAACAGGATGAGTTGTATCTGCAGGTGATGGGGCAAGATTAGGCAACTATGCAAGGTAATGGGGTGAGATATGTCTCCCAAATAAATGTATGAAGCAGCATGTTTTGCATGCAAGATGAAGGGGAATCGAATATCTCAGGCCCACAAGATGATGCAGAAAGGTGTGTTTTACATAGAAATAGAAGAGAGCAACATGTATCTCAAACACAAGGGGTTCGGGCACCCTTTGCACAACGGGTAGAGGTAACAAGATGTATTGTATACATCAGTTGATCGGCAGATTAACTACGCAAAGTAATTAGTCAACTATGAAAGGTGATGGGGCAAGATTCCATAACTACACAAAATAATGGGTTAAGGATTTTCAATTACAATAGGTAACAGTGGATGATTAGTCAGTCACACAGGGACATAGGGAAAGGTTAGTCCACAAGTCAAGCTCATTGGACAAGGTTGATCGACTACAAAAAATGTTGATCAACTATACAAGGTGCTAGTGGAAGATAAATAAACTACATAAGATAATGGGGGAGATTAGCGAACTACACACAATCGTAGTGAGGGATCAGTTCACTGTGCAAGGTGATGGGGCAAGATTGGTCAATGACATAAAATAATGTGTCACGGGTAGTAAACTACACAAGGTGCTAGTGGAGTAATAGTCAACAATCAAACAGTCAATAAGTGCTAAAAGAAAAACTGCACAATAAAACAATAATGTCTTATCAACACTGTGATAAGGCAAGATTGGTTAATTGCACACGACAGTCTATCAACGTTAGTCAACTATGTAAATTGAGGGGGAAAATGTGTTTCATACATGGGACAGATTGGGCAAGCTATGTCCCACAAACAAGTAGATTGAGCATTACACTCTGCAGACAAGGTGAGGAAGAAGATGGTTCTTACACATACATGGCTGAAGCAAATCGAATCTTGCACATAGGTTGATGGAACAAGATGTGTCAGACAAAACGTGATGGAAACAGTGTGTTTCAGACAATATATAATTGAGACAAGATACCCATCACATGCAAGATGATGGAAGCAAGATTGTTATGAACAAGGCAAGGGATATCTCTCACAAATGACTAGGGCGGCATGGGCCTCAAACACAAAGCGATGGAGGGCAGATGTGAATCAACACACAAGACATGTCAATATGTGTCCTATTCAACTTGATGCAGGTTTGACTTAGATGCAAAAAATGTTAATGACAAAAATGGGCAACTCAGTTGTGAATATGATAGAAGCAAGATGTGAATTGAACACAAGTTAATTGCTAACATACTATGTTTAATGGAGGTCACATAGATCTAACCGACAAGAAGATGAATTGAGTGTGTATCTTATGGTGGTTTTCAAGGACAACTTTGTAGTTGATTAGTAACACAAGAGCAATATCTTACACTCCTCCTTCCTAGACAAATGATTTTCGATGATGATTGAAATGGGTGCATCTCCCCTTAAAGAACAACTGTCTTACACTAAAAATTATTAGGACAGGAGAAAAAGTGTCTAATGACATCACGCATATAGCATATGCAAAGCAGCTTTTCAAGTCATATATTTGATTTTGTATCATACTATCTTCAGTGCTACTTTTACAATCCCTACATCCCCTCTTCCTCCAGTGTTGCACTTCATCTTCCCTCCTTCCCTGTCCCTTACCTTCTCTCTGTTGCTGAGGGATTATGGCAGGTTGCTGGGGGAAGGCTTGACTGATTGGTGCATAGGCTGCTGGGTATGCTGCTGAAACACAGATGAATACCAGTATCAGGACACAGATCAACATTTTACCATCAGGTTTCTAACTGTTATAAACAGGAGAATAAATGAAATGGTGGACAGATCATTCACGACCAATCACATAAATGTGTCAACACAAAATATGGCAAGAAACATGGGTCAATGTAAAAACACCCTGAGCCTGAACAGAACTCTACATTTGAGACTGATTGGCACGGTGTAGAAAAGGTGTTGCATAGCTGAAGTAGGGAACAAGCACGCTGGAAATCGAAATATAGGGAATGGGATGATCATTCAAATGCAAAGTCACAATCAATGGCACGTTGAACCTTATCAAATGTGTTTTGGACAACTAGAACAAAGGTTTTTATTTTTTTGCTATCAGTGGAAAATGTGTGCAACTAAAGACTAATGTTCCACTATCAATAATAATATCAATAATAGTGCTTCACACTGCACCTCTCCTATTTCTGAGCACCATAAATGACATGTTACAGTAAGCAAATGTATTAGTTCTCGGTTTACTGGCCCAGGTTTGAGGGATGAGTCAACCATGCTGGGATTAGAACTTGTGGCCTGCACATCACCACCTATTTAAGCAGTGAGCATTCAACTTAATGAGTCTGACGTACATGCAGATGTAGGCTTCGGTTTTGTATCAGTGTGACGGGACTTTGAGAACACCCTGTCTGCTGGGTAAAGAAGCTCTAGCAAGTGAAGAAAGGTCTGATCAAATGAAGCTGCGTATTAGCAAGAGGGGGCAGAAGTGTAAATTTCACAAACAAAGATTTATAAAGTTAACAACTTTATGTAGGTTGCAAACTTTGTAAAACTGCAACTATGGATGAAAAGTCTTGCAAAAATATTGCGGCACAAGTATTGGCCTCCAAAAATGTCTTGTGAAGGAGGGGCACTTTTGCTGAGATTTTGTGAAGCAAATGCTTGACAAAAAGTTCACTTATAAAAGAAAAGTATTGGAATTTCACACACTTTAGAATGAGCCGCAGTCATCCTGTGATTTCAACAAACAATTCATCAGAATACCAAAGGGCCTATACAGTGATGCATGCTCTAGTGCCTGGATAACTGAGATCTCACTTCTCCTTCAGTTGTTGAGACGATACACTCAGGGTTCTAATGGGTGCACTCCTGAGCATCTTACATCCAACATGGGGACATGGTTCTGTCACAATGGTAGCTCATCAGATCTGGATCACCCTTCTGTTGGTCTACAATAATTCCTTTTGCACCCATTGTTTTTTTTTTTTTTGTCCTCATATATGCCACCAAGGTTCTATATATGCAATCGATCGGCTTACAAGCAATATGCTGACACAGTTCATACCAACTGGGAGGGATAGTCGTGGAGCCTGGCCTCGTCCCACAGCAATACAGCTTGACAAACCAGCGAACGCCATACCATAACCTCAGAAATTCAGGCAGGGTGATACCCAATGCCGAAAAGGGATCAGAGCACCGCTTATGCCAAGCGGTGGGATAGATGGCTTAATCATTGGACCTGGAAAAAAAAAACCCCAGAGTCTCACTGATCCCATTTGAGAAGGTGCCAAAATGATCTTTTGTCTGGGTTCCCGGCTCTTGCCAAATCAAGCTTAGAAACATGCAGGGCAGAGGCGTACCAATCGTTGATAGAGGGAGGTAGAGGATCCTTCCACTTTCTGCATATCTCCCTTCTAGCCATTAGTATAGCGTAGAATACTAGCTTCTTCGCCGGGCTAGAGATCCCCTCTAAGATTCCGAAAATCCCCAACTGGGGATGAACAGTTATTTTGGAGTCTATTGAAGACGACAGGATCTTACAGATGGCTTCCCAAAATTGAGACAGAAGGGGGCATTCATAAAACATGTGGATGTCAGAGGCTGCTAGGAGACCACATCTAGCACACACAACTATATTCCCCTGAGTAAATTTAGAAAGTCGAAGGGGGGAATAATATGCTCTGTGGATAGTAAAGATGTGGTTCCTACGCAACCACGCCGGTTTCACCACATCCCACAGCAGTCTACAAGATATTCTCCATACCTCAGGCAAATCAATATTACTTATGTCCTCCCCCCAGAGTTCATGTGGAAGCTTAAATACACCGTCCATCTCATCCAAAATCAAATTGTACCAGGACGAGATCTCCTTCTTAGCAGGGGGTCTATCAATTAACAGAGTTATAAGGGTACTGTAACCACCTACTGGGAATTTATTTTTTCGAGCGGGCTGTGCAGAATAGGAACGAGACCAGCTAGACATCTGCAGATATTTTAGCCTAGCAAGGCCCGGGCCAATCTTTCTACTCAAACACTCCCAGGAGAGCAGTTCCCCCTCCACAAATAGGTCACCCCAGACCTCCAAACCCGCCTCTCTAATAGGTGCTGCAAGTGAGTCTCCCAACCAGGGTGGATAATCGGGGAGATCCCATAAGGGGGTTCTACTACTATAGTACCCTATATTAATGGATTTTGAAACCTGGGCCCAAGTCCTTGCCATTCCCAATAGAATTTTCAATTTAATTTTTTTAAAGAACTTGGGATCTCCGAATTTCAACAGAAACCCAGACTGGCTAACCCCCTCTCCCCTAAGCAGAGTGGTGTATAGAGTTCCCACCCCATACTCCAATGTTTTTTTTTAGCAACACCCTAGCTTGAGACAACTGGAACGCCCAGGCATAGACCTGGATGTCCGGGGCTGCCAGCCCCCCCTTTTCCCTGCGCCTTCTTAACTTTTTCCACGAGATTCTTGGAAGGTGTTTATTCCAGATAAAAGTGTTAATCTCGGCCTGAAAAGTTTTAATAAGGTTTGGATCGAAGTACAGAGGGATAGTGTTGAAAAGAAAGGAAATCTTTGGCAAGACAGCCATCTTAACTAAGTTAGCTCTTCCTAGTAACGACAAAGGAAGATGGGACCAAGACTGAAGCAATTTACGACAGTCCTTAGCTACTTTGGAAAAATTGATATTCACAATCTGATCTATATTTTCCACGATATCAAGGCCCAGGTATCTCAATTTATTTCCTGGCTGAATACCCGAGATACAAAAGCTCTTATCCATACCCCAGGTCATCATCTCAGTTTTTGAAGCGTTGATCTCATACCCGGACACTATCCCAAATTCCGAGGCTACCTTAATTATTTCCGGGAGAGCCGTACGAGCATCAGAAGTGAAAATAAGGATATCATCAGCGTACAGGGCCACTTTCCTCTCCCAACCACTATACGCGAACGCCTTGATGTCGACATTGTCTCTTAAATTTTGAACGAATGGTTCAACGTAAAGATCAAAAAGAAGTGGGGAGAGTGGGCAGCCCTGTCGCGTACCCCTCGAGATGTTAAAGGGGTCAGACAAGATGCCATTAATCAGTACACAGGCACTTGGGTTCTGATACAATAGACTGATTGTCCGGCAAAACCCTGCCCCCACATTGAACTTAGCCAAGGCCTCCGACAGATACAACCAATTGACTCTGTCGAAGGTGTCCAAGGTAAGAACCGCCAGGGGGAGGGACTCCAGAACTGCCAAATCGATAGCCCCTATTAAGTCGAAAGTTAGTTCATATAACTGTCGCCCCCTGACAAACCCTTTCTGATCCGGGTGCAAGATTTTGGGGGCAACAAGAGCTAGTCTATTGGCCAGAATTGAGGCAAAAATTTTGTAGTCAACACTTAATATGGAGATTGGCCTATAGGAACCACATGCAGTAGCCGGTTTCCCCGGTTTTAAGATTACCGTGATAGACGCGCTGTCCCATGATGTCGGGGGCAGACCTCCATCAAGCAAAATATCATTAAACAGTAGTACCAAGAAGGAGACCAGTTCCTGCTCCAGGACTTTATAAATTTCAGCCGGTAGGCCATCTGTACCCGACGCCTTCCCCTTTTTAGCATTATGTATAGCCTTGGTGACTTCCTCCTCCGAGATTACACTATCCAACCTCTCACTTTGCTCATCGGAGAGTGCTGGAAGTGTGATCTTACTAAGCCAATCTTTAATTCTAGCCGGACTGATGTTCTTATCCTCACAGTAGATATTTTGAAAAAAATCTCTAAAGGCTGATCTAATATCTTCATCTCGGGAGAGTGGGGAGCCATTGACACTAATCGCCTCAATGTTATTACGAACTTGGTCTGTTTTGGATTTCCATGCCAATAGCTTCCCCGCTCCCTCTCCATACTGAAAATGTGCAAGCTTACTGGCCTCCCATCTTTCTTGTACCCGCTGATTTAAGACCGAAGCGAGGTGGCCTTTTAAAGAGATTAATCTTTCAGACAGAAGAGAGCGATCCTCTGATGTAATGGAATCAGCGTCTAGGTCTAACTGAGTCTTAGCGATGTCTGATTCCACTGATGTCACTGCCTCTTTGTATTGCCTCCTCCTGTAGGCCATTTTATTTGTAATAAGGCCTCTCACAAACGCTTTAAGGGAGTCCCACACCACTCCGATGCTTGCCGATCCTACATTTATAGTTAAGAAGTGACTCACCTCAGCCTTAATAAAAAGAATATCCTCCGGGTGAGAAAGTAAGGAGCGATCAAAGGACCAACTTCTAGCCGACAAATTTAGCATTGAAGTAAGCTCCATGATTACTGCCGAGTGGTCTGATAGATGTAACGGGAGGTATTTAACATCTTTAACAGAATCTACTAATGTATGGCTGACCAGAACAAAGTCTATTCTAGATTGGTGGTGGTATTTTTGATTCCTATAAGAAAAACCCAGCTGTACACCTACCCTCAACCTCCAAATATCCACATAGCCATATTGCTTCATTTCACTAAGCAAAAAAGATCTAGATTTTGATGGAATTCGAGATCGACTATTATGCGATTTATCAAGAGTGGGGTCTAAAATGATGTTAAAGTCACCTGCAAAAATAACAGGCTCTGGGAAGGACAAAAGGTGGGAAAAAATGACCTCCAAAGATGACGGATCGTCCTGATTAGGACCATAATATCCCACAATAGTAAACTGGCTGCCCAAAATAGACAGGGAAGCAATAACCCATCTACCCGCTGGATCAACCTTAAAATCTAAGACTTTGGCCTTAAGTTGTTTTTTGAAGATAAGTGAAACCCCTCTACAAGTCAGAGTCTGAGAGGTAGAAATTGAAAAATCAATCCACCTATTCTCCTTAACTAAGGTATCCATTTCATCTTGGACCAGATGTGTCTCTTGCAGGATAATGACCTGTGCTTCAGAATCCCGAAGATATTGAAGTACTTTCCTGGCCCTAGGTTTAGTACGCAGGCCATTTACATTCCAAGATATTATCTTTAAATTAGCCATCTGACTTCAATACCTCTCAACCGCAACCCAACCCAGAGACTTGGGACATCACCCGTATGACCTAGCCTAATGTCTGATAATTGCATATCTGAAACTGTCCTACCCTCAGCAGAATGCAATAATGCACAAGATTGGCACATGAGGAATTTTCTGATACATTTAACCCCGTGACCCCTGTACCCCCCCACACCCCCCTCCCACCCATGGAGAACCCTTGGTGTATCTAACCGGAACAAATCCAGTAGATAGCACCCCCATCTCAAGCTCCCGTGACCCTCTCTGACGCTAAACCAATTTCCCCTCAAAGGATGAGCTAGTTACGCACATATTCTAACAGAATCTGTGGATGCTGGTATTTGAGAATGGGAGTTAATGGACACAACAAGGATAGAACAAGGAAAGGGGGAAACAAACTAAAAAGAATTTTTTTTTTTCTACATGATATGTATATATATGTTTATTCTCTTTTTCTTTTCCTCCCAAGTCTCCCCCATCCTCCCTCCCCCCCCATAATAGTTGTGTGATAGCCAAACTACCTCTACTTCTACTAATGCCTAAAAAAAGAAAAAATCTGCTAATATATTTTAACACTCCGAAGCCCATTTTTTTTTTTTTTATCTGGAATTGTTACAAAAGTACATATCAGCCAGCTGCCTTATTGCCCAACTCCAGAAGAAGCTCGTCAGCGGCTTGCACTGACCTGATGTTAAACATCTTATTATTGAACATCACCTTCAGGGCAGCAGGGAACACCAACTGAGCCGTTGCCCCCAATTTTCTAAATGCCTCAAGCCGCCTACCAAACTCCCACTGCTTCTCTAACGTAACCCTAGAAAGGTCAGATCCAATGAGGAAAGTAAATCCCTTTCCAAGGAGGGATTTTTGTTTCAGGGCTAGGTTAAGGATCTGCTCTTTGAGTGCATAGGTATGGAAGTTAACCAAGATTTTACGAGGTTTAGATCTTTGTTGATTTCTCCTAAATGGATCTCTATGGACCCTCTGTATATCGGTGGTCAGATCCTCTAGAGATTTATCAAGAGATAACGACTCTTTTAGCAATTGCACCACAACATTTTTAACGTCCGAACCCTCGGAACCTTCAGGCACATTAAGTATACGTATATTGGCTCTCCTGGCGTTATTTTCCAACAATTCCATCCTATCAAGTAGGGCCTGATCCTCCTTTCGTAGATTAACAATGTCTTCCTTGGCTTTGTCCAAATGGATAGACATCACAGCAACCGTCTCTTCTAGCTCCCCCGTCCTAGATGTTAACCCGTCGATCTTCTTATCTAAGGACTCACAATGGTTCCGAATGTCCGCCTGATTAGCAAAGGACTCTTCAAACCCTTTTTTAATATCACGGGACAGGGTTGAGAACATTGCCAGTATAGAAGCCGCAGAGATTACGCCCCCCCGTATCTGGAACCACTGGGAATACCAAATCATGGTCAGCAGAATCGCCTGCCCCCCCTCTTCTCTTGCGTTACATTGACTACTCCCCCCGGAAGTTGGGGCTTGAGAGCCTTGACCGAATCCATGGTCTCTAAATCTGGCTGAGCCAAATCCTCCTCAGACAAAACGCCCACAGATGCGAGCTTTAAACCAGAGTCTCCCCCAGAAGGGACACAAGAGGCAGGAACAGCATCTGCTGGAGCTGGAGCTGAAACACCCATAACATCCAGAGCACTCGAAATGGGCATACCGTTAATGCCAGTGTCCATTCCTGTCAACTGAGAAGACATGCCCTGAGCCTCCGACAAACGAAGCACCTGTGGTACAACTTTAAAGAACGAGCGCAGAGACGGGGTTATCTTTGAGTTCGAATCAGGTGGCACGTTAGAATCCCTTTTATATTTGGCCTTACCTCTGACCCCGTATGATCTTGTACCCTTTGATTTTACTTCCACAGACAGATAGGAGGAGGCTTTCTTACCTTCAGGGGGTGAGTGTCCACCGTGCACCAAGTCAGCCAAATCTACCTGTGAGGCAGGAGCAGACTTCTTCCACTGTACCTTTATGGACTCTTTACCTCTCCTACGTGAGGGTCTACTTTTAGATGACTGCTGTTGAAGCTGCTGTTGAAGCAGCAGTACAGGCTGTGAACAATCCTTAGTTGGTTCCTCCAGGAGCCCCTCTCCAGCCCCCTCACCGCTTTCCACGATCTCCGTGCCCTCAGGGCACTCCACACCTCCTTCCCCCTCCACCGCACCTCGCGAAATATATTCGAGCTTCTGAGCCTGGGAGGAAATATTACATGCAGCAGGAAGCAGACAGCGCGCCTTCCTCCCCCGACGCAGCTCCAGGGCAGCTATGGACCACAATCCTAACTTTAGGAAAGCCGGTAATACAAGTTGAATAGGGCGAGTAACCCTGGCTGCGCCCGCTGCACCGCCGCTACCCCCACCTCTAAATTTGCTTCCTCCGGTCATAGAGAGGGAAAGCAGCCCGCATACAGCGAGCAGAGGCGAGCAGAGGCGGAGACCAGGTACGAACGTATTTAGGATACAAACAATCCGTTTTCCTGCCAACACGCGGCTTTTTTCGTCAACGTTATCTTAATGAGATTCTGTTGCTCCGGGGTTACGGGGAAACATTATTAGACGCATATTCACAAACGTCTAAGCAAGAGCCTCGGGAGCCTGATTACGGAGCGCTGCAGCGGATCAGCCGACCGCCGCCATGTTCTCCTGCCACTTTTGCTAAAGATCGCACCCATTGTTTTTGTTAATGATGCAAGAGTGACTTTTTCAAAGAAGAATTTATGTTTATATGAAGATCATGATGTGCCCTTCTAGCACCAAGGAGAAAATTGTATGCATCGTCAACAAAACTGGTCGGTGCAGACCAGTGATAATGGTCAGTTCTGCCTCTCCCATATTAACAATAGAATGAGAAAGAGGAAGATTTAGCGTATTGAACATTAGAGCCAGACTCACCCCCTAAGGGTTATCTCTGCGCTATAGGAGCAGGGACACAAGACCAGAAGATTCAACTGCAGAAAAGTTCTGTTTTATGAAGTTTCCTGAAACGGAGAAGGTCAGAACACTTTCGAAGGTGCAGAGGCAGGAGATTCCAATATCGTGGAGTAAGGAAGGAGAAAGCTTTACCTCCTGCACGGGACTTCTTGAAACAGGGGGTAACCAGAAGAGATTTTTCCCCTGAGCATAAAGATTTGCTCGGCTGATAGTGGATGAGTTTTTCAGTGAGATAGCTAGGACCCTTGCCATTTAGAGCTTTTTGTACAATGCAACAGATCTTAAAATAATTCTCTGACATATAGATAGCCAGTGAAGTCATCGCAAAAGAGGAAGAGAGTCTGTTCTGGATGGCATATTGAAAACCAGACGGGCCGCAGTATTTTGAATCACCTAAAATGTATTCAGTAAAGATTCATTTGCAGCTTTTAGAAGCACACTGCAGTAATCTAAACGACTAATCACCAGAGCCTGGATTAAAGTTTTTCATACAGATAAAGGGAGGAGATGAAACGCACTACGCAAGAGACTCAATATATGAAAGCAAGTACAAGTGAAAGTAGCTACTGCCTGATCTTTCATAGTGAAAAGATGGTCCAAACGGACACCCACGTTTTTAGCCATGGACTTGGGGACCGGTGCTTTGCCTAACTCTGGGGGCCACCATTACGAAGACCACAATGTTTGTGCATTACCAAAAAGCATAATCTCTGTTTTGTTAGCATTTAACTGAAGAAAATTGTAGTTATCTAACCAGAAATAGTTTGAATTCCTTCCGCAAAGAGGGATTTGGTAGAGTCAGGGCTATAGTCAAATGATAAAAGAAGTTGGGTATCATCAGCATATGAAAAAGGGGTAAACCCATAATCTCCAATGATCCTTGCAAGAGGAGCCACATAAACATTGTACAAAGTAGGCCTAAGACAGGAGCCCTGTGGTACACCCTTCATGAGCTCAATGGTACAAGAGCGGAAGGGACCCAGGTTAATCGTTTGTATTCGCTGATTTAAATACCTAGAGAACTATTTTAGAGTAAGCCCACTGATCTCTACCTCCCTCAGTCTTTGGAGAAATTTGTGATCAGGCACCGTATCAAACGCTGCAGTCAGATCCAACACCAGTACAGCCGCTTATTTTTTGTCAAGGGAGTGTCTGATGTAGTTGGTATCTGCTATGAGAGTTGATTCAGTGCTGTGCATTGGTCTAAAACTGGATTGTGATGGGTCCACGGAGCCTTGCGACTCAATGTGTTCCATAAGCTTTACATTAATATATCCTTCTAAAAGTTTACTCATAAGCGGGAGAAGGGAGGTAAGTCGATAATTAGATAAGGAAGATTTGCCTTCTTGCAGACCGGAAGCACCTGTGCAGCCTTCCATTCACGTGGAAGTTGGCCTTCATTCAAAGATAGGTTTAATATCGCACAGATGGAGGGGGCAAGATGTGTAGCTAGCATAGCGAAGAGCTAAGATGGCATAATATCATGGGAAGAACCAGATTTAGCTCCTTTCAGTATACCTTCTACTTCGTGCACTTGAAGGGTAGAAAAACTTTCGAATCGAGGAGCATTCTCCATTGGAGATGGCATGTGTAAAAATGTAGCTTCTGAGGTGTCAGTGACTGTGGAAAATTTGTCATATATTTTGTTTATTTTTTCTTCAAAATAGTTGGCGATATCATCACATAATGTTTGGAAAGGAGGAATATTATTAGTACAGGCGGTCAGATTAGTGAAAGATTTAAGGATTTTATATAATTCTTTGGTAGAATTACCTGCCTGACTAAGTTGGAAAGCGATGTAAGCTTTCCGAGCTTTTTTTATATTCTTATGGTAAAGCGCCAAAGCATTTTTATAGGTTTCCTTCTCCTTCAAATTGTGCGATTGTCACCCAGACTGCTCCAGTTTTTTACAATTTGCCTCCTCCTTGCTCTGGTGAATACCAGGCCGCATGCCGTCTCTGGGTGTTTGAGTGTTGTTGTTTTAAAGGGTATTTAATATCTAAACAAAACAAGAAGAGCAACCCTTATGTCCATGCGAACAGGAGTATCAAGTAATCCTTGAGAAAAAACGTTCACATGGAACTCATTTTACACATCGATATATGGGTATCACAGATATTTCTGTGCGGGCTAAATCACAAACAAAGGCAAAGCATTATTTCAAACATTTAAAAGGAGCAATAATAACTCAGCCAGTATGTAACGAGGCTCAGCCGAACCGAGTTTATTCAAAACCAAAACAAATTCTAGCAATCAAATACCGTTGTGTACAGTGAAAGAAGAAACAGCAGACCTCAGGTGTAGTCAACCAAGACCAAAAGAAAGAGAATAAAAGAAGTGAAACAAAAGTGAATCAACTCAAAAAGTGATTGGTTGATCCACATGTGAGACAGCAAATTCAGGTACAAACAATTATGGATTCAATAATGTAATATTTGTATCTGCATAAAGCAAGAAACTTTGTCAGTCTCTATACTTGTGTCGACGGACGTTTCGACCCTTTCAGAATTAAAGGGTCTCATCAGGACTGAGGATGGGAGGGGTCTCAGTTCACTGAAAAGTGGACCGAACAATGCTGGTAACGGTGTCTGAGCTACTCTAAGCATTGTGGCTCTAAAAGGGATTCTTTTATTACTGAACCCTTCTTCTCAGCCTTATCAAAGTCTATGCAGCATCGTCTTCACTAGACAAGAGGATTGTGGCCTAAATTCATCATCAACGAATTACACAGAGACCATTACCAGCGTTGTCTTTTCAGTGACCTGAGACCCCTACCTTCCTCAGTCCTGTCGAGGCCCTATAATTCTGAAAGGGTCGAAACACCGTCGACACAATTATAGAGACTGACAAAGTTTCTTGCTTTATGCAGATACAAATATTACATTATTGTATCCATAACTGTACCTAAATTTGCTGTCTCACATGTGTATCAGCCAATCACTTTTTGAGGTGATTCCCTTTTGTTTCACTTCTTTTAATCTTTCCTTTAGTCTTGGTTGACAACACACCTGGGGTCTGTTATTTCTTCTTTCACTGTACACAACATAATTGGTTGTTTTAAAGGGGCAATAATATCCGTCACTGATTTTAAAGCCCCATGACGTTCATTTAACCTTATGTTAATATCACCAGACTCTCCTAGTATAGGTGCCGTAAATTCTTTCATGAGGGTGTATTGAGTAATTTTGTGTCTCCTAAGATTAAGGGTGGGTGTAATAGGAGTGAAGGCTACCTGAGTGCTAATGATCTGAAAAATGATCACAGAATGGTCAGACTATACAACCGGACGAGGAGGTTCAGAATGTATGCGAGGAGCGTTAGTCGGGATAATGTGTGTCAATCAGAATGGGTAGGCCCAACATTAATCTTTTCCAATCCTAGGGAGACAAATCTGCAAGTAACTGAACAGAACCCCTATTGGAGCTGCTTTCACTATGCCATCTCTGTTTGTCCCAGCATTTGAAATGTTTCCCTACTGTGAATTTCAGGAAGGGCAGCTGGGAGTTTAATATTAGAGAACATCAAGAGCGATGGGGCCAGGTGGGGTTTAGCAGACGACGACAAGAGAAATTAATTATTTAATTTTCCCCTGTCGTTGTCTGTTGAATCCCACCAGCTCCTCCGCCCCTCCGCTCTTACCTGCATGGGCCGCTCCTGCAGAATATTGGAAAAACTGGGATTCCTAGATGGTATCACAAAGAAATAAGCTGCACTAGGAAAAAAGTCTAGGGCAGAACTGAGAAGGAAAGAAGAAACAATGCAGGAAGAACTGTGGATTACTGAGGGAGCCATACATTAAGAACTTGGAAGACTAGCTGGAGTAATACATTTTCAGCTAATAAGTAAATAATGTATAATGTAGAACCAGGTAGGAACTGTAGATGGAATAAGACAATGCAAACTAGAAATTAAAGAAGGAACATAACTTTCTACTACAGATGTAATAATATGCAATGTCCTGGAAATAGAAGATAGACGAATGCACAGAGACCTGGAAAAGTATTGAATGGAATAAAGCATAGCGTACTAAATATCCAATGGAATATTGCACTGAGAAATGGGACCTACAGATGGAATAGTACACACAGAATTGGGAATAACAGATGAGATAATGCACTATGAAGTAGGAGTTAAAGATTAAATAATGCACCGTGAAGTGGGAGTTACAGATCCAACAATTCACTAATGAACATG
Source organism: Triturus cristatus (assembly GCF_964204655.1). Lineage (NCBI taxonomy): Eukaryota > Metazoa > Chordata > Amphibia > Caudata > Salamandridae > Triturus > Triturus cristatus. The sequence continues at coordinate 298,475,124 of NC_140583.1, read as the reverse complement.
GAATTGCAGATTTAATAATGAATGGAGAAATTGGAGTTAAAGATAAAAAATGTAACTCTAAACTGTAAATAAATGAGGGAAATATACAATGTGAACTGGGAAATAAAAAATGTATAATACATAGAGCTCCTTATAATTTCAGATATAACAATGCACTGTGAAGTGGGATTTATGGATGGACTCATGTAACAGAAACTGGGAATTACAGATGCAATAATACATAAAGAGCTAGGAATTATCTATGGGAAAAAATACAGCAAGAACTGTGATTTACGAATACTTTGATTTGGGAAATGTAACTAGGATAACCAGTAAAAACAATTAGAAGAACAAAGGGGCTATATATCACAGGTGGAAAATTACACACATAACTGAGAATTAGACAGTGGCCCCTATAAAGGAGAACATTTTGGAATATTACAGCAAATGGAGCTGAGACCTGCATAGTGCTGCATGCCAGCATAGGCCTGCTGCAAGGGGTCTCCGACTGTTGGACTTTGTGCTGCAAATAGAAAAGACAGCAAAAAGAGAAATAGAAATAATTATCCAGAAATTGAGCAACAGAACAAACGAGGAACAGAAAAAAAGACAAGTCAGGTTACAAGAGAGACAAGGGACATATGAAAGAGAAAATCAGGTAAAAATAAAAGCAAAAGAGAGAGTGGGAATATTAAAGTGAAAGACGGAGAACAACTGAATGAAAAAGGGGAATGGTTGAAGAAAGAAGGGAAGGGGAAGGAAAATTAAAACAGGGTCATAAGATAGAAGAGGGGATAAAAGTAAACGCAAAAGTAAGAGCAAGTGTATGTAAAAGAGAAGAGGAAGAGAATAAAAAGCAAAAATAGAGCAGGGAATTTAAAGAAAGACAGAAGGAAAATCAACACTTAATGAGACAGAAAGAGAGTTTATACAGGAGGGGATAGAGTGGCTACACCAAGTGAGAGATGGGCCGTTAAAGAGAAGAGGAAACAAAAATTGCTCTAGAAGTGAGAGGTGGGTGCACACAAGAGAGATAAAATAGAGATGAAGTGTAAAAGAAGCAATTATAGATAAAGTATGAATAATAAAAGCAACCACACGTCACAAAAAGAGCTGGCTGAAGCCTATGCTTCAGATAATTTTACTATGGCCTGTTTTGATTAAATAATGCAAGGCTGATTTAGATTAGATCCAGAGGCACAGGTTTCTTTGTGTTGATTTTACATCAAGGACTTTACCTAGCTGGATCCAGTTACTAATTTACACACGGATGCCTCATATTCGACGATAAGCAAGCAAGCACACCAGGGCGCCTCTTCCGACTCTATAAGAGCGGCGCCCTGGTGATGGTGTCTGCCATGTTCATTGCTACATGGTGCACTGTACTCTGTAATTCTGCTGCTGTGTGGCTTTAAATGTTGGGTAGAGGTCTACTGGTTGCACCATTATGTATAAATAGTTGTTGCGTGACTATCTATAAATAATACACATGGAGTAGCGACTTGCTCAACAGTCCAAAGGTGCTTTAGGCCTCACAAAGTGTATGGAAAGCACTATGCCAAATAGCATGTGGTGAGTCTGTCTTATCTCCATATCTTTCTACATTTGGATGGTCTGTATCTAACTGTATAAGGACAGAATGGTCAATATTTTCCCCGGCGTGTGGATGCTCAGCGACTCACTGATCTGTGGCCATCTATGAGTCAAAACTACATATGCCGAGGAATGAGAGATGGTTTTCACATGGCCTAGACAGGCAGAAGATTCAGATATTTAGAGAACTGCAGCATTGGTGGACATAATCTTTTATAGGTGGTTAGGCTTACCTTTGGGTTTGTCAGATGATTTGTCTGAAGGTGGTCTTTGCATAAAATTAATCAGAATTCACCTGTTCAGTTGCTGGGCTAAACACAACTGCATTTAGGTCTTCTCAAGATAGTGGACAGTCTCATTTAGCCTGAAGCGACTATCATGGATATTCCTATTGCTATCACCGGAAACACTGCCATGATCATTTCTGGAAGGAGACATCTTGCTTGAAGAGATGTGGTCTACTGTTTGAGTAACCTTGACTGACGAAGGAAGAGCTCTGGGTTCTAATCCTGATCCGGATAAAGCATCTGAATAAGCCACTCGACTCTTACATCAGCAAATGCATCTCCAGCCGCTATATTATTGTATTATTGGTCCATTGCCCCTATGGCAACACTCGTAGTGTTTGGCTTCAGCCCTTCCCTTTATGTAGACCTCATTGGGGCAGCCAAAAGGATCAAACGGAGAAAGTATGACACCAATCCATGTCTCATTGAGAGTACTGGCCCGGTAGCTAAAAGTAGCCATTTAAAGGTGTTACAACCACCCCCATATTGCACAGCTGGGATTTTACAGGATTTTCTGAAGAGAAGCTAATGAAATATTTCAATACTTGCAGTCTTTTACAGTAAAAGGAGCCAGATTATTCTGTGGAAGCAAATCATGCATGCACCTGTAAGAAGACTACGTTTGGCTCCCTCAATGCTGCTTGTATGGCTGCATCATGTGCTCAGTATCCTTCAGCCCTTGCCATCTTAAAGGCAGCCCTCTATCACCAAGCCGACTTGAGTGTTTCTGTGCAGCCATTTAATTTAAATTTAATTTAAAAAATACTTCTAGAGCGCAGCGTACACCTTGCGGTTTCTTGGCGCTGGGGGGGATTGGCAACTGAGGGGGAAAGACCAGGGAGAGGTGAAGGGAATTTTTGAGGGAGTTTAAGTGAGGAAAGCCTGGCTGAAGAGGAAAGTTTTCAGATCTCTGCGAAAGGGGAGATACTGAGTGGCAGAGCGGAGGTGATCAGGGAGCGAGTTCCAAAAGGTTGGCCCAATCCATCTGTTCTGGATGATCACAGAGTCACCTGGACCAATGCTTTCAGCCATGTGACCAATCAACAGCGCTTCCCTTTTGGATGTAGCTTCGATGAGCATAAAAACATCACAGCCATACCTGCCACTCACAGACCTGGATTGGGCACTGATGGCCTAGCATGGTACCAATCCATCAACCCTCCATTCTAAGACAAGTGCTTCAGAAAACTGTCACAAGCGAATATCCTTTTTGAGGTAAGGGATTGTTGGTTGACAGTACATCAGTGGTCATGGCCCTTCACTGGTGGAGCTGTTAATCATCTCTTGGCCATGGTGATAGCTCATACATCATAGACCTTTCAGGGGTCCATGGATCTATTGGTCACAGGTACCCTGGTGACTTACAGTTGTGTGCAATGCATGTGCAATTCAAATTCACAACTAACTTGAGTGAAAGGCTTGGGGGCGCTAGAGAGCCCGAGCAAGATGGCCGCCTCTCAGTGCAGCTCTGCCGGCTGAGACTTTAATCCGCCTAATATCCTTGATCTTACCTGTCATCCATGTACTCCCTGTGTGGATTTGCCCTCCTCGGCGCTCCTGCATCCCGGTGATCTCATCTGGTGCTTCTTGCTGGCCTGCTGCTGCTGATTTGGCCCCGTCCTGCATCCCGGCCTGGTGCTCAATGGCGGCGCCTCGTGTCATGAGGTAGACCGCTGCCGGGGCTGCTGCTGCTCTCTACAGGTTGCTGGCTGCCGCCGTCTGCTGCTCGCGGTGCCCCGAGGTGTAGTGGGGCGGCTCCTGACCTGCGCTGATATCGGCGGACCGGGAGAGAGACACGCCTGGAGCGAGGGAGGTCCGGCGGTGCAGCGATTGCCGTTCGCCCGCTTCCTGGAGGGCTGTTGGTCCCGTGCTCCCCGGGGGCTGTGACTCCGGCGTCGGCGGAGCTTGGAGGCGGCGCCCTGCTGCTGCGGGGAGCGGAGAGCCGCGGCGGAGCGTAGCTGTCGGCGGAATCTGCCTGGGGACGCTGCATCGGTCCGCGCTGTACAGGTGAGGCAGATCCGCGACGCCTGCTTTGCTGCGGCAAGGGGCCGGCTTGGTGGTGCTGCAGGGCCGCGTGGGGCCCTGGGCTGTATGCAGCGAGGCTTGCCGGTCCCGAGTGCCGCTGCAAGCGGCTGAACTCTGCGCAGCGTTGGCGCCTAGCTACCGCCTGCCCCGGTGTCCTTGGGGTGACGGGCTCCCTGAGCTCCTTGTGTGGGACCCCCTGTTTTGGCGCCAGCATCGTGCGGTGGGGACTGGGGGGCCTGCTGTCGCTTCGTGGTCATCGGGGCTGGTGGCGGGGGGGCTAATGCTGGCCTGCCTGTTATCTTGGGGCCTCCGGTGTTGTGACCCCTGATTTGGCGCCAAGTCATCATTCATTATCGGGAGGCCTGCTGCGGATACCCCCTTGGACGAGCTGGGGGCGGACAGACCAGTGGTGGCCTGCTTCCTCTTGTGGGTGCTACGGGATCCTCCTCGCCCGCGCTCCTTCATAAACATTGGGAACGGTGTTCGGCCCTGGCGGCTTTGAGTTCCCTTGCCCAGCTCCTGGCGGGGTCCATGCGTGGCTGGCCCTCTGGATCTTTGAGGTGCACTCTATTTTGCGCATTTCTGCCTTGCACGTGAGGGGCCTATAGTGCTCCGCCATGGGGCGTGAAGACAAGCAGCAAAGCAAGCTCTCCTTCACCGCCAAACCGCCCCCGAAGCCCCTGTCACCGGCTGCTTTCGATGCTGAACTCGACGCTGGGGGGGGACTGGGGCCAGGTTAGAGGGCATGTTGATCGCCATGCAGCAGAGCCTACACACTATCGACGCTAAAATTGACAATTTAAATTTGCAAATGGATACTATGGCTTCCAGGCTAGATAAGCACGGTGAGCAGCTGACCGAGGCTGAACAGCGAATTTCTAAGGCAGAGGATAAAGTGGAGGCAGTCAGTACCTCCTGTGCAAGCATGGAAAAGATTATGGAGGTTATTAGGGCCAAAAATGAGGATATTGAGGCTCGGTCTAGACGGAATAACCTGCGCATTACCGGAATTGCAGAATCAACCAATACAGGGCCTATGGAACTATTCGTTGAGTCCCTACTTACCTCGCTGTTTGGGGTGGAACACTTTTCGAAAGTTCTTATTGTTGATCGAGCCCACCGCTCCTTAGCTGCTCGGCCCATCCCTGGGGTGCCTCCCCGTCCCATTATAGCTCGCTTGCTGAATAACCGTGACAGGGACACTGCGTTGCGCCTAGCCCGGGAGAAAGGCAGCCTGAGTTATCAGGGAATGAAGGTGGAGTTATTTCCTGACTTTACAGTTGCGGTGCAGCAGGCGCATAGAGAGTACCAAGCTGTGAAGAAAAAATTGCAACTGCTTAATATTTCATATGCCATGCTGTACCCGGCGCGCTTACGCATTCATCACGATGGGAAGTTCCGCATTTTCTCTACCCCTAAGGAGGCGCTTCAATTTCTCCGGCAGCTGGAGCGTCGCTCGCCACGGCGAGCGCCGCCACATGAGAAAATGGGTGACTGATTCTGAAGGTTGACTGGTGATGACTGGCCTCTTCGTATGTATTGCTGTTCATGTCTGCCTTGCCCGTTCGCGAGCTGGATGTCCCCATACGTCAGCCCTCGCTGTCTCAACTATCCTCCGGCGTCATTGATGATGTCTTTTCTTGCTGTCTAGATACGCTTGCCTGATTGCTTTACTCTGTGTGGCCTTGGAGGAATGCACTATATTGTTGCTGTTACTGCTGGATGCGAGGGGAGGGGCGCTATTCTCCTGGTAACGGGGGTGGTCGTTTGGCGACCTCTGTGGCCAGATGCGGGTGGTTCCTCTCTTTTAGTCTCGCCCACCCTGTACATCTCAGGGTGTTAGAGGCCTCTGGTGCTTCCCCACATGGGAATTCCCCGCCAAGTTGCATTTTCAGTTTTGGCTTATGACCTGGTCGCACTATTTCCTCACTGGATATCCTGTATATGTGATTTGACTATTATGCGACATGTTTGGGAATTTTTTCTTTTCTGCTGGAGTGGGTGGGTGGGGATGTTAGGGGATGTAATGTTTTGAATGGTACACTGACTGTGCATGGTAGGTGTGGTGGGATAGGGTTGGGAGTTGACTATCCATATTCTGCTGATGTAATGCCTACTCGCGCCGCGACATAGCTGCCCCTGCTGATGGGGAGATATCGTGGCTCAGTTGGAATGTACGGGGCCTTAATAACCCACGTAAGGTCCGCCAGGTGCTCTCCTATCTTGACCGTCACAATGTTCGCATCGCTCTCCTGCAAGAGACGCATCTTACTAAGCAGACGGTCTCCACTGTTGCCGCTAGATGGGCAGGGGTTCGGCTTGCGGCTTGCTATTCCTCCTACGCTCGGGGGGTTATGGTCCTGGTTACAAAAGGCACCCCCTTTGCTCCGCTTGTTATTGACGAAGATGAGGGTGGGCGATACATCATAATACAGGGTACACTCTACAATCAGTCCTTAGTTATAGTTAATGTATATGGACCCAACGTTGATGACCCTTCCTTTTATGATGAACTGTGGGGGAAACTCTATAAGTTGCCACCTTGTAGTATTATTTGTGGGGGCGATTTTAATGTGACACTGGACCCGGACATGGACAGAGTCTCCACTGTAGACAGACCTCCCAAGCGGGCGGCCGCTGCTATGCGAGATGGTATGACGCTGCTGGAGCTGGTGGATGTTTGGCGTCTACGGCACCCTGATGGCCGGGAGGGTACCTGTCACTCCTATGCTCGCTCTGTTTGGTCCTGTATAGATTTGTGGTTGCTGTCCCGGGATGCCAATGATTGGGTGACGCGGGTGGCTCACTTGCCTCAGGGGCTTTCAGACCACTCCCCGGTGCACCTTCGTTTGGCTTTGCCGACCTATGTCCCCCCTCCCTTCCAATGGCGGCTCCAACCATCCGCATTGTTAGACACGGTATTTTGTGAGGGTGTTCGGGACGCCATTGCAGATTACTTTGCGAGAAACACCGCCTCGGTGGAGACGGTGGGAACGCTCTGGGAAGCCTTTAAGGTGACCATATGTGGGGTCTGCATTGGCCTTCAGGCAGGAGTGCTTCGGTCGCTCAAGGGTACCATGTCTGCGTTGGAGCATGAGTTGACAGGTTTGGAGCGGCAGTATGAGAATGAGTCTGATCCCTCTGTTCTTGCGCTCATTAGGAATAAAGTGGCTGAATACAATGCCGTGGCAGACCAGGAGATCCGTCATTTGTCTCGCAGGAGTACGGCCAGGTATTATGGTGAAGGCGGCAGACCGGGTAGAGCACTGGCGGCCCGAATCAGGGACCCTCACAGTCGCACCTATACAATCCACTCGATCGCTGCTGCTGATGGCACCTACTATGACACCCCTAATATTCTGGAGGCCTTTGCTGATTTCTCTCAGGGCCTGTATGCTCACCGCCCGGCAGCCAATGAGGCTGAGTTACAGCAGTATTTGGATGATATAGCTTTGGTATGGATCTCTCGTAGGCAGCAGGAATTTCTGATGCACCCTCTCACCCTTGATGAAATACGGGATGCCATAGCCTCTCTCCCCACTGGTAAATCTGCTGGTGCTGATGGGCTGCCAGCGGAGTTTTATAAAACCTATATTGATATTTTGGCTCCCTGCTTGCTCCAGGTATATGAAGAAGCCTATGAGGCTCAATGCCTGCCCCCTACGCTGCGTGAAGCGCTGATGATTGCCCTTCTTAAACCGGGCAAGCCTGCGGACCGGTGTGAATCCTATCGGCCACTCTCTGTAATTAACACCGACGTAAAAATTTTAGCCAAGGTCCTGGCTACCAGATTGCAGCTGATTCTGCCGGTCATGGTCCTGCCAGACCAGTCTGGTTTCGTGCCTTCCCGATCAACTTCCCACAATCTTAGAACTCTTTTTGCTGTTATGCATGTCCTTAAGCCCACGTTACCTGCGGTGGCGGTGCTCCTCGACGCCGCAAAGGCCTTTGACTCCATCTCATGGTCTTACATGATCTCGATCTTGCACCGTATGGGGGTGCCCTTTGCGTTCACTAATTGAATCAAGCTGCTATACACCTGTCTGTCAGCCAGAGTGAGGGTTAATGGGCACGTTTCTCGGCCAATCTCCATTCACCGGGGAACGCGCCAGGGCTGCCCGCTCTCGCCGCTGTTGTTCAAGCTTATGCTTGAACCTCTGGCTTGTATCCTGCGGCAGTGTCACTCTCAGGTGGCGCTGCGGTTTCTCCAACGCCCTCTGGCTGTGTCCATGTACGCAGATGATATGGTGCTATACGTCCGTGAGCCGGCACTTCACCTATCCCCCCTCCTGCGAGAGTATGTTTGCTTTGAACGATTTTCTGGGCTTGGTATAAACTGGTCCAAGTCCTTGATTTTGCCCCTTACAGACAGTACATCTCCGCTTGATTTAAACTTCCCCCTGGTTTGGTGTTCCGATGCAGTGAAATATTTGGGGGTGTGGGTACAGGAGGTGATACGTGCCAACTATGGAGTCGCTGTTGCACGCCTCGAGGAGCAGGTGGCTCGCTGGATAAAACTACCCCTCTCTTTTGCGGACCGATTAGCGTTAATAAAGATGGTAGTACTCCCCCGATTTTTATATTTATTCTTGAATATACCGACACCTCTGTCACTTCCCTTCTTCGCTTCCCTTCGCTCACTGTTAACCACCTTGGCATGGGGGGGGGGGAAAATCTCGCCTCAAATGGGAAACACTTACGCTTCCTTATGCACAGGGGGGCTTTGCGGCGCCTGATTTCCTGCTGTACTATCTGTGCGCGCAGGCCCACTTTGCATATTATTGGAAACATGACCCTGCATATATTCCCCATGTGGCGGTGGAGGCTGGGGCGGTGCATCCTATACCGCTTAAAGCCATGTTTGTTAATACTCATACAGAATTCGAAAAGGGGGAGTTTGACACAGTGCAGACCACGGTTGGGGCGTGGCTGGAATTAGGTAGGCGTGCGCAGAAGCTGCCGCTTTACGCTCCTGACATGCCTCTGCTTCACCATTCTTCCCTCTCGGTCACTACTGAGGTGGGCGCCCTGCGGACACTCAGCAGCATGAATTTGGTGGCCATGAAAGACGTGTACCCGGTGGCCGATTTGTCGCAGCTGCCTCGTTGGCTGCTGATGGCCCTCTTACCGCCATGCAGCTTTTTATATACACTAGGCTGCAGTCAGCCATGAGCGTATTGTATCCGCAATTTCCCGCGGAGCCGCCTGCACTGGAGGCCCTGCAGCTCCTCTATATTACCCCCTCTAGGGGGAAATTGGTCACTAGACTGTATCGTATCTCCCAGAGTGAGGCCCCTCCTATGGTTCAGCCGGCGCGGCTGCGATGGAACGCTATATTGTCACGCGAATCGACAGATGATGAATGGGAGGGCTGTTGTAGCCTCACTGGGCGGCTGACATCGAACAGAAATCTGCGCTTGGTGCACTATAAATACATACATCAGCTATACTATACGCCTGCCCAGCTACATCGGTATGGTTTGCGTGACTCCGCTGCCTGTAAATGGTGTGGTGCCCCAGATGCTGATTTTTATAATTTGGCATGGGTTTGTCCCAGGGTATACTCATATTGGGAGGCTGTTATACAGATTATATGTAACATGATTGGGCTTACCCTGGACTGCACCCCGCTGCTTTGTCTCCTTGGTCATGTTGCTGCCGTTAAAGTCTCCTGTAGAAGATTTGTGGCTGTTGCATTGCTGGTGGCTAAGCGGAGGGTCTCCATGTGCTGGGAGAGTAGAGTGGCCCCCACCACCAGGCTGTGGCTGCAAGATTTGACTTACTGCCGGGATCAAATGTGCTGTTATGCTGAGGAGCTGCCAATAACATCCCGACCCCGTGATATTTGGTCGCCTCTCACGACCTATTTAATGTCTGTGCCCAATATCTAGCGTGCTACTCTTTTGGACGACGCTATGGACATGTCCCTGCATTAGTATGTATGCCCCCATTGGCTCTGGTTGCTTGCTCTTTCATGTTTTTTGAAGGCTCCTCAACTGATTCCAATGAAATTTGTACTATTATACTATGTATTGATACCTCACCTGCGCTGTCTGATGTACCTCTTTGTATTGTTTTGCTGTTGTCTAATGCTTTATAAAACTCAATAAAAAATTAAATTAAATAAAAATAAAAACTTGAGTGAAAGGCTGAGGCTCCCTTATTGACCTTAAATTTTCAATGTACATTGCTAAAAAATAGATTTGCTTACAGCTGCAAGAATATTAAACTGAGAGTGTCATTATTACACTTTGATTCTGAGCAAAGCTGAATCCCTAGTCCCAATGTGGCTTCTGTAGTTCACAAATACCATCTCTGATCAAAGGAAGATGCCTTCATCAGACACCAAGAGAACCAGCTATCATTATAGCAACTTTTGAGCTCTCATTAAAGGTGACCAGGAGCAGCAATTGAAAACGTCCAGGGCTGTTGCACCTCTGTTGGGAAAAATCCATGCCCCTATACAGCCAGGTTCTGTTTTGGTGCAGTTTAGAGGCCCATAGAACTAAGTCTCCTAAACAGGCGCCCAGTCATTTCTTTGCATTTTTATTTCACTCAGTACTTTTAGAGGTTGTCCAGATGAAACTTTATTCTGCCACTCTCGGCTCATCTCGAGTCTGTGAATAAGCAGTGCCCGGTGAGGAGTAACCTTGGGTACATTAAGCCTCTATTCTCTCTCTCCCAGTACAGACCTGTGAGCTCCCTACAAGTACCTCATCGGAGAGCCAGGCCTAGGTTTGCAAGTGACTTAAAACTACTTTGGGACTGATGGAGGTCACAACTTCTAGTTTAGAGAAATGATTAAAAGTATGGCATGGTGCAGGTAAACCATTATATTAAATGCGGCCTGTGTCCATGTTGTTTTGGCCTGACCTTCACAAACTGGATTCATGCAGGAAAGGGGAGGCTATGACTGCCTGCAGTGTCACATAGCACACTGGGTGTACTCGCCTTTGAGCAGAGTGCTTAAGATTTGCAACACCGCACGACCTGACTTTCCATACACATGTGTACATGTCAAGGCTAAGTGAGCATGATTTGACTCTTCCTATTGACTTTAACTTCATAAAGTGTTCTTCTGACTTTACTTTCCCATTTTTCATCTGTTACGCTGTTAGAGATGCACCTTTAAGTGTGAGTGACTATTTTCCTAAAAAATAAACTGGAGGATAGTGACAGTTCCCTCTGTCTGCCTCCATGTTGATTCTGAGTTTCTTTACTTTCTGCTTGAGTGCAGATGCTCTGCATATGCCGGACTACGGATGGTCGCGTGTCCCTACATGCATCGTGCCTGTGAGTGAATGGATGAGCTATGTTTGCCTGCCTGAAGATTTTCAGTGGATGTACTGCATGTCCCTGTCCTGTAGAACCCATGAGTCGCCTGCATGTTGTGACTGTGTCTACCAGCCACTGGTTACTCTTTATCTGCCTGCCTATGGCTACTTCATGTCTGCATCCATGTGCCATGTCTTCCTACATGTTGAAGCTATTTACCTGCCTGCATGTAGGTTTGTGTATCTGTCTGTATGGAGTGTTTTGTGTCTGTGTGTGAGTACTTCAGTCTGCATGACTGCGATTGCTCTGTGTCTGCCTGTGAACAGCAACACCTTGTTGAAACGTGTGGGTGCTTTGCAAATCATACATGAAGAATGTTGCATGCATGTTTGTGTGGATATTCTGTGACTGTCTCTAAGAGGATGCCAAGTGTGAATGTCCTGTGTATCCGTGTTCGCAGATACTAAATCTGTCTGAATGTAAACGTGTTGCATTCAGATGCCAATGTCAGTCTGTGCCTGATGGCACTGTGGGTTCTAGTGTCTACGACTGTCTGGTGATCACTCTCCCCACTGCTATATTATCAGGGACTTTTTCATGATCATGACCCAGAAGACACGCTTTGGCCCTTAGGCAAGCACACTCACTAGTGCCCTGCCCCCTCATTTGCCCCTGAACATACCTGGATATGGGTGGATGCCATTGGTGTAAATGGTCTCTGTGGGTTGCCCGTTGGTCTGGGAAGCGAGGGCACTGAAGCCATTCACCCCCAGGGGTGCGGCTAAACTGGGCACAGCTGCTGTACCGATGCCGGGAGGTGTGCTTGTGCCTAAGTGAGATGAGAAACAAAGAGAGGGGAAGACAGGAGAGGAGATAAAGAGCCATGAGAAAGGAAAGTGAAGGAATAAAGGACAGGAGGGGGAGAAGAAGGGAAGAGAAAGGGGAATGCAAGATAAGGTTGGGGATGTTTGATAGAACAAGAGTAGGTAAAGAAGAGAAAAGGAGTGACATGGAAAGGAAAATAAAAATAGGGTCAAGAAACAAGGTTTTAATGTAAGAGTGACAAAGAGACAACCAGAAATAAACTGGCCTACATAGAATTCAGGGGATGGTCTGGCAACCGATGCTTCTGAAAGACAGTGAAGATGGGTCAAGTAGAATAGACAAACCCTTTAACCGCGCCTCAAATTGCTATGTCCCCCCCCTCCATCCCAGCCTGCAGCATGACTCCTCCAGTATGCCCCATGTTGCAGTCTGGGTTAAATACATTATGTATAATATATACCTTTTCAAACATAGACTCGCCTCCAAGTTCCTGTGTATACATTCTTAATACTCCAGCACGTACTGATTCACACCTTGACTTCTCTGATCTGCACAACGAGGACCCTTGACCTGCACCATAGGACCCTTGACCTGCATTCTGGGGTAGCCTACACTCTGACAACACCAGACCTGCACTCTGATGCCCCCGAGGTATTGACTCCAGATGTGCTCACAGATGGCAAACTGTGACAAATATTTTATTTAATATACAAACAGAATCATGGACAGTAAGGTGGTGAGGGGTGAACTGGGGACAGTGAGGTTGTACACAGGTGAGTGAGGGTGAGGTCAAAGGCGTGGCCTAAAAAGAGCAAAGTTCCAGCTAGTATTTTCTTTTCTTTTGATAAATGTATCCTATTGCTCGCTGGGCCATTTATTGGCATTTAAAGGCCCCCAGTTTAAGTCTGGCACTTTCCGGTGGATCAATATTATGAATGTGTTATCTTACGTGGCACGTACCGGAATGCCAGCTGATGAGATGGGGACACAAAGTGACTGACGTGGGTAGCTGGGCTCCAAAGCCATATCTTTTGGAATCTAAGTCTGTAAACATAGGTGCAAACAGACAGCTTTCAGCATTTTATGCGTGAGCTGGGAAAACCCCTGGAGAATCCATGAACCATAGCAACACAGGCTGAATCCTTTAATATTGTAAGTGGCAAGTGATTACCTATTGATAGTCAAATATTTGTGAAATGTACCGTGAAGATAGAAAGGAAGATAACCAATATTTTCTCAAAAGTATCAATATTTTTTAAATAACACTTGCTACTGGCACCCAACACACAACTTTCATATCAATTGGTCCGTAATTTAATTATTAATATTGTTATCATTATTTGATTTTTACCTCTGCGTTTTGGAATATTTTACCTCCAAATAATTAAATAAAGTGCTACTTTAACTGTTGGATATTATTTCCTAGCTACTAGTTGTTTTTTCCCCCAGCATTTAATTCACATACGTTCTTAAAGCCAACAGTGAATGTCATTAATCACAGAAATGGAATTCTGGAATGGAAAAGTTTTACGGTGCTTGGAAACTTTCATTTATATATGTTAACATGCTCAATCTACTTTCTAGAACATACTTTAAAGATGGAATTTATTGTGGTGCTTCCTTGGCTAATGTACTGTAATGGCGGATCGGTTTCACGACTCGATAACGCTTGCTGAAGCGAGATGACCTGATGTGAAGACTCTCCCCTAGCTCCACACAGACTGCCCGTGCACTGTGCCCCATGGTATGTGCCTGCTGCCTCTCATCCGGCTTCCATGATCTGGCCATACTTAAATACCACCATGGCGGTGCGACGGTGGCCTGCACCATGTGGTGCCGACTGGATGTTCTGGGCACTCTCATCTTTTCCTAGTTTTACTGCACTTAAAATATACCATTTCTAGCAAGATCGCTTAACAGAAAACGTATAGAAACAATCTCTCTCACTTCTACTTATATAGTGCGCTCTGGATCTGTGTGACCTCAGAGGGATCTCAGGCCGCACAATGTGGGTGGTATGGGAAAGAGCATGCGGTTGAGTAGCTCTCCATCAGTCCTAATGCCATTGGCTTCAAAAGAACATGGGTAAAAAGAGGACTATGTGTCCTTGGTGAAATGAACTGGACCCCTCCAGACCAAAGGAGATGAAATTAGAGCTCGGGGCTTCCACCCGCTCGCTACTTCTTCGCATCATGAGGAAATGGCAGATTTAATGGCGAGTAAAAAACAGAAACAGGAGCTCTTTATTCAGAGCTAGACTCACAACTTATTGTTGCCCAAGGAAGATAAGAGAGGAAGTTAAGAACAATAAATAGGAACTCTGATAAAATGACACTCCGTGGAGCTGTTGAGGTCAGCTTGATTTTTGTGAGAGGTCTGACAGTAACAGGAAACTGTTCTTTTGAATGTGTATGCCATGCGTAGGCACAAAGACTACTTTTTAAGGGACACTGAACATTGTATGGTTTCTTCACAAATTTAGAAATGTGTTCAAATCATTTTGCTAACCTTTTTCCAATTTCCAAGTACTGCAATTTAAATCCCATTTGCCAAAGTTTTACACAGAATACATGGCTATTTTCTTTTTTGCTACCATTTTGATAAATACTTGGTTGCTATGAATACTAGGGTAAGAAAGCGTGGAATTCTTACTCAAGATCCTGTAAAAATGCCAAGTGACTACAAACACTCATCAACAGTGGGTAATTTGGGGAAGACTAAAATGGGCAAAAATGGAAAGCCAGAATCTAAGAAATACAAATTCTCGCCTACAATAGTAACAGAGTCTTGTCCTCTGATACCTTCTGAACAACAACCAGACGCACCTAACTAACACTCTATCGATCCCTGGCCTTCACTGTGACATTTCTTGACATTCACAATGACACATTGACATGCACAATGATACTTGCAGTGATTAGTTACCCCAGTGCCTGCACCCAGGCCCAGATGATAGAGAATCTCCTACCAAACAGGTACTAGAAATCCATTAATATGCACTTTCGTACCCGGTCAGATCACCTGTGTGCACGCTAAACCTACCAACATGAACACTTCTCTCCAAGACCTGCATATAGAGGGGAACAACCTTTACAACGCAACTTTTACAACGCACTACCATTACAACGAAACTGTTACAACGCAAGTGGATTTACAACGCATGCCATTACAACGCAAGTCTTTACATCGACTTGCGCTAGATGGCGTGCTAACATTACAAATAGTGTAGTTTACTATCCCAACACCTTCCCTACTGTTAAGTGGACTGGAGTTGGAATAGTAAATTACACTTTTCTAATGTTAGCACGCCATCTAGCGCAAGTCGATGTAAAGACTTGCGTTGTAATGGCATGCGTTGTAAATCCACTTGCGTTGTAACAGTTTCATTGCAACAGCATGCGTTGTAACAGCACGCGTTGTAACGTCATACATCCGCATATTGAACCTCAAATCTGCCCTTGATTCCAATCCTGCACATGCTCTTTTCCACTAGAGATGTATTCGAGATCTCAATCTGCATCTAAACCCCAAGAGCTGCATTCTGAATCTGTAACCCAACAGAGACAGACACAATAATCCATTCACCTCCACTATAAACTCTGATCTGTTTTCCACCCCAAAAAAGAGATGACCTAGACATTGGTTCTGGACTCCCGACCTACTAAGTCAACCTTCTAAAACTGAAATCTTATCTAGAGGAACCTCACTCTTAACTCAACATCTAACTGACTCTGAGACCCCTTGATCTGCTATATGACTCTCTTCAATCGCGGATTGGCCTTGCATCTCTATGTCAAACCACTGGTGCCCTCTTCTGCACTCTGAATCTACAACCCTGCTTGCTGTAAAGCTGATCTTAACTCTGCCCTCACAATCCCTAAACCTTAGTCTGAATCCCCAGATATGTTATCGGACCCCGTGCCTTGTAATCATCAGCCTCATTACTTGAATTCTGAGAGTCTTCACCTGCATTCCCATCAATAAAATTTGAACTGTGATAGATCTAGATCCCAATTCCCAGCCCATCAATTTTCTATCCAATCTCTGAATCCCTTACTTCCAGTTTGTAAACCTATCCCACTGCCCTTCTTGGTGAAGCTGTGTATGTATTACTCCTTACCTGACGATGGAGTCATGGGAGCTGCCAGCAACCCTCCCAGGCTGAAACCGCTCATCTGCTGCATCTGGGCTGCTGCGATGGCTGCTACAGGGCTAAGGCAGGGGGCAGCTGACATCAGCGCTGCCTGCTGCTGCAATATCTTAAAGAAAACAAGGGGAAAGAAGGAAAGGAATAGGGCAGGGGAGAAAGAAGAAATGGACAGAGAAGGAAAAGAGGTTACAGAGAAGAGCAAGAGGTGAGAAGGTAGAAAATAGGAGACAGAAAAAGATGATGCAAGAGAAAAGGTTAGCACATGAGAATGGAGAGCAAAGTAGGGGAAAATCGACAAAGATAATGGAAATATAGGGAAGTACAAACATAGAAGAGAGAAAAAAATGTAGAGAAAAAGAGTGGAAAAGAAAAATAAGAGTGGGAAGTTAAACAAGTGACAAGATAAAAAAGAAAAACATACAGAATAATAAGAGCATGAAAGAGAGAACAGAATGTGTGATAAATGGTGAAGGAATTAAACTTGAGGACAAGAGAGGAAGAAAAAAGGGTAAGAGCAAAACGAATGAAAGATCCAAAGAAGAGAAAGAAAAAAGAGAAGAGAAAGGAAAAAAAGATGAATCAGAGAAGATGGGAGAGAAAAGTCAAGAGGGAAGAGAAGGAAGAGATATAAGAAAATAATAAGCAAATCAAAGAATGAAGAAAAAGGAAACAAAAACATTTCTAAATACTCTAGGACAATCAAAGCAGCAAAGTGATCTATAACCTCCACTACCTGCAAACTATTACGGACCACAATTTTTTTGACAGACGCTGCACAACACATGCACATGCATGAGCATAAACACACATACACGGTGTCACAGACATTATCGTAAATGCAAATGCATGCGTGGCCTTCCTACTACCCAATTTCATTGTATGTTATGTACTAACTAGAGAAAGCTAGATGGGAAGGATGAAAGTTGCCTAGTAAAAGAGAAGGAACTATATATACGTAAAACACAGGTGATTACCATGCACAACATTTCTGACCTGTTTAGTACTTTGTACTTTACCATGCAAGTAATCATTTTTTTGCTTGGAGGATGCATTTTTGACATTTTAAAAATGTGTAGTTAAGGATGAAGAGAATGAGTTTTTAGGGATCAAAAGTGGTTAAAGGTAAAAAGAGTTAAGGGTGTTTTAGGGTTTAGGTTTCAGGGACAGGTAGAGATACATGGAGGTAAGGGTTCAGGGATGGGTAGAGGAAGGTAAGGGTTATTTCGACTTCAAGGGTGGTTAGCGGTAAAGGAGTATGTGTTTTTTATGGTTCGGGGTGGGTAGATGTAAAGGGAGACAAGGGTTGTTTCGAGTGCAGGGATGGGTAGAGGTAAGGGATTTTTTTCAAGATTAGTAAATATAAATTTCCTTCTCTCTCTCTCTCTGTATATATATATATATATATATTCACTGAAAAAACCATAGGTTTCACACATGTTATAGTTAGCTGGACATTTCACTCGTAAAAAACCATTGAAATTCCCCCGTTATAGTTAGTTTAGCTAACTATAACTCGCGCGACCGCAATCCACTGCTGATGACGTCACATATTACATCACTGTATTCACTAAGATACTGTTAATAAGTCAGTTATACAATTAATTTTACAAAAAAAACATCCATTTAGACACTTATTTACCCATTTATTCTTCCATTAACCTTTAGATATACATATATAAAAAATATTTATTTTTCAGAAAGACACATATTCACTGGATGATGTCATCAGTGATGTCATCAGTGATGTCATTTGAGATGTCATCAGTGATGTCATGAGTGATGTCACTGACCATGTCATGAGTGATGTAATATGTGACGTCATCAGCAGTGGATTGCGGTCGCGCGAGTTATAGTTAGCTGAACTAACTATAACGGGGGAATTTTAATGGTTTTTTACGAGTGAAATGTCCAGCTAACTATAACATGTGTGAAACCTATGGTTTTTTCAGTGAATTTGCAAGGCTTTTTAAATGCTAATTCCTAACTATAACGTGTGTGAAACCTATGGTTTTTTAAGTGAATTTGCAAGGTTTTTTAAATGCTAATTTCTAACTATAACGTGTGTGAGACCTATGTTTTTTTAGTGAATTTGTAAGCTTTTTTAAATGCTAATTTATGTATTTATTATTATATTTTTTATATATTTATTTTACAATAAACTACCGATGTATATAGTTATAGATTGACTGTATCCTGCAATATGGAATGGCTCAGCTCTTTTTTTTTATTTGGATAAAGTTGAACAGCATAGTTAATATCTTCTATAAACTTATAAACAGTTTACAATGTTTTTTTTTTTAAGGGTTTTTCACTGTGCGCGCACCCCGCGATTTTTTGAAAAAAAATAAAATGTTTTTTCCACCCTTCGGGGTCCTTCAGGGACCCCCTGACAAAGGCTAGGGGGTCAGGAATTCTCTACCCTGCCCCCTTTTCACGTTCTCCACCTTTCTTTTTCTCTGTCACACACAAAATGGCGTCCGACACTTCCTGATTTCGATCGATTCGAATGTTGACTGACATCTAACCACCAATCAGAATTACGCTCGCGCACAATTGGTGCGCGCACCGTGCGTTCACGGTGCGCGCATATGGAATATGCTACTTACCAGTATGCATCTGTTCTTGGCATGTAGAGCTGCAGATCTACACACTTTTGCATAGATCGCCATCTGGTGTTGGGCCCGGATGTTTGCCGTTTGTTTTTCCTTTTGGAAAGTCTTTGGAAGTCACAAGGTCGGTGACTCTTCCCTTGGTTCGTATTGCGCATGGACTTCGGCTCCATCCTCAGATTGTTTTTCGCCAACAGGGAAAGATGCAGCGTAGTAGTAACAGTGAAGAAACCCATGTGTGTTGTATCTAAATAAGATAGACTGGAATAGATACCGGTAGCCGGGGAGGCGGGTGGGCGTGTGTAGATCTGCAGCTCTACATGCCAAGAATAGATGCATACTGGTAAGTAGCATATTCCGTTCGAGGCATATGAGCTGCAGATTACACACTTTTGCATAGACTTTATAGCAGTTCCCAACCTTAGCGGCGACCACCGGTATCTGCTGCAGTGGTTTGAAATAGTGTTTTTAGTACAGCCTGGCCCACACTAGCTTGTTGCTTGGTTTGCACATCTACACAGTAATGTTTAGTGAAAGTGTGCGGTTTTGACCATGTAGCTGCCTTGCAGATATCATCTAATGGGATGTTCCCTAGAAAAGCCATAGAAGCCCCTATCTTTCTTGTAGAGTGGGCTTTAGGGGGAACAGATAGCGTGCGTTTTGCTTTGTGGTAGCAAATCTGTATGCATTTCACAATCCACCTAGCTATCCCTGATTTAGAGATGGGGTTGCCTTTATGAGGTGGAGAGAAAGAGACAAACAATTGCTTTGTATTCCTGAAAGGTTGTGTTCTCTGGCTATAGTAAAGCAAGGCTCTTTTAACATCCAGTGTGTGAAGAGCCCTTTCTGCAACAGTTTGAGGTTGTGAGAAAAAAAACGGTAGTTCTACCGATTGGTTTAGATGAAAGGGTGAGATGACTTTGGGTAGGAATTTTGGGTTGGTACGTAGGAGAACCTTGTTCGGGTGCATTTGGAGAAAAGGTTCTTGTATAGTAAGTGCTTGTATTTCACTGACCCTTCTAAGGGAGGTGATGGCTACAAGGAAAGCTGTTTTCCATGTGAGGAATTGCAGTTCGCATTTCTGCAAGGGTTCGAAAGGTGGTCCCATTAGCCTTGTGAGTACTATATTTAAGTTCCACACAGGTGAGGGTGGCACTCTGGGGGGAATTATTCATTTTAGGCCTTCCATAAAGGCTTTAATGAGAGGCGCTCTGAAAAGAGACAGGTGCTGTCTGTTTTGTAAGTAAGCAGCAATTGCTGCGAGGTGTAGCCGAATGGATGTATATGCTAGGTAACATCTTTGTAGGTGTAGTAAGTAGCATATGATGTGCTGTATGGATGTGTCTAGAGGGTTGATTGTGTTGTTATGGCAGTAAACAACAAATCTTTTCCACTTGGCAGCGTAGCAGGCTCTAGTGGTAGGACGTCTAGCTTCTCTGATAACATTCATACAGTCGGGGGGAAGGTTAAGGTATCCGAACTCTAGGATTTCAGGAGCCAGATCGCAAGGTTGAGCTGAGCTGGGTCCGGGTGTCTGATCTCTCCATGGTTCTGGGTTAGGAGGCATGGTGAGAGGTGTAATTTTTGGTGTGGCACTACCGAGAGTTCCAGCAGTGTGGCGTACCACGGTTGTCTGGCCCATATTGGAGCTACTAGAATGAGTGTGAGGGAGTGCTGTTGTAGCTTTCGCACCACTAATGGAATTAGTGGGAGAGGTGGAAAGGCGTATGCAAATTTGCCTGACCAGTTCATCCATATCGCATTGCCTTTGGACAATGGGTATGGGTATCTGGCAGCGACGCTTGGGTATTTTTTGTTTTCGTGGGTGGCGAATAGGTCTATTTGTGGATGCCCCCACATTTGAAAGAACGGGTGAAGAACTTGCGGGTGAAGTTCCCACTCGTGGATCTGCTGCGTCTGTCTGCTGAGCAGATCTGCCATGGTGTTCTGGACTCCTGGGACATGTTGGGCTAGGAGAAAGATTTTGTGTGGAATTGCCCATCTCCATATGCTCTGTGCTAGTTGAGAGAGCTGTGGAGAGTGTGGGCCGCCTTGTTTTTGGATGTAGTACATGGCGGTCATGTTGTCCGTGCGGATAAGGACTGCCTTGCCTAAAATCTGTGTGTGAAAGGATTTTAGGGCTAGAAAGATTGCCAGTAGCTCCAGATGATTGATGTGGAGTAACTTTTGTTGCGGCGTCCATGTGCCTTGCACTGTGAGGTGTAGTAGATGAGCTCCCCAGCTGGAGAGCGATGCGTCTGTTGTCAGGATTATTTGTGGAACCGGGTCCAGGAACGGTCGACCTCTGGAAAGATTTGTGGTGTTCCACCACTGCAGAGAGCGATGGGTGCGACCGTCTACCAACACCAGATCTGTCAGTTGCCCCTGGGCCTGGTTCCATTGGCGCGCTAAGCACTCTTGGAGTGGACGCATCTGGAGTCTTGCACGAGGTACTATAAAAATGCCAGAGGCCATCATCCCTATCAGTTGCATAAAAACACTCTTGCTGGGAGGGAGTGTTGAAGTATGAATTTTTGATGCAAAGCTTGAATGCTTGCGATCCTTGCCAGATTGGGGTAGGCAATGGCTTTTGAGGTGTCTATGGTGGCACCGAGGTATTGCTTTATGTGGGATGGAGTTAGCTGGGACTTTTGGTGGTTCACCGTGAACCCTAGTTGGTGAAGTAGCTGGATTGTAGTGGCAGTGTGGTGTACACATTGGTATTAGGACGCGGCTTTTATCAGCCAGTCGTCCAGATATGGGAAGACGTGAATGTGCTGTCTTCTGAGGTGTGCCGCCACTACCGCTAGGCACTTGGTAAATACCCGTGGTGCTGTTGTGACCCCGAATGGGAGCACCTTGAACTGGTAGTGTTGCCCGTCCACTACGAATCTGAGGTACTTTCTGTGGGCATGGTGTACTGGAATGTGAAAGTACGCGTCTTTCAAGTCCAGTGTGGTGAGAAAGTCGCCCTGGGAGAGGAGCGGAAGTACTTGCTGAAGTGTTACCATGTGAAAATGGTCCGAATGTATGTATGTGTTTAGAGGTCGGAGATCTAAGATAGGTCGTAGAGTCTCGTCTCTTTTCGGTATTAGAAAATATAGGGAGTAGACCCCTACATTTTGCTGATTGTGGGGGACCTGTTCTATTGCGTGTTTTTGTAGGAGGGAAATCACCTCCTGCTTTAGTAACGTGGAATGTTCTTGTGACATTGGGCGTTTGCCTGGGTGGAATGTTGGGGGGGGTAGATATGAGTTCTAGGCAGTACCCTGAACGAATAATTTGGATCACCCACTTGTCTGATGTGATGGACTCCCAGACGTGAAGGAAATTTTGTAGTCTGCCCCCGACCGGAGTGGAATGGTCTGGGGGGAGCAGGGGAAAGTCATTGGGTAGGCGGTGTGGCAGAGCGGGCAGTATTTGTTTTGCCTCTGCCTTTATTGTTATTTCCTCTATATCCGCCTCTTTGATAACCTTTTGTGAAGGTGGACTGAGGAGGGGATTTGTAGGACGTGGACGCGCTATCTGAGGAGTAGCCTCTGCCCGTGCCACGAAAGGAAGAGCGGTGAAAGGAGCGTCTAGGAGGGTGTGACTGTAGGGCTCCCATACATTTCGCCGTATCTGTATCTTTTTTCATCTTCTCGAGGGCCTCATCTATCTTTGGCCCGAATAAATGTTCCTGATCGAACGGGTGGTTTAATATAGAGGCTTGTACCTCGGGTTTAAAGCCGGACACTCTCAGCGTATCGACGGAGTAGGACACTGGTGTTAATGGCCCTGGAAGCTGTGTCTGCTGCGTCTAAGGCACAGCGTATAGAGGTATTGGTTATGGTCTTACCCTCTTGGATTAGTTCATTGGCCCTATTTTTATATTTTCTGGGAGATGGTGCATGATGGTTTCTAGCTCATCATAATGCGCCCTGTCGTATCTGGCCAATAGCGCTTGAGTGTTGGCGATACGCCATATGTTAGCTGCCTGTGACGCAGTGCGTTTTCCTTATGCGTCCAGGAGCTTTGATTCCTTGTCAGGTGGTGGTGCTTCGCCTGACGCCTGGGAATTTGATCTCTTTCTTGCGGTGGATACCACTAGGGAATCCAGTGGCGCTGGCCCTTTGATGTAGGCAGGATCTGTAGGGGCAGCTTTATACTTTTTTTCTATACATGGGTTTAGGACCCTAGCCCTGACTGGGTCTTTAATAACCTCTGGCGCATGTTTTATCATCCCTTTGAGCATAGGTAGTATAGCAGTAGACCTATGTGCTGTATCAAAGGTGTCTAGGAGGAAATCTTCCTCTACTGAGTCAGTGTGTAGCTCTACCTCGTGATAATGTGCCGCCCTCTGAAGTAGGTGGTGAAAACCTAGTGAGTCTTCTGGTGGTGATGGCCTGGATGGATATAGGTCATCTTGTGGGACATCTGGAATGTTTGGATTATTATAATCATCCCAGGGGTCTGGGGATCCTGTAGGGGTGGGGTCTTGTGGCACATCTGCTGGGTCGTAGTATGGGTCCCCCTGATCATCATGGTCTGGAGACGGGGTCGGAGAGCGATGAGGCAGGGGTGGAGAAGGTGGAGGGGGCGGAGGTGGAGAAGGTGCAGGAGGCGGGGAAGGCACTCTGAAAGGGGAGGTAGCACAGTCCTTCCTCTTTGGAGGTGGAGGTGGAGCTGGTCTGTCCAAATGTCTCTTTTTAGAAGACAGTGCCAAATGTCCAGTTTTTGGATCCTTGGTAAGTGTCTTTTGTAAAGGATCCGGTGTAAAAAGTTCTTGGGACACTGGTTGTTCGGTCGGCGCCGACGTTTTCGGGGCCGATGGCTTCTTAGGCTTGTCTGTGCCGTGCTTTTTGGGAACCTCCGATTTTTTGTTCGGTGCCGATACAGGCCTCGGTGCGGGAGTGTCGGTGCCGGGGGCCTTATGATGTTTGGTCGGCACCGAGAGGCTGGGTTTCGATACCGAGGGCTTTGGTGTGGAGCTCGGTGTCGAGGTAGAGGCCGATCTTTTCTTTGGTGCCGAAGGGTGTTTTTCGTCACCGCTGGCAGGCTGGCTCGAGCCCGAGCCGCCGGAAGGCTTACTTGGCTTCGTCACCGGGCCCGAAGGTGGGGTGTTCGAAGCAGTGTCTTTGGTCTTGCCTAGGCCCGAAGGCGTAGGCGTGACCGAAGCCTTTTTGGGTGTCGGCGCGGGTGTGGGAGGGGGTATTTTACTCACGACCCTCTGCGCCGGGGTGATGTCCTCCACATCCGAGTTGTCGGCTTCGGAAGCACTGACGAGGTCCTCTTCGGTGTGCTGGTGTCCCGGAGGTTCGACGTCGTCCCCGAAGATGTCGACTGGAACGGAGGTCAAGGAGTGCGCCATTTTTCTTCTGGCCCTTCGATCTCGAATAGTCTTTTTAGATCTAAAAGACTTGCAGGCGGGACAGTCTCGAGCCTCGTGTTCAGGGGAGAGGCAGAGCTTGCACACCTCATGAAGATCGATGTGGGGGAATTTGGACCCACATCGAGGGCACTTCTTGAATGGAGTCCTTTCCATCAGCCGGGACCGGAGCATGGAGAGGCCCGAAGGCCGCCGTCGATGACTGGAATCGAAAGTGCGTTGAAGAAGAAGGTGATTGAGGAGATTAGTATCTAAACAATACCGCGGAGAGCGGGGATTTCGCTTCGATCGTCGAACTGGAATGTTCGGAGCCGGAGCGCGAAGTATTACATCCGAGCCCGATGGCGGAAAAAATCTGAGGATGGAGCCGAAGCCCATGCGCAATACGAACCAAGGGAGGAGTCACCGACCTCGTGACTTCCAAAGACTTTCCAAGAGGAAAAACAAACTGCAAACATCCGGACCCAACACCAGATGGCGATCTATGCAAAAGTGTGTAATCTGCAGCTCATATGCCTTGAACAGATATTTATGTACTTTTAACTGCAATTTTCTCAGGAACTACTGAACAGATTGACACCATATATGTAAAAGGCACATGCCTGACCTGAGGACTACCTCTTTGCCAAATTTCAAGTAATTCTGTTCAGCCGTTCGGGCTGTACCTTCGACTAAAGGTCCTATGGGAAAATGCATGGGGAAAACGCGTTTTGGGACCCCCCTTTTTTCTCAGCCCCCGCTTGACGAATCCCCCCGAGACTTTCAGAGTAGGAGCGGAGCGTAGCGCCCCATTAGTTTTGAAAATTTCGCGAGGATTCGTCGACCGGCGCCAAAGTTATTCAAAATAGAATGTTGCGGTTTTCCTAAGGAAACAGGGTCCTAACTATAACTATCTACTGGCGACCGCCAGTAGATTATATATATATATATATATATATATCACATTGGCAGTAGCCATTGTGTAGTTATACGTAGGTCAAAGTTTCCATAGGAAGAGTGCTCTTTGTTTTGCTGATAACTTTGGCGCCGTTTGACAAATCTACATGAAACTTTTCCAAAAAGGTTTATCCACTGCAGCTCTTTTCTATAAAGTTTTCGGGTGAACCAGCAAGCAGATTGACAAAAAGCAGGGGTCGTAAAACACTTTTTTCTCCACGCAATTTCCAGAGGATAAATAGACAACAATACAGTGAAAATGGCTGAACCGAATTACACTAAATTTGTCAGAAAGCGACATATTTACTCAGAAAGCATGCTATTTGTGATTTGGTGTAAATCCATTCAGTGGAGCTATCTGGATGGTTAGTATTGTGGGACTTCTGAAGCATTTTGATTGTTCACACAGGCTTTTTCTGTGGTCTGTTCGGTCCCACAAGCCTGCACGCTCTCATTGGCTGGCCGCAAACAAAATAAAATGTAATGGCTACGTAATTCTGGTTCTTAATGCCAATAGTTGAAGTGGGTTTGCCAAATAACTCAATAATCGGCTTGATAACCGGACTCTAAACAGCGTTACAATGCCTTCAAAAGTTTTCAGAATTAAGTTGGAATAGATAGAATATGTTCTTCTTGGGTAAGGAAAGTTACTAACCTTGATTATGAGGGAACAGCATTTTGATACATCAGTACTTTAGTTTCTTTGAAGAATTTGTTTTTTTACCCTGATAAAGGGAGATGCAACCTATACCATTCGTGAAA
The DNA here is from genome assembly GCF_964204655.1 of Triturus cristatus. Lineage (NCBI taxonomy): Eukaryota > Metazoa > Chordata > Amphibia > Caudata > Salamandridae > Triturus > Triturus cristatus. Next base: position 298,449,315 of record NC_140583.1, on the reverse strand, counting down.
CACTTGCTATATTTTTATCTAGTTCCTTTATGAAAGACAACGAAATGTTTACGTTGTTCCTTTGTGTCTCCAGAATAATGAATGATTTGGCAAACCCATCTCAACTATGATTAACGTCTTGACCAATAAGTAACGTTGAGCATTAGTTTTGAAGAATGATGTAGTTCAATTGACTTTTTGCATTCCTTTTAGAGAATGTTCGTCTCAGGTAAGGAAAGGTGCTAACCTTGATGATGATTAGCAAACATTTTGATACGTCAGTACTTTACGTTCTTTGAGGGTACGCGTAATGTATTAATTCCTTTTTATAGTATTTAATTGATATTAAATTTTAAATTTCTATTTATTGATTCTTGGTAATCGTCCACAAGGGATTTTTTCATGTATCGAAAGTTTACCGATATAGAAATACCGCTAGGTGAGGGTTTCTGTCACTTCTATCCATTTATATTTGTTTTTCTTAGTATTGTTTTCAAGTATTTTTCTGTCCCTTTTTTGGTATCTGTTTTCCTTGTAAATATTTTTCAATTTAAATAGTTCGTACAGCAGTGTTTACTGTTTTAATCTTTGTATTAATTATATGTCCATTCCCTATCAGTGTCTTCATTCTTGTCATTCTCAAGCTCATTTTCTCATTTTGGTCTGTTACTGTTGTGACATTTGTTTTGCAGTTATTAGAATTCGTTTTTTGGCCCTGATGAAGCGACATATGTAACCTATACCAATCGTGAAACAAGTGTTGGCCATTCTTTTGCTCAAAAATACTTCATGGAAAAAGACTATTAGTAAATAAATAAGATATTACGAAAGCAAATGGATGCCTGATGAAGTTCTGTTCTTAAAACACTTTCTTTGACCTCAAAACAATTTCTCTTTAATCACTACTGAAATACTGGCTTCAGCGCCTCATGCTCTGGCACATGAAATACACTCCAGTCTACGTTTATGACCAGATACGCACACAGGTTAGCTTTACTTGTACAACACTATGTCCATCTATCACCCCTGATCCAATTGGATCACTCCCCACCCTGGGCAGGGTGTTTGTGTCTCTCACCGCTTGTGTGTATGCCCCGTAGGCTCCAAATTGGATGGTCATTGGGTTGAAGATGCCAAGCTGCCCGGCCATCTGATGCATTCGCCGTAAGGTCCTTTCCTTGTCTGTGTCTGCAAACTTCACCACCAGGCTGGAGGAGGCCCCCTGTGAGGAGCAGAAAAATCTTGAGGTCACACCATCCTGACATACACCCGCACCCAGTCACCGAATCAGGAACCACAAACTGATGCTCATGACTGATCATTACAGCAGCCCTGGAACCCATGGATGGAGAGTTGTCTCAAAGGAGCTTTTACACCACGCCCTTCCTTTGAACATTCCATACTTTGAGTCCAGTCAGCTGTTCCTCCCTCTAACATTCCTGTCGCAGCAGAACAAAGACTGAAACTTAAAAGTTGCTGGGAGAACAGCTACTGCAGGAATACTAGAGAGAAAGAAGAATAGAACTAGAGCAAAGGGATGAGAGACAGGGCATAGAAAGAGAGAATGGAGGCACAGAGAGAGTAAGAGATCGAATCTACATTGATTTATGTATTTAATACCACGCACGCAATATCAGAACAAGCTAAGCTTCAAGGCACTAAAACAAACAATACAAAAAAATACAGAGAGGTCAGGAAGATAAGGTTCAAATCTCCATTTAAATCATTAAACGAGAAAATGTAACTAAGGATTTCTCAATGGAGGATGGAGAGATTGAGGCAGCTATAGAGATGCAGAGAAACAAGAGATAGACGGGTTTGGGGTAAAGAGGGAAAACAGAGAGACCGAGAACCTGTTAAATAAAAGAGGCAAGCTGAGAGCATTGAAAATATACAGACCAGAGAAATAATAGACAGGCAGAGCTAGGGAAGATATGACCAGTGAGCCTCAGCCGGAGAGCTCTGGCCAAACATAAGAGACAAAGGATATGTTGAGAGAACCAAGAAAACAAGAATTAGAATATATGTGTATCAGAGGGACCAGCCACATCTGGAGAAAGAACAAACAGACCAACAAAAGAAAAACAACGAAACAAAAAGAACCAGAAAAATAAAGAAAGGGTCAGAGAGAAAGATAGAGGCCAGAAGAAGCGCAAACCAGAGAGATAAGAAACAAAGGACCACAGACATATGCGAAAGAACCACAGAAAAAAATAATTGAAAACATCATAGACAGGACAGAGAGAGAAGATGACAGAAGTGTGAACAATGATGCACAGAGATGAACGCGAACAGGATGATAAATAAGATGTCCAGCGAGAGAAAAGACAGGATCAATGGGAGATCAGGAAGTGACCAGAGACGACCGTGAGTGAGGAAGAATGAGAGAAATAGAGAGACAGTGAAAAAAAAGAAACCGACAAAGAGACTGTGAGAGACACAGAAGCGGATGCATTTGAGAGATACTATAGAGTATAGCGGGTCCAGGAAGAAAAAAAATGAACATAGAGTGTCACGCAGCACAAAAAGAAGTGCCTACGAAAATGATCGTAAGTAGGAAAACAAGAGAGCGAAATGAGAGAAGAACATGAACAGAGATATTAAAAGCATGCAACTGAAAAAATCAGGGAGATGAGAGCGAGAAGGAGCAAGATTTCCTGGAAGATAACTGAGAGGTCCAGATGGAGAAAAAAGAGGATCAGTCATAGAGCTCAGAAACTATGGGCCAGATGTATCAAGCGTTTTGCAGTTCGCAAACGTTTGCGAACTTTAAAAAGCCTTTTGGGATGTTTCATCTCAAAAGGCATTCGCAAAATAGGGAATCGCAATTTTTGTGATTACCTATTTTGCGAATGCATTTAAGGAATCGAAATTTGCGATTTCTTAAATGCAATGCAGAAAGCAACAAAAAAATTGCGACCTGGCTTTAAGGAATCGCAAATAATCACCAACTTCAAGTTGGTTGCAATTTGCGAATTCCAAGAAAAATGCACTTTTTTTGCATTTTTCTAGGTGTCATGTGGCGTACATACATGCACTTAGGGCATGTATGTGCGCCACATGTGCACGCATGCATATTTCAGGGGTGCACCCTTGAAATTGCATGAGCAATTTGCGAGTACCTATTGGGTACTCTCAAATTGCGAATGCAATATCCATAAAGGCAGGCAAAAAGTTACAGTGAGTTCACAGAATGAAAGGATGAGATGTCAGAGACAGACCAGAGAAGAGTCAAATAATAATTATGAATAACCAGAAGGAGCCTGCTAGAGGGAAATTGGATAGGACAAAGAATGACCAGAAAGTAGGGCAGAAAATGACAAAAACGACAGAGGTTGCAGACCAAACATGATAGAAAAGAGAGAGAACATAGGGACCTATAAATGACAAACAAGAGGGGGAAGAGAATTATAGCAAACGGGCGATGGGAACTAATGACAAGAGAAGAGACAGAGAGAACAGATGAAACCAGAGCAAATAATAATAAGAGAACAGAGGGGAGCAGAAATCAACAAGAGAGAACAATAGGGATGATAAAATAACAAGAGGACAGAACGGGAACAGAGAGGCCATAAGGACAGACTGAGATCATAGAGGACATAATGGAAAACGTAAGAAAAAACCCCACAGAAAAGAACAGATACAAGATAATGTATAGTTAAAGGAAATGACCAATAATAGAACAGAATAAATGCAGTGAAGGGACATAAACAATGAAATACCAAAGATGTAAGGTATAGGTGAACCAACGGAGAATATAGTGGACCAGGGGGAAGGAACAATGAGAATCAAAGGAAGAAAATAGAAACAATCAGAGAAAGAAAAAAGAAAATACTGACAAAGGCACAAGACAGAAACCAAGATAGGCAATAAGAGAGCAAAGAATACAAACAGAACAAGTTACTTACATTCTGTAATGCTACTTTTGCCGGATACTCTATCTAATTGCAGAATCCTCACTTTGTGAATTTGCACCAGACATCAGACTGGATCTTGAAAACTCAAGAGCAGTGCTCCTGCACGCGAGATGGTGGTGCCGGGTGACTCTGCATTGACACTGTTCAGCTACGACAGTGATGCAGAAGCCACATCCTATCACCACCCATGCACACTGACGTCAGTTTCTTTCAAGAACTAGTCCATTCTCTGAGGTGCGGAGGTCATCTGCAAATTAAATAAGCCAGTGTGCAGATTCCTAGACAGTGGCATGCTGTGGGTATATGTACAAATTGTACCAGTTCTCATCGTGATAGCGTGGGGCAAACTCTTCCCCATCTTCAGCACTGTCGCCTCCATAAGGCTGGCACTGGTCTAAGTCCCAGCCAAAAGCTGATGTAATGTCTGCATGACAGGGAGGCAGTGGAGTCATGCAGTGCTTAATTTGTGCCGGTGCTTTCCGGTGCTAAGCACCAGCACTTAATTTTCAGGGCTGGGTCTACAAGCGATATTGGCTGCTCACCGGTGAAGAGCTGATATCGCACGCCAGCAGCCCCCCTTATGAGGCACACGCTTAGAAACTGCCAGGGTCCCTGCCTTATCATAAATCACACTCACAGGTCACTCCAATCACGCTCTACCAATGATGAGCCCTTAGTTGCAAACTATATTATTAGCCCGCTCCGTCCCTACTTGACAAATCGTCAAGTGTGTGTCTTTAGTTGGACCAATGGGATCACTGTGTTCTCTGCAGCCCGCCCAGGCATTCTGCGCAGCCGCAGCGCTTTTCAACCGAAGACATGAAGCAAGCAGCATGTTGCGCAGCGGGCCTCGGATGAAATAAAACTAAAAGGCTGTCCCAGTAAGTAGTGATTTTTTAACATGATGCTGCTAGTAGTAGTGTGTGAACTGTGAAGGCGAAGCACTTATGGATTGTCATCTAAATCTCAGGGAATTAAAATAATTCTGGAGGTAACATGTTTGCTGGAGAGATCTGCGTTTTGTCTAGCCCAGTTTTAAATCACCCCGGGACCTCCGGGTGTGAGCTTTTGGTGAGGCAGGATACTGCCCTATTCTACACGGGCAGCCCCTCCTGCTCCCCTCTCCCTCGTGGCCTAAACATTTCCCTTTAAGTTTAACACATCCAGGACACATCTTTGGGCCCCGTTATGAGATGAGGAGCATTTCACGAGGACTCCTCGGGAGCCCAAAGCAGCAAAATGTTCAGATGAAACTAATGGTAGAAAGTAGTAAATTATCAGCGGAATCAGGTGCGCTAATCTCACCCCTCCCCCCCTCGTTATTCCTCATTTCCGAGGGTACACCTCATAATACCATGATTGTATCACACTCCCTTTGCCACCACATTTACAATGGAGCGGGGTACGTACACCCCTGCTATCGGAAACTTTGGGAGGAGTGGGGCGCGGGGAGGGAATAGCATTTCTGATAACGGGGCACCATATATGCATAAGTATCGTAGTCTGTAGGAGCTCCGTTTTAAACCTCACTCCAGTTTTAGTTTATCAGTTTTATAAAGTGGGTGAACACAGCGAATGCCAAACATAGACTAATGTCATCTATTTATCTGATAGCACGAGACAGGCGCAAGAGTGACTCTAATTTCACTTTGAGGCCTCACACACTTCATGCCTCGCCAAACTTCGATCAATTCCAGAAACACACGGAAGCGTTTACTGTGGCTGGAAGTCAACAAGATCCCCACAAGGCGCGTGAATTCCTGGTTTCATCCCAAGTTGCTAACCTGCAGTCTAGTGACATTTGGATGAAATAAGTACCACCGCCACAAGTTAAAACCCTAATCGTGAAACAAGCAAAATTTGAATTATATTCCGAACATCGAGCTGAGCTTAAACAAAACAAAAAGAAAACAAAAAAAGAGGATGCACATGTGGATGAAGCTCAGTATGTATAACAACATAGCACAAAAATATCTAATCTTCCTATTAGCCTCGAATGAATGCGCAAATAAATTAGGAATAATGTTTAGTCTGTTTCCTTCTGCTATGTTCGACCTCCTGGCAGTGCTTTATTTGAGCTGGCGGTTTTCGGTGCTGAACACCAGCACCTAATCATCAACTCCGGTGCTTGAGCACCAGTTAAGAACACATTAATTTTTGGTGGGCACAGGGTGATTAAGTGATTCACCCAGAATCACAGGATGTTAAGTCGACGACGAGTCTCGAATCCTATTTCCCAGCCTCAAATTCGGCAGCTCTGGCCATTACGCCACTTCCCGTTCCACTTGTAGGGTTTGTTGGCAATGTGTTAGGCAGTGCTAATAGGAGAAATTGGCCGGTCGAAACTGCCTTCTGACGAGAGCCCCGGCACTTCTTTTTTTTACAAATTAACCACTGGAGTCATGTCTGAATCAGATGGATTCAGAAAAGGCTGCGGCCCATCTAGAGCCAGATGTGGCCTTGTTCGACGCCGGCTCAGAGTCGGACACCACAATGTATTCACCCAGGGCTGTTTCCATTGGTGCAAAGTAAACACTTGAGTAACCGGTGCAGATTTCAGTGCTGGTGCCAACCCCAGCAGGTTCAATGGGCCCAGACGGCACCGAGGGCAGACCCGCCATCGTAAACCGACTGGGAGTTTCTGCGGGTCTTTGGGTCTCGAAGATGAGCCAGAGGGCGCAGGAAGCATTCCAAAGATGTGCTTCATGGCCTATCGGAAGGCCGCAACCTTCTGCGCTGCCACTGATGGACCCACAAACTCAGTGCGCATCAGTATCAGTCATAGACTCGGTTCTCAGTAGAAGCGGAGCAAGACCTGGAGGTGCAGCGATGCGCCTGTGCCTGCTCTGGGGAACAAGAGCTGTGGGAAAGGGCAGAGTCCCACTTGGGTTTCTTATGTTTCTTCTTCGATTTGCCCGTAAACTTTCACTGTGATGAAGATCTCCCTCGGGGATGACTTCTGGAGTGGGAGCATGAGTGGGTCCTCGCCTGAGACCTGTGCGGGACAGGCGCAGAGCCTTCTGGTGTTTCGCCACAGCTTCACCTCTGCTTTTGGATGGCTTAGGGGTTTATCTGGACGCTGTTGCAGGCCTCGGAATCGTGTTAAAAATGCAAACAACAGAGCCACACCTCGGGGGGATCTTTCACAGACATCCGTTTTTGACTGTCACTACAAAGCTTCAATCCTGTTGTGTTAGGCACTGATATCCTTTTCACATTTAAAACTTTTTCTGAAGGAAATCTCTTCACAGAGTGAAGAAGGAAGGAGCAGAGTTCTGGATTAGCGTCTGAAGGCACGGAAAGAAAGACTCTGATGTCTGTGCGCATGTGTGGTGCTTACATACGCCTCTGTTTGTCACTTTCATACTGGAACAGCATTGTTGCAGAGTCACACTGTGCCACCTACTGGTGTGCAGGAGCACTGCATGGGATCCTGTTGAGGCCTAGTGGAAATTTACAAGGTGAGGAATCTGCGGCTAGAAATATTCATGAGAATATTATTTTTTAATTTCTTGAGATGGATTAGCAGAATTGAAAGAGACAGCACCCAAAAGAGAGGCGGGAGAGAAAGAGAGAAAAGTGGCTATATAAAGCGTAGAGAGAAGCTATGAGAACAGAGGACAAAACAAGCATTTAACGATGATAGCGGTACTGTGACTTTCTCATAAATAAACACATCATCCTTATTCTCACCGGCATAGTCTGGCAACCATGAAGGCTGTGGATTGCTGCTTGGGCCTCAGCATGGCTTCCATACTTGACAAAAGCACAACCTGCACGAAAAAATGAGAGAAGATTTATTAGGAAAGGAGGACAGGTTGGAGAAAAATTGGTCAAGAAGTAGCGCAACAAGATAAAAGCTTCTAGTATTGGCTGGAACAATCATTGAAAGCTCAAGATGAAAGAGAAGGCTTTAATCCTCCATGTTGAGGGGCAATTCTTGAGAAGGCTGTACCGAGCCCTTTCACGTGCCGTTAACCCAAAGAGGCAAGGTTTTAGGGGCACTCTACTGTTAAAGATGAAAATGGCCATAGCCAATGAAGCATCTTCCCATAGGTGTATCCGTGCCTAACCGTATGCTGCCATTATTGATGATGATGGCCGTGCGCTCGGCCATCCACTCCTGGGCAAAGGCTCGCTGGGTCTCAAACACCACTGGTCACTCCAAGCCCAGCACGGAGTACGTTGGAGAGTGTGTGGCAGACTAATCCCACGCTGGGTCTCAAACACCACTGGCCACTCCAAGCCCAGCACGGAGTACGTTGGAGAGTGTGTGGCAGACTAATCCCACGCTGGGTCTCAAACACCACTGGCCACTCCAAGCCCAGCACGGAGTACGTTGGAGAGTGTGTGGCAGACTAATCCCACGCTGGGTCTCAAACACCACTGGCCACTCCAAGCCCAGCACGGAGTACGTTGGAGAGTGTGTGGCAGACTAATCCCACGCTGGGTCTCAAACACCACTGGCCACTCCAAGCCCAGCACGGAGTACGTTGGAGAGTGTGTGGCAGACTAATCCCACGCTGGGTCTCAAACACCACTGGCCACTCCAAGCCCAGCACGGAGTACGTTGGAGAGTGTGTGGCAGACTAATCCCACGCTGGGTCTCAAACACCACTGGCCACTCCAAGCCCAGCACGGAGTACGTTGGAGAGTGTGTGGCAGACTAATCCCACGCTGGGTCTCAAACACCACTGGCCACTCCAAGCCCAGCACGGAGTACGTTGGAGAGTGTGTGGCAGACTAATCCCACGCTGGGTCTCAAACACCACTGGCCACTCCAAGCCCAGCACGGAGTACGTTGGAGAGTGTGTGGCAGACCAGTCCCACACAGTATCACGAATTCCTGCAGTAGTTTCTTGCTCATCGTAAGCGAGAAGGGGAGGTGGAGCAAGGCTAGGCTGCAACTGATTGAATTGAGGAAGACCATGATCCACGTCTATTGAATATTGCTCGACTGCGACCCGCCGTCTCTTAATCTCGATGTGAGGGATAGATGTACTATGTTTTGCGATTCGCAAACCAGTTGCAGACTGGTTTGTGAATTGCAAAACAACATGTTGCGATGTACAATTAGAAAATCACAAATCATCAATGTGCTAAGCGTTTGCCCATAACGAACTGTTGCAAAACATAAGAAATTTCACTTGCAAAATGCCATGAAGTCAAAGCGGGTGAAAATCCAATGTCAACACTAAAAATGAATGCAAAATGCATTCAAACAATCACAGTACATTACCACTCTGACATGCTTTGTTACGCTATGAATATAGGTACACATCATAAACAATGATAAAGGCAGGATATAAATAAATTAACACATTAATTATAACTACAGCAGAGGTTTTGAATTCTAAGTAGGAAATACAATGCATCAAAGATGCCAGGTCGGTATTTGAAACATACGCTGCGGAATGACCCACTACATATTACTGTATGACACACCATATCAGACGCTTTTACGAAAACAATGGAGCACTATACAGAGAATGCAAAACAATACAGAACAATCATATTATCAAACATGTCATAAATGAGGTGCAATGACCTTTCTATCCTCTTCCATATGAATTCGTAATGTGGCTTTCACTGCAGTGTATTGTTAGTTTGCAGTTCAAAGGTTCACTGCTCAAAACCTGACAATGCACATAGGGCAAACAAGGTCATTTCAATTAAACATTGCCTGTGTAGGGGATATATACCAACATTTTAATTTAAAAAAAATCACATACACATTGGTTATTATTATGCTATAACAAAGTTTATTGGATAATAAAGATACATGTTATACTACTAAAACATCAATGTGTCTATATGTGTGAGTTGAGGATACAAGACCAACCTGAGAATAGTTCTCATCAGAATGTCAAAATATTATCAGTAGTGCATGGAGTACAATATATATAAACAACACCTTCAACTATATAACATATAAACTACTTAGTGTATATTAATGACTGTTGATGCTACTTGTACCTAAGATGCATAGTGCAAATTACTTCAACTCATTAAACCAGATGTACCTGCAGCATCATTCAACCCACCTGAGTGCAGGCGATGACAGCGTGTGCGTTCAACTACATTACGACTTACTCATGTACTTGTGCATAAGGCCCCTGTATGAATATTATTCAGGCCCACATGCTTAAGGTCCCTGTACATATAACCACACTCTGCATGCCACCTGATGGTCCCTGTGTGTCATGAACACGTTGGGTGAGTCCTGCGGTCACATCTACACGTTATCTCACCGCTAGACTCAAGGCGGGCTCCACAATGTTGCATTCCCTCCTTGATGGAACTTCAACCCCGCTTTGAACACATGACTGCACTGTGTCAGCAGCAAGGCCTGCTGTGTGGTTAGTTCAGGGGTTTCTTTCACAGATGTCCCAACTGTGGACACATTGTGTTTCATTGCATGTATTCTCCTGCCCAGCAGGTTGTGGCCTACAACCGTCTCAGCTGCAGATGCAACAGTGAATCCAACTTCCGGTAGTCTTGTCTAGCTTGTGGGTCAATGTCTCAGCAACAGGGTGGGTGTTTGTAATCTCAGCCTGTGAGCTTTCTTGGGCTGCGTGAGGTCACTATGGGGGTGTCACATTATCCCCTCCTTTTCTTGTTTTTCCTGTGCCATTTCGTCAGTATTTATCGTGTCAGTTTTTTCCTTGTCTGTGGCAGGTGGGAAGTCTATATTAACTATAGACAAATACATAATTTCATATTGACAAAGTAATGTAATGACACACGTTTTAAAATTTTTTGTGAATAGTTTCAAATAATAAATAAGTCACTTTTGATGACCCCATAAGTAAGCTCTTTGTTTTAGAAATATACCAGTTACAAGTGTATGGAAAATGCTACTGAGTGATTTTTTATGAATGTTTTACAGGTGCAAATGATATGTGTGGATTGTCACAAGCCTGCATCTTCTATACGGTAGTGACTTACCGGTTGATGGACCTACAGTTGCATCATCTTTTGTACTTTTGGTGGCCGCTGGCCTGCCTGCTGTATCAGGCACTCAAGTGTGTTGCGCCATCTCTTCTGTTTATGTGAAAATCGTTTCACAACTTTTTCCTTGTCCAACCATAGATGCCTCACACAGATCTGCATCTAGGTTGTCATCCCACCTTTTCCACAACCCTTCAATTCTATGTTGTTTTTTTTCCATAGAACTTACCTGCTCTTGGATAGTAGTCCATATATGTGATCTTGTTCTGCGGATACCTCTTCGCCTAGAGCATATCCACCTCTTCGCCTGAACAAACACTTCTTTCTATAGCTCCTCTGCGCCTCCTGTGTGGTTGCTGTACGTTCGATGGACATTTCTCACACGCCTGGCCTCCCTGGTTCGCTGTAGGATTGCTCACAAACAGACCATCCTCTAGGGGTGGAACTGATCTCAAATGTTTGATGTCATCAGTAGCTGCCAATGTATCAATCCCAATTTGCAACTTTTACCGATATATAATTTGTGATTCTCTATTTTGCGAATGCAAACGTTAATGAATTGCAAACATGCATACGGTTTAGCAACTCACAATTCGGTGGAAGTCATAAACTATGAATCGCAAAATGGAATGTTGGTGCATCTGGCCCTAAAGTTCAGTCTACAAGCGTTCATAAAATACATTTATAAGTCATTCTTGATGGCGCCGGTACAAACCTGGGGTTCACAGTGTAAACCTAACTGCATAGCAAGCATTTGGAGCCCGCAGCATGCCACGGCAAGGGAACTGCAGAGTAAATTGCGCCGGGAATCAGGGATTCTCTCACTAAAAGCAACGATCATAGGGGATAGTGTTCTGAAACGCGTATCGCCACCTGGATACAACTTCATTACAAAGTATGAACAATGCATAGATAACAAGCATGGAAAAGACACCTAAAACATCAAAAGGTGTTAGTCATGCATGATTTTAAAACATCCGCAGTCAGCTTAGGTAAATCACATGTGGACCGCAGAAGAGTACACATGAGTTTCATGCTGCCACACACAGGTGGGACTTGTTACCCCCTCACATCTCTTCTTGACCCTCTGATTGGAAGCCCCTCGGGGAGATGCTGTTGTAACAAGGACTATCATTTGAGATTGGCAGTTTAGGGTCAACACAACTGAATTTCACTCCATCGGCATTACATTTTGCTTATAAACTGTAAAAGGGCTCTGGCTTTGTGAACCTATGGGCCAAATTACATAATAAATGTATTGGTGCAGCGCAAAAGTGCAACAGCATTAACGCCAAAGGACCAGTGCAAAAACGACCAGGCGATAAAAAAAAAATGTTTTTCACAAATACAAATTAAAATGGTGCTGAAACAAGAGCAGAATGACTTTGCAGTGTCCTCCTTTTGGAAACTTTAGCAGCTCAGAATGCCGGATCCAGATGTGTGCACTGCTCGCGGCTATGTCAAGTGGCCTCTTGAGGGGCAAGACTTCTCAACTACACTGACATCAGGTGGTGATAAGTGTCCGGGTTTAAATGAAAATGTGATCTGGACATAAGTGAGAAGCTGTTGCTTGGTACTGAATATTTAAGGCTAGACCGAATCAGGATGCTAGAGGACAGGTGTGTGGCTGATTTTATGAGGCAGATTGTGTGAGACAGATAAGTTAACAAAGACAGTCTTGCACTGACAATCTTCTAATATTAACCAGCTTCTCACTACCAATGTTGTGATTAGCACTTCAACATCCTACTCTCCAGCCTACCATCACCTCATGTACCCAATTATGCATTATTTGCCATGATACCACTCCTACCTTGTCCTCTATAGAATCCCAACATCATCTCACACTACCACCCCCTCAAAAATACCTAACACCCTACAATCCATCAGTTTCTTAGGGGAAGAACTGCGTGCCTATGACATTCATGACTTCATTACACCACTTTCTACACTTGCTAGCCATCACCAAAAAATGATTCAAGCATCATTCCTCTGTGGCCACTATAGTCAATGTACATCCTCCTGATAAAACATCCTAACCAAGAATAGGGGTGGGGTAGAGGGGACGGTGCCACCTTGATTCATCATATTTCAATGTGCTAAAAGAGATAATTGACCCTTACTATAAAACCTTCAAATGCCTGCGGTGGTCACCACCCCAGGCACATTCTTTTTATGTCGGTTGATCTATCAATCTCCTAAAAAATGCCTCCTCGCCTTTCCTTTTGCGTGTCCCAATCTCTGAAACAGATACTGTCCATCCAAAACGTGCTTGCATAGTTGGCACCATCAGCTTCTAACTCTTGGAGTCAAAACAACATTGAAGATCCGGACTCTGGGGCTTCTACCAACGAGTCACTGTATCATTACTCATTCGCGAGGCCACTGCCTTAATCTACTGCTCTCCACTATCCCTGATCTCCAACTTCTTGGTGCCCTCCAGCTATTCTAGACTGACAACAGCGTTAGTACGTTCATCCCTGAATATGAACTCAGCAAGAGCAGAATCACACTCATTCCCCTGTCCACAGCATCCAGTGGAGGCAGCTGCACAACCTGCATCCTGATGATTCCTCTCAATTACTTATTGATGCACCAAACCTCATTTAAAATCTCCCAACGACCTCCTAGCCTAACTGGTGAAGAAAGTAACCACTGCATTGGTTACCCTTGGTTGACCTTTTACCCACAAGTAATATGCAACAAATGGTTCATTGAGAACCTTCGTCTCTGAAAAATATCAAGGTATGGGAAGACACTTGAATAAGACTAAGGGTCTGACTATGATTTTGGTGAATGGGACACTCCGTCACAAACGTGACAGATATCACGTCCGCTGTATAACATGTTCCATAGGATATAATGGAACTTGCAATATGGCGGAAGGGATATCTATCACATCTGTGACGGAGTATCCCATCCACCAAGATCGTAGTCAGGCCCTAAATTTCCATCGCGTCATTTTGAAGACACGCAAACCACACAAGCACGTGCCCACAAAACGACTGTGGGGGAGAGCAACTCCGTATCTATGTCCCTCATATTTAATGGTAGTGAGACTTTGGCAGCTACCAGTATTTGTGGCTCTCAATTTTAATAGGGTGTGGCTCTGCCCTCCACCAGTGTCCATGGCCCTCATTTTTAATGGCAGTGGGAGCCATCTTCTGCTGCTATTACCTATAGCCCTCATTTTAAAAAACAATTTAAGTGTGTCTGATGTCTCTGCCCTGCACTTTGAAAGGAAAGAAGGAGTCAGGTAAACAAAGTGCTCCAGGACTGACCAGAACCGGTTTGAACAAGGCAAAGGCCCCTCTGCCCTCAGAGGACAACGGATTTTGGGGTATAAGTATTGGGACCCTGATCCCAAGAATTTAGATCACTTTGGGAAAACAAGAAGAAACCTCTACTGAGGAGAGGAACCAAGAAGAAACTGAGGAGAGACTATCCCTGAAACTGGGGAATTGGCCTGCAGGGGTTGCCTACTGCCAAAGAGAGGAGAAAGGAACTTTGTGTGTACTTTTGCTCAACTTGTGAAGGATCTCCAAGGGCTTGGAAAAGAGCTTGTCTCCTGCTGAAGTCTCAGGGACAACAGACTTCAACCACCAGCTCCCCAGAGTTCTTTAGAAGTGCCTGCTGCTGTTTTGGGGCCTTCTGAGGGACTGCGTGTTGCAAGGAGCTGGAAGCGCAACTCAAGAAGGAGAAGCGTGCCGCCGTCGGAGCTGTTGTCGTCACATCGCAGCATTTATAGAGCGTTTACTACCCCATGTGGGACACTGAAGTGCTTCCTTAAATGGGTAGCACATTATTGTAAACACAGGCTGTATTTTGAGGTCTTACAGCTTAAAGATTAATACTCTGTAGTCAAAAATTATGAATAGGTAGATTTTTTATTGTTGTTGGTTCAAGAGTTTTTCGTAGACCAACACGTGTTTCATGACCACATGCCGCTTCAGGGCCAAAATATATATAATTGACTATTGGGTCACCCTTGGCAGTCTGCCTACTTGAAACACCCTCTTCCTTCCTTACCCTCCTTAGCCTGCACTGATCCGTGCCTCCCTAATCTCCCCGCCATGCCACCAGTAAATTCTGCCTTCCCTGCCTCCAGACCCTGAGAAAACAAAACTGTAAAACAAAAATAAGTGGGACAATTGATCCTATTTCTAACATACTCTGTCAATGGATTTGCATCCCGATAGGCAACTTGGTCTAGAACCACTAAAGCATCTTCAAAAAAGCAAATAAATGTAAGGAAATCTGATAGCAATAAACATTATCAATCAGCAGTCAGTAATTGAGGAAATACAGATGCAAGAAGGCACTAGAAAAACTGACATGTATCTCGCCGGATATTCATTGTCCTCGCTGCAGGACCCCTCCTGGCAGTGTCATCTGTATCGTCAGAAAAACAGCAGTTCACCTCACCGAGAGATATCAGTCTCCGACCTCAGGTCCAGCAAGCTATGACAGCAAACCCTGTCCTGAAGCAGAAATTAACAGCGATCGCGAGTCAACGTCTCTTCTGTTGGAGTGGGTGATGTTGAGCGAGCTATACGGGCATACTTTGAGCTCCGTTGAGACCATTCCTCAAGGTTTCCTCGCCATCACCAACCTGCTGATCATTCAAGGCAGGCATCTCCAAGAGAGCTAGGGCTTCTGAGAGGTCTGTCAGATGGCATGGTTTATTACGGAATTCAAAGGCTAATTCAAATGGATATTTCCAAAGATATTTAATGTATTCTCTCCTCAATGTTTCAGTCACCGGCTTAAAGTGTTGACGTCTGGCTAGAGTGGCAGGAGCTATATCCTTTAATAATGAGCATGTAGCTCCTTGAAAGGCAACTGTCCCAGCCTTCCGTGCCGCCTGGAAGATAGCTTCCATAACCCTGAAGGAGTGGAGTACGTCACAGACCGAATTCTCTCACCAGACGTTTGTGCAACAAAACGGTGGACCCTGTCCAATTTTATCTTTGGTGACGTTCCTCCTAGCAGCTTTACAAACAGGCCGCACAGGATGCCTTCAGGTTTGGGCCCTCCGTTCCTTCCTCCAGGTCTCGGATACGTATTTTATTGCACCTTGACCTGTTCTCCAGATCTTCTGTTCCCAAGATGGATGACTGAAGCTGGATGTGCAAAGAGTATGTGAGGTCTTCAATTTGGCCTGGAAAGCTCTCGAACTCGAGGTATTTAGTGCCAAGGTCCACCACCCTGGTCCCCCCTGAGTCCATGTCTTGTTGAATCGTTATGAGCTCTACATTGAGGTTAGACTTAAGTGTTTATGGAAATGAAGCTAGGTCAGCTTTGAGTTCTTCACAGAGCTCCTTTTTAAAGTCCCTTAAAGATGTGAGGAGGTCTTCTTTGGTGAGGGCCATAGAGGCAGTCTCAGTTGCTTCTGGTGATGAGCTCCTTGCTTCCGCCGGCTTAAAGTAGCTGTAAACCCTACTGAGTTGTTACCTCTTTGGTGGTATGGAGGTAGTTGGCCCCCAACCACATGAGCGAACCAGAAGGGGTAAGCATACAGAGCTCCCAGGCCACGTATCTACAGGTGCTTGAGGAGTCAGCAGTGGGCAAAGCAGTAGAGCTATGACTCAGTGTTCATGTGCAGTCACCATATGAGGCTCCGCCAGAGGATCAGGCACCCCCATCTAGCCAGGGGCCACCCCTCCAGAAGGAGCAGCACCATGCAGTGGCTATATGATTCGGGTATTAGATCGGGTCACGTTCACCAGGAGGGGAAGTCGTCACCCTAGCTCATTATTGATGCAGTCCAGCTCGTTTACATAATTCTTGGCCAAAGTAGGGATGATGTGGCGCACTGACTGAGACCTAGGCTGCATAATTATCACCACTCGTTTGGCCAAGGTGTTAGCCCACGCCTCAGTACCGCTGTAGCAGAGAGAAGTAGTCCCGGGGTCAGAGTAGCCACGCAACTGACATTGCGCGAGGTCACCCTCAGGATTCCTGGGCATGATCTCCATAGAGGCAAGCCCACCAGTGGCGTCTCCAGCCGCCATCTTGAAGTCAGGCATGAATAGGGTGGCAGACTAAGGTGTCACTTTCTCAGCCCCAGTGAATACACAATCCTGGGCCTCAAGTCAGATGTGAGTTGCCCCTGTTCAGTCACAGCTACAGCAAAACGGCAGTGGAGTTCCCACCTCCGGTCCTCCCACCTCCGGCTCTCCCTCACTACCATACCACGGTCAGGAACATGACTCGCATCACTTCAAACCTGGGGTAAAGGTTTTCTGAGGCCCCCAGTAGGAGGGAACCCGGCATCACCTGGCTGCATTGGGATAGGCTAAACCTGTCTATGTGTTTATCATGGCTCCTAGACAGGGTTGCAGCTGTGAGGGTTGAAGATGGGATTTCTGTGCATTGACTTTGAATCCCAAACGATGAAGATTTATGGTAACCTGAGTGTGTTGTAAACACGTGTGGTGTGTGTTGACTTTGGTGAGCCAATCGTCTAGATATAGGACCACATGAAGTTGTTGTCTACTTAGATGAGCTGATACTACTGCTAGACATTTGGTGAATATTCTGGGTGCAATAGTGACTCTGAATGGGAGTACTTTGAATAGACCGTGCTTTTCTGCTTTCACAAATCTGAGATATTTGTGATGTGCTGGGCAAATATGGATATGAAGGTATGCTTTCTTTCTGTCCGGTGTTGACATAAAGTCGCCTTGATGTAAGAGCGGAAGCACCTGTTGGAAGTGTGACCATATTGACGTGTTCTGATAGCATGTATAGGTTTAATGGCCTGAGATCTTATATTGGCCACAGAGAACCGTCCTTTTTGGGGATTATAAAGTAAAGTGAGTAAACCCCTGACCCTTGGTGTTGAATTGGAACTGATTCTATAGCTCATTTTGTTAGAAGAGCTTGTACTTGTTGTTTGAGGAGTTGTTGGTGCTCCAGAGAGAGTTTGTGAATGTGAGGTGTAATATTAGGAGGATTGCTTGTGAGCTCCAGGCAATAACCATGTTGGATAATGTCCGAAAACCGTTTGTCTGATATTAATGATTGTCAAATGGGAAGAAATTGTTGCAGTCTTCCCCCGACAGGTGTATGCTGGTCGAGGGAAATTGTTATTAGGTCACTGCTTGTTGGGAGATGGAGAGGTATGTGTTGGTGTACCTCTACCTCTTCTGTTAAAATTGTTCCCTCTGTAACCACCCTTGTAAAACCATCTAGAGGGGGAGATTTGTGTTTGAGTCTTGTAGGAAGATGTGTTGGCATCTGTAGAAGAACTTTGTGAGGCTACCCTATAAAATGAGGGGCGAAAAGAACCTCTGTTAGAGGGTGACTGAAGTTCTCCCATTGATTTTGCCACTTCAGTGTCTTTTTTTTCCAGCGCTTCATCCACTTGAGAGCCAGAAAGATGTCCCTTTTCAAAGAAAACATTAAGTATTGTCTGTTGTACCTCTGGTTTAAACCCAGTGATTCACAGCCATGCATGTCTTCTGAGGAGAATACTGGTGTTAACTCCTCTGGCTGCAGCATCAGCAGCATCTTGCGCACACCTGATGGAGGAGTTGGAAATTAGTTTTCCCTCCTGCACTAGTTCTTGCCCTTTTTTCCTATGCTCCTCTGGAAGTATTAGAGTAACTCCTCCATTTCGTCCCAGTGGGCCCTATTGTACATAGCCAAAAGACTTAGGGCCTGATTCACAAAGGCAATCCGAGACAAAAGTCTAACTTTACGACTTTTGGCATTCACAGAGGTCATTTACGAGTCGTATCTATACGTCTGCAGTCGGCCCGGAATCTACGGCACAAGCCGTACCCTCCGGCTCGGGCCAGATAAAGTGTTATCATTGGGCCAGAACGCAACTTTTACAAAAAAGGAACATTAGGAACGTGAGATAAATGGTAGAGGAGGTCATGAAAATCAGTTTGGGCAGGGAAAAGGGTGTGGACAGACACTGCACACATCCTAGAAAAGTTTGCTCCTTGACATCATGGTACATGCAGTCCACAATTTGCGCTCCCCTCAGTGTTGACTGTAGTGTTACTGAGTGTGATGTAACACCACAGTCAACACTGAGGAGAGTGCAAATTGTGGATTGCATGTACCATGATGCAAAAGAGAAAACTTTTCTGAGATGAGATGCAGTGTCTGGCCACACCATTTTCCCTGCCCAAACTGATTTTCTTGACCACCTCTACCATTTAGCTCACATTCCTAATTTCCTTTTTGTAAAAATTACATTCCGGCCCATTGATTACACTTCATCCGCCCGAGCCAGAGATTCCGGCCCGAACAAGAGAGTATGGCTTAAGCTGGAGATGCCGGCCCGACTGCGGACGTAAAGATACGAATCGTAAATGACCTCTGTGACTACCAAAAGTTGTAAAGTTAGACTTTTGTTTCAGACTGCCTTTGTAAATTGGGGCTCTTATGTATTGACTATGCGCCAATGATTGGCTGATTGGACAGCCACTCTTTTGCCCGAGGCATCTATTAATAAGGACTCTTTGTCTGGAGGTAGTGCATCGCCTGAAGTTTGGGAATTTGCTCTTTTATGAGCATTGTACACAACCAAAGAGTCTAATGGAAGCTGGCCCTTAATAAAAATTGGGTCAGATGGTAGGGGTTTCTATTTTTATCAACCCTGGGTGTTATAATATGTGCACATACAGGGTCTTTAAAAATGTCTTCTACATGGCGCATCATGCCTGTCAACATTGGTTACGACTGTGTTGTTCTATGCATAGACCCCAATGTTTCAAATAAAAAATCTTCTTCTAAAGATTCTTTATGGAAAGTGACTCCATGGTATGTGGCTGCTCTGGCAATTGACTCCTGATATGAGGTGTTGTCATCAGGAGGTGAAGATTTTACAAGGTATAGATCTGAGGATCGATATTATAATCATCCCATGGATCTTGTGGTGGTTGGCCATAAGTGTCATCCCCAGCCCCTGCATCAGGATCTGTTTGAGGAGAGCCCTGTGGTGTAATGTCTACAGGGTCTGAACAGAGTACTAAAGGTGCAGGTGCAGATGGTGGAGGAATATAAGGAATGAGGGGAAAAGGGCTAGTAGCCATGTGCTTTTTCTTTTTTTAAACATTTTATATCCTGTGCCCTGTGAGATAGGAATCTTCCTTTTGGAGGATGATGGTATCCAGGTTTTCTCGAAATATGTCCAGTGTCTGGATTAACATACATTTTCATTTGTTTTAGATCCAGCTTTTCATGCATAGTTTCCAGAAATGACTCCGGAGGCTTTTGAAGAGCATCTTTCTATTTCGGTGCCAAAATCGTCGGTGCCGAGCTGGATTTTAGATTTTTGTCTTAACGGGCCAAACTTTTAGGTGCTAAAGTTGTTGTGTCTTGACTTGAGCCAGAGCCGGAAGGCTTGAATTGAGCTTTCGGTGCCGAGCCAGAGGGCGGGGCGTTTGTAGCAGAGTCTCAGTGCCTACCATGGCTGGATGGCAGTGGTGGCCTGGAAGCCTGTTGTTTGGTGGAAGCAGGTGTTGTAGGCTTTTGTGGGTTTTGGTACTCATGGCACCGTGACTAGCTGGGACATCCTGGGACTCTAGTACGATGGATCTCCAGTTCGGAATCATAGTCCTGGACAGAGAAGACCTCTTCCTCTTCCGCAGCGGACCCTCCATTTCTTCCTGTTCGATATCTTCTCAGAAGAAATCGGGGGCGTCTTCGAAAGTCTGCCGCTGCATTTCTCTTTGTTGAGCCCGATGGTCCCGCAGTCTTCTTCCTTATGCTTCGGAGACAGGCACAAGTCACAGACCTTGTAAAGGTCAGTGTGCATATATTTAGAGCGGCGCCGAGGGCACAACTGGAATGGATTCCATTCCATCGGCGAATTACTTGATGATGTCCTCAGTTAGTGGAAACAGGACCGAAGGCCGCGGTTGGAGTTTTCCCGATCCAAATAAGAAAGTTTTCTGATTTTCGGCACGCGGAGGATGGGAAACGTGATCAAAACAATACCGACGAGGGTACAGTGAGTTGCGCACCTAAGGGATCCCGAAGAACAGTCTTGAACCGGAGCACCGCAAACCACATCCAAACACGATGGCAGAAAGAAAACAATCTAACAATGGAGTTGATGCCCAGGCGCACTGTCACTGAAAGGAGGAGTCGCCTTACCTCGTGACTGGAAAAGACTTCTTCGAAGCAAAACAACTTACAAACATCCGGACCCAACACTAGATGGCAGGAGTATGCAAAGCATGTGTATCTACAGCACACATGCCTCGAACATATTTATTCTTAAACTAGTTTAAAAGCAGTTTTAAAATGCAAGGGTTTAAACCTTTTCCTAAACAATGGGAAGGAAGGAAGCATGTACAGACCAGGGGTAGTTTATTCCAATCCTTAGCTGCTATCCCTTCACCAAATGAGCCGGCCCTAACCTTGGGAACATCAAGCAAAATTTGTCAGCAGAACATAGAGCATGTTGTGGTGTATAGATATCAAATTTGGCAGTCATAACGAAGAGAATAATGAACAATAACTGGTATTTTAAACAAAACTGTATTTTCAATGGGCTTCCACTGTAGGGGATATGATCCCTGCTAGAGAAGCTTGTAGTCAGGTGTGTGACAGCATTCTGTACAAGATGAAGTCTTCTCAATTGTTTCTTGTAGGGCAATGTAGCATGAATGATGGAAGTGTAGCTCTGATTTAATTAAAGCAATGACCACAGATATATGGTGGTTTGAAGAAATAAAAGTGTGTAAGGAACAACAAAAAATCTCAACTGGTATCATTCAAAGGCAGTTAAACATGCATGCATGAAACATTGCAAGCAAGAAAAGGAAGACTCTCAAACTGTAAAGTTGTTTTGCAAAGAGCATCATGTACGATTCATACAAAAAAAGGGGGGGGGGAATTAAACCAACATAAATGGGAGAATGTTACAGTTGTAGCAGCATTGCAAGCGAAATCAATTGGCATAAAACAACCCGAAATTGTACTTGGTGTTCGGCAAAAGGCGTCTAAATCAGCCAGGGTCCGGTATAGTGAGACCCTGGCTGATTTAGACGCCTCTTGCCGAACCTCTTTTCATTAGGCTTCCCAAGTTTTCGCGCTTCGCTCGCGACTTTACAGTTTGAGAGTCTTCCTTTTCTTGCTTGCAATGTTTCATGCATGCATGTTTAACTGCCTTTGAATGATACCAGTTGAGATTTTTTGTTGTTCCTTACATACTTACCCTAATCTCAACAAGGTTTATGGGTTTTCGCTCCTGTTGTTTATTACTTGAAGAAATAAAAGGCAGGATTTCTTTTCAGATTTTTTTTGTAGAAAAATCGAACTCTCTAATCCACCTGTTGGTCTTGCAGAATTTGGAACTGAGGCTGGCCTAAGGTGCATGCTCTCCTTTACCCATCGGATCATTGGATCTGGGATCCAAACCCTATTGTTATTTTTCTGTTAAATACAGAAACTCATCCGAAGCCCCCCAGCTGATCACAGTGTTGCTACTGAGGTCAAACAGCCCCACTTTTTTGCGGAGGCGGCCTGCAATAGCATGGGGCAGCTACACTACACTAGTCTACAAGAAGAACCATGCACTTGGGCATAGAGGGGCAAGGCTTACGAGGAGGAAACAGGGCACAGGAGACTCAGGTGATGCAGGAGGCAT
Organism: Triturus cristatus; assembly: GCF_964204655.1. Lineage (NCBI taxonomy): Eukaryota > Metazoa > Chordata > Amphibia > Caudata > Salamandridae > Triturus > Triturus cristatus. Next base: position 298,426,851 of record NC_140583.1, on the reverse strand, counting down.
GGTCTTGGGGGAAATGCCTGTGGCATTATCATTGCACTAGTGAGTGTTGTCCATAGCCCCACGGTGTCACAATCAGTCTGCATTGCATGTCTTCTCCAGATCTCTGACCAAGGTCTCTCTCTCAAAGCTCCTAGATAGTGTAGATTGCTTTCTATTAAGTTGCTTGCTCACTGAAAGTGTTGGTCATGATGCCACCCCCTTACCTCACACTCTTTGAAAAATCCAGCTCAATGTACCATGAATACCATCACACTGAATGTCTGCAGTTGTGGTGCTCTCCCCTCACCATACAGGTCAGTGCCATAAAATATTTTCACAAAAACGGTTTCCTACCTTTGCTGGCTCCATCGGGGCCTCGTAGAATTGTGCACTCCTCCATCTGCCCAAAGGGTTCGAAGAGTCGCCTAACATCCTCTTCACTCTGCTGTTTCCCCAACATGCCAACAAAAAGCTTCCTGTCTTCTAGAAGCAAAGCAAACTTATTAGCAAAGATGGATTTATGTGAAAGACTTAAAGTGACCAAGACCAAATCACACATGGGGGATCTAATGACAGATTGAAGCAAACACAAACACAAACTCTCATTGAGAAGTCGAATAAAAAAAAGGCAAAGACGCACATTTAAAGTTTCATCCAGGGGGTCTCTAACAGACGAAAGCACAGACAAATTGAATCCCAAAGTATCTCTGTCACACAACTTTGCAAACACATAAAGCTAACACACATCTTGGGGATATCTGGTACTAAGCAGTGAAAAGACAGACTGAGACCAAGGGGATCTTTAGCAGGGACTGAGACAAAGAAACTAACATACCCAGCGGTCTCTATCAAAAGGAAAGCAAAGAAACTAGCTCACATGTGAGATATCTGACATGGAAAGGTCCATACACAATCCAAATATAAGAACCACACTGCAATACAAAGACACTGAAACAGACACACACTCAGCAGTCCTCTAACACACAGCAATGAAAAGACAAAGTCTCAGCGCCAGGGGGTCATTAAATAAAGGCACAGACACACACTTATACAGAGAGGATCTTTAAGACAGTGTAAAGCAAATGCAAAGACACACTTGCACACAAAACTACAGCAAAAACAAGGCAAATACGCAAGCAGGGGATCTCTGACAAGGTCCCCCCTCCCCAACCAAATCCCACCCCCACCCTATACTTCAGGAACGAAAGCATCTGTCGCCCTAACAACAAGAACTAACAAAATACCAAACTAAAACGCTTGGGAAGGTGGAAGCGTGGAGGACCCCTCCTCATATCAGGATGTGCATAATCAAGTCCATCAGGAAGTGAAGTGGGGTGAGCCGATGTGTTGCCTCCGGCTGCGGAGCCAAGCCGGCAGGCAGAGACGAACTCATGCAGTGCCTGTGAGAAGCGTTGGGCTACGTGAGAGATCTGTATTCGGTAGGTCCAGCAACTATGGTCGAGGCGAAGCACCCCCTGGGTCCAGGCGGCCAGAGGAGCCAGACCGCTGCATGGCCGGGGGGACTCCAGGGAGCGGCGTCGGCTGCTGAGAGGGGCCCAACGGGGAATCCGAGCGGGCTCGCCTCTGGCCATGGCACCTACGGGAGCGGTTGCGCTGAGGTCGGGAGGCAGGGACCACCGGATTTGGCACATCCCCCAGCCGCACTCCCGGGGGATGGATTGCGGTCACTGTCTCGTAAGGGGCGCTCCTCCGTGGCCCAAGTCCAAGCCTCCTCAGGGGTGTCAAAGAATAAGATCTTGTTGGAAAACACCACTCGCAAGCGCACCGGAAAGAGGAGCCTGTACTGGATTTTGAGAGCGCGGAGCTTATGCTTGACCTCTCCAAACGAGCAGCGCTGGCCCTGGACCTCGCGAGTATAGTCCGGGAAGATCATGATTGCATGAATGTCATATCTGAGGTGCTGCCGCTTGCGGGCCTCGGCCAGGACAGCGTCACGGTCCCCAAAGTTGAGGATTCACATGATGACCGGTCTGGTGGGTGCTCCCAGGGGCGGCCTGGGAGCAAGGGAAGGGTGCGCTCGCTCAATCACGAACCACAGGGAGAGGGAGCTCTCAGGGATCCAGGAGCGCAGCCACTTCTCCACAAAGTCTGCCATGCAGCCCTGCTCCGCACCCTCTGGATATCCCACCAGGCGAAAGTTGTAACGGCGGGACCTGTTTTCTGCGTCCTCCGCCCGCCGGTGCAGCTCCTGGGTGTGAGATTGGAGACGAGCGACTTGTCCTTTAAGTTGTTGAACTTCGTCCTCCACAGTGGAGAACTGACTTGCTGGATGAGAGTCATATCCACCCAGACCTCAGCAATCTTGCCTTCCACGGAGGACTGTGAGGCATGAACAGCTTGAAGGATGGTGGATAGGTCCGCAGCTGGTGGAGCATCCTTTTCCACGCCTCCCCCAGTCGCCCCGGAGTCCGTGGTAGTGAAACGATCCATTTTAGTCTGGGTAGCCGGGGTTTTGGTTGGCTTGTCATGACCCATGGCCGCCGTCCAACAGGGCACGAGACCCAGATATGCCTCTTGCAAAGGTCTCCGCAGCGGGGGCCCTCGGCCAGTCCCGAGGCGCCTCAGATCAAGACAGTTGCAGGGGGCAGTATAGGAGGCCTTCCTAAGACCTCACGCCACTTGATACACGCAGCTGGTTCCACCTCTCCCGGTGAGACCCACGTCGGAAGCAACAGCACAGAGGTCCGATCCCAGGGCCCCTGCACTAGAACCCACGGACCACTCCAGGTGCCTCAAGAATAGTTCGGGAGCAGGGTGGATGGCAGTGGAGGCTCCCTCCAGGACCCACGCCGCTCGACAAATGTGGCAGATTCTATCCCCCCGACTGCACTCTTAACCAGAGGCAATGTAGTGGAGGCAAAGGAGCAATGCAGGGGGGCAGGGGGGTGGCGGGGGAGGCCCCACCTAGGACCCCACGCTGCTCGATGGATGCGGCCGGACTCCCACCTCCCCCTTGCCGCAGCCCTCAGGAGGTAGCACAGCTGTGGCTCGGGTCTCACAAGGACACTGTAGTAGGGGCCCACCATCAGCCCGGAGGGTACTGGGGCAGGACAATGACAGGGAGCAGTGGAGGAGGCTCTTCAAGACCTCACGCCGCTCAATACATGCGGCCGGTTCCACCATCCCAGATGAGATCCCACATCGGCAGCAACGGTACAGAGGTCTGGTTTCAGGGTCAGCGGCAAGGCCTCTGTGATAGGGGGCCCACAGACCACACCAGGTGCCACAGGAGCAGTTCGGGTGCAGGGGGACAGCGGAGGAGGCTCCCTTCTAGGACCTCACGCCGCTCGCTACATGCCGCCGATTCCACCTCCCCTGAATCTTACCCCTTATCAGCAGCAGCACGGTGGAGGGCCGGTCTCAGGGTCTGCAGCCGGGGCCCCCACAGCGAAGGACCCACAGTCCACATCAGGAGCCACAAGCAAGGGTTCTGCAGGGGGGCCGCCACCTAGGACCAGACCGCTCGATGCATGCGGCCGTACACCCACTGCCCCTGTACCACAGCCCTATGGAGGTAGCGGAATCAATGCCAGATTCCAAGGCAGCGAAAAGGGGGTCTCTGGAATAGAGGGCCCAAGAAACAGCACCAGGAGATACAACACCAGGCAGGGGGAGACAGGGGTGGCGGAGGACCCTCACAGGGAACCTCACGCCGTTCGGTGTTCACAGCCAAAACCACCCCCTCCACAGCCTCTTCCCGCCAGGAGTACTGCAACAGCCCCAAAGCATTAACGTGGAGGCAGCTCCAGGGGCCCCAATAGGCCGGATCGGCACCAAGGAATCACGGCAGGTGAGGGGAAAACAGCGGGGCCAGGTCCCAGTTCATGCCACCAAAGGCCCAAGCACTCTCTCGGCGAGCAGACCGCGCGTGCAGGGGCCCCCCCAACACAGTTCCAGGACCCCTCCACCGCCAACACTCACCAGACCTTTAAGTCCGCCGGTCTCTGGACCTCCAGCCACGCAACCACAGAGCAGCTACCGGGCCCCAGGCGCTGCCAATCCCCGTCTCCCACCGCCCAAAATGGCTGCCGGTACTGCGACAACGCAGCAGGGGAGCCGGAGCGCGGCGTCAGACGTCGTTGAGCCGCAGCCAGCAGCCTGAGCCCCGCGTTGGTGCACCGAGTCCAGGGCCAGCGGGCAGGAACCAGTAGCAGCAGTCGCCCACGCAGGGTCTAAGCCGGTCGGGAGGAGGAGAACGCAGGTGGGCATCACGCCCAAGGAACTCAACCTCACACCACCGGTCGCCTCGCTCCCAAGGGCCACCTCTGCTGGCACGGACAAGCTGGTATGAGCCCCAGCAGCTCAGTCCGAGAGTTTCAGGCATCTCTGCTAAAAGCGATCTGATCCCGGGAGGGGTGAGCCCCTGTATCGAACTTTGGTCGAAGAACTCGCCTGCTGTATGACCTACTCTGGTCTCCTCTGGAACATCCCGGGATCAGATCTGATCTGCATTTTCGTTATTCAATGAATACGCAAAGAGGTGGGCGCTTATTACGGTTAGTCCAAATAGCATACAGCACACCTTAGCGTGTGTGCTTAAATGCATATACACGTGGTTTACATTTTTACCACTCACTTTTTTCACTTTTTTTCACTTTCACTTTTTATGTGAGAGAGGTCCTGAAGAAAGCCCCATTAAATCTACCAAAAGGGCTGAAACATGTCGACCAGAGATAATTAAGACACATTTATTAGTCTTATTTATTATCCACTCATTGTTTTAAAACATACCCTGGGCCGCTGGGAATAAAGTAACTATCAGTTAGAAATCCAGAGATATTTTTATATTTCAACACTTCATCACACCTACACAAAAAAAACAGCTCCACTGTAATCAGGTGACACAGCACAGCTGAGTAGCATTCGGCTACTCAGCTGGGAACCCGATGATGAAGCATGACACCAACTAGGTTGGTGTGTGAGGGTTCTTTTAAAAACCCTTGTGGTGCCAGGCACTACTGTGTTGGATAACCAGCTAAAACTTGGCCCGACCACAGTTGGTTTTGCTGTAAATTACATACATCTTGTTCTTCTACCCAACTGCCAAGATAATTATATTTATCAGCTCGTTGGATGGTCAGACCCAAAATCCTCAAAATACCCTTTCTGAAAACCCCACATCGAAAGACCACCTTGCAGCATTCACGACCTGCTTATTTTCCTTATAGTAACTGCTGAGCACTGCCAAGAGCCTATGGAGGCGTATGGATGTCTAGTGAAGCAAGACAGTCTCCGGGTATTGCATGAGCTTAACATACTAGTACCAAGTTTAGGATGGAATGCCTGCAAGAAAGAACTGCCCCTTTAACTTATATACATAAATTGAGCAAAAGAAGTGCACATATGCATTCCTTTTTCAAATCCCAAGTTTGTGTACATTATATCAGCTAGAGAACCATTTTGACATTACTTTTCTACTATGTTCCACTCTGCAGGGATTGAATTGCTCTCAAAAGAGGAAATGGAATATATATTTTCTTCAGCTTGATCCTCAGCAGATCTGTCTGAATAAGTGTACCAAAGTTACTGTTTTCTCAGTAGTGTATCACATTACTAGGCTATCAATATAAGTCTAGGTGGACACAGCTTCATTATTTTTCCCATAAGCCTTGCAAAATGGAACGCAAAGTGGATAAAAAGTCACTATAAAACCTAGAGATTGCACTGTATCAAGTATAGAAGTAATTATAATCAATATAGATGCAAATTAGTAATTGCTTTTGAATAATAATAACAGTAGTTCTAGAGAGGTAAGATGGTGCACAGCATTATAGCATATTGTTTTTTTTCATGTTGTAAGGACCAGAACTGCCAGCTTGTAAAATGACTGCCTCTCAGACTCTGCTAGTAGGCAGCTGTCCATTCAGTGCATCTTAGAATCCTAAAAAGTATAGTTGTTGGTGCAGCAAATGATGCTTACTGGGGACCTTTCTCACAGAATGCAGGCACAAATCCTTCTTTGTGTTTCCCAAATGTGTGTCGCGAACCAAAGATGGAGAATTGTCCCCATCAGAGCATTGCATTGTTTTTATGAACCTTTAGAAATACCGAGAGTAGATAGACAACTCTGGTCACCAAATTAGTGGTGGTGGGGTCCCGAAATAAGGGGTATGGCTTGGTTTTTAGTGGGGGCTGAAGGAATCATTCGAGTGGGAAGGAAGGGGAGAAGCTTTGAAAACCCTTTAGGTTGACACTCGCTTGCTCAGGCGGAAGGATCTTCCTTCTGTGTTAAACATCCCAGGGCATAAACAGAGAAATTTCACATGAATAAATAATCCTCGGTTCCCCACGAGAAGCATATTTTTCCTTTACAGTTCTCTGCTCAAGTCTTCTAAAGTGGTTTTATAGCCACAGAGACATTTTAAGGCGCACGCAAAGTGGGCTCTGGCCCAGGGCCCCAGCTTTTCAGGGATCCCCCTGATAGAACCAGCTCTGTTCTGCAGAGTCTTGCCCTGATAACCTTGAATCGTTCTTAAACAGATTGTTTTAAATACCATTTCCCTTTAATGCATTTTTAATGTGGGTGATGTGTTAGAGTCTATTGGAGACAGATTGCAGAGAAATGTTGTGTTTATGCTTCATGAAACATCCATAAAAAGAGCTTCTTTTAGATCCAAACAGGACCTCACATTTAAGAAATGGGGGGGGGGGGGGCGGCACAGAGATTATTTGCAGCAATATTAGTGAGCTGCAGCCGTGTTACATTATTGAAAATACGTCACTATCCCTGAATATTAGATGGAAATATATTTAGAATTTGGACGAGTGTGCCTGTGTGCTGCCAGTGACCTGGGCAAAAAGGGCATAAACGAGTTGAAATTGGTTCTTCAAAGCTGTTTTGAACAGCCAACCCCCCAAAATACGTTTGGCCCAGAGCCCCCAAGATTCTAAAGATGCCCCTGGTAGGCCATGAAGCAAGAATCTAGTTTGGCCTTATTTATCTGACCAGCCCAGTTGCCCTTTAACAACAAAGCCAAGATGATGTCCGTGTTACCCGTTTGGTAGAATGGTACTACATTTTTGTCACTTGCCCAAGCTTCAAAATCAGATTATCATTTGTGGGCAAAAGTGTTAGCGTCTGAGTGTAACAGCACAAGCAGGCTACGCTGCTCTTTCTGAATATTAACTGCATAATTGAGCCCTTTCAGCACTCTAGAACAGTTTTTGCCTCTAAAGCGATTTTATAAAGAGGGCTGAGCGAAGAGGCCCAATATTCAGGATCTTGTTTGTAAAGCTTATTGGGTATTCCTTTGAGGCAGGGAGCACCATCCACTCTTGTTGCTGCAATCACATTCCCAATATCCAATCTTGAGGTATTCCAAATGCCCAAGTTTAAACCTGGAACTTTATTGATTGGGCTGTATCAGTTTCAGCCCACGCCTAAATCCTCGTTGTGTCTGACTAACTAGGTCTCATGAACTCAGCGCCTTTTTCTTACCATCAGCCCTCTATCAATGGTGTTACTTAAATTCTAAACTCTCTAGAAGGATTTATTTTACAGAGATGCCTTCTATATGTTTTCATCCTACGGTACAGTTTAACTGAATCCTGTTTCTTTCTCAGTTCTCTGCTTAGGTGTCTTCATCAGTTCTGGTCTTGGGGTCTAACATTCAGCTGTGGATCTTCCTTGCCCTTTATCCAACCCCTCTTGGAGTACAGAATTATCCACGGAATTACTCAACCTTTTCTTATTATCACATCTCCTACCAGGGGAAATTGAATGATACTTTCATAAATTAAACAACTTGATAACTTAGGAGGGCTGGGAGGTCAAGCCATGATACCGGTAACTAATATATTTTTAGCTTCATTTAGCCCTTTTCAATCTTTCTCTCCCATTTTATTTCCCTGTGATATCAACTGGGCTGCTGTCTGTACAAGGTTAACCATTACATAGATTTAACCTGTGTAGTCATTCTTCAGTCCAACTATCTGAAATTACTGCAAATTAGAGAAGTATAGGACAAAAACCAAAGTATAGTCAAGAACGGTTTTTTAAAAAGCTAAATATTCATACTGTGTTGGGTTATTAGTTATTACCCTTACGTTCAAGATTTACCAATACAATGCATGGAATGATGTTTATAACTTTGCCCCCTTCAATATCTACTTGCCCTGGAATGGATGGTGGGGTGCATTGCACACCTGATTAATCGAGTCAAAGTCTCTGCATGCAAATTTAAATTGAAGTCTCCAATTACTACTAGACATTGCTTTTCATTGCACCCTGCAAATCCTCACAAAAGAGAATGTGACCTGTAATAATCACTCTTCTGGGCTTTCCTGAAGGACGCATATATACATTAATGATTCCGCAGGTATATTACATCATCTGCAAAAATCGTTTTTCAGTGTCTAACTCCTTTACTTGACCCTTGAGGTGGTTACTGAAATAAATTATAAAGCCAGCCTTTGGTAGCCCATTGCTATCGTAACAAATGATGGGAACTACTAATTCTCTAATTACCAGCTTTGGAGCATTATTTACAACTCAGGACTTGCAAGCCAATGGTATCATAATATTTTAAAAATCCCCGTGACTACATCGTTCTTGAGTTGATGTCACCACCTACATTCCAGGAACGGAATCTGACATTGTTGTAGGCAACCGGCTTGTTTCTTAAGCCAAATCAAGGGATACTTCCAATTTTGGTGCGGACCAACTCAGAACCACTCTGCCCTCTTCTTTCTGTCATGCTGACTAGGCAACATCAGGCTAGAATGTCTATAGTTTGTCACATTCCACACTACTCCAAGATTTCCTTTACTACTAATATCTGGCATGGAACCCCCATGTGCCCCCAAGAGACGTAAAGACCCTCTCCTGGTGACAGGGGCATCTGAAGTATTCCGAGTGGGGATGCGGCGTGAGGTTAGGAGAACGTTGGTCCAGAATAGATTCATTGAGAAGCTTAGTGAATAGAATGGAATACTAATTGAGGGATCCTAGAATCCTGGAAACCCTGATCCCTGATCATTCAAGGATTGAAGACTCTCTTCAACTGTATTGTGACCCAAACACCTTTCATGGTCCTATTTCCAACCCCCTGCATTTTGGAGGTAGGGACTGCATATAACATCCTTTGAACTAAGGTATTCAGTATCTGCCACCCCTCTGACATTTGTAATTATTAAATATTATATTGCAAAGAGTTTACGATCACCGTAGCTCTATCAAATGTTTTGAAACGTAGTAATGAACAGTTTAAGCACATATGTGATTATTAAAAACAGTACAATGTGTGATTCGACTGCCTTAGCGCCTGGACACCTCCGTGGGAGGGGCAGCTGCGCACTCTATACATTTCTAAAAAATAATAATAATAAATATAGTTCCTGTAGACAAGCAACTGGGGACCTGTGCACAATATTTAACCACTGTATCAACATTAGGGTTAAAACGGGCACATCGTCCTAGACCACAGCGAAGTTCAGGGACTACTATCGTCTCATTGGTCTGTTGTTATATTTACATGGGCTTCCAGGTCATTGTTTCTGTCTTATTCACCTCCAAACATGATAATAAAGAGCGCACCATCAGCATTGTCACTGTTAGATGACACATTTGCAATTGGTCATTTAAGTTAAATGTGAAATATCTGTGGAAGCCAAAAAAGTACAAACAAACGCCAGAGAAAATACCAGCACCACAAAATGTAACTACCAGATCTTCAGGGAAACAAAGGCACAGCTGCAGGGATAGATGCACCGCCCTCGCCTCTGCCTTCCTCCCCTCAGTCCTCACATTTGGGGGAGTGTTCTCAGTCGAAGACAGGTTTACAAAGCTCCTCCCTTAGAGTTTTTCTTCAGTGTTTTTGCACTTTAAGCCATGCTTGGACTGGCTTTCCTCTCATTTACCTCTTTTTAGTCTGTCTCATTTCGAGGACGAGGCTGTATTTTGATGCGATCAGGTGCGTAGCTTGGTCAAGAACATTGAGGGGGAGGGGTGTAAGCTTCAGATTTCCAACAATCAGGCTGGCATATAATGTTTAAATACTTTATACAACAAGCAGGGCGCATGAGAGGGGCTTCTGGGGCAGTGGAAAGGGAGAGGAATGTGGATTGATAGGAGTACTTAGAAGGAAAACACAATATTTTGTACAATAACCAATATTTTTGAGGACGTTCAAAACAGAGGGGGAGTTTGTGCGCGTTTTTATATGTATGTATGTAAACATTCCTGGTGAAATCCGACGGACATCTCAGAACACCAGACTGAAACCACCTACACCCAACTATTTATTTGAAAATACGTTTATTGTGGGGAGGGTGTAATACCCCAATCACCCCCCAAAGCTGTGCCCCTGGATGCGATCCCAAGCCTTCACAGGGAGTTACGGTTGGAGTGCTTGTATTGAGTGAGGCAGTATGGCATACTTTAAGGTGTTTAGCTCCAGCTGGCATGGGGCATTTATCGGCAGTCCATATTGTGAATATTCGGTTCGCTAGGCACAAGATGGAGGTCCCACTTAAGTCCGGCACTTCTTTGGTATAAAGAATTGACCTTCTGATTGCAGGAATCAAAAAGTATTTAAAGGTGTTTCTTGTGGGAGCAGTGAAGTGGGATCAATGGAGTTCTGCAATGGTTTGTCTGACTGTTGAGTTCTTTAAAAAACAAGAAGAAAGAAAATAGGATTGCTTCTCGTTTTTGCTTTTTTAATTATGGGAAAGCCGCAAGCAGTGAGGCGTGCTTCTCTGTATAGTATTTTTGTTTTGAGTTTTCTTAAACATGGATTTGGAAGGGAAGCGCACTGCAAGAAGAAAGCAGGTAGATCAGTCTCAAAGGATCAAGGCGCTGTAAAATCAATTGTCTTATCTCTAGGGGAGTTGCAGATCATTATTAATGAGGCAGTGAGCAGCGCCTTAAAGAAATATGCTGAAAATATTCTGGACGTTGATGTAGACGATGAAGCTGAACCTGTTGATCTAAGATGCAGATGTGTGCAGGGCACTGAATTGAAAACTGTCAGCACATAAAAGGGAAAATCTAGAATTTTCATGTCCAGAGATTGTGAACCTACAGGAAGATATCTTTTCAAGACTTTTCTCTCCAGAATCTGAATCCATGCTGGCCCAAGCAGCAATTCAAGACATACTGTCAAAGAAATTAAACGATTTTTATAGAAAATGATTCTCTAGGTTTTTGACAAAAGAGTGCAATCAGAAGTACCTAAACTGGACTCTTTATTGGCCCGGGGGTAATCTCAGTCTTTGTTTGATGATTTGTCACCAGCAGACAATAAAGACAAGAAAACTGAAACGTCACTAGAAAGATCTTATTCTTCCTCAAATAGTGATACAAGGGCAGGTACCTATGCCGCATACACTGAGTAATTATTGTTTGTTTGAAGATATGCAAAGAGATGAACCCATTCCAATACTGGCTTAAATGGAGTCACAAGTACGCTTTCCACTCTTTCTTTCTGATATGACATTTGATGAATGATGTGCTGCTGTTGCTACTGTGGAAGACGTTTCTGGTCACTAGCCTGTTTGATAGATGGCTTAGATGCTGGAGGCAAATTAGCATACATCTCTTCTTCATTTACCATTTATTGGATCATTTTTACCTGGTCCACAAATTGATTTTTTTTAAATAAAAGATCTGTGGAGGACAAGAAAACATTATTTCACTTTCACCAGTCGAGTAGTATACGCCCAGCATTCTTTGTTGCCTGCAATTTTGGAAGCGGTCAGTAATTCCTAACCTACATAGTATGGTTAATTCATTAATTTAGCTTAAGTCGTAGGCCTGAATTTGCAGTGTATTTGGAGTGTCTTTGTTTCGGAAAGTGATGCTCAAATTGTTATGCAAGTCTCGTAGAATGCTTTCTGTCTCATGTTTGCATTGCAGGTGGACAATGCTTACTAGGGAAGAGTAGGGGTATTGTTCCATTAGAAAAAATTGTGGAATGAAGGAGTTATAGTTAGCTTGGCTGCAGGAGATAAGGTGGAGGGAGGTGTTTTCACATGGGAGGAGGGGAAAAGACCAAGGACGAGGTGCCACAGAGGGGCATATGTGAAGAATGCTGTGAAAGGAGTCGACGTAATGGAAAGGTTTGTGACTGAGCACATTGTGAAGCCTATGAGAAGAAAAGCATAATGGGACATTCGTGGAACACAACTTTGATTATATGATGTCTTGTAGAGAGGGACAGATGCCCCATTCCTGTTTGCCCTCCTGACAGACTGCACCTGCATTCTTCCTTCCCTTTGCTTGTGGCTTCATGCCCCAGACCCGTCCTATGGTGAAGTGACTTCTTCAGAAGGCTTTGCCAACTGACACCTTTTATCTCTTAAGTCATTTGCTTATACCTTACCTTAGGGATGCCACATTAGAGTTAGAGTAGGGATAGTTAGAATTAAATGCTGCATACAGAAGAAGTGCAGATGCAAGGAGACTTGAACTTTTGTTTACTCATCTTATGCATAATCATCATTGAACTTATTGTGCTTTTTATGCTCCACCGGGTGAACCTTTTAAGGAGGTGCAGCTTCCTTCTATTTCCCTTGTACTTCTATACTCTCATACTAAGATTTGTGTATGTCCAACTATTTTTGAATTTGTAGTAAAACTGACTAACCTTCAATTTGTTGTCAATTTAGGTTCTTGTGTAGCCGTTTGTGTAACACTTTATTTCCAGTGACTCTTTACTCTTCTTCCTTCTACGCATTCATGCTGCTGAAAAGAACCATAGAGGATTTGACATTGGATTGAATTGAACATGTGGGCCAGGGCTCCTTCAGCAGCAATTTGAGCGAGTGAGGTAACCCTTTGGAGGAAGGGACGGCTTCTGTCTATAATCCCCATAATATGCCTAGGAGATTTTCTTATCTTTCTGCATCTGAATTATGCATACCTTAATGTGTCGATTCATCAAAGTCCTCAAAGGTTCCTAAGATTCATAGTAAATGGTCAACATTTCCAATTTCAGCTACTTCCTTCAGGTTTGAAATAATCTCAAGTTTTAGAAAAGTACTAGCTGGCTGGCGTTGGCTGCGGCTGCTTGCTAGCTTGCAATCAAAAGGAGTTACGGTATATCTTCATTGCTGCTTCTTCTTTTTCAAAAGATCAGGAACATGTGAATCTGGTATGCCTGTAGGAGCATGGTTTACTTCTTTAAAGAGGTCACAACTCCAGATTTCTCAAAATTTGACTTTTATGGGGGCATGTTTTCAAACATTACTAAAGATGATATCAATGCCTCTGGGGAAGATGGTCAAAACACATCCAGTCCTGAAATACCTGTTGAAGAATGTGACGGCACCTGCATGAGACTCGTTGAGGCTTCAGGGTCTGATGGCAGCCACAGTTTTTCTGGTGCCTGGGCACATTACCATCTGAAATTTCTGTTGACTTTCATTCTAGACCATGGGTACAACGAACTATGAAATGGAGATTGGAACCATCATATCTCTTAGGGAATCGTACAGCAAGATCATTCTGAAGAGGGGTGTGTCACTGTATCCATAAATGTCATTGGTCTGACAATGAATGCCAGTTTAATATAGTACATGGGGCAATGCAAGAACAGTGGTCTGCTAAGAGTCAATCATCTCTAGAGGAAGCCCTTGAATCCTCCAGTAAGAGGGAATTATCTACTATCCTAGGAGCAATGATGATTTTTTCCTAAGCATCCTGATGGGAAGGCTCTCCTAGTGAGAATGGACAAAGAGGTGTCTAGTGCGTATAGAAATCATATTCACTGAACCGAGTGGTGCAGGAGATTTTCACCTGGGCGAAGGTGCATCTCCTTTCTATATCAGCTGTTTATCTACTGGGGAAGAAGAATGGGCCTGCTGACCGGCATAGTAGCCTCTTTCCATCATTGGTTCCCTATACCCTCCATCACAGGGTTGTTCACAGCATTTGCAGGAGATGGGCTACTCCAAAGATAGAACTCTTTCCATCCCCAGACAATGCTCTTCTCCTTCTCGTTTATTTAAGATGTGTAATTTCAACACATCTTAAGAAGGGATGTTCCTTCTCTTCATGTATTCTCCTATATGCCTTCCACCAACCCCAGCCTTAGCACAGGTTAGTGAAAGTGCAGGGGGCTAGAGTGGAAGTGGTGTTGGTAGTGCCTATTTGGCCCCGAATGGTATCTTTTCCCATTATTCTTTATCTAGCAGAATAAACTTGTTGAGAGCTTCCAATAATTCCATCTACCCTGCAATGTCCAATGCTGTTGTTTCTCAAGAGCTGGATGCAAAGTTCGACATCTAGGTTTGGAAATTCTGGATAGGAAGCTTGGACAATCACGTTCAGAAGCCACCTTGCCAGCCAGTGATGGAAACACAGAGATGGAATGTGCCCTATAAGGAAACCGCCAGGAGGAAAAAGCATAAAGCTGAAAAAACTTTAAGAATTCACTACCACTTCCTTAGCATACAGCACACAGAGAAGAAAGGCCAAGAGAAATCAAAGAACAGGTACAACAGTGCACCAAAGAACCTTTTTGAGAGGTTTATATAGGAAGAAATGACCTGGAAGGGAAGCAGGAACATAGGAAGTAATTCCCTACATCTTAGGTTGGGAAAGGTCCATAGCAATCAATAAGAAGGTGGCCATGATGGATTGAGCTAAGAAAAAAGGAAGTTTCTCCCAATGGCCCTATCACTTCCTGCCAACAACTTTCCCTGCAGGCAGCATGGTGCTCCAGGAACCTAAACCGCCACACCCCCCGAATGGCTGCCAAGAAGGAGGACCCAGAGGCAACCCTGACCTCGGCAGGTAAGGAAGAATGTGGGTCTGTTTGCAGAGCGCATCTGTCCCCTCTGATCGGACACAATCGGCGAGCGCACCTAACTCTTAGATTAGGGCACAAGCCGCAAGCACATCCAACAGTATACCGCCCTCCCGAGGCTCTAGATTTATGAGGATGCATGGAGAAAAATCTGCGTACCAACCTAAAGGCATGGAAGGCAGTAGCTGTTCCCATGATTGATTGCTGATGGGATAACCCTTCCAATGCACCAAAAATTGTAATTTCCCACAATAAATGTCAGATATCTGAAACTCAGTAATTCCCCGATCCAACACTGAGGAGGGGGGCGGGGACCAACTCGAGAAAATTCATCAGGTACGCAGGGTTTCAACTGTCAAACATGGAACACGGGAGGAACTCTCGAGGGAGGAAGCAATCGGATCTGGACAGCTATAGGATTAACAAGTTTAACAATAGAAAAAGAACCAAGACAGCATGCACCAAGTTCAGAGTGCCTACTATGAAGTGGCAAAAAACAGGAAGATATCCACATGTTATCTCCCACAGAAAAATGGGCCACCTTGGAAAATATATCAACAGTTACCATGATCACTGTAAATACCTCGGATTTGGGCAAGTCCACAATAAAGTCTGTTGATATGGTATGACAGGGTCTGGGAGCTACTGGCAACGGATTGTAAGAGGCCATAGGCTTGGACTGACATCCCTTGTCACAGCAGGCTACCAAAAAGACCACAGGATTAAATCCAGAATATTTTTGTTACCATGATGACCAGAAGTTAAGGTGTCATGACACCGTTTCAATACCGACTCTTGTAATATTGGAATAAGAATAAACAGTTTTTTATTGAAGAAGTATAAATCACCTTGCTTGTTGAGTTTAAATGTTCACATATCTCTTCTTGTTCTTCCGTTTTCAAAGTTAGATAAGCCTGCTTGACCTCCTCTAAAAAAGAGATAGCTAGAGATATTATCTGTTCTGGAGCAACAAAGGGTTGAGGTTCGGTTTCCTGAACACTAACATCATGATGGGACAGAGAATCGGCAAGCAGCAGCGGCACGTGCAGGTAAGAGCGGTGGGGAAGGGTGGGGAGGGTGTCAACAGACAACAACGAGGGAAAACCTAAATTTTTTTTTTAAAAACACTTACCTTGTGCTCGTCGCATGACTGAGTTGGCGGTGCGGCGAGCGCAATTTAAGTGGTTTTCTTTTTGTATTTAAGTTTCCCTCATCGTCATCTCTTGATTCCCCCTCACCCTGCCCCCTGTCATAATTGGGATAAGAAGTATGCCTAAAGGAATTCTCAACTACTCTGATACTGAAACTCTTGCAACACTGAATACTTGTGAATAAGCTGCCTATAGAAATTGGCAAATCAGAGGAAGCTATGGGTTTCCTTAACAAAAGAAGGCAAGGGCCAGTTTAATACTGCTGGAATCTTTTTATAATCCATTAAAAGCCCACTAGGAGAACTAATGGACCCCAGGTACTCTACTTCAGTTTGTTCAAACAAACATTTCTCTGGTTTGCAAGTTAAGGCCTTGTCTCTTAATTGTTGCAGTGCATTCCAGACATGCAGACAATGGTTCTTTTAGAGTCTTAGAATAGATCAAGATATCATCTAGGAAGACAATTATATTCAGATTCAAGTCTGAGAAAATGTTGTCCATGAAACATTGAAGTATGGAAGGGGCATTGCACAACCCCCAAAGGCATCACCCCATATTCAAAATGTCCATACAGAGTCTGAAATGCTGTCTCCCATTCACCCCCAGGCTTTATTCTTTGTAAGTGATTGACTCCTATCAGATCTAGCTTTGTGTACACTTGGGCTACTCTTACTGATCCAGGATGTCTTTAATCAATGGAAGAGGATACCGATCCTTAACCGTGGTCTTATTGAGCCCTCTGTAGTCTAAACACAGTCTTAATTCCTTTGATTTTTGGGCATAAAGAAAAGATGTGCTCCAGCAGGAGATATAGAGGGAACGTTTAGACCATTAACCAGATTGTCATCTAAATACTGTTGTAACACTTTCTTCTCTGATTCAGAAAGCAGATACATCCTACCATAAGGTATTTCTGGTCCCAGAACTAAATTTATTGTGTAGTCACAATTGCGGTGTGGAGGCAAATTTCAGTCTTTACTTCCTCGAACACAACGCTAAACGCATGGCACTGTTTAGGAACTGCAGAAAGGTTTGCCACTGTTGTCACACATTTTTCATACGGAATAAGGGTTCCACGATCTTCATTCATTTAGGGTTTAAACAGTTTTGGGCACAATATTCAGTACTGAAGGATAACACCCTGGTTACCCAATTAATATAAGGGTTGTGCATGACTAACCATGGAACTCAAACAATCACCGGATAATATGGGGATGTTATTAAATCAAATTCTAAACGTTTCTGATGATTAAATAACTTTACCTGAAGGGGCTCAGCACACTGAGTGACAGGACCAGAAACCATAGCAGTTCCGTCCACAGTTTAAACCATGTCTGCACATGCCTTATCTTGAATGGGAAAGTGTTTTTTTAGAGCCCAATCCTTATGCATGCACATACCGGTACCCAGAATCCAGTAAGGCCAAAACTGAATTTAAGGGGAACGCATTTCCTATGAAGACTGGTAGCAAAACCAATAGAACATGTTCAGGAGTCTCCGAGGATTTAGAAGATATCATTTGAGGAAGAGATGCATCACCCAAACCCTCCTTCTTGTCAAGTGATGGGCTAACTCGTTTCCGATTTGCTTGGCAGACCTAACTGGACGTTGATGTAAATGATGCCTATTCTCTCCACAATACAGGCATAAAACCTTTGCCCGGAGTCAACACCCTTCTTCTTCTGATGTTGAGCCTCTAGTGATTTCGATTTGCATTGGTTCTTCTCCAGTCAACATCTCGGTTTTTCGGAGTGGAAGCATTCTATGAGTTGAGATAGAGGATTGACTACAAACACCCTTCTTTTCTCCTCTCATTCAATAGGTGTTCGATGTATAAGGTTGACACTATTGCCTCATTAAGAGAAGTGGGTCAAGGAGTGTGAATAAGTACATCCTTGATTTTATCCTTCAATACTCTACGAAACAAGGTTAACAAGGTTCGCTTCCCCCATGTTGTTTCAGCAGACAAATGCCTAAAATGTGTCACATAAGACAAAACATACACGCGTAGAAGATACATCAACTAGCCACTTAAGTCATCTATGTTTATATATTATTCCTGATTCATATACATTTTTGATATTTTTTGTATGTACCTATTGTCTTTATTGGTTTTCTGTCAAATGCTTATGTGTTTCCACTGCACTGTATATTTTTGTGAATTATGTGGGGACATTATATTAGGTATGTAATCAGTTGTCTGATGACACATGTTTCAAAATGCTTTTTAACTATTTCGTATTTAAGAAATGAATTTTTAATTGTATTGTTGTTTACACTGAGTTCTATATATCATGTTGGTAACCTACATGGTCTGTTAATTGCCGTAGACCTTTAGTTGCCTAGGGGTTTTTTCTACAATTCTTGTATGGTATCCTGCAAGGCTTGGTGAGAGCCATCTTCAACCGGGTACGTTGGCATTGCAATCTCTCGAGAGTTGGACGCAAAGGTTGACATCTAGGTTAGGAACTTCTGTATATGAAGCTTAGACAATCACCTACGGAAGCCACCTTTCCAACCAGTTATGGAAACACAAAGCTGGAATGTGCCCTCTATGGGAACTGCCAGGAGGAAAATACATAAAGCAGTAAAAAATCTCTTGAATTCACTACTACAACAGTAGCACACTGTGAAAGGCCAGAAAAAAATGTAACAGGAACATCTGGGAATGTTGCGATTCACCAAAGGACGTTTTTGAGAGGTTTATATAGGAAGGAATGACCTTGAAGCGAAACAGGATTCAAAGCAAGTAATTCCCTACATCTTAGGTTGGGAAAGCTCCTTAGGAATCAATGGAATGATGGCCATGATGGATAGGCCTAAGAAAAAGGGAAGTTCCTTCCAGTTATGCCATTACTTCCTGCCGAGACCTTTCCATGAAGACAGTATGGTGCTCCAGGAATCTCATCCCCCCCCCCTACTGAATGGCTGTGAAGAAGGAGGACCCAGAGACAACCCTGTCCAGGGCAGGTAAGGAAGAATGCGGGTGCGTTTGAAGAGCACATCCGCTCCTGCCGATGGGAGGCGCTTGGGCTTGGGGGGTCTTAGATAAGGACACGACCAGCGAGCGCATCCGGCATTGTTCTGAAATTTTTGAAGATTTTCCCTCAGGGTCTGGAGATTGAGCGGAGGGAGTTGCAGCGCATAGGGTGCTTCAGGGAGGTTGCTATTGAGATACAGCAAGATAAGAGACCAATAATTTTGAAATCTTATGGAAGGCATTGTCTGAATGTTTCCTTTTGGTGTTTCTATGTCTATACATACATAGAATAATGACCCTTTCAGCATCATGGAATTCTTCAGAGAGGTTTTTTTAATGGGTTTGTCTGTTTCTACTTTTAGGCAATAATGAGCACCCGTAAGAGCTTTCTGTTCTCCAGTGTCTGATTAGTAAATATTAATCATGTAGCTGTTAGGCTCCAACATATTTTTTCTAGCCAAAAGCCTGTTATTTACTCTAAAGCAGTGGTTCTTAACCTGTGGTCCGGGGATCCCTGGAGGCCCACAAAGGGGGTCCCCGACTGCACCAGCAAATTAACTAACATTAACTGATTAATAAAGTGTATATAAATAAAGAAGCAAAATGTACAATTGAAAACTTTTTAAAGATTCTGTAAGCGTGGAGGAATTTTAAATTGAAGACTACAAATTAAGTTAGCATCTTCAGATTGATTCATGGGAGCAGTACAAGCGCATGAAACAGAATATCGTATGGATGATGAGTGGTCTCAATTTAATTTTAAAAAGCTCCAACCTTCCCATTAAAATTACTATTTAGATTTATTTTAAATATTTGTTTGTGAATAAAATAAAATAATTATTTGTAAATCTTATGAATGCTTGTTTATGTATTATTTTGCGGTTCAAATGATCAAATATGCTTAGGCCGGTCCCTGCTTCCAGTAATTACTCAGTGAGAGGGTCCCCGGATTCCAATAATGATTCTGGGGAGGTTCCTGGAGTCCAGTAATGAGTAAGTGGGGATTCACAGAAGTCGAAAGGTTAAGAGCCACTGCTCAGGGTTCCTCCTTGTTTCTGCCCTTAGAAATATCCTTTTGAACGTATTTCAACAATTTGAATGCTAAATTACTATTTCTAGAAGTGATAACCTATGGACCTAGAGTAGGACAGTGGCCTAACAATAGCCGCCCCTGCAGTCTTCTCCAGGGGCGCCCTTTCGGCACTGTGCACGGACGGGCCTGAGAGCTACTGACGGGTCCAGAGCGTGGAGGGGCTCCTCCATGTACGTTTCAGGGGGTCTTCTCAAGATTTGTTACGCCTTTGGAGCAGGAAAGCCGTGGGCTCTTTTGGATCATTAACCTTGTTAATACATTTTTTAGGTTAAAGCTGTATTACATACTAATCCTTTTTTGCCCTAAGGTACTTTCAAAATTCCATTCTGAAGAGGACTGGCCCTTCCAGCTTCTCTCATCTGGACTACGCTAACATCTTGTACCTGGACCTCCCAGGCTATCTCCAGCGCCTTCAAGTGGTTCAAAATGCCACGGCCAGACTGATCCTTGGGCTTAAGCCCAGGACTCACATGACCCCGCATTTTAAGGCATAACACTGGCTTCCTATGAGTAAAAGGATCACGTTTAAGGCCCTGGTAATGTTCTCCAAAGCCCTTTATGGTAAGGGCGCCGGCTACCTCAGAGCAAGATTTAGCCACTACTTGCCTGCCAGATCCCTGAGGTCATCCTCCATGGGCCTGGCCCGCGGCCCCAGAATTTGCTTTGCCCGGGCTGGGGGCAGATCTTTCAGGCTTCTGGGAGCTCAAGCGTGGAAATAACTCCCGGGTTCTCTCAGATCTACGGCTGACCTGACGGTTTTTAAGAAGCTTCTCAAAACCTGCCTCTTTCAGTGCTAGGTGTGTGTGTCAGGTCTGTTGGTTTGAGACCATTAGCGCCGGGACACTCTTGCTGAATAGCCGTGCACTCTATAAATGTGTTCATTCATTCGTAATCCATAGTCTGAGGCATATTCTCGCTTGCATTGTCTTGGTGTTCACAGAGCATTGAACATTTACCTGTAGCATTTGCATGTCTGATGCACTTTTTGTCAAGTTTGTTTGAAGAAAGGATCTGCTGGTAGCATAGTGGATGGCTTTGCATGGTTATTGTAAAATCATATGCAGTAGCAGACAGTCCACTTCCAGGTGAAGTGGTAGATACATTTACTCGAGGTGTCTCCACTTCATGGGCTGTGTTTAAAGGAGTTTCTTTGTACGACATTTATTGTGCTGCGACCGGGAAGATATTCACACACTTGTGAAACATTACAAATCAGCGGTGGGCGGGAGACAGGCAGAAGGAGAGGGGAAAGCCACATGGAATAGAATAGAGATGAAAGCGTTAGTAAGGTATAGGTGATGATAGATGTGTGAAAGTGACAGGGGAGGCTGACAGTAAGAGATGTTTACAGTAAGCAACAAAGAAGGGACGAGGACAATAAACAATAGAAGGATCAAGATTGCAGCAAGCGAGGGAGAGATGAATGAGACAGCTGAAGGAGACGAACAGGAAAGCCTTAGTGAGTGACAAAGTGAAGGGGACCGTGAGCGATAGAGAGGTGAAGGTGACAAAGATGAAGGGACATTAGCAACAGAGAGATGAAGGCAAGCAGAGAGTTTGAGGGGAAGGTGACAGTCAGCTACAGAAAGATGAAGGTGAAAGCAAATAACTGAGGCTGAAGAGGACAATTAGTGATAGGAAAGTGCCAGTTCGAGAGGAAGAGGTGAAGGTAATAGTAATTGATAGAACATCAAAGGTGAAAGCTGCAAAGATGTAAATGCAACAATGCTAGAGGGTGAAGGTACAAGTGAGAGACAAAGATACGAAGGTAACAGTGAACGATAGCGGGGCGGAGATAAAAGTTAAAGACAGAGGGGTGAAGGTGAAAGTTAGCGACACAGTAGAGAAGGTAACCATAGAGGTTGGAAGATGAAAGTAAGTGACACAGAGGTGAAGGGACCAGTAGGGGATAGCCTAGTGAAGATTAAAGTGTATAGACAAAGAGATGAAGGCAAAAGTGAGTAATAGAAGGGTGGAGAGAAAAGTTAGAGACAGAGAGGTGAAGATGAATGTTAGCGACAGAAAGGTAAAGGTGAAAGTTAGCGACAAAGTGCTGAGTTTTAACATTAGCAACAGAGTGAGAGGTGAAGGTAACAGTGTAGATGAAAGTTAGAGACAGAGGGTGAGGGTGACAGAAGTGAAGGAAACAGTATGCGACACAGAAGTAAAGGTACCAGTGAGCAATGGAGGGATGAAGGTGAGCTTTAGCAACAGAGGCGCAAGGTAACATAAGTGAACGGTAACAGTGATAGCAGAGTCAAGGAGTAAGTTAGCGAGCGAGCGAGGGGTGAAGGTAAAAGAAAGTGGCAGAGGGGTGAAAGTGGGCGACAGGAGGGTGATGCGAAAGAGCAGAGAGAACGAAATAGAAATTTAGCGAAGTGGGTGAAGGTGAACGCTAGCAGCAGAGGGTGAAGCTAGTAGAGAGTGATAGAGGGGTGAAGGAAGGCGTGAAGATTTAAGGTGAAGGTGAAAAGTAGAGACGGGGGGTGAAGGTTACAGAGAAGTGAAAGGGTCATAATGTGACACAGAAGCGCGGCGCGGGGGGAAGAACAAGCCGGGATAGGATGAGGCGACTGCTCGCAATCCCGGCATTCCTCGGAGCGCGCGCTGAGGGCGCGAGCGTCTTTGACTCGATGGAAGTGACAGTAAGTAATGGGGATTTCATGATTATTAGCGGCATTCGTCTCCGTCGCCTGGACGTCGGCGCGGCTCGCTAATGGCGTTTGACAAAGGAAATAAGGTGCTCTGCCACTGCCGCCACGCAGAAATAAATAAACAGTGTCAGCGGCGATCAATGGCCTGTCAGCCGAGGCCTGTGAAAATGAGTTAAGGGAATAGGGCTCAGACACGACGGCCTGAGAGCTGCGGTAGCTTCGGTGGTGCGCATGCGTCTCCCCGTCCGGGAGCCCTGGTCTCTCTGCTCATAAACTCTTAGGACATGTACCATTATTTATCACATCGAACTTGCCGCTTTCTTTTATTCCTGTCCCTTACAACACTCCTAATAATGCACCTAATGCACCTGCAGCCTCTTCTGATATTCTAGTACTCATCTCTACATAATAGCTCAGTTAAAGCCTCTCATTCCTGTCAGTCACCATGTTCTACCATTCACATAATGAACTGTGCACAGCTCCTAAACTGCCCCACAATTTAAGCCTTCGTCTCCTTTTTCTGTTGCAGTACTGGCCCAGACGCAGCTCTGTAAATGCACCTCAATCCTGGCTCTCAATGGCCTCTACTATTCCACTGACCCATGAATAGCTCACTCAATGCATCCCATTCCAGGACTGCAACAACCTCCACTATGTCAAAGACCCAATCATAGCTATGTCAATGCACCTCAGCCCTGGCCTTCCGCCCTCCAAATACTAGACCATGCCCATCTCTGCAAGTATGCTTCAATCCAGGCCTTAAGTACTCTCCACTACTTCACTACTGATTAATGCACAGCTTTATCAATGCAACTCGACTGTCACATTCAGCACTCTGCACCAACCTATAGCTCTATTAAATAATCTCCAAAATGATCTATAGCTCCGTCAGCACAGTTCAATCAACCAAAAGGGTAAAATGGAAACCAATAAAAAATAATCACAGAATCGCAAAGCTATGTTTTTGCACATTAACCTAACTTAGTAAGTGTGTTTATAAAGTGCGCATTCACCACCGGGGGCACCTTAGTGCTGAATAACAGATGTTTCTTGTTATCTACCCGAAGGAAACTCATCAATCTCAGAAGAAGAAAAGGTTGAGGGGTCCCACCAGACTTCAAACCTGCAACTGTGAGGTCAAACACAGATTCTTGAAGTGTGCAGGCCAAGGCAACAGGGTTCATTGCCAAGATGTGCTCCTGTACCTTGTCATGTCTGATACCGTGTGTGCTCAGGATGACTTGTTTTTAGTAGTTTGAGGTTCATACAGGTGTTTGATAGCCATGTCTTAATGCATTCTTTTAGTCAGTCTTGTTGCTGTTTGTTAAAACCTTGAAGCAGAGTTGCATATCATCAGTGCACTGAGGTATCTGATATTTTTGTCAGCTGACAGTATGGTGAGGGGTTCCATGTAAAGGTTGTCGAAGACGGTCCGTATGCTGGGACCGTTGAGCACACACTAGTTCATAGGGATGCTTTCAGACTTTGAAGCGTTCATCTGGACTGGCTGACGTCTGTTGCTCAGACAGGAGGTGAACCATTGCAGCAGAATGTCACCAAAGCCTTTGTGAGTGAAGACCGTGCTGAAGACCCTGTTGACTAGGACTTTATGGTTGATAGCTTTATGAAACATTTTGAAGGGCATGAGGGTGGCTGGGTTGAAGTTGACTTTCTTCAGTAGCAGGAAGATCTGGCCAAAGCAAAATGTGCTGGAAATGTTCAGCCGGGGCGTCAGGGCTTTCTCGGAGATGGACTTTGTTATGGAGAAGTGTATGATACAGCCCTCAAAGAATGCTACTTTGAGTCAGGTGGGTTTCAGAGGTCATCGAGGTAGATAGGGGTGAAATGTTTCATTTGGGGGCCCTTGTTGTGGTACGGGAAGGGCGGAGCTTTCTAATCTTGTCTTCTTAAAGACTGTCTTGATGAATTTGCACATGTCCATGGAGTGCACTAGTCAAAGGACTTGGCATCGGGCGGGGCAGCAATGATGTTCTTGATGGGAGCTCTGCTTCTGTTGGATGCTTTGACTGTGCATGCGAAGTCAGGTACTTTTGTTTTAGTGGTGAGTTTTTCTATGTGTGGTACATACTCTTCACCAGTTGATGAGGTATTCTGGAACGTGCTGGCTGTTTGTGATCTCTCAGGGTTATATAGACCTTCCCTGTGCTAACCTGTCCATAGATCTCTCAACGCATCTCAAATCTGTCTTACAGCATCATCTACTATCCCAATACAGTCCTATGGGCAGCTGTGGCACCTCAAAACTGGTTTGCAATAATCTGAGCGCGACCCTTGTAAAGACCTGTGTGTTGTTCTTTCAGTGCACCTTAGAGCAGGCTGGCTGCAGCCTCTACTATCCAGCAAGCATCATCTAGCCTGCTAATACTGTCCCACGCATAGCTCATTCAATGCACCTCAACACAGGCTTCTAGGCACCCTCTAACCCCTCTCCTCAATTTGGGTGCATATCTCCATCAGTGCATCTCAATACCAGGTTGCTGCACCCTCTTCTATCCCGATGGTAGCCACTGCAAAGCATTATCATTGACAGGCTTTAAGCAACCATCCTCTAGTCCCCCAAACCTGTCCCATGCATAGCTCAGTCAATGGATCTCAAAGTTACTTGCGCACACCCCGATATATCGAGACAGTTAGTGCATAGGTCTTTGAATGCATCCTAATCCTGGCCTGAAGTATTCTGTACTGTCCCAATACTGACCCATGCATAGCTCAGTCAACGGATCTCAAAGTTACGCTCACACCCCGATATATCGAGACAGTTAGTGCATAGGTCTTTGAATGCATCCTAATCCTGGCCTGAAGTATTCTGTACTGTCCCAATACTGACCCATGCATATCTCAGTCAACGGATCTCAAAGTTACGCTCACACCCCGATATATCGAGACAGTTAGTGCATAGGTCTTTTAATGCATCCTAATCCTGGCCTGAAGTATTCTGCACTGTCCCAATACTGACCCATGCATAGCTCAGTCAACGGATCTCAAAGTTACGCTCACACCCCGATATATCGAGACAGTTAGTGAATAGGTCTTTCAATGCATCCTAATCCGGCCTGAAGTATTCTGTACTGTCCCAATACTGACCCATGCATAGCTCAGCCAATGCATTTTAATCCTGATCTGTGCAATTCTGTACTATCACAATACTGGCCTCTGCGTTTCGTTATCAATGTACAACAACTGTGACCTACAGACAGCATTAAATACTAGTCTTATACTGACCTCTGCATAGCTACAATAATACACCTTTATCCTACTCTGTAGTAGTCTGTACTTTCTTAATACTGACTCAGGCATAGCTCGTTCAATGTATCTTAATCCTTGACAGCAAAATTCAATACTATCCCAACACTGACTCATATGCGGCTCAGTCAATGCACTTTAACCCTGTCCTACATGGCTACAGCATTATTTGCTGTCCCAATACTGACCAATGTATAATTCGGTCAATGCACTTTAATCCTGACAAGTATCATTCTACAGTGTTAAAAATATCATTATTCTATCAAGCGGAAACCGCCATAGGATCGGACAACGATCTCTATGGGTTTAAACAGATATTTCGTGAAATTACTTGTGTTCTGAGTTTTATCAGAGAATGAATGTTTGGCTCTTGCCTGTGTGTATCATTGGCATGTATCTGGTTCTACAAAGTGCGTGGTTTAAGGTGATCGGAATGTTCCTGAGGCAGGTGTTTGTTGGAGTCACCCGGGCTGGTGGTTACCTTTACGCTTGGATAAACGCACCAGTTTGAAGAATCTCTTAGGTTCAAGGAGTGGACTTTATAGCTTCCCTGTTTTATTTCCTTGCGTCGCTGATGAAAGGGGTGTGCTGTCATCTGGGTTGTTTCGCCACACTTGTTGCACTCTTCTGAGTTTAGATTTTAACCTTTTCCAGACATATCTAAGACATATCTAAGACACGTCCTCTATTCGAAGTGTACCTCTTTACCGGCTTTAAATTCCGAGAACATTGAAATCTCTGAAGGAGGATAAGATCCTGCTATCCTGGTCAGTCAAATAGTTAATCTGATTCTTAATATTAATGGGGGCAATAGGCCTAGATTTTCTTTAGATCTTTCTCTGTCCTTTTTATATTTCCTTCAGCGTTGTCTGTTGTGTTTGAATCTTGTTTTCGATAGCTTTGCCTCAACGTAAAAATAAGCCATTTTTCCTGAATACTCTACATTTACTATTCTGGAAAATGTAGTAGTCTGCTTCGGTAAATGTTGTAGTTACCAGCATGGACCTCCATTGCACTTCTCTGCAATTGTTCACTCATTGCTTCAATTTTTTAGCATTACATAAATATTTATATGTTTTTCCCAAAAGATTCCTTGGAATGCAGCCCACTGATACTTTAGGAGCAGTCGTGCCAGTCTCATCACCAGAGAGAGGTTTCATTGAGCCTGCCAGTATAACGGGTTCTCTAACGGGCATTTGACTATCTTTCTGGCCACTTCTCACTTCTCCTGTGCGTACCACCACGTGTTTTGTTCTAGGCTGATTGCTAACAGGGGCTTTTTCAAAGCATTTTAGAACATGTTTCCACTTTCTCTATTGTATGTTGATGCATTCCACAATTCCCTCCAGGTGGCGAGCCGTCCCGCCCCGCTCCCCTCCACTGTTTCCACCAACTGCACCTTTTTACCTTGAATCACCACAGACCACATTCTCTGTTGCCTGAAAAGGTCGCAATTTATTTATCAATATAATAATTTATACATAAAATTGTATACATTTCCAACTTTCATGGTCATAATCACATTCAATGTCCATGTTCTAACTTTTCATCTATTGCTCATTGCAGTTCTTTCCCTTGTATTATGGACCCAGCCTCCTCAATTTCCCGGGAAGGGAGGGGCCCCTTTTTCTGGCCTCCAATTCACAGGTCTAGGCTTCAGCTTGCTACCGATTTGGCGGGTGTCCGTCTGGACCTGCCCGGGCCGCAAGTGCCGTCCCGTTCGCCCTGTAGCCCTTTCGTGGGCCCTCCCTTCTCCCATGGGTCCCTGCCGTCCAAGGCATCCCAAGGACCTTACTTGAGCATTTACTCTAATTTTTCTGAGGCTAAGTCCTTGCCATCTTCTCCCTCGGTACCCCTGCCGTGAGGCATCTCAAGGGTCCTGCGGGAATATCACATTTACTCATTCTATGGCGACATGCCGCTCCTTGGCTCCCTCAGTGCCCCTGCCGTGAGGCATCCCAAGGACCCTGTGAGAGCCTTCCATCTACCTTCTAGTAGTTTTCTGTTTCTACTATCTTCTTTAAGTTTGTTCCACTACCCTTTCCCCCACGGCTGCGACGCCCGTGCTCTTAGGTGTGGTTGGGATTTCTTTCTTCCTGCGAGGGGGGGAAATGTGCTGTTTTTTGGGCCGTTGGCCCCTTCTTATCCCCCCTCACGCTCTCTTACTCGCCCCTTGATTGGGGGGGGGCTTACTTTGTCGGGGGCCAATCCTGCCCCCATGCTAATGGGGGCGGGGGGAGTGCTCCCGCCTCCGGAGGGCGTTCTACCCGGGCCCCCATTGGGTCTGGCTTCGCCTTCCCGGCCCGAGTCCTATCTCCTATTGAGCTGTCGTGTAGTCTTCATTCGGCCCTCATATTCATTCTGTCTGAGGAGCTGTGTTCAGATCATGAGCCTGTGATACACATAACCCACGCGGAAGGTGAATTTACATCAGGAGCATGTTTCATGTAAGCCCGCAGTGCAGTTGTGTTTAAGTTACGAGCCTGTGATATGTATAATCCATGGATAACTCTGTATACATCATAGAGTTGCAGGAACTGCAGAACATAAAGCTGAGTCTGCGTGGAAACGAGGACTGAATGTACATCGTTAATGCAAATTGTACTGCCAGCCTCAAGCACTTTGGCTGAAAAAATGTGACTTCCAAAATCATGATTTAATAATACTGATTAGTCATAATATTAATGCTATATGCCACCTTCGAATGGAAGTGGAGCACTTTGCTCCTCATTAGAAAAATAGATCGGCTTTCCAATAGTGACAGAAAAAGGGAGAGAAGGGCCACCTGGGGAGAAAAGACGCATATGGCTGCGAAGCTAAGAGAAAGGGGTTGGAGGAGAGAATTAGAGAGGAAAAAGAGACGGGTGGGGGCAAAAGAGAGAAGAAAGAAGAGAGAAGCTAGGGAGCAGGTAGGAAAGAGAGGAAGGGAGAAGAGAACGAGAGGAGAAAAAGTAGGGTAGTGCAGAAAGAGATTGAGAGAGAGAAAAGGGAGAATAGAGTGAAGGGGCGGGGAAGGGAGAGAAAATGAGTAAGGAAAAAGAAAATCATATGAGAGAAAGAGGGATATAGAAAGAGAGACCGATGGAGAGACAGAGAGAGAGAGGAGAGAAGAAGTAAAGAAGATAGGAGACTGATGACATGGGAAGGGGAAGAGAATGAGAGAGGAGAAAAAGGGGTGGGAGAGAAAGAGTAATGGGGAGAGAGAGAGAGACAAAAGAGTTACAGAGAAAAAGCGACATATGAGATTGACAGAGGTAGAAAGGAAGAGAAAGAGTGGGAGAGCTCCAAAAAAGAGTGAGTCCGGCAGGGAGAGAGAAAGAGCGAAAGCATTAGAGATAGGGAAGCTGTCAGAGATGGGGGAGAAGGAGTACTTAATTTGAGCTTGTGTGGACTACGGACACTGATTTTTGAGGATCGGCACTTACTTCCCGCATCACATATCTACAAGTGCAAGAGAGGAAAAAAGACACAGATCAGAAAGATGGAGGAAGAGAAAGACACCAAAACCGTCACAAAGGCAAAAAGCAGGAACCTGCAAGAGAGAGGTCAAGGGACAGGAATGCGTCTGGTAATGGATGAAAGACTACCAGCCTTCGTATTTGGCGCACCAATGTTTATTTGCAGCGGGTGCCATCTTTTGAGCAGAGCTTCGGCACTGGTACTCTTTCTTTCACAAATTAAGCACAAGGAGGAGTAAAGTGAGACAATGCTTACTTTGTGCCAGTGTTTGCCAAGGGTCTGCAACTTGACTTGTTTTTTTTAACATCGCCCATTTTTATGACATTCCACCACATGAGGGCGCTGCCCACCTGTATTTTTTTTTTTGTAAATCTTTTTATTAAACATTCATCGACATCTGACTTATGATACATAGGAATCACGTACATCATATTCAGCGGGAAAAAAACATTTGACACCTTTTATGCCAGAACGTCATGAGAGTAGACTATGGGGTAGAGAGATCATCTGCGTCAATGTTAAGCGGAGGATTGCAGATATGGCCACGGTAGGAGTTCCAGGGGTGCCACATTTTAGACCACTTCCTGGGGCATCCTCGGGCAGTATAAACTGTCTTTTCTCTATACATACACCAGTCAAGGTCTTCCTTCCAAGCCTCCACTGCTGGTGACTGCCCAGCGCCCACAGTTGTGCAATGTTCCTCTTTGCCAGGATAAGCCCTAGTGTGACCCACTGTGTGTGGTGTCTATTTAGGTCCGTGGGTTCCCATATGTTTAGGAGGCATCTACGTGCTTCGGGATGAATGACAACAGAGAGCATTTCACTTAGTACTGTGTGGATATTGTGCCAGTATGCCTGTATATATTCGCACTCCCAAAGTATGTGGAGGAATGTTCCTTCCTGGCCACACTGTCTCCTGCAATCTCCACTGTCCGCCCTGCGGCGCATACGTACCAGACTGGGCCCTGTGATGTACACTCTATGGAGGATTTTGAGTTGAACTAGTCAAAGTCTGGCCGAAATTGCTACTACTCTTGGTGAGGACACCGCTTCTTGCCAGTCCTCGTCATCCAACTCGATTCCATCTCTTGCCCATTTCGCACGTAGCGGCCCAAGGGGGTCTGCCCGGTTGTTGATTAGCTTTTTATAAGTCAATGAAATGGCTTTCTCAGGCAGGTGTCCGTCCAATAATCTATCTTCCAACGGAGAGGGTTCTGGAGGGGAGGAGCAGTCTGGGAAGTGGGAAGTCAGTGCGTGTCGGATTTGCGTGTAACAAAAGTATTCTGTGGCGGCCATTTGGTGTTGTTGCTGCAAGGAAGCAAAGGAATTCACTTCACCCCTTTCCCACATGTCTCTGACCTAGGAGATCCCAATGAGGTACCATTTAGTAAAACCCTTTGATTTCCATAGGTTGCCCAGTAATTCTGAGTCCCACAATGGGGTCGCCAGAGTCAGCGTTCGCTCCCAGCCCAGAGTTTTATTTGCGGCGTGCTAGACGCGGACCGAGTGATCAGTCGGGCCAGTCAAGGGGTACCGCTTGGGTTTGGAATAAAGTGCCCTATTGTAATTTCTGCCCGGTAGGATCCATTTATCCATAGCATACCCTGGATCATCCGGTCGACCATAGGTGCCCTGGTTGATGGCTGCTAGATGGGCTGCCCAATAATATCGTTTAATATCGGGACGGCTAATCCTCCCATCGTACCAATTTAGTGTGACCTTGGTCAATGCTATGCGGGGTTTCCCGTCCCACAACAGATCTCTCTGGAGATCCTTGATCTCTCTGAAATACTGTGCTGGGACAGGGTCCAAAGTATTCTGTAAGGCGTAGAGGAAACTGGGCAGCGACATGATCTTGAAGAGGGCCGCTTTGCCCAGTAAAGAGAGTGGGAGGGTTTTCCAGCTGGCTATATCGCGTTTTAGTCTCTGCAGCGGTGGGAGAAGGTTTTGGGTATAGCGGAGGTTGGAGTCCAACGTGTCATATATTCCCAAATACTTGAAGCCCTCCGTGTTAATTTGGATCAGGCAGCCATTCGGGGGGGAGGGTGGTACGCCTTTGAGGACATATAGGAGGGATTTAGTCCAATTAATGGAGAAACCAGAATACCTACCAAAGATCGGCATAATGTCTAGGACACACACCAATGACTTCCTTGGAGAAGCCAAGAACAGAAGGATATCATAAGCGTACAATGAGATGCGGTCTTCCCATTCTGGAGACCAGCGCAGACCTCATATCTCTGGATCCTGGCGAATCCAGGCCGTGAGTGTTTCAAGGGCGAGGGCGAAAAGGAGGGGGAAAAGGGGCAGCCCTGCCAGGTACCTCGGCTTAAAGTGAATTTGACTGATTTCTTGTTGTTGACTACAACGTGCGCTTGAGGTTCTGAGTATAGAATTCGTAGCCACTGAATGAAGTTCGGCCAAACCCCAGCTTCGCAAGAACAGCAAAGAGGTAGGGCCATTCGATAGTGTCAAATGCCATGGTTGCATCCAAGTAGACAACCACGGCATCCTCTTGGATGGTATTAATTCTTTCCAGCACTCCATGCAGTCTGCGCAGGTTCAGCGCCGTATTGTGGTGCGGCATAAAGCCGGATTGGTCGGGATGGACTAGGCTTCCAATTATTTTGACCAGACGAATTGCAAGGAGTTTGGCCAGGATTTTGGGTTCTGCGTTTAGTAATGAGATCGGCCTATACGAGGCACAGTCGGTTTTGGCTTTACCCTCCTTATGGATAGTGACCAATATGGTTAATCGCTGATCTTGTGGCAGAATCCCCAACCTTGCGCTCTCTTCAAACATGGCCTTCAGATACAGGGCTAGTTTGTCTGGTCGCAGTTTGTAGAGTTTGATGGGCAGACCGTTTGGGCCTAAGGCCTTACCGGAGCGCAGTGATCTAATAGCTTGCGCTATTTCGTCATTAGTAAACGCACTGTCTAAGAAATGCCGGTCTTCCTCTGACAAGACTGGGAGCGCAATGTCCCGAAGCAAGTCATGGGAATCGTCCTCGGAGTATAGCGCACTTGTAGTATACACTGCCTCATAGTGGGTGGCAAAGTGATTCGCAATTTTTTGAGGGTTGGTGGTAATTGTGGTATCTGCGCCTACCAGTGTCGGCACCAAGCGACTCGCCCATTCCTTTTTGTCGAGCCAAGCGATCAGTTTCCCAGCTTTATCCCCTTGGTCATATAGTCTACCCAACTTTTCCCTGCCAAGGGCTTTGGCCCTGTCTGTTACTGATGCTTTGTACTCCTCCTGCTTGAGGCGTAACGTATGCAGTTTCTCCCGAGTTACCTCGGTCTCTAGGTCGCCTTCCAGGCTAACTATTTCTGCTTCTATTGCTGCTGTCTCTTTCCGTCCATCTTTCTTCGTGCCAGCGATAAGCGACAGCGCTTGTCCCTGAATTACAGACTTAAACGCTTCCCACAGGGTCTGGGGTGATTTTACTGAGCCGTCGTTCTCCTGAAAGTAAGCGCCCATGGCTTTTAATAAAGCTTTCCGGATTCCCAGGACTCGGAGATACCTGGGTTAATTGGGGCGACCCTTCCCACTTGAGTTTGGCCTAGGACTATGTGAACCCACACCGGGGAGTGGTCCGAGATTCCCCTTGCTAAGTGTTTGACTTCACGGATGTGAGCTTCTTGAGAAGCCGGGATCAGAATATAATCAATGCGGGAGAGACTATGGGGAGCTCCGGAGTGAAAAGTATGTTGGATTGTCTCCGGGTGATGCAACCTCCACCCATCAACCAGTCCCAGTGCATCTAGAAAATCAGGCAGCCACCTGTTAGAGGACCAGAGTTCGCGTGGAGGGTGTCTGTCTAGAGTGCCCGAAGCCACAGAGTTGAAATTCCCCCCGACCACCAGGAGGCCCTCTGGCAAAGAGAGTAGGAGAGTGCCCACATCTGTAAATGTAGTATGTTGGAGACCAGGTGGCACATAAACCGACAGGAGTGTGAGCGTGGAGCCCTCCCAAGCACCAGAGACTCCTACATATCTGCCTCTGTCGTCCGTCCAGGTTGGGCTCACGGCTAAAGGGAAGGACATTTTCACCATTATGCCTACTCCCTGTGAATTAGTTGTGAACCCTGCATGTGCTATCAATTGGTATCCCCACCTATTGAGTGCCTTACAGGAATTGCCCACAAGATGCGTCTCCTGGAGCAGAATAACATCTGGGGCGTGGCGCCTGATGTGTTGCAATACGACAGTACGCTTAATTTTGTCCCTAAGTCCATTAATGTTCCAGCTCAATAGTTTAATACTTTTGTCCCATTGTGTACTCATCGGGATCATAGTAAAGTCGATGTTCCTCTATGTAATTGTCAGCTTTTCCCATCAATGCATCTTGAGTAACATAAAACAACAATAACATCCCAACCCAGCAACCCCCACCCCACCCCAGCCCCCCCTCTTCCCCTTCCCATTGAGAAAAACAATAAAGGAAGAACTCCCATTACTGTCCCTTCCCTCCCTGTAACCCTGCTGCGTAGGCTCAGAACTACCCACATCCCCAACTAGCAGAGCGCCTGTCGTCCCTATGAAGTTGTTAACTGTTACAGGAGTTGTGGGATGACACCACCTATGTCTCCCCAGAGCCCAACTCAGCCCCCATTAGGAAAGAGGCATTATTACATGTTATTGGTCCCGTAGTGTCCAGAATACCTGATGGCTGCTACACGCCCAATAAAACAAATGACATACATTACGGAGTGTTACAACGAGTCTCAGGGTCCATTCCCTGAAGGAAGGAGTTCAATCTCCGCCGGTCACCGAGGTCGCTGGGCTCATGGATCTCGAGCGCCAGGATCGCAGGCTTCTCTTGTCGGGTTGCGCTATGCTGTCCTGGGAGCTCGGCAGACTCACACGGGAATCTCTCCATCCACCCCAGTTGACTAGCCGAGTCGTCCGCGCAGGTCCTTCATCTAGCCACTTTTGCACGTCCATAGGGTTGGTGAAGAACCAGGATTTTTCATCTACCATCACCTTGAGTTTTGCTGGGAAAAACTTCATGTACTTAAGGCCTCTGTCCCTGAGCACACGCTTCACACCGTCGAAGGTACGGCGCTCTTGTTGGACTTTGAGGGTAAAGTCTGGAAAGAACCTCATGGTGACATTCTCATATCTGAGTTCTCAATGTATGCGTGCTGCTTGTAGTATTGCATCCCGATCTCTGTAGTTGAGGATTTTAGTAATGATGGTCCTTGGGCTGCCCCCGGTCTTGGTGGGGGGGATTGGGGCCCTGTGCGACCGCTCCACTGTGAAGAAGGCAGAGAGTCTTTTAGGTTTGAGATGGTTCAGTATTAGATCCTCGAGGAAGAGATCCACACTTGGCCCCTCTGCCCCTTCAGGGACCCCAACCACTCGGATGTTGCTGCGGCGGGCCCAGCCCTCCTGGTCCTCCAACTTAAGTGCAACCTGGCGATGCTGCTGAGTCAGTTGTTGGACTTTTTCTTCCAGCGAACAAGTTTTATGTTGCAGGTCGGTGACCTTTATCTCGGTTTGCGTGACGCGTTCCGTCGTTTTGTTCATGTCGGCCCTGAGTAGATTCATTTCAATAGAAACTTTGTCAATCTTTGTTTCTAGCGTGGTACCCAAGGCCTGGTTTGCTAGCATTATGGAACTTAGCGAAGGCTCAGAGTTGCCCGCCGGGCCACCCGTTGCCCCCTCATCCGGAGCAGACTGCTTGGGGACTGCATATTTGTCCAGTTTGTTGGACTGCACGGGAGGGCCTCCCTTGGGCTTCATCTCGGCGGGATGTCAATGGGCCGCGCCCGAGAAGTCGAACACCACCTGCCAACTCATGCTCCCTGTGCTGCAGCGACACCCCGGCCTGGAGCGCAGGATGGACTGTCGGTATCCGGACAGTAGGAGATGTAGCGCAGACTTGACCGTATGCTGGACCCCCCCTGCGCACTGTGGTCACTCAGGCCACCTGTAGTTCTGTAGATTCACCCAGG
This sequence comes from Triturus cristatus, assembly GCF_964204655.1. Classification (NCBI taxonomy): domain Eukaryota; kingdom Metazoa; phylum Chordata; class Amphibia; order Caudata; family Salamandridae; genus Triturus; species Triturus cristatus. The sequence continues at coordinate 298,391,543 of NC_140583.1, read as the reverse complement.
CCCAGTTGTTGCCGAGGAGGCGTCTCCAGATGCCAGCTGCGTCTCGGCTGGAGGAGCCCCCAGATCTCCCAAAGCCTCCGGTCAAACGTCAGGTACACACGGCTCACAGGCCTATTGGTGCCCTTCCATCGTGCAGTTACGTGGGAGGTTTGAATTTTGAGCGTCTGGCGCCTAGCAGATGGTACATTGTTAGACCTGTCAGCCCTTTGGGTGGTCCCTCCTCATCATTATTTATTTTGTCCCACTTTTGCCTCAAACCCTATTTGAATTTTTTCCTTTTTGGGAACCACCAGACTTTTTAGTGTTGCTACAGATTCAGGGAGCCATTTTAGCTACCCCTGAAACTTCTGTCTGAGGGCCTGAAGCACAAAATGGTGGCCACCTGTGACATCACCAGCATCCACTGGAACCTACCAGCACCTTCCAGAACATTCCAGAAGATTCCAGAACTCTGTGACAGTTGGAGGCGGTTTAGAATGTTGGGAGGTTAAGACAGAGTGTTGGCAGTTGGAGCTGGCAGTTGGCACCTGACTGGTGAGGAGAGAGCAGCACAACAGTGAAGGAGGAAGGAGTGAAGCAGCAGGGGTGGAAACTTGTGCCTGGAGTGGGGTCCATAAACCCACCCTTGATACTAGTCCCTACTGATGGATCCCAGCCTGTAGCCCTGTGTGGGAAGAAGCCAGAAAAACTCATCCTAAAGACCTGGACAGCAGGAACAGGCCTTAGAAGCAGAAAGCAGCAAGATCCTGACCTGGAAACTGGTTTCCCTGGAGTCCGGCGTCGAGTAGCCTAAGACCTGGAGCCCGAGATGGAGAAGCGGCGCTGACTGAAGAAGCAGACGTCGTACCCGGAGCCGCCTGAGGTCGTGAGAGGGCGCCGACGGAGGTCGTGAGGAATACCAAAGGTCGAGGAGGAAGTTAACCGAGGTCGAGTGAGCGGCGTCATCGGAGGAGTGAAGTCCGCCCTCCGGAGTCGTCGGAGACCGAGGTGAAGTGTACCGGAGGTCGGGAGTGAGGATCGCACTCCGGAGTCGCCCGGAACCTGAGAGGAAGTGTACCGGAGGTCGGGGGTGAGGATCGCACCCCGGAGTCGCCGGAAGTCGACATCGAGGCCGGGCCGGCCGACGTCATCGAAGCCGAGAGCGCCATCGGACCGGAGCCGCCCGAGGTCGACATCGAGTAGAGACTGCCCGACGCCGTCGAATCGGAGGTCGAGATCGAACCGAGGCCGCCGACATCGGACCGGAACCGCCTACCGGCGTCGTCTAGAACTGACATTGTGCCGAGGCCGCCGAGACCGAACCGGAACCGCCTCACGGCATCGACACGACTCCAGCGGCGTCGGAACATCAGAAAAAGGGCAGTAAGTGGAGTAGAGGGCGCCTAAGGCCCTGTGGAGACCTGAGAGACTGCTCTAAGGGGCTAGGGAGGTGCTGGAACCAACCTGACTGTGCCAGGGGTGAATTGGGACTAACCTAGAGAGGTTGTGTGGAGAGAGAAAGCCAGGGCACTGGTATTCCCCCCTTGATCTACCTCAGTTTAGGCCTCAGCCTTGTCCCAGCCAGGGAGTAGCCCCCCTCAAGCCTTCCACAACCCTACAAGCTGTGCCTGGGCCAAATCAGCCCTTAGGAATTGAAAAGTGATCTGATTACATGAGTGTGGCTGTATACTTTTAATTATTTATTGGGGGCACTGTATTTATTGTGTTTTACTTATTTATTGCTTCACTATATTTATTGGTCCACAGGACTTGTTGGTGTACAATATTTATTGGTACAGTATTTATTGCCTCAGAATATTTAATTGCCTGTATTACCTGCACTTTTATTTATGTCCTTTATATTTATGATCACCCCTATTTATTGAATCTTCAGACAGTATTTATTTGACCTGCACTATTTAAAATTTGTATATTGTGATTGACTTATTTATTTTTCCAATCAGCAACTAAGAGAAAAAAGATAAAGAAAGAATATTTTCATAATTTTTACGGTGTAGAGTCGTTTTTGGAACGGATGCACGCATGGTTATTGTATGGGTATATTGTATGCTTAGCACTGCGCCTGTTTCCTGACCACTCGAGCCAAGCTACCACAGTGTGTTCGGGGAGTCCACCACCACCCTGCGGAGTGGGAGTGGGCTGTTTCCAACATAAATTGGTGGCAGCGGTGGGATTGTACAAGTACATGCCTCCAGCTGGTAGGGATGCTTTATTGGCCCTCGAAGAGGATGAGCAGACCCACTACCCCACCATGAAACTGGCGCTCATCAGAAAGTTTGGACTAACACCTGAAAAGTACAGACAGAAGTTCAGGGGTAGTCACAAACTGGGCACACAGAATTGGGTGGACTTCCTGGACTATGCAAAGAAGGCAATGGAAGGTTGGATTCAGGGCAGTGAAGTGAGGAACTACGAGGGGCTGTTTGACCTAGTACTGAAGGAACACCTGCTCGAGAAATGTTTCCCTGAACTGCGGCAACACCTGGTGGATAGCAAGCTGACCAGTCCCCGGAAGCTTGCTGAGGAGGCGGACATTTGGGCTAGTACCCGGGTGTCCACAAGGGGGACTGGAGGGGATACTCAAAAGGCTGGACAGGGCACCCCCCAGAAGAAAGAGGGAGGGGAAAAGAAAAAGGAGTTCTCCAAAGGCCCCCAAAATAACTTCCAAGGGAAGGGAACAGGATTCACCTCTAAGGCTAACCCACCCAGAAACCCTAATCCTGGCCAGAGTCAGCAGCCAAGGGTTGTCCATTGCTACGAGTGCGGTGGCGTTGGACACTATAAAGGAGATCCGAAGTGTCAGAAACGATCACCCCCTCCCACTGGAGGAAAGACCCCCGGAGTAGCTAGTGTAGTGCTCGGGGAGGAGATGCCCTTAACTAAGGGAAGGGAGTGGGCGGGTGTCACTTTAGTGTCCCTGGGAGAACGGGAGATGGTTCCTAAGATCCAGGTGCCCGCAAATACCGCAAAGTATGGGCAATGGGTCACCATCAACGGCCAAAGAGGGGAGGCTCTGAGAGACACAGGAGCCAGTATGACTATGGTGCGTAGCCAACTGGTGTCTCCAGAGCAGGTAATTCCCGATGTACTCCACCCAGCCGCGATGGCTGACGGCAGAACAGGCCACTACCCAGTGGCCGAGGTTCCCTTTGAATGGGGGGGGGTTGCAGGTTCACTTCGAGTTGCCGTAAGCCCTGCCGTGCCAGTCGATTGTCTGCTGGGGAATGACATGGAGCACAACGCTTGGAAGGAGGTGGAATACCGGACTCACACCGAGATGCTGGGTACACCTGACTGGGCCTGTGTTAGCACAAGGTCCGCGACTACCCGAAGAGGGAGTTCATTCCGGCTGGAGCCTGGAACAAAGGCCCAGCCAGCTGCCAGTCAAGGGAAGAACCGAGGACAGGAGGAGCCTGCCTCGGCGTCTCCACCCCGTAGGACGGATAGGCCACCGGAGGTGGTGGACCAGGAGTCTGCGGAGGGGGACGTTACCAACCTGGAGGACCTACCCATCCCGGCCGAGTGGCACGTGGAGGGAGGCCCGTCCAGGGAGGAATTCTGCCAGGGCCAGAGGGAGTGCCCTACCCTTGAGGGGCTGAGGCGACAGGCCGAAGCCCAGGCAGCAGGGAACGTTGAAGGGAACTACAGTGTTTACTGGGAGGATGGCCTCCTCTACAGTGAACCCAAGGCACCCCTACATGGATCGTCACGAGCCTTGGTAGTCCCTCAACGTTATCGAGCCTTCCTTTTAGAGTTGGCTCACGAGATACCATTGGCAGGACACCTGGGGCAAGACAAGACCTTCGCCCGTCTTGTCCCACACTTTTATTGGCCTCAGATGAAAGTGTCGTCCGATACCTACTGCCGGACATGTGTGTCTTGCCAAGCCAGTGGGAAAACAGGGGTGAAGCTGAAAGCTCCCCTGGAACCACTTCCTGTCGTTAGCACCCCCTTTGAAAGGGTGGGCATCGACATTGTGGGTCCGTTAGATCCGCCAACATCAGCTGGTCACAGGTTTATCCTGGTCCTGGTGGATCATGCCACACGGTACCCAGAGGCAATACCTCTGAGGACCATAACAGCACCTGTTGTGGCTAGGGCCCTGATGGGAATCTTTACCCGAGTGGGTTTTCCCAAGGAAGTTGTGTCCGACAGGGGGACCAACTTCATGTCAGCGTATATGCGGGCGATGTGGAAGGAGTGTGGAGTGACCTACCGGTTCACCACTCCTTACCACCCCCAGACCAATGGTCTGGTGGAGAGGTTTAACAAAACCTTGAAGGGCATGATCAGAAGTCTGCCTGAAAGCCTGCGGAGGAAATGGGACGTCCTCCTACCCTGTTTACTTTTTTCCTACAGGGAAGTGCCACAGAAGGGAGTGGGCTTCAGCCCCTTCGAGCTTCTGTATGGGCACCCTGTACGTGGACCTCTTAACCTGGTGAGAGACGGATGGGAAAGAACTCCCAGAAAGCTCCCCCAGGATGTGGTGAGCTACATGCTGGCCTTCCGGAGCCAAATGGCTAAGTTGTGGAAGCAAGCTTCTGACAACTTGGAAGCCAGCCAAGCAGTGATGAAGGCGTGGTATGACCACAACGCTCACCCGGTGGAGTTGGAGCCTGGCCAGAAGGTGTGGGTGATCGAACCAGGAGAGCTTAGTGCCCTCCAGGATCGCTGGTCAGGACCCTTTGAGGTGTTGGAGAAGAAGGGTAAGGCTACCTACTTGGTGGACCTGAAGACCCCTCGTCAGCCCCTGCGGGTGCTGCATGCCAACCGCCTCAAACCCCACCACGAGAGGCCCGAAGTCATCTTGATGATGGTGACTGACGGAGGAGAGGACGTGGAAAGCGAGCCTCTCCCTGATCTGTTTGCGTCTCAAGAAAAGGATGGGTCGGTGGAGGGAGTGATTCTCTCCCCATCTCTAACTCCTGAACAGCAGGAGGACTGTCGCCAGGTCCTGGGGCAGTACTCCTCGTTGTTCTCCCTTGTCCCGGGTAGGACTCACCTGTGCGTCCATGACGTGGACACAGGAGACAGCCCACCTGTGAAGTCCAAGATCTACCGGATGTCAGACAAGGTGAAGGCCAGCATTCATAGTGAAGTCACTAAGATGCTGGAGCTAGGAGTGATTGAACCTTCTAGCAGCCCCTGGTCCAGTCCGGTGGTGCTAGTACCGAAAGCTGCACCACCGGGTGCCCAACCAGAACTGAGGTTCTGTGTGGACTACCGGGGACTGAATTCAGTGACAAAAACTGATGCTCATCCGATCCCTAGGGCGGATGAATTAATTGACCGGCTGGGAGCTGCCCAATATCTAAGTACCTTTGACCTTACTTCGGGGTACTGGCAGATCTCTTTGACTGATGGAGCAAGGGAAAGGTCAGCCTTCTCCACGCCCAATGGCCACTACCAGTTCTGTGTGATGCCCTTTGGGCTCAAGAACGCACCTGCCACGTTTCAGCGCCTGGTAAACCAGATCCTCACCGGAATGGAGAGTTTCTCTGCTGCTTATCTGGATGACATAGCCGTCTTCAGTAACAGCTGGGAGGATCACTTGCGTCACCTGCAAGCTGTTCTCCAGGCCCTGAGACAAGCTGGATTGACGATCAAGGCCAGCAAGTGCCAGATCGGGCAGGGGTCGGTAGTGTACCTTGGACACTTGGTGGGTAGGGGAACGGTGCAACCCCTCCAGGCGAAGATCGAGGCCATCATGGCCTGGGAACCCCCCAAGACTCAGACTGAGGTCCGAGCATTTTTGGGCCTCACGGGATACTACCGCCGCTTCGTGAAGGGATACGGTACCATCGTAGCCCCCCTCACGGAGCTCACGTCCAAGAAACAACCTCGACGGGTAGTCTGGACGGAGGCTTGTCAGCAAGCCTTTGTGAGATTGAAGAAAGCCATGTGCGAGGCCCCGGTCTTAAGGGCCCCAGACTTTTCCAAGAAGTTCATTGTCCAGACAGATGCATCAGAACATGGCATTGGGGCAGTGTTATCGCAACTCAACGAAGAGGGTCTGGATCAACCCGTGGTCTTCCTATCCCGGAGACTACTTCCCAGGGAACAGAAGTGGAGTGCAATAGAGCGTGAAGCCTTTGCAGTGGTATGGGCTCTGAAGAAGTTGCGGCCATACCTGTTTGGCTCGCACTTCCTAGTTCAGACCGACCACAGACCCCTTCGTTGGCTGATGCAAATGAAGGGGGAGAATCCCAAGTTGTTGAGGTGGTCTATTTCCCTACAGGGGATGGACTTTCAGGTGGAACATCGGCCTGGAGTGGACCACGCCAATGCAGACGGTCTCTCAAGGTATTTCCGCCTTAGTGATGAGAACTCCCAAGGGGTTGGGTAGCTCTCCCCACTTTCAGCTGGGGGGGACGCGTGTTAGACCTGTCAGCCCTTTGGGTGGTCCCTCCTCATCATTATTTATTTTGTCCCACTTTTGCCTCAAACCCTATTTGAATTTTTTCCTTTTTGGGAACCACCAGACTTTTTAGTGTTGCTACAGATTCAGGGAGCCATTTTAGCTACCCCTGAAACTTCTGTCTGAGGGCCTGAAGCACAAAATGGTGGCCACCTGTGACATCACCAGCATCCACTGGAACCTACCAGCACCTTCCAGAACATTCCAGAAGATTCCAGAACTCTGTGACAGTTGGAGGCGGTTTAGAATGTTGGGAGGTTAAGACAGAGTGTTGGCAGTTGGAGCTGGCAGTTGGCACCTGACTGGTGAGGAGAGAGCAGCACAACAGTGAAGGAGGAAGGAGTGAAGCAGCAGGGGTGGAAACTTGTGCCTGGAGTGGGGTCCATAAACCCACCCTTGATACTAGTCCCTACTGATGGATCCCAGCCTGTAGCCCTGTGTGGGAAGAAGCCAGAAAAACTCATCCTAAGGACCTGGACAGCAGGAACAGGCCTTAGAAGCAGAAAGCAGCAAGATCCTGACCTGGAAACTGGTTTCCCTGGAGTCCGGCGTCGAGTAGCCTAAGACCTGGAGCCCGAGGTGGAGAAGCGGCGCTGACTGAAGAAGCAAACGTCGTACCCGGAGCCGCCTGAGGTCGTGAGAGGGCGCCGACGGAGGTCGTGAGGAATACCAAAGGTCGAGGAGGAAGTTAACCGAGGTCGAGTGAGCGGCGTCATCGGAGGAGTGAAGTCCGCCCTCCGGAGTCGTCGGAGACCGAGGTGAAGTGTACCGGAGGTCGGGAGTGAGGATCGCACTCCGGAGTCGCCCGGAACCTGAGAGGAAGTGTACCGGAGGTCGGGGGTGAGGATCGCACCCCGGAGTCGCCGGAAGTCGACATCGAGGCCGGGCCGGCCGACGTCATCGAAGCCGAGAGCGCCATTGGACCGGAGCCGCCCGAGGTCGACATCGAGTAGAGACTGCCCGACGCCGTCGAATCGGAGGTCGAGATCGAACCGAGGCCGCCGACATCGGACCGGAACCGCCTACCGGCGTCGTCTAGAACTGACATTGTGCCGAGGCCGCCGAGACCGAACCGGAACCGCCTCACGGCATCGACACGACTCCAGCGGCGTCGGAACATCAGAAAAAGGGCAGTAAGTGGAGTAGAGGGCGCCTAAGGCCCTGTGGAGACCTGAGAGACTGCTCTAAGGGGCTAGGGAGGTGCTGGAACCAACCTGACTGTGCCAGGGGTGAATTGGGACTAACCTAGAGAGGTTGTGTGGAGAGAGAAAGCCAGGGCACTGGTATTCCCCCCTTGATCTACCTCAGTTTAGGCCTCAGCCTTGTCCCAGCCAGGGAGTAGCCCCCCTCAAGCCTTCCACAACCCTACAAGCTGTGCCTGGGCCAAATCAGCCCTTAGGAATTGAAAAGTGATCTGATTACATGAGTGTGGCTGTATACTTTTAATTATTTATTGGGGGCACTGTATTTATTGTGTTTTACTTATTTATTGCTTCACTATATTTATTGGTCCACAGGACTTGTTGGTGTACAATATTTATTGGTACAGTATTTATTGCCTCAGAATATTTAATTGCCTGTATTACCTGCACTTTTATTTATGTCCTTTATATTTATGATCACCCCTATTTATTGAATCTTCAGACAGTATTTATTTGACCTGCACTATTTAAAATTTGTATATTGTGATTGACTTATTTATTTTTCCAATCAGCAACTAAGAGAAAAAAGATAAAGAAAGAATATTTTCATAATTTTTACGGTGTAGAGTCGTTTTTGGAACGGATGCACGCATGGTTATTGTATGGGTATATTGTATGCTTAGCACTGCGCCTGTTTCCTGACCACTCGAGCCAAGCTACCACAGTGTGTTCGGGGAGTCCACCACCACCCTGCGGAGTGGGAGTGGGCTGTTTCCAACATACATACACTGCAAAGATCTTGGGCCGGCCCTGACGAAGCTGCCCCGAAACCAGGCACCCCTGGCGTGCAGAGAGCCAAGAAACTCTTTTCACGGCAAGGATAACCAAAGGCAGTAATAGGATAAGAGATCCCCAGGGCCACATCACACCACCAGCGCCGCTAGGAAGAGGTGCCTGCCCCAGCAATCCCCCACCCGGTAGAAAGGCAACAGGCAGCACACTTAGGTCCCCTTCCGCGGGTTCAGATCGGCCAGCACTTGTATAAGTCCTAGTGATGAGCAGACTGACGGCCGCCATGGTTCATATCAGTGCCTGCAGTCACAGCCGTGTGCAGCCCCAAGCTCCCTGGGTGTCCTTTGCGTGAAGCAGCAATCCCGTTAGGAGCGCACGTCTCTAAGATGATGCAGGCCCGCGGGTGGTAAACGGGCCATGGGAGAGTGTCTAGGCGGCAGTGGGAAGAAGAGAGGGGGGGCACTATCCTTACCCCGGTCTCAGCTGCAGATCTGTATCTCAGCGGCGGGCCCCCGCCCCGATCTCAGCCACATAGGAGTAAGTCAGCGGCAGATGACGAGCAGGACCCGGAGTGTCCCGGTCCCGCTGAAAACACCGGCGATCAAAGCTGCCGGCGCTCCACCTCACGCCAGCCCTTGGTGGTAGTAGGCACGGGGCGTAAAGCGCACCGGGGATGTCTCCACTGCCAGGCAGGGTGCAGTCCTCACACCACGACAGATCTCTTCGTCGGCGAGGTGAGCACTCGAGCGCCGCCCCCTCCCATCGGGCCTCGGCCGGGCGCCGCTTCAGGATGAATCGCCAACCAAATCGGGACAGGCAATGGCCACGGCACTGGATTTTGCACCGCTGCAAGGTGTGTGCTCCACAAGTACAGCTGTAACGGTAGCCTCGACTAAGGCGGATATTGAGGGGTTTTAGCTGCGGTCCTGTCGGAGCTCTGCAATTAAGCCGCCATCTTCGTTGGCGCCAGGCTACGCCCCCTCGCTGTCCATCTGTTTTTAAACCAAGAACATTAGTAGTGTATTTAATAATTCAATGTAAATTACCCACGGATAATAATACCAGCATGCCCAGGCCATTCTAACAGCTTTGGGTGACCCCGAATGTTTCGAATAGTAACATCTGTTGGCAATTATCATTGTTACTAGCATTTGCTAGCCCTGGCAGGGACAGTGGATGGTCCAAGTTGCAGTGATCTCCTGGGCATATATTAGGCCCTGGAAATTATTTTGTTTACAGATTATGCACTGAGTGAGGAGATAGTTGGGGAGGTGCAACGGGGAGAGGCCAAGAGGCAACACAGAGAAAAAAACGGATACTGCTCCTTTCCAAGCACATTTTTTTGTCCATCTACCAGTGTACTGCAGTGTTTGTCAAGGCAATGTATGAGCCTTCGTGTTTGCTCAAGGTGTCTAAATCTGACTTTCTATGTATGTGTGTGTATATGTATATCAAAATATACGTACATAGCTAAGGATACATATATATATTCATATGTTTATATATATATATGTATATTCACAGAAAAAAACATAGGTTTCAGGGGTGTTATAGTTAGCTGCCCATTTCACTCATACAAAACCATAGAAATTCCTCCGTTATAGTTAGTTCTGCTAACTATAACTCACGCGCCCGCATGCACTGCTGATGATGTCACATATTGCATCATTCATGACATGGTCAGTGACATCACTGATGACATCTGAAATGACATCACTGATGACATCACTGATGACATCATCCACTGAATGTTGTTTAGTTTGAAATTTAAATATGTATTATATATATACCAATCTGTATTGAAGATTGAGTGGATATATAACTGTCTGGATGGAGGATTTAGTAGCTGTCTGACTGTCTTTTTAAGTGAGTAATTAAAAGTGTCTCACTTAATACATGGATTAGTAACTAAACTATGTGAATGTGTGCAGCACTGTCTCTGTTGTTGTATAACATGCTGCATCAGATGGTCACTAACTACATGAGTGTGTATATTAGTTATTGATTAGTTGGGTGAGTATTTGTATGGGACACTGAGTTTGTGTGTGGTTGGATGGGGTGTGTGTAACTATGCATAGATGTGTGAATGGTTGATTGACTAGGTGTATGGGTTTAAGAGTGCATGTGGAAACAGTTGTTTGGGTGACTGAGTGTATTTATTTGTGTGTTGGTGAGCGAATATATGTTTTAGTTGTACATCTTCAACAAAGTAAAAAAATAAAAGGCATTGTATGTGAGAGTTGGTGTATATAAATAAGTATGTGTAAGAGTCAGCGATTGTGAGAGTAACTATATGAATGAGTGTATAATTGTAATGGTGCTTTTTAAACATATTAACGATGAGTTACTATGTGCTTGAATAAATGAGGTGTTGTTGGATAATTGTGTAAGTGAGTAAATTTAAGTGCGATACATTTTTTTCATGAGTGAGTAGGATGACTGCATAACCGACTAAGATGACTGCTGATGTGTCAATGTCTATATATGTGTATAAGTGGCTTTGATAGTGTTCTATTAATTAATGACTGCATGTATAGAGGATTCTGTTGTTGAATGGGTAGTTGTGTGTGTAGACTTAGGAATCAGTGAGTGGGTATGTAGTAACTGGTATTGGTGTGCCAATGGTTTCAAATATGGTACTCTGTATTTTACAGTGAGTGATGAAAGGTTATACTAGTGCATGATGAGGTGTATCAGATTGTCAAGTGGATGATGTCATCAGTGATGTCATTTGAGATGTCATCAGTGATGTCATCAGTGATGTCACTGACCATGTCATGAATGATGCAATATGTGACATCATCAGCAGTGCATTGCGGGCGCGTGAGTTATAGTTAGCAGAACTAACTATAACAGAGGAATTTCTATGGTTTTGTATGAGTGAAATGGGCAGCTAACTATAACACCCCTGAAACCTATGTTTTTTCTGTGAATTTCTAAGGTTTTTTAAATGCTAATTTCTAACTATAACGTCTCTGAAACCTATGTTTTTTTTCAGTGAATTTCAAATGTTTTTTAAATGTTAACTTTTAAGTGTGATAGTAGTTAGATCTATTTTGTGTACTGATTTTCTACAGTTTTTTAACTGTTTATGTATAAATATTTTATTCATTAAATAACATTATATATTTTACTGCAAATTGAAAAAAAATATATATTATTAATTAAAACTGAAATATTGATTAATTTTCTTGTTTGAATTTTTTATTTTAATATATTTATCAGTCAGTCAGTCAAAAAGCTTTTATTTCGGTATAATACCATAAAAAGACATAAATAACTATTTACAATAAAAATGATTAAAATCAATTGCATTAGATATAATCCATCATAAACACCTTATTTTAGAATTAAAATCCCATTAAAACACAATTGCAAGCATTATTAGTAAGGACGAAATAGAACAATATTCAATCCTTAAATAGTCTCATATCTAAACATGCTTTCGCTACATCCCAAGAAGATCATCATTGGAGACAAATTAATACCTCACATTTTGTAATTTTTTACACCTAGAGAACCACATGGAAAGGAGGAATCTAGCCGTTGCAAAAACTATCATAGGGGTAGTGTCATATTTGAGGATTCTAAACACCTCCTGATAGTCCCTAAGGCCCCTGGACTTACAGAGTTGAATAATCCATTTTTTTCTTGCCGTGGCGTTGAGGGCAAAAGAGGACAACATGCAACTCTGACTCTTAAGTATCAATACATTCTGGACAAGAGCTCGTGAGACAAGGCGCGTTAGACCATCTATGGGTGAAAGCCCTTAATGGTAGTGAGCCGTGTCTAAACTGAATGTAAAGTTTCTTGGCCAATGGGGGTTGAATAATGTCCAAAAATGCTTCAAAATGGGGACTAGTCTTAATGTCCAAGAAGGTGTTGGTAAGCCTACCCAAGGAAGAGTGTAATAGGGTTTCCTTTCGATACTGCTGTAATGCCACAATCAATGATTTCTTAGTTAACATACAGCAATACTCTTCAGGAGCCGACCACAAAACCCCCTTTCCTATAAGGTAGCAAAGGTTCTTAACATGCATCAGCCATGAGATTTTCCCCAGATTCCCTCTTGACAAAATATCACCAAGATCCTGCCTATAACTCACAAGCTCGGGTGTAGACCAGAGTCGTCTCCAATACAGGAGTGGGCGGATCAGGGCAATCTCTTCAATGGGAACTAAACCCAAATCCCATTTTAGGGGGATTAATGGGGTACTCATAGGTAATTTCAGGAGTCGCCTAATGAAAGAGTTCTCAATTGAAGTTAGAGGGGCGATGCTGTAATGTCCCCATAGCTCTGCGCCATAAAGCGCACCCCCTCTAGCTTGAGATTTATAAATTTCCATAGGAGGGCCCAGGGGTTTGGATGAGGTATTATTAAAAACCTTCAAAATACCCCCCACAGTTTGTGCTAACTTCAAATTGGCCTTCGCCATATGAGACCCCCATTTCATTTTGTCATTAAGAGTAACCCCCAGATAATCAAATGTGGATACACGATCCAACCATCCATCTGGGGGTGAGGACAATTGGCTGGGCTAGCGCTGAAAACCATGAATTTAGTTTTAGATAAATTCAATTCCAGACCCCTGATTTTACAAAAGGAGCAAAATGCCTCTAAGGAACGCTGGATGCCCATAAATGATTTTGACAGTAAAAGCGTATCATCCGCGAACATTAGGGCAGGTATTTTACGCCCCGCTAATATTGGGGAATCCAGATTATTAGCACACAATAAGTATTCAATCAACCCGTTAATAAAGAGGGAAAATAGTGTTGGAGCCAGAACACATCCCTGCCTCACGCCCTTTTCAACCGGAAATGGGCCCGAAATTTGCCCACATCTCCTGTATCTCACCCTTGCATAAGTACCTTCATGCATACGTTTAAATAAATGGCAGAGATAAGGGGGAGCACCCATCTCCATTAATAATACCCATAATTTCTCTCTTTGGACCATATCAAACGCGGACCGAAGGTCCACGAAGATCAAATACAAATTGCCAGCCCCCATAGAAACTGTCTTCCAGTAGATCAACTGTAGCCTGAACAGTTGATCAATGGTGGAAACTTTTGCTCGAAAGCCCGCTTGGAGAGAGGTTAAAATTTCATTTTCCTCCATCCAAGTCAGTAATCTTGTTAAGAGCACACGAGCAAACAGCTTCTGTAAAACATCGATCAGGCTTATGGGGCGATAATTGGCCGGGTCCAGAGGTGAAGATTTTTGTGGATGGGTATAATTTCAGCTCCTAACCATGTATGGAGAATTTCAAGGCCCTGCAAGATAGCATTGAAGTATAGTGAAGTGTAGGGAGCCCAGATTTTTATTTCGCTTCGATATAGATCACCCGGAATCCTATCGAGGCCCGGGGCTTTCCCCACAGATATGGTACTGAGAGCCAACTCAATTTCCGAAAGGGTAAAGGGTCGGCTCTCCAGATCCACATATTCCGGATGCCCCACAACAATATCATTTGGCCGGATTACTGAATCTAAACTACTATCGATATTACTGAGCGAATAGAGGGGCTTGAAGTACTCAAGCCAAACCTCCTCGCTAAAATTGGGAATGATAGCAGACGGACTTTCTGCCGAACCCGTTCGGACAAGATTCCAAAATGCCCTTAAGTCACGAGCTTCTAATGCTGACTTCATACTTGACCACTTTGAGTCCTCCCACTCAGATTTAGCCGCTTTTATCAGGTTTTTATAATGAATCCTCGCGGCTCTGATGGTTGCCTGAGAACCCTCTTTTACTTCCCTAATCAGAACAGACTTTGCCAACCTACAACTTTTGTTGTACCAGTGGTCATTCTTTGGGGTCCTAGGCCTCTGTATGGTAGAGCTATAAAAGTAACCAGCCAAACAACCCAGAAGTTTAGTATGAATGTCCTGCAGGTCTGAGAGATGATGCTGTAAAACATCTCCATTGGGACACAGAAGGTGGGAAACCTCCGCCAAAGAGCAGGAGACGCTTGGTATAATTCCGCCAGTTTCGCCTCCTCAGTCGCGATCCTTGCCCACCTAATGCGTCTACCACCTGCAGCTAAAACCAAATTCTCGCTGCTTGGTGTTACTATACCCCCAGGACCACCGATATTAGTCACCAATTCTAGTGACAATAGATTGTGGTCACTGTCAACCCTAGGTATGACAGAAAAAGCTCCTAGATAGCCCCAGAATTCGACATTCACCAGGATGTAATCAATGGTTGTGCATTTCCCGGGTCTATTGAACGTATAAGAACCCGGAACGTCGGGAAAAAGTCTGCCATTACAGGCCCTCAGGCAATGAAGAATAACTATCTTGTTAATCTCGAGGGCCAGGGGCAGTAGCCGTTTTTCAGGTTACATAGTGCAATCTGGGATTTAAAAAATGTCATCCTCATCTAGAGTAACTGAGGGAATCCTGAAAAGGGGTTCAAAATGGCAAATAAAATCAGCCCCTAGTATTTTGTGGGACAAAGGGGGAAGAGAGTGGAAGATGGCATCTAGGGCACCCAAGATCGATAGACCAAGCTGTAGCGGATAGGGACGCAAGTAGACATTAACTACTGCCAGCGAATATCCTGCGGGGAAAGTGAGTAACAAGCCTAGAATATCAGGGCACTGTGAGTCTATGGTCTTAACTGTACAGCCTAAGTGAGTGGCAACCCATACAACTAACCCCCCAGAAGGTCTACCCCTAGCTCCTTGGACCGCAGGGACAAAAAAGGACGCATAGCCCACCCGCACTGGTATGGTCCGTAACCACGTTTCTTGAAATAAGCAAATATCAAATTTGTC
The DNA here is from genome assembly GCF_964204655.1 of Triturus cristatus. NCBI lineage: Eukaryota > Metazoa > Chordata > Amphibia > Caudata > Salamandridae > Triturus > Triturus cristatus. The sequence goes on along the minus strand of NC_140583.1, from coordinate 298,376,406 downwards.
CATTAGCTCTCCCCACTCAGGATTAGGAAGTTTGGACCCCAGGCCAGCCACATTCCAAGACCCTACTAGGGGTCTGCGTGTAGCTACCTGGGGTGGGCAATCCACTAGGGGGTCACAATCAAGAAGGCGGGAAGAAGCTATCCGGTCTAAAAGACCAGACTCAGGTGACCCTTGAATAGAACTGTTGCTTTGGGGGGATAAAGAGGTAGAAATTACTCCTATCCCAATTCCATAAGCTGTATTAGGTACGGCCACCTCCATAGTACAGTCATCCTGAACCAAACCCCCTTTGGCATACCTATGCCTTCCTTCGGTGTCCCTCAAAAGTGATGGTCAGTCCACAGAGCTAAGTACATCAAATGGGTTGGCAATCGGAATATTAAAGTGAGATTGGTGGGTGGCTTGATGAAAATAGGGTAATTCCCTGTGGCTTGGGACACAAGGGTGCACGTAGAAGTACCCCAAGTGACAGGTATCAATAGAGCCCATTTTAGTCTTCCCACCGAAATCCAATATGTGGCCAACAACTCTCAGGTCCCTAAAATTAATTAAGACACAGTCACCACCTATATCTTTAGATCTAGTCCCTAACCAGCAAACTCTACGTACAAAAAGAATCTCCCCCGTCCTACTCCATCCAGTGGTCTATATTTAGATAACCAGTGAATGACTTTATTTTTTAGTTCAAAATAAGTTTCCCCCCTGTCACTTGATAAAGGAGATACTCCCGTGAGCACCACCACATAGGGTGAAGCCTCAGGTGGGAGCTGCGGAAAGGGAGGAGAATTAGCCAAACCTGTTGTGCCTGAATTCACAGCCGGATTAGGTAGCAACCTACCCACCCCCAGGCTCCGTGGAGCACAAGTCTTGATGCTATAAGGTTGATCACGAAGGGCTGAGCCAATAGGGACCTGAGAGATGTTAGAGGAAATAGAAGGACCAGCAGCAGGTGGGGGTATCACTGGCATCACCAGGGGCACTTGGACTAAACCAGGTAATGTAAGTTGGGGGGAGATAGAAGGAACCTGTGAAGTAGGTTTACTGGTCGGGGATGGTAATCCCGAACCCTCCATGCTACCAGGAACTTGCAAAGCAGAATTTGACTGTTTTTTCCCAGCACCTTTGGTATTAATCAAGGTTAATAGTCTGTCGATCTTAGACGACAGGCTTTTAAATAAAGCATTGAGAGTTTGGTCTATATGAGACTGCAAATCTATTAATATAGTAGTAACCCACACCTGCGGGCTTGAGATTGGTGGATGGCTAACAATGTCCAAATAATCAGGATTTGTGGCGGAAGAGACAGAATTTTTAACCATTTTTTTAGCTTTCTTTCTTTTCTTTACCTTCACCTGCCTTTTAAGTGCCACTGTAGATACCGGAGAGGAAGAAAGCGGACCAGCTTCTTCTCGCATCATTTCCGCTGGTATAGACTGGGCACAGGGTAAGTGTGTGAAAGAAGGCAACATAAAAGACCAGGCTTCCGCCTCAACCTGGTTGAGGGAATCTACCGAACCATCATCCAAGGGGGGTGCAGATGGATTAGCGGGAGTGATTGACAACCGCCTTTCGGTGTTTTCAATTGCCGTGGCTACCACCCCAATGGTTTGCTGTAACATTTTGTCAATAGCAGTGAGGCTCGGGAGCGGTTGATTCGAATTAGCAAGTTGCCTGGTCATTGGTCGAGCAGTCGGATGCTTACAATGTTTCCCCATAATTAAAGCAGAAATCACATAAAAACAACTCAACCTTAGAGGTATTAACTAAATACCTAAAAACAGGTAAGTTACATAAAGATAAAAACACTATAATAGCAGCTTTAGACTGATTATTTAGAGCAAAAGAAAACAATAAAATGAGTGGGCGAATAGGGGACACAATACCCAACTAACCCGGTAGTACCAGTAAGGGGGGGTGGCCCAGCCTGGCCTCCTTCGGCCTTTGACGGGCAAGGACAGGCCCGCCCTTGGCCCGGGCGCTGCCGCGTGCGTCCCGCGCTGCGGGAGGCGCCCCTGGCTTATGAGGGCTTCCTGCCCTCAGCTGACATCGTGCGCGCTGGTCGCGCTAGGGCCTCTGGGAGTCGTAGTACGGTTTCACCGTGAGTACAATGCCGTTCCCCTCACGGCTTCGAAAAGAATGGTGCCAGGCAAGTGAGGGAATGAAGCAAATGGTCCGGAAAACTGCCGTTCCCCTCACAGCAAGTGAAATTGACTCGAGTTCGCGTCCCGCGCTGCGGGATGCGCCCCTGGCTTATGAGGGCTTCCTGCCCTCAGCTGACGTCGTGCGCACTGGTCGCGCTAGGGCCTCTGGGAGTCGTAGTACGGTTTCACCGTGAGTACAATGGCGTTCCCCTCATGGCTTCGAAGAGAATGGTGCCAGGCAAGTGAGGGAATGAAGCAAATGGTCCGGAAAACTGCCGTTCCCCTCACGGCAAGTGAAATTGACTCGAGTTCGCGTCCCGCGCTGCGGGATGCGCCCCTGGCTTATGAGGGCTTCCTGCCCTCAGCTGACGTCGTGCGCGCTGGTCGCGCTAGGGCCTCTGGGAGTCGTAGTACGGTTTCACCGTGAGTACAATGCCGTTCCCCTCACGGCTTCGAAGAGAATGGTGCCAGGTAAGTGAGGGAATGAAGCAAATGGTCCGGAAAACTGCCGTTCCCCTCACGGCAAGTGAAATTGACTCGAGTTCGCGTTTATATTATTTTCTTTAAAAAAAATCCAATTTTTTTCAGAGTCGCGCACTCAAAGTGTACACATCACGGTGGGTGCGCGCATTCTAGCCGCCATTTTAGAAAAGTCATGAAGGATCCGCATTTGGTGTGCGACGCCTGCGTGTTTTTCAGTTACATCATATACATTTATTATCACGTGATATGCGCGATTGGTATGCGACCAGTCTGCGACTCCTGCTCCCGTGCATTCGCGACACATGCGCATTACGGTACGAGATGTTTGCGCGGTTGCGGGTCTCGCATGACATCATATACGTGCTGGGGTGCGCTGGGTGCGCGACTCCCGCAAAAAAAATTATGTTCCAAAATGATATGTATGTGTGTCTTTAATATACATATTAAGGCAAGAGATTATGTAAGATATTCATCAAAATAATATATTTCTACTTATAATAAACTTATATTATTTTTAAATATATTTTCGCCAAGTCGGTTGCGTGCATCGTGAGTGCAGAAAACCAGGTCAGCAGAGTTGCTGTAGAGCCAGAGAACCAGGTCAGCAGAGCTGCTCTAGAGCCTAAGAACTAGGTCAGCAGAGCTGCTCTAGAGTCAGAGAACCAGGTCACCAGAACTGCTGTAGAGCCAGAGAAACCAGGTCAGCAGAGCTGCTTTAGAGGGAGAAAACCAGGTCAGCAGAGCTGCTTTAGAACCAGAGAACCAGGCCAGCAGAGCTGCTTTAGAGCCAGAGAACCAGGTTAGCAGAGCTGCTTTAGAGCCAGAGAACCAGGTCAGCAGAGCTACTCTAGAGCCAGAGAACCAGGTCAGCAGAGCTACTCTAGAGCCAGAGAACCAAATCAGCAGAGCTGCTTTAGAGCCAAAGAACCAGGTCAGCAGAGCTGCTTTAGAGCCAGAGAACCAGGTCAGTAGAGCTGCTCTGGAGCCTAAGAACCAGGTCAACAGAGCTGCTCTAGAGCCAGAGAACCAGGTCTGCAGAGCTGCTGCAGAGCCAGAGAACCAGGTCTGCAGAGCTGCTGCAGAGCCAGAGAAACCAGGTCAGTAGAGCTGCTTTAGAGGGAGAGAACCAGGTCAGCAGAGCTGCTCTAGAGCCAGAGAACCATGTCAGCAGAACTGCTTCAGAGCCATAGAACTGGGTCAGCGGAGCTGCTTTAGAGCCAGAGAACCAGGTCAGCAGAGCTGTTGTAGAGCCAGAGAACTAGATCAGCAGAGCTGCTCTGTAGCATAAGAACTAGGTCAGCAGAGCTGCTCTAGAGCCAGAGAACCAGGTCAGCAGACCTGCTGTAGAGCCAGAGAAACCAGGTCAGCAGAGCTGCTTTAGAGAGAGAGAACCAGGTCAGCAGAGCTGCTTTAGAGCCAGAGAACCAGGTCAGCAGAGCTGCTCTAGCTGACACTGACTGATTGACACTGACTGACACAGATTGACTGACACTGACTGACACAGATTGACTGACACTGACACTGACTGACACTGATTGACTGACTGACTGACTGACTGACTGACACTGACTGACACTGATTGACACTGACTGACACTGATTGACTGACACTGACTGACTGACACTGATTGACTGACACTGACTGACACTGATTGACTGACACTGACTGACTGACTGACACTGACTGACTACTCTCTACTACTCTACTACTGACTCGCTACTACTCTCTACTACTCACTCTCAACTACTCACTCTCTACTACTCTACTACTCACTCTCTACTACTCACTCGCTACTACTCTCTACTACTCACTCTCTACTACTCACTCTCTACTACTCACGCTCTACTACTCACTGTCTACTACTACTCTCTACTACTCACTCTCTACTACTCACTCTCGACTACTCACTCTACTACTTTCTACTACTCTCTACAACTCACTCTCTACTACTCTACTACTCACTCTCTACTACTCACTCGCTACTACTCTCTACTACTCACTCTCTACTACACTCTCTACTACTCTCTCTCTCTACTACTCTCTACTACTACTCTCTACTATTCACTCTCTACTACTCACTCTACTACTCTCTAACACTCACTCTACTACACTCTGCTGCTCTCTACCACTCAATCTCTACTACTCTACTACTCTCTCTCTACTACTCACTCTCTACTACTCTCTCTCTACTACTCTCTACTACTCACTCTCTACTATTCACTCTACTACTCTCTACTACTCACTCTCTACTACTCGCTCTCTACTACTCACTCTCCACTACTCACTCTCCACTACTCGCTCTCTACTACTCTCTACTACTCACTCTCTACTACTCACTCTCTGCTACTCTCTACTACTCTCTCTGCTACTCACTCTCTACCACTCACTCTCTACTACTCTACTACTCTCTACTACTCGCTCTACTACTCAATCTCTACTATTCTCTACTACTGACTCTACTACTCTCTCCTACTCTCTACCACTCACTCTCTACTACTCTACTACTCACTCTCTACTATTCTCTCTATACTACTAACTCTCTACTACTCACTCTACTACTCTCTACTATTCACTCTCTACTACTCTCTACTACTCACTCTGTACTACTCACTCTCTGCTACTCACTCTCTACTACTCTCTACTGCTCACTCTCCACTACTCATTCTCTACTACTCGCTCTCAACTACTCTCTACTGCTCACTCTACTACTCACTCTCTACTACTCTACTACTCTCTCTACTTCTCACTCTCTACTACTCTCTCTCTACTACTCACTCTCTACTACTTGTTCTCTGCTACTCGGTCTATACTACTCTCTAGTACTCACTCTACTACTCACTCTCTACTACTCTCTACTACTCACTCTCTACTACTCCACTACTCTCTACTACTCACTCTCTACTACTCTACTACTCTCTCTCTACTACTCACTCTCTACTATTCTCTACTACTCACTCTCTACTACTCTCTCTCTACTACTCTCTACTACTCACTCTCTACTACTCTCTCTCTACTACTCTCTACTACTCACTCTGCTACTCACTCTCTACTACTCTCTACTACTCTCTCTCTGCTACTCACTCTCTACTACTCACTCTCTACTACTCACTCTCTACTACTCACTCTCTAATACTCACTCTCTACTACTCACTCTCTACTACTCACTCTACTACTCTCTACTACTCACTCTATGATACTTTCTCTACTGCTCTCTACTACTCACTCTCTACTCTCTATTACTCGCTCTCTTCTACTCACTCTCTACTATTCTCTACTACTCACTCTCTACTACTCTCTCTCTACTACTCTCTACTACTCACTCTCTACTACTCTCTCTCTACTACTCTCTACTACTCACTCTGCTACTCTCTCTCTACTACTCTCTACTACTCTCTCTCTGCTACTCACTCTCTACTACTCACTCTCTACTACTCACTCTCTACTACTCACTCTCTACTACTCACTCTCTACTACTCACTCTCTACTACTCACTCTCTACTACTCACTCTCTACTACTCACTCTACTACTCTCTACTACTCACTCTATGATACTTTCTCTACTACTCTCTACTCGCTCTACTACTCAATCTCTACTATTCTCTACTACTGACTCTACTACTCTCTCCTACTCTCTACCACTCACTCTCTACTACTCTACTACTCACTCTTTACTATTCTCTCTATACTACTAACTCTCTACTACTCACTCTACTACTCTCTACTATTCACTCTCTACTACTCTCTACTACTCACTCTGTACTACTCACTCTCTGCTACTCACTCTCTACTACTCTCTACTGCTCACTCTCCACTACTCATTCTCTACTACTCGCTCTCAACTACTCTCTACTGCTCACTCTACTACTCACTCTCTACTACTCTACTACTCTCTCTACTTCTCACTCTCTACTACTCTCTCTCTACTACTCACTCTCTACTACTTGTTCTCTGCTACTCGGTCTCTACTACTCTCTAGTACTCACTCTACTACTCACTCTCTACTACTCTCTACTACTCACTCTCTACTACTCCACTACTCTCTACTACTCACTCTCTACTACTCACTCTCTACTACTCTACTACTCTCTCTCTACTACTCACTCTCTACTATTCTCTACTACTCACTCTCTACTACTCTCTCTCTACTACTCTCTACTACTCTCTCTCTACTACTCTCTCTCTACTACTCTCTACTACTCACTCTGCTACTTACTCTCTACTACTCTCTACTACTCTCTCTCTGCTACTCACTCTCTACTACTCACTCTCTACTACTCACTCTCTACTACTCACTCTCTACTACTCACTCTCTAATACTCACTCTCTACTACTCACTCTACTACTCTCTACTACTCACTCTATGATACTTTCTCTACTACTCTCTACTGCTCTCTACTACTCACTCTCTACTCTCTATTACTCGCTCTCTACTCTCTACCTCTTTCTACCTCTCTCTCTACTGCTCTCTACCTCTCTACCTCTACACCTCTACCTATACACCTCTACCTCTCTACCTCTCTGTACATGCACACATATGCACATATATATATGCATATATATGAATATGCATTTATATATATATTCACTGAAAAAACCATAGGTTTCAGGGGTGTTATAGTTAGCTGGACTTTTCACGTGTACAAAACCATTGAAATTACCCCGTTATAGTTGGTTCAGCTAACTATAACTCGCGCGCCCGCAATGCACTGCTGATGACGTCACATATTACATCACTCATGACATGGTCAGTGACATCACTCATGACATCACTGATGACATCTCAAATGACATCACTGATGACATCACTGATGACATCATCCTTGTGATAGAGTGGCAGACCTCCTCTCACCCTAATATAACCTTTGATACACACATTCAAAAATAGAGACTAAACTTTTCAAAACAATGGACATACCAATACCAGTTACAACAACCTCTTCATTAATTCTAAGATCCACATACACATCCACTCATTCACCAACAGTCCTATACAGTCACTCATACATGTACTCACTCATCATATGTACTCATACACCTATACATCCTGTTACACAATGCCACTCATCCATAGAGTTACTCACACACATAGTCACTCATGCTAATAAAGAATCAAACATACATTTACTTGCATATACAGTTATACACACACCACCACACTTACTTCTACAGAAACTTACACATACTTAGTCTTTTAAACAATCACTTATAGAAACACATACTTATTCATACAGGAACTCTTTCAATCTCTCACTCTCACATATACTCACTTATATACACCAATAGTCACATATACTAGTTTAAAACATATGTAGTTACTCATAAAGACACTATTGAGACAGTCATTCACTCACTAACACACCCATACACACACTCATCCACCCATACAGTCCTGCACACATGCTGTCTTCAACACATACAAAGAGTGAGTCACTCATTCATGCACCTATGCACTACGTAATACCCCCCAATGAACCATGCAGACACTCAGACTGATACTCAAAAAACCAACTAATAACCTATATAGACACCCATGTAGCTACTCACCAACCCATGCAGCCACTTATACACAAAGTGAGAGACTGATACAGATATTTACATATTTAAACATTACTCACTAAGCCATGTATTCACTATGATACACTTAATCAGTCAGTTACACAATCAATTTTTCGAAAACAATTCATCCATTTAGACACTTATATACCCATTTATTCTTCCATCGACCTTGAGATATACATATATAAAACATATTTAATTTTCAGAAAAACACACATTCACTGGATGATGTCATCAGTGATGTCATTTGAGATGTCATCAGTGATGTCATGAGTGATGTCACTGACCATGTCATGAGTGATGTAATATGTGACGTCATCAGCAGTGCATTGCGGGCGCGTGAGTTATAGTTAGCTGAACTAACTATAACGGGGGAATTTCAATGGTTTTGTACACGTGAAAAGTCCAGCTAACTATAACACCCCTGAAACCTATGGTTTTTTCAGGGAATTTCTGAGGTTTTTTAAATGCTAATTCCTAACTATAACGTGCCTGAAACCTATGGTTTTTTCTGTGAATATATATATATATATATATATATATATATATATATATATATATATATATATATTCACAGAAAAAACCATAGGTTTCACACATGTTATAGTTAGCTGTAGATTTTACTGATAAAAAACCAATGAAATTCCCCCGTTATAGTTACTGTAGGCAACTATAACTCACGCGACCGTAATCCTCTGCTGATGCTAATACTGTATTTAGACACTTATTTGCCCATGTCTTCTTCCATTAAATTTTAGCTATACATATATTACAAATATTTTTTTTTCATAAAGACACATATGTCATCAGCAGAGGATTACGGTCGCGTGAGTTATAGTTGCCTACAGTAACTATAACGGGGGAATTTCATTGGTTTTTTATCAGTAAAATCTACAGCTAACTATAACATGTGTGAAACCTATGGTTTTTTCAGTGAATTTGCAAGGTTTTTTAAATGCTAATTCCTAACTATAACGTGTGTGAAACCTATGGTTTTTTCAGTGAATTTGTACGGTTTTTTAAATGCTAACTTACTTTACGCCATTCGTGGCGTGCGCGCCCAGTTAACGCAGTTCGTTCCGTGCGCGCACGGTGCGCTTCGCGCATCGCGCGCCCACTTTACGCAGTTAGCGCCATGCACACACGGTGGTCCACATTATGCGAGATGGGCCATGTACGCACGATGCGCTTCGCGCACCGTGCGCACATGGGGGACATATTATGCGCATCGTTGTGAAATGTTTTGTTTATTGTTTTCATTTGATTGATAAGCCATGCACAAATGGTGCCCTTCGGGCACCATTTGCACATGGGGTGGGGAGAGTGTGGAAATTTTTATTTAAAAAAAAAAAAAATTACCGTACGCGTACGGTAAGCGTAATCGGCGATTTTTCGAAAAAAAATAAAAAAAATTTTTGGGCCTTGTGGGTTGTTTGGGGGCCCGTATATCATTGCTGGGTGATTATTATCTCAATATACTGCCCCTTTACACATTTTTGGGCTTCATTTATGCTGCCCCACTCAGAGTGCGAGAGAGAAAATGGCGGCCGCCGCTTCCTGGTTTCGGCCGATTCGAATGTTTACTAAGATCTAAGAGCCAATCAGAATCGCGCTCGCGCACGTCACCGTACGCGTACGGTAAGCGCACCGTAAGCGCACCGTAAGCTGGCTCAGATATATATATTGATTTAAAGGCTATTTTCTCAGAATCTACTGAACAGATTTACACCAAACCTACAAAAGGCACTTCCTTGACCTGAGGACTACCTCTCTGCCAAATTTCAAGTAATTCTGTTCAGCCGTTCGGGCTGTAGCTGTGTCTAAAGGTCCTATGGAAAAATGCATGGGAAAAACGCGTTTTGGGACCCCCCTTTTATCTCAGCCCCCGCTTGACGAATCCCCCCGAGATTTTCAGGGTAGGAGCGGAGCGTAGCGCCCCACCTATTTTGAAAAATTCGCGAGGATTCGTCGACCGGCGCAAAAGTTATTCAAAATAGAATGTTGCGGATTTCCTATGGAAACGTGGTCCTAACTATAACTACCTACTGGCGACCGCCAGTAGGTAATATGTGTGTGTATATATATATATATATACATATATAAACATATAAATATAATCTGCATATCTATATAAATATAAATACATGCAAACATATACATATACATATATGCATACATATGCATGGTATGTACATGAAAGTTTGAAAAACTCTAATACAAGCAAAGCTAAAAACCCACCTAATTACAAACAGAATTGCTTTAACTTAAACGAGGGCGAGACCTATTGCATTTTCAATGCTTGTTTACTTTGATTCCATCAAGAAGGCATTCAGATGTGTCACACATTTTCCATAAATTCTGAATGGTAGCACTCTAGTTGCTCATTAGATCACTGTAGTAAAGTTACTGCTCACCAGGGAAGTCTGCTGCTGGTATTCAAAGTGCATGTTTCAGTCTGCATGTCAGAATTTTTTAATGAAATGGAAGAGGATTTGAGAAGTCAAAATGTGCCCTAATCTTTCTTTCTGCAGCACTAATCAAAATTTCTATGGCAAAATGAACCCCCTCATTTTGTTCCTTTGCAAATTAAATGTTTTAAGTGCTACCACTTTATTCCAATCAAGATGGCATCAGGTGTACCATCCTTTTGTCATAAGTAAGACTGTTAGCGCTCTAGTTGTTCTTTAAACAGGTAGACAGGAAAAACTAACACCTAGGGATTAATAATATAACTATGTTATGGTGACGAGAAAAATCAAATATCTCCTCCCTTGAGTTAATTAATCCTCAAAAATAGACTATGTTCTCTTTATTTTCACTAGTCATACATAGAAAATCCGACCCAACAATGAATATATCTTTCCTTAGATCTGCATCTAAGTGTATTTATTGTTTTATATTTCACCAAACATATATAAGAAGATTAATCTTTTAGACATATATACAAAAACATTTGTAATATTTACATTCTTTTCTCGAAAAAAATCAATACACATATACATCTATACGACCCTATACTTGAATTTGGATGCTTGTAGGATTAATCTGTTCCAGCATTCCTTTGTAATGAAGAACAAACCAAAATGAGAACTCTAGAGATCTTTTTTCATTTTGATCTCTACTTTCTTAAAAGTACTCCACTAGACATCAATCAAAACAAAATTTAATCAATTAACTGGATGTCTTCCAATTCGTTGTCGACGCGTTTCAGCCCAAAGAATTTTTAAGGCCTCATCAGGACTAGGGTACACGTATATTCGATTTCATCAAAATTCACTAATGGAATCCGTGCTGTCGAGGTGTCTCGTAAAAATATATTCGTAATGGACTTCTCCAAGCTTTCATTCAATGGAAAATCATGACTTTTCAAAAGGACTTAAATTGTACGCCCGTGATAGCCTTAGTTCCTATCAAGAAATCCCTGCGGGACAATAGACGACCACAAACGTCGGCTCTTATTATTCCAAATCTTCTCGTCCAAACTCCTCGTCAAACTTCCTCGCGTTTACCAGCATCAGGTAAATTTCTTGATAGGAACTAAGGCTATCACGGGCGTACAATTTAAGTCCTTTTGAAAAGTCATGATTTTCCATTGAATGAAAGCTTGGAGAAGTCCATTACGAATATATTTTTACGAGACACCTCGACAGCACGGATTCCATTAGTGAATTTTGATGAAATCGAATATACGTGTACCCTAGTCCTGATGAGGCCTTAAAAATTCTTTGGGCTGAAACGCGTCGACAACGAATTGGAAGACATCCAGTTAATTGATTAAATTTTGTTTTGATTGATGTCTAGTGGAGTACTTTTAAGAAAGTAGAGATCAAAATGAAAAAAGATCTCTAGAGTTCTCATTTTGGTTTGTTCTTCATTACAAAGGAATGCTGGAACAGATTAATCCTACAAGCATCCAAATTCAAGTATAGGGTCGTATAGATGTATATGTGTATTGATTTTTTTCGAGAAAAGAATGTAAATATTACAAATGTTTTTGTATATATGTCTAAAAGATTAATCTTCTTATATATGTTTGGTGAAATATAAAACAATAAATACACTTAGATGCAGATCTAAGGAAAGATATATTCATTGTTGGGTCGGATTTTCTATGTATGACTAGTGAAAATAAAGAGAACATAGTCTATTTTTGAGGATTAATTAACTCAAGGGAGGAGATATTTGATTTTTCTCGTCACCATAACATAGTTATATTATTAATCCCTAGGTGTTAGTTTTTCCTGTCTACCTGTTTAAGTACCCAGACACCAAAGGGTTAGTATGGGTTTTCCCCTTTTTCTTTTGAAAGCTAGTTGTTCTTTAAAACACTTTGGAACATTCTGTCATTGGGCTATACTTGGGCTACATCTCGGTGATAATTGTGCTACGTTTGGGCTCTTTTGTCTCTGGTGGCCATCTTGGGAGACTTATTTGTTTTGAAGTTTCCTAATTTCCTCATTTACAACAGTCTCCTCAGTAGGAAATACTTTCAGGTTTTTTACTTTCATTCCATCAAGAAGGCATTCAGATGTGTCACACATTTGCCATATATTCGGAATGTTAGCACTCTAGTTGCTTATTAGATCACTGTAGTAAAGCTACTGCTCACCAGGGAAGTCTGCTGCTGGTATTGAAAGTGCATGTTTCAGTCTGCATGTCAGAATATTTTAATGAAATAGAAGAGGATTTGAGAAGTCATTCAAAATGTGCCCTAATTTTCTTTTTTCCGCACAAATCATAATTTCTATGGCAAAATGAACCTCCTCATTGTGTTCCTTTTAAATTAACTCTCTACTACTCACTCGCTACTACTTTCTACTACTCACTCTCTACTACTCACTCTCTACTACTCACTCTCTACTACTTGTTCTCTGCTACTCGGTCTCTACTACTCTCTAGTACTCACTCTACTACTCACTCTCTACTACTCTCTACTACTCCACTACTCTCTACTACTCACTCTCTAATACTCACTCTCTACTACTCTACTACTCTCTCTCTACTACTCACTCTCTACTACTCTCTACTACTCACTCTCTACTACTCTCTCTCTACTACTCTCTCTCTACTACTCTCTACTACTCACTCTCTACTACTCTCTCTATCTACCACTCTCTACTACTCACTCTGCTACTCACTCTCTACTATTCTCTAATACTCTCTCTCTGCTACTCACTCTCTACTACTCACTCTCTACTACTCACTCTCTACTACTCTCTACTACTCACTCTACTACTCACTCTCTACTACTCACTCTCTAATACTCACTCTCTACTACTCACTCTCTACTACTCACTCTACTACTCTCTACTACTCACTCTCTGATACTTTCCCTACTACTCTCTACTGCTCTCTACTACTCACTCTCTACTCTCTATTACTCGCTCTCTACTCTCTACCTCTCTCTACCTCTCTCTCTACTACTCTCTACCTCTCTACCTCTACACCTCTACCCATACACCTCTACCTCTCTACCTCTCTGTACATGCACACATATGCACATATATATATATGCATATATATGAATATGCATTTATATATATGTATGTGTGGATATATATATATACATATATAAACATATAAATATAATCTGCATATCTATATAAATATAAATACATGCACACATATACATATACATATATGCATACATATGCATGGTATGTACATGAAAGTTTGAAAAACTCTAATACAAGCAAAGCTAAAAACCCACCTAATTACAAACAGAATTGCTTTAACTTAAACGAGGGCGAGACCTATTGCATTTTCAATGCTTGTTTACTTTGATTCCATCAAGAAAGCATTCAGATGTGTCACACATTTTCCATAAATTCTGAATGGTAGCACTCTAGTTGCTCATTAGATCACTGTAGTAAAGCTACTGCTCACCAGGGAAGTCTGCTGCTGGTATTCAAAGTGCATGTTTCAGTCTGCATGTCAGAATTTTTTAATGAAATGGAAGAGGATTTGAGAAGTAAAAATGTGCCCTAATCTTTCTTTCTGCAGCACTAATCAAAATTTCTATGGCAAAATGAACCCCCTCATTTTGTTCCTTTGCAAATTAAATGTTTTAAGTGCTACCACTTTATTCCAATCAAGATGGCATCAGGTGTACCATACTTTTGTCATAAGTAAGACTGTTAGCGCTCTAGTTGTTCTTTAAAACACTCTGGAACATTCTGTCATTGGGCTATACTTGGGCTACATCTCGGTGATAATTGTGCTACATTTGGGCTCTTTTGTCTCTGGTGGCCATCTTGGGAGACTTATTTGTTTTGAAGTTTCCTCATTTCCTAATTTACAACAGTCTCCTCAGTAGAAAATACTTTCAGGTTTTTTACTTTCATTCCATCAAGAAGGCATTCAGATGTGTCACACATTTGCCATATATTCGGAATGTTAGCACTCTAGTTGCTTATTAGATCACTGTAGTAAAGCTACTGCTCACCAGGGAAGTCTGCTGCTGGTATTGAAAGTGCATGTTTCAGTCTGCATGTCAGAATATTTTAATGAAATAGAAGAGGATTTGAGAAGTCATTCAAAATGTGCCCTAATTTTCTATTTTTCCGCACAAATCATAATTTCTATGGCAAAATGAACCTCCTCATTGTGTTCCTTTTAAATTAACTCTCTACTACTCACTCGCTACTACTTTCTACTACTCACTCTCTACTACTCTCTACTACTACTCTCTACTACTCACTCTCTACTACTCACTCTCTACTACTCTCTACTACTCACTCTACTGCTCTCTACTACTCTCTACCACTCACTCTCTACTACTCTCTACCACTCACTCTCTACTACTCTACTACTCACTCTCTACTACTCTCTCTCTACTACTACCCCTCTACTACTCACTCTACTACTCTCTACTACTCACTCTCTACTACTCTACTACTCTCTACTACTCACTCTCCACTACTCTCTCTACTACTCACTCTCTACTACTCTCTACTACTCACTCTACTACTCTCTACTACTCTCTACCACTCACTCTCTACTACTCTACTACTCACTCTCTACTACTCTACTACTCACTCTCCACTACTCACTCTCTACTACTCGCTCTCTACTACTCTCTACTACTCACTCTACTACTCACTCTCTACTACTCTACTACTCTCTCTGCTACTCACTCTCTACTACTCTCTACTAGTCACTCTCTACTACTCACTCTCTACTACTCTACTACTCACTCTCTA
The DNA here is from genome assembly GCF_964204655.1 of Triturus cristatus. Classification (NCBI taxonomy): domain Eukaryota; kingdom Metazoa; phylum Chordata; class Amphibia; order Caudata; family Salamandridae; genus Triturus; species Triturus cristatus. The sequence goes on along the minus strand of NC_140583.1, from coordinate 298,361,024 downwards.
CTACTCACTCTCTACTACTCTCTCTCTACTACACACTCTCTACTACGCTCTCTACTACTCACTCTACTACTCACTCTACTACTCACTCTCTACTACTCCCTACTACTCACTCTACTACTAACTCTCTACTACTCTCTACTACTCACTCTCTACTACTCTCTACTACTCTCTCTACTACTCTCTCTCTACTACTCACTCTCTACTACTCTCTTCTACTCACTCTCTACTACTCTCTCTCTACTACTCACTACTACTCTCTACTACTCACTCTCTACTACTCTCTACTACTCACTCTCTACTACTCACTCTCTACTACTCTCTACTACTCACTCTCTACTACTCACTCTCTACTACTCTCTACTACTCACTCTACTACTCACTCTCTACTACTCACTCTCTAATACTCACTCTCTACTACTCACTCTACTACTCTCTACTACTCACTCTCTGATACTTTCTCTACTACTCTCTACTGCTCTCTACTACTCACTCTCTACTCTCTATTACTCGGTCTCTACTCTCTACCTCTCTCTACCTCTCTCTCTACTACTCTCTACCTCTCTACCTCTACACCTCTACCTATACACCTCTACCTCTCTGTACATGCACACATATGCACATATATATATGCATATATATATGAATATGCATTTATATATATGTATGTGTATATATATACATATATAAACATATAAATATAATCTGCATATCTATATAAATATAAATGCATGCAAACATATACATATACATATATGCATACATATGCATGGTATGTACATGAAAGTTTGAAAAACTCTAATACATGCAAAGCTAAAAACCCACCTAATTACAAACAGAATTGCTTTAACTTAAACGAGGGCGAGACCTATTGCATTTTCAATGCTTGTTTACTTTGATTCCATCAAGAAGGCATTCAGATGTGTCACACATTTTCCATAAATTCTGAATGGTAGCACTCTAGTTGCTCATTAGATCACTGTAGTAAAGCTACTGCTCACCAGGGAAGTCTGCTGCTGGTATTCAAAGTGCATGTTTCAGTCTGCATGTCAGAATTTTTTTATGAAATGGAAGAGGATTTGAGAAGTCAAAATGTGCCCTAATCTTCCTTTCTGCAGCACTAATCATAATTTCTATGGCAAAATGAACCTCCTCATTGTGTTCCTTTGCAAATTAAATGTTTTAAGTGCTACCACTTTATTCCAATCAAGATGGCATCAGGTGTACCATACTTTTGTCATAAGTAAGACTGTTAGCGCTCTAGTTGTTCTTTAAAACACTCTGGAACATTCTGTCATTGGGGTATACTTGGGCTACATCTCGGTGATATTTGTGCTACATTTGGGCTCTTTTGTCTCTGGTGGCCATCTTGGGAGACTTATTTGTTTTGAAGTTTCCTAATTTCCTCATTTACAACAGTCTCCTCAGTAGGAAATACTTTCAGGTTTTTTACTTTCATTCCATCAAGAAGGCATTCAGATGTGTCACACATTTGCCATATATTCGGAATGTTAGCACTCTAGTTGCTTATTAGATCACTGTTGTAAAGCTACTGCTCACCAGGGAAGTCTGCTGCTGGTATTGAAAGTGCATGTTTCAGTCTGCATGTCAGAATATTTTAATGAAATAGAAGAGGATTTGAGAAGTCATTCAAAATGTGCCCTAATTTTCTTTTTTCCGCACAAATCATAATTTCTATGGCAAAATGAACCTCCTCATTGTGTTCCTTTTAAATTAACTCTCTACTACTCACTCGCTACTACTTTCTACTACTCACTCTCTACTACTCACTCTCTACTACTCACTCTCTACTACTTGTTCTCTGCTACTCGGTCTCTACTACTCTCTAGTACTCACTCTACTACTCACTCTCTACTACTCTCTACTACTCACTCTCTACTACTCCACTACTCTCTACTACTCACTCTCTAATACTCACTCTCTACTACTCTACTACTCTCTCTCTACTACTCACTCTCTACTACTCTCTACTACTCACTCTCTACTACTCTCTCTCTACTACTCACTCTCTACTACTCTCTCTCTCTACTACTCTCTACTACTCACTCTGCTACTCACTCTCTACTACTCTCTAATACTCTCTCTCTGCTACTCACTCTCTACTACTCACTCTCTACTACTCACTCTCTACTACTCTCTACTACTCACTCTCTACTATTCACTCTCTAATACTCACTCTCTACTACTCACTCTCTACTACTCACTCTCTACTACTCACTCTACTACTCTCTACTACTCACTCTCTGATACTTTCCCTACTACTCTCTACTGCTCTCTACTACTCACTCTCTACTCTCTATTACTCGCTCTCTACTCTCTACCTCTCTCTACCTCTCTCTCTACTACTCTCTACCTCTCTACCTCTACACCTCTACCCATACACCTCTACCTCTCTACCTCTCTGTACATGCACACATATGCACATATATATATATGCATATATATGAATATGCATTTATATATATGTATGTGTGTGGATATATATATATACATATATAAACATATAAATATAATCTGCATATCTATATAAATTTAAATACATGCACACATATACATATACATATATGCATACATATGCATGGTATGTACATGAAAGTTTGAAAAACTCTAATACAAACAAAGCTAAAAACCCACCTAATTACAAACAGAATTGCTTTAACTTAAACGAGGGCGAGACCTATTGCATTTTCAATGCTTGTTTACTTTGATTCCATCAAGAAGGCATTCAGATGTGTCACACATTTTCCATAAATTCTGAATGGTAGCACTCTAGTTGCTCATTTTATCACTGTAGTAAAGCTACTGCTCACCAGGGAAGTCTGCTGCTGGTATTCAAAGTGCATGTTTCAGTCTGCATGTCAGAATTTTTTTATGAAATGGAAGAGGATTTGAGAAGTCAAAATGTGCCCTAATCTTCCTTTCTGCAGCACTAATCATAATTTCTATGGCAAAATGAACCTCCTCATTGTGTTCCTTTGCAAATTAAATGTTTTAAGTGCTACCACTTTATTCCAATCAAGATGGCATCAGGTGTACCATACTTTTGTCATAAGTAAGACTGTTAGCGCTCTAGTTGTTCTTTAAACAGGTAGACAGGAAAAACTAACACCTAGGGATTAATAATATAACTATGTTATGGTGACGAGAAAAATCAAATATCTCCTCCCTTGAGTTAATTAATCCTCAAAAATAGACTATGTTCTCTTTATTTTCACTAGTCATACATAGAAAATCCGACCCAACAATGAATATATCTTTCCTTAGATCTGCATCTAAGTGTATTTATTGTTTTATATTTCACCAAACATATATAAGAAGATTAATCTTTTAGACATATATACAAAAACATTTGTAATATTTACATTCTTTTCTCGAAAAAAATCAATACACATATACATCTATACGACCCTATACTTGAATTTGGATGCTTGTAGGATTAATCTGTTCCAGCATTCCTTTGTAATGAAGAACAAACCAAAATGAGAACTCTAGAGATCTTTTTTCATTTTGATCTCTACTTTCTTAAAAGTACTCCACTAGACATCAATCAAAACAAAATTTAATCAATTAACTGGATGTCTTCCAATTCGTTGTCGACGCGTTTCAGCCCAAAGAATTTTTAAGGCCTCATCAGGACTAGGGTACACGTATATTCGATTTCATCAAAATTCACTAATGGAATCCGTGCTGTCGAGGTGTCTCGTAAAAATATATTCGTAATGGACTTCTCCAAGCTTTCATTCAATGGAAAATCATGACTTTTCAAAAGGACTTAAATTGTACGCCCGTGATAGCCTTAGTTCCTATCAAGAAATCCCTGCGGGACAATAGACGACCACAAACGTCGGCTCTTATTATTCCAAATCTTCTCGTCCAAACTCCTCGTCAAACTTCCTCGCGTTTACCAGCATCAGGTAAATTTCTTGATAGGAACTAAGGCTATCACGGGCGTACAATTTAAGTCCTTTTGAAAAGTCATGATTTTCCATTGAATGAAAGCTTGGAGAAGTCCATTACGAATATATTTTTACGAGACACCTCGACAGCACGGATTCCATTAGTGAATTTTGATGAAATCGAATATACGTGTACCCTAGTCCTGATGAGGCCTTAAAAATTCTTTGGGCTGAAACGCGTCGACAACGAATTGGAAGACATCCAGTTAATTGATTAAATTTTGTTTTGATTGATGTCTAGTGGAGTACTTTTAAGAAAGTAGAGATCAAAATGAAAAAAGATCTCTAGAGTTCTCATTTTGGTTTGTTCTTCATTACAAAGGAATGCTGGAACAGATTAATCCTACAAGCATCCAAATTCAAGTATAGGGTCGTATAGATGTATATGTGTATTGATTTTTTTCGAGAAAAGAATGTAAATATTACAAATGTTTTTGTATATATGTCTAAAAGATTAATCTTCTTATATATGTTTGGTGAAATATAAAACAATAAATACACTTAGATGCAGATCTAAGGAAAGATATATTCATTGTTGGGTCGGATTTTCTATGTATGACTAGTGAAAATAAAGAGAACATAGTCTATTTTTGAGGATTAATTAACTCAAGGGAGGAGATATTTGATTTTTCTCGTCACCATAACATAGTTATATTATTAATCCCTAGGTGTTAGTTTTTCCTGTCTACCTGTTTAAGTACCCAGACACCAAAGGGTTAGTATGGGTTTTCCCCTTTTTCTTTTGAAAGCTAGTTGTTCTTTAAAACACTTTGGAACATTCTGTCATTGGGCTATACTTGGGCTACATCTCGGTGATAATTGTGCTACGTTTGGGCTCTTTTGTCTCTGGTGGCCATCTTGGGAGACTTATTTGTTTTGAAGTTTCCTAATTTCCTCATTTACAACAGTCTCCTCAGTAGGAAATACTTTCAGGTTTTTTACTTTCATTCCATCAAGAAGGCATTCAGATGTGTCACACATTTGCCATATATTCGGAATGTTAGCACTCTAGTTGCTTATTAGATCACTGTAGTAAAGCTACTGCTCACCAGGGAAGTCTGCTGCTGGTATTGAAAGTGCATGTTTCAGTCTGCATGTCAGAATATTTTAATGAAATAGAAGAGGATTTGAGAAGTCATTCAAAATGTGCCCTAATTTTCTTTTTTCCGCACAAATCATAATTTCTATGGCAAAATGAACCTCCTCATTGTGTTCCTTTTAAATTAACTCTCTACTACTCACTCGCTACTACTTTCTACTACTCACTCTCTACTACTCACTCTCTACTACTCACTCTCTACTACTTGTTCTCTGCTACTCGGTCTCTACTACTCTCTAGTACTCACTCTACTACTCACTCTCTACTACTCTCTACTACTCCACTACTCTCTACTACTCACTCTCTAATACTCACTCTCTACTACTCTACTACTCTCTCTCTACTACTCACTCTCTACTACTCTCTACTACTCACTCTCTACTACTCTCTCTCTACTACTCTCTCTCTACTACTCTCTACTACTCACTCTCTACTACTCTCTCTATCTACCACTCTCTACTACTCACTCTGCTACTCACTCTCTACTATTCTCTAATACTCTCTCTCTGCTACTCACTCTCTACTACTCACTCTCTACTACTCACTCTCTACTACTCTCTACTACTCACTCTACTACTCACTCTCTACTACTCACTCTCTAATACTCACTCTCTACTACTCACTCTCTACTACTCACTCTACTACTCTCTACTACTCACTCTCTGATACTTTCCCTACTACTCTCTACTGCTCTCTACTACTCACTCTCTACTCTCTATTACTCGCTCTCTACTCTCTACCTCTCTCTACCTCTCTCTCTACTACTCTCTACCTCTCTACCTCTACACCTCTACCCATACACCTCTACCTCTCTACCTCTCTGTACATGCACACATATGCACATATATATATATGCATATATATGAATATGCATTTATATATATGTATGTGTGGATATATATATATACATATATAAACATATAAATATAATCTGCATATCTATATAAATATAAATACATGCACACATATACATATACATATATGCATACATATGCATGGTATGTACATGAAAGTTTGAAAAACTCTAATACAAGCAAAGCTAAAAACCCACCTAATTACAAACAGAATTGCTTTAACTTAAACGAGGGCGAGACCTATTGCATTTTCAATGCTTGTTTACTTTGATTCCATCAAGAAAGCATTCAGATGTGTCACACATTTTCCATAAATTCTGAATGGTAGCACTCTAGTTGCTCATTAGATCACTGTAGTAAAGCTACTGCTCACCAGGGAAGTCTGCTGCTGGTATTCAAAGTGCATGTTTCAGTCTGCATGTCAGAATTTTTTAATGAAATGGAAGAGGATTTGAGAAGTAAAAATGTGCCCTAATCTTTCTTTCTGCAGCACTAATCAAAATTTCTATGGCAAAATGAACCCCCTCATTTTGTTCCTTTGCAAATTAAATGTTTTAAGTGCTACCACTTTATTCCAATCAAGATGGCATCAGGTGTACCATACTTTTGTCATAAGTAAGACTGTTAGCGCTCTAGTTGTTCTTTAAAACACTCTGGAACATTCTGTCATTGGGCTATACTTGGGCTACATCTCGGTGATAATTGTGCTACATTTGGGCTCTTTTGTCTCTGGTGGCCATCTTGGGAGACTTATTTGTTTTGAAGTTTCCTCATTTCCTAATTTACAACAGTCTCCTCAGTAGAAAATACTTTCAGGTTTTTTACTTTCATTCCATCAAGAAGGCATTCAGATGTGTCACACATTTGCCATATATTCGGAATGTTAGCACTCTAGTTGCTTATTAGATCACTGTAGTAAAGCTACTGCTCACCAGGGAAGTCTGCTGCTGGTATTGAAAGTGCATGTTTCAGTCTGCATGTCAGAATATTTTAATGAAATAGAAGAGGATTTGAGAAGTCATTCAAAATGTGCCCTAATTTTCTATTTTTCCGCACAAATCATAATTTCTATGGCAAAATGAACCTCCTCATTGTGTTCCTTTTAAATTAACTCTCTACTACTCACTCGCTACTACTTTCTACTACTCACTCTCTACTACTCTCTACTACTACTCTCTACTACTCACTCTCTACTACTCACTCTCTACTACTCTCTACTACTCACTCTACTGCTCTCTACTACTCTCTACCACTCACTCTCTACTACTCTCTACCACTCACTCTCTACTACTCTACTACTCACTCTCTACTACTCTCTCTCTACTACTACCCCTCTACTACTCACTCTACTACTCTCTACTACTCACTCTCTACTACTCTACTACTCTCTACTACTCACTCTCCACTACTCTCTCTACTACTCACTCTCTACTACTCTCTACTACTCACTCTACTACTCTCTACTACTCTCTACCACTCACTCTCTACTACTCTACTACTCACTCTCTACTACTCTACTACTCACTCTCCACTACTCACTCTCTACTACTCGCTCTCTACTACTCTCTACTACTCACTCTACTACTCACTCTCTACTACTCTACTACTCTCTCTGCTACTCACTCTCTACTACTCTCTACTAGTCACTCTCTACTACTCACTCTCTACTACTCTACTACTCACTCTCTACTACTCACTCTCTACTACTCTCTCTCTACTACACACTCTCTACTACGCTCTCTACTACTCACTCTACTACTCACTCTACTACTCACTCTCTACTACTCCCTACTACTCACTCTACTACTAACTCTCTACTACTCTCTACTACTCACTCTCTACTACTCTCTACTACTCTCTCTACTACTCTCTCTCTACTACTCACTCTCTACTACTCTCTTCTACTCACTCTCTACTACTCTCTCTCTACTACTCACTACTACTCTCTACTACTCACTCTCTACTACTCTCTACTACTCACTCTCTACTACTCACTCTCTACTACTCTCTACTACTCACTCTCTACTACTCACTCTCTACTACTCTCTACTACTCACTCTACTACTCACTCTCTACTACTCACTCTCTAATACTCACTCTCTACTACTCACTCTACTACTCTCTACTACTCACTCTCTGATACTTTCTCTACTACTCTCTACTGCTCTCTACTACTCACTCTCTACTCTCTATTACTCGGTCTCTACTCTCTACCTCTCTCTACCTCTCTCTCTACTACTCTCTACCTCTCTACCTCTACACCTCTACCTATACACCTCTACCTCTCTGTACATGCACACATATGCACATATATATATGCATATATATATGAATATGCATTTATATATATGTATGTGTATATATATACATATATAAACATATAAATATAATCTGCATATCTATATAAATATAAATGCATGCAAACATATACATATACATATATGCATACATATGCATGGTATGTACATGAAAGTTTGAAAAACTCTAATACATGCAAAGCTAAAAACCCACCTAATTACAAACAGAATTGCTTTAACTTAAACGAGGGCGAGACCTATTGCATTTTCAATGCTTGTTTACTTTGATTCCATCAAGAAGGCATTCAGATGTGTCACACATTTTCCATAAATTCTGAATGGTAGCACTCTAGTTGCTCATTAGATCACTGTAGTAAAGCTACTGCTCACCAGGGAAGTCTGCTGCTGGTATTCAAAGTGCATGTTTCAGTCTGCATGTCAGAATTTTTTTATGAAATGGAAGAGGATTTGAGAAGTCAAAATGTGCCCTAATCTTCCTTTCTGCAGCACTAATCATAATTTCTATGGCAAAATGAACCTCCTCATTGTGTTCCTTTGCAAATTAAATGTTTTAAGTGCTACCACTTTATTCCAATCAAGATGGCATCAGGTGTACCATACTTTTGTCATAAGTAAGACTGTTAGCGCTCTAGTTGTTCTTTAAAACACTCTGGAACATTCTGTCATTGGGGTATACTTGGGCTACATCTCGGTGATATTTGTGCTACATTTGGGCTCTTTTGTCTCTGGTGGCCATCTTGGGAGACTTATTTGTTTTGAAGTTTCCTAATTTCCTCATTTACAACAGTCTCCTCAGTAGGAAATACTTTCAGGTTTTTTACTTTCATTCCATCAAGAAGGCATTCAGATGTGTCACACATTTGCCATATATTCGGAATGTTAGCACTCTAGTTGCTTATTAGATCACTGTTGTAAAGCTACTGCTCACCAGGGAAGTCTGCTGCTGGTATTGAAAGTGCATGTTTCAGTCTGCATGTCAGAATATTTTAATGAAATAGAAGAGGATTTGAGAAGTCATTCAAAATGTGCCCTAATTTTCTTTTTTCCGCACAAATCATAATTTCTATGGCAAAATGAACCTCCTCATTGTGTTCCTTTTAAATTAACTCTCTACTACTCACTCGCTACTACTTTCTACTACTCACTCTCTACTACTCACTCTCTACTACTCACTCTCTACTACTTGTTCTCTGCTACTCGGTCTCTACTACTCTCTAGTACTCACTCTACTACTCACTCTCTACTACTCTCTACTACTCACTCTCTACTACTCCACTACTCTCTACTACTCACTCTCTAATACTCACTCTCTACTACTCTACTACTCTCTCTCTACTACTCACTCTCTACTACTCTCTACTACTCACTCTCTACTACTCTCTCTCTACTACTCACTCTCTACTACTCTCTCTCTCTACTACTCTCTACTACTCACTCTGCTACTCACTCTCTACTACTCTCTAATACTCTCTCTCTGCTACTCACTCTCTACTACTCACTCTCTACTACTCACTCTCTACTACTCTCTACTACTCACTCTCTACTATTCACTCTCTAATACTCACTCTCTACTACTCACTCTCTACTACTCACTCTCTACTACTCACTCTACTACTCTCTACTACTCACTCTCTGATACTTTCCCTACTACTCTCTACTGCTCTCTACTACTCACTCTCTACTCTCTATTACTCGCTCTCTACTCTCTACCTCTCTCTACCTCTCTCTCTACTACTCTCTACCTCTCTACCTCTACACCTCTACCCATACACCTCTACCTCTCTACCTCTCTGTACATGCACACATATGCACATATATATATATGCATATATATGAATATGCATTTATATATATGTATGTGTGTGGATATATATATATACATATATAAACATATAAATATAATCTGCATATCTATATAAATTTAAATACATGCACACATATACATATACATATATGCATACATATGCATGGTATGTACATGAAAGTTTGAAAAACTCTAATACAAACAAAGCTAAAAACCCACCTAATTACAAACAGAATTGCTTTAACTTAAACGAGGGCGAGACCTATTGCATTTTCAATGCTTGTTTACTTTGATTCCATCAAGAAGGCATTCAGATGTGTCACACATTTTCCATAAATTCTGAATGGTAGCACTCTAGTTGCTCATTTTATCACTGTAGTAAAGCTACTGCTCACCAGGGAAGTCTGCTGCTGGTATTCAAAGTGCATGTTTCAGTCTGCATGTCAGAATTTTTTTATGAAATGGAAGAGGATTTGAGAAGTCAAAATGTGCCCTAATCTTCCTTTCTGCAGCACTAATCATAATTTCTATGGCAAAATGAACCTCCTCATTGTGTTCCTTTGCAAATTAAATGTTTTAAGTGCTACCACTTTATTCCAATCAAGATGGCATCAGGTGTACCATACTTTTGTCATAAGTAAGACTGTTAGCGCTCTAGTTGTTCTTTAAAACACTCTGGAACATTCTGTCATTGGGGTATACTTGGGCTACATCTCGGTGATATTTGTGCTACATTTGGGCTCTTTTGTCTCTGGTGGCCATCTTGGGAGACTTATTTGTTTTGAAGTTTCCTAATTTCCTCATTTACAACAGTCTCCTCAGTAGGAAATACTTTCAGGTTTTTTACTTTCATTCCATCAAGAAGGCATTCAGATGTGTCACACATTTGCCATATATTCGGAATGTTAGCACTCTAGTTGCTTATTAGATCACTGTAGTAAAGCTACTGCTCACCAGGGAAGTCTGCTGCTGGTATTGAAAGTGCATGTTTCAGTCTGCATGTCAGAATATTTTAATGAAATAGAAGAGGATTTGAGAAGTCATTCAAAATGTGCCCTAATTTTCTTTTTTCCGCACAAATCATAATTTCTATGGCAAAATGAACCTCCTCATTGTGTTCCTTTTAAATTAACTCTCTACTACTCACTCGCTACTACTTTCTACTACTCACTCTCTACTACTCTCTCTCTACTACTCTCTACTACTACTCTCTACTACTCACTCTACTACTCACTCTCTACTACTCTCTACTACTCTCTACTACTCACTCTACTGCTCTCTACTACTCTCTACCACTCACTCTCTACTACTCTACTATTCACTCTCTACTACTCTCTCTCTACTACTACCTCTCTACTACTCACTCTACTACTTTCTACTACTCACTCTCTACTACTATACTACTCTCTCTCTACTACTCACTCTCAACTACTCAGTCTCTACTACTCTCTCTACTACTCACTCTCTACTACTCTCTACTACTCACTCTACTACTCTCTACCACTCACTCTCTACTACTCTACTACTCACTCTCTACTACTCTCTCTCTACTACTCACTCTCTACTACTCACTCTACTACTCTCTACTACTCTCTCTCTACTACCCACTCTCTACTACTCACTCTCTACTACTCTACTACTCACTTTCCACTACTCACTCTCTACTACTCGCTCTCTACTACTCTACTACTCACTCTACTACTCACTCTCTACTACTCTACTACTCTCTACTACTCTTTCTGCTACTCACTCTACTACTCTTTACTACTCACTCTCTACTACTCACTCTCTACTACTCTACTACTCTCTGCTACTCTCTCTACTACTCACTCTCTACTACTCTACTACTCTCTACTACTCACTCTCTACTACTCCCTACTACTCACTCTACTACTCACTCTCTACTACTCTCTACTACTCACTCTCTACTACTCCACTACTCTCTACTAATCACTCTCTACTACTCACTCTGTACTACTCTCTACTACTCACTCTACTACTCTCTACTACTCACTCTCTACTACTCTCTCTACTACTCACTCTCTACTACTCTCTCTTCTACTCACTCTCTACTACTCTCTCTCTACTACTCTCTACTACTCTCTACTACTCACTCTCTACTACTCACTCTCTACTACTCTCTCTCTACTACTCTCTCTCTACTACTCTCTACTACTCACTCTACTACTCATTCTCTACTACTCTCTCTCTGCTACTCAGTCTCCACTACTCACTCTCTACTACTCTCTACTACTCACTCTCCAATACCCACTCTCTACTACTCTCTCCTACTCACTCTCTCCTACTCTCTCTACTACTCTCTACTACTCTCTCTCTACTCTCTACTCTCTATTACTCATCTTCTACTCTCTACCTCTCTATCTCTCTCTACCTCTCTCTCTACTACTCTCTACCTCTCTACCTCTACCTCTACGTCTCTACCTCTACACCTCTACCTCTCTACACCTCTCTCTACACGCACTCATATGCACATATATGCATATGCATTTATATATATGTATGTGTATATATATACACATACATATATAATCTGCATATCTATATAAATACAAATATGAATGCATGCACACATATACATATATGCATGTTATGTACATCGAATTTTGAAAAACACTAATAAAAGCAAAGCTAAAAAGCCACCTAATTACAAACAGAATTGCTTTAACTTAAACGAGGGCGAGACCTATTGCATTTTCAATGCTTGTTTACTTTGTTTCCACCAAGAAGGCATTCAGATGTGACACATTTGCCATAAATTCTGAATGGTAGCACTCTAGTTCCTCATTAGATCACTGTAGTAAAGCTACTGCTCACCAGGGAAGTCTGCTGCTGGTATTCAAAGTGCATGTTTCAGTCTGCATGTCAGAACTTTTTAATGAAATAGAAGAGGATCTGAGAAGTCAAAATGTGCCCTAATTTTTCTTTCTGCAGCACTAACCATAATTTCGATGGCAAAATGAACCCCCTCATTTTGTTCCTTTGCAATTTAAATGTTTTAAGTGTTACCACTTTATTCCAATCAAGATGGCTTCAGGTGTGCCATACTTTTGTCATAAGTAAGACTGTTAGCGCTCTAGTTGTTCTTTAAAACACTCTGGGATTTCTGTCATTGGGCTATACTTGAGCTACATCTCGGTGATATTTGTGCTACATTTGGGCTCTTTTGTCTCTGGTGGGCATCTTGGGAGACTTGTTCTGAATTTTCCTAATTTCCTCATTTACTACAGTCTCCTCAGTAGGCATACTGTCAGTTTTTTACTGTGATTCAATGAAGAAGGCATTCATATGTGTCACACATTTGCCATATATTCAGAATGTTAGCGCTCTAGTTGCTCATTAGATCGCTGTAGTAAACCTACTGCTCACCAGGGAAGTCTGCTGCTGGTATTGAAAGTGCATGTTTCAGTCTGCATGTCAGAATTCTTTAATGAAATAGAAGAGGATTTGAGAAGTCACTCAAAATGTGCCCTAATTTTTCTTACTGCAGCACTAATCATACATTCTAAGGCAAAATGAACCCCCTCATTTTGTTCCTTTTTAAATTAAATGTTTTAAGAGCTACCACTTTATTCCAATCAAGATGGCTTCAGGTGTGCCATACGTTTATCATAAGTAGGAGTGTTAGCTCTCTAGTTGTTCTTTGGAACACTCTGGGAAGCTGCAGTAGAACACAAAGGAATCAACTGACTGTCTCTGCCCTTGTTGGATGTACATGTTTTACTGAGAATGTCAGACTTCATTCTCACATGACTAAGAAAGATAATGTGAATTTACAGAAAATATGCTCTCAGTTTAGCTTATAGATCACCTTCCAAACCTCTGTGGGAAAAGCATGTGAAAATAGCTTTCTCTCAAACATGATTCATGATATCCCAGCAGAAGGCTTTTTCACATGGTAAAATCACCTTAGAACATACCACAATTCCTAAAATGAGTATGGTACCATCAACAAATGAGTTATAATGTAACTAAAGTATTAAAACCTTCTATTAACTGCAATGCTTTTTAATGAGGTGCTATCATGTATATTGGTCCCAAGATGGCTGCCAACACTTCTTGGATGAAGTGCTGACAGCCAATCAGATCTCACGATGAGATGTGTGGTTAGGCTCCGCCCAGATATATATGTGATTTTACTTTTGATTTACTCAGGAACTACTGAACGGATTTACACCATTTAAGCAAAAGGCACGACTCTGAACCAAGATCTACCTTTCTGCCAAATTTGGTGTAATTCCGTTCAGCAGTTCGGGCTGTAGCTGCGTCAACAGGTCCTATGGGAAATTGCATGGGGAAAACGCGTTTTGGGACCCCCCTTTTTTCTCAGCCCCCGCTTGACGAATCACCACGAAACTTTCAGGATAGGAGCGGACCGGAGCTGGCCAAAAGTTTGGAATATTTTGCGAAGATTCGTCAACCGGTGCCAGACTTATTGGGAATAGAATGTTGCTGATTTCCTATGGAAAATAGGTCCTAACTATAACTACCTACTGGCGAACGCCAGTAGGTAATATAGATAGATATATCTATATATATGTATGTGTGTATATATATATATATATATATATATATATAGATATGTATATCTATATATATACACACACACACACACGATTCCAAGTCAGATAGAAAGTTGTTAAGCATGTAAGTAATGGAAGAGCAGACTGCTGGAGACCACCACAATAGGATTTTGGCATCATGGTGATCTACAATAAAATTGGCATGGTGCCCTGGGTGGCATCTTCACATAAGCTGGGAAAAATAAGCGGAACCCCAATGGAGCGTGGCCATGCTGGGTTTCCCCATGGAGCAAGAAAAGTTTGGGCACTACACTACGGCACACATGTGATGTGATACTCGACTGAAGCATGTTGATGTGCATGATCCCATTGATACAAGTGGTCCTGGTCGATTGCAGAGGGAGCTAATGACACCCCGCCCATATATGGAAGCCGATGTATAGGGAACCTGATCACAATAGGGAAATGAGCCCAGACTTACCTCCTCTGCCCTCACTGTCTGCTGGCTTGACCTGGATGGGGCGGTTCATCTGCAGAGAAAGGTGGAGAGACAGACATAAGTAAAGGGCTCAAGAGAACATCTGAATCTCACAAGTATCTCAGTAGAACAGATTATATTTTGCTCAATTGTCTACTTTTCTGTTAATCCCACATGAGTGATGCAACAATTCTCAGACCACCACCAGCTTAAATCCAGGGATGGAACCTTAGATCTAGATGTGGAGGACGAGGGTAAAGTGAAGGTAGGAAAGCAGCCGGCTTTCTCTGGGGTAAAATGTTCTGCATGTTACAGCAGGGTTCTTATGTCATGGCTAAGATATCCCAAAGAGGCCTTTTTTGAACAGGCATCCCTCCAGCGAAGGACTTATACTTACCATTAGGGAGTAGCGCCATGTATGAAAGGTCAACCATGGAAGGAATCTTAAGCAGCGAATAAAGTGAATTGATGTGATATATTTAGAATTACGTCTCCATTGGCCAGGGATTCAACACTGCTAGAATTCGCCTTGAAAGTGACCAAAAGTCGACCAAAGTTGTGTTCAACAGCGCTTCACACATTTGCATTATGTACTATAAAAAAAAGTGGTCGCAATAAGGGCACCACATTTTTGCGAATGGAACAGTATTTTGCGACAGACCCATGTATAAACAGGTCAGTTCACAAAATCTCAAATCGCAGGGGGTAGCAGAACTACCTGCCTAATTCACTTTCAGTAGGCAGGTTGCAATCTGCCTCTGGCTGCTAATCACAGGGATGGTGGCCTGCAAGGTACAGCAGACCACCATCCCTTAGACTGCATTTAAAAAAGGATCACATTTTATTTTGAAAAGCAAACTGTATTCCTTTAAGGAACTGGTGATCTGTTTTGTTAAAGTTTCCGTTTTAGAATGTTTCAGTGGGATATGGGCAGTGGTTCTCTAGACCTCTGCCTAATACTCCCGCCCTTGCATTGCAAATCAGTCACCCACTCAAGTCGGCGGTCGGTAAATTATGTATAGTTTGCAGTCACAATTGGGGCCCAAATCATTGATACATTCCTTTCCGAATTGAAATAGGTGGAGGATGCCTCCTTTATGCCCGTTCTTATTTGCGATTCAGATACGATCACAAAAGTCCTTTTCTTCTAAGAGGACTTTTGATCATAGAACCCTTGTGTGGTCGCAAACCCTGTGATTTCGCGAATCACAGGATTTGCAGTCGTAAAAGGGCTTTGCACATCAGGGGAGACACAGGAACCACAATGGCAACTTTAGAACTGCTACTGTATGCCTCTAGTGGACACTGTGGGTACTACTGATCCAAACAGGTGTAACTTACATCTCTTGTAAGTGTTGACCCTGCATAGGAGTAAGAGCTGCACCTGTTTGACTCCTTTTGCAATACTTTCTGAATTCCATTGGTGTCTTTTAGAGGGCACAGGCACAAGTTTATGCATTTGTTCCAAGCCCTGAGTATCAGGAGCAGGTCTTCTTAGCAACAGATTATATGTCTGCTTTGTTCATAGGATCGGTCTACTATCTCAGAAAACAATACCAGATGCCATGTTGTAACTGGGAATACAGTAGTGCTCCAGAAAATAATTTCCAGCAGGATGGGGAAAAACAGAGCCCTGAAAATCCTTTCAGTTTACCAGGCCAAGCAACAAGGTGAAGAGCAACCAGCAGAAACTGGAGGAGGCGGAGAATCCAGAGAGCGAGCAATCTAGCAGAAACAATTGCGACACAACTGGACTCAAATGGACCCCCATTTTTTGGTGTCAAACAGGAAGTGATAACGTTTAGGAGTGGTTCGGCCATCTTGGATTAGGAATGATTTCAACATAAACTTGATAAAACATTATTCAAAATACATTAGAGTACTCAATACATTAATGTAGTATAGATAAAAATCTGTAAAAAAAAATATGTGTGAACAGGTGTAGGAAAAATTATAAGTATTATGATTTCCCTGCATGCAGCATATGAAATACACTTTCATGCAGGAACAGTAAATACCCAGAATTACCTGTACAGGGTCAGACATAGCTGCAAGCACAGAGAATAGAAAATGGCCTCTTCAAGGACGCCGCTGAGTCCCCAAAGCCGGGTTGAGGCATGCGTGGCAGGAGGTGGCAGAACCCGAAGACCCAATGAAGGCTGGGGAAGCTGGCGCCCAAGGGCAGTTAGTATTATTAGATTTAATTAAAAGTTGAGTTTAATAATGGGAAATACAGTCATTTTTATTAAATATTCAAAAAAGTAATTAATTTTTTAATAAGTTAACTATTACTTTTTAAATTAATAAAATATTTACTACATGTATTTATGAATTTTGCATAATTCTATAGACTAAGAGCCAAAATAATGTAATTATTTTAACATTATTTCAAGCTGGTGTGTAAGTCCCTGCCCCCATTGTTTTTGGTGGGATTGTCTTGCAATTACTTAGGTAAGTGGGCATATGCCGTGCTAGACTTCCTCCAAGGCAGGGCTGGAGTATATTTTCTACTGTTGTGTCACCTTTAGGGCAGTAATAACTTTAGAAGTGTAGCTTGTGAACAGCAATCGTCTTCCTCTTCTGTGGGTGGGGATTTGTATTGGTGGGTCCCTCCCTAAACAGCTTCTTATCCCTCCCTAAACCCCTCCTTATCCCTCCCTAAACCCCTCCTTATCCCTTCCTAAACCCCTCCTTATCCCTTCCTAAACCCCTCCTTATCCCTTCCTAAACCCCTCCTTATCCCTTTCGAAACCCCTCCTTATCCCTTTCGAAACCCGTCCTAGATAATAGAAGTTTAATTTCCCATAGCTCCCGCCCAAATTTAGTAATAAGTAGTAAACTTACATGTCCAGAAATCTCCCTACAAAAAATATAGGACAGGTGGAGCGGAGATTTTCACCTGTAGGTTTGTTAATTGTATTATGTAGGAAATAAGTAGTAATACTGTACTACTACTACTTTATGTATTAAAAACTGCCATCTGTGAATTGGACCCCTTGTGTGCAGGACACTGCCCGTTTATAAGTAAGACCTTTAGCTATATATTGGGTTGGGGGTGCGCAGTTTCATATTCTCCTTTCTTTTCGTCCTGCATGCCACTCATCCCTGAAGGCAGAGGGGCTCAAAGAAGACCTCAATGGACTCCCAGCATCGAGGTACCTCCTCCCTCTGCTCTTCTCCCCTACACCGGGTACCAATCCTCTTTGACTGCTCCTCCTGCCCGCCCAGTCAGCCACGCTAACACCAGACAGTCTCAGATGCACACGAGGATTGTGGGCAGCAGCAGCGGCTCCTCCACAATGGCGGAGGAGCATCGCCCCTCTGGCTTAGAGACAGCAGCTGAAAAATAAAACTATATTTTATTATCAATTCGTTTTTCAGGCACTGGCTGAGCCATGCGTCGGTAGGGAAGGGCCGGGCCATGTCATATGGGGAGGAGTATATTTTCTACTGTTGTGTCACCTTTAGGGCAGTAATAACTTTAGAAGTGTAGCTTGTGAACAGCAATAGTCTTCCTCTGGGCCCTTATAAAGTGTGCATGTCAGTGTGGCCGGCGGCCAAACAGACATGCGCACATTGGTTTCCCCAACCCAGTTGTATTCTACAGCCAGGTGGAGAAACCACAGAGACTCCCTGTGCCTGAGCGAGCGTCAAACCAGCCCACTCAGGTAAATCTCGGCGCTGCACTCATAGCATGAGAGTAGCATCTGGTTTGGATGGGGAGTCAGTCCCTGGTACTGCTAGGAGAGCAGAGGAGCACCGAGGTGGAATGTGGCTGGCAGCACCAGGTACGTTAAAAAAAAAGAAAATCAGTCAATACCCCCACCACTGCCGCTGGCCTGCCGCCCGACACTGCATATTGGCAGCAGCTGCGACTGGTGGGAATGGCCTGTTGAGCAGGCCTCCATTCGCCGCATGCCTCTCCCGGTACTTCATGCTGGATCCCCTGCCTTCTTTCACTCTTCCTCTACTCAATAGAATCTATCGAAATTACAAATGCAACGGATGCATGATAACTTTTTTACTTGTGGTTTGCTTTTTGTTTTCCTACCATGTTTATTTCCCCTTCCTGCAAATCTAGATATTTCGGATAAAATGTGCTTGCGCTGTGAAGTGCTGTTTGCGAATATCCACTAAATCTAGAATGAGGGGTGATCCCCACCTTTGCATAAGATTTCCGTGATCACTCCTATGGCTTACCATTTGGCACTCCCTCTTGTTTAAATTAGACAAAGAAAAACTGTATGTAATGTGCATGATTGAGTACAGCACCCACATACACGTAGAAATGTACACCTTTGTGAATAAGGAAAACTATGCTTTTTATCAAGCATAATACTGATTTACAGCTGGATAAATAAATCATTTATGAATTGGGCTCTCGTACCTTAAACTGGAAATTTAAGGAGCATGACGCGCCGGCAAACTGTGAACAGTTTAAGATGTCATTGTTTCTTGTTTATTGTAGGTTGCGTTTGTAAAAGCCTCGCATAAAAAGTACAACTATAACATTAACCAATTAGACTACAATCTGTTCAAAGGAAACATTTCATGTCACAGATACCTCGGAAGTGAGCCATTTCTCAGAACAATTCAGCCATAACAAAAGCAATCCTGTTAAAAATCACTTTCATTTAAAATCTCTGAGCTTCTGAACTAATTGGCAACGACGTAAAGTTAAACTTATGTAACCAGACAAACACTGCTGTTAGTAGCTGTCTGACCGAATTCCACGCATGAGAAGAACCACTTTACACTTTGTAGGTAGGCCTCAGGCTCCCATTACACAGATGCCGTTCATCCCGCCTAAGGGATCCGTTAGTACAAATGCACTTGTATTGCTAGCCTCTGGTGTGCAATGCTGAACAGAAACCCTGTGCAGAGCCCAATGCAAACGCAAATCCACCCAGATCCAAGCATCTTGTCTCCCCCCCCCCCCCCCACCCTTACCGGTATAACCCCACCCCCGCTCCCCAGGCTCCCAAACCTGAGACAGAAACCTTACTCAGAGTCACATGCAGACACAAATCCACCCAGATCCAAGCATCTTGACATGGCCCCCTCGCTTGCATAGCCCCCAAGGGGATCCCAGGCTGAGACAGAAACCCTGTGCAGAGCCCAATGCAAACGCAAATCCACCCAGCTCCAAGCATCTTGTCTCCCCCCCCCCCCCCCCCTTACCGGTATAACCCCACCCCCGCTCCCCAGGCTCCCAAACCTGAGACAGAAACCTTACTCAGAGTCACATGCAGACACAAATCCACCCAGATCCAAGCATCTTGACATGGCCCCCTCGCTTGCATAGCCCCCAAGGGGGTCCCAGGCTGAGACAG
Source organism: Triturus cristatus (assembly GCF_964204655.1). Taxonomy (NCBI): domain Eukaryota; kingdom Metazoa; phylum Chordata; class Amphibia; order Caudata; family Salamandridae; genus Triturus; species Triturus cristatus. The sequence goes on along the minus strand of NC_140583.1, from coordinate 298,340,623 downwards.
AAACCCTGTGCAGAGCCCAATGCAAACGCAAATCCACCCAGATCCAAGCATCTTGTCTCCCCCCCCCCCCCCCACCCTTACCGGTATAACCCCACCCCCGCTCCCCAGGCTCCCAAACCTGAGACAGAAACCTTACTCAGAGTCACATGCAGACACAAATCCACCCAGATCCAAGCATCTTGACATGGCCCCCTCGCTTGCATAGCCCCCAAGGGGGTCCCAGGCTGAGACAGAAACCCTGTGCAGAGCCCAATGCAAACGCAAATCCACCCAGATCCAAGCATCTTGACTTGGCCCCCTCACTTGCATTGCCCCAAGGGGGTCCCACGCTGAGACAGAAACCTTACGCAGAGCCCAATGTAGACACAATACAGCCACTCCCACTCCCAGCATCTTTCCTTGGCCCACTACTGGTTTAACCAACCCTACCCCTGCTCCCCAGGCTCCCAAACCTGAGACAGAAACCTTACGCAGGGCCCATTGCAGACACAATACAGCCACTCCCTGCATCTTTCCTTGGCCCCCTACTGGTTTAACCAACCCTACCCCTGCTCCCCAGGCTCCCAAACCTGAGACAGAAACCTTACGCAGAGCCCATTGCAGACACAATACAGCCACTCTCAGCATCTTTCCTTGGCCCCCTACTGGTTTAACCAACCCTACCCCTGCTCCCCAGGCTCCCAAACCTGAGACAGAAACCTTACGCAGAGCCCATTGCAGACACAATACAGCCACTCCCAGCATCTTTCCTTGGCCCCCTACTGGTTTAACCAACCCTACCCCTGCTCCCCAGGCTCCCAAACCTGAGACAGAAACCTTACGCAGAGCCCATTGCAGACACAATACAGCCACTCCCAGCATCTTTCCTTGGCCCCCTACTGGTTTAACCAACCCTACCCCTGCTCCCCAGGCTCCCAAACCTGAGACAGAAACCTTACTCAGAACCATATACACACACAAATCCTACCAGACCTTAGCAGCTTGCCTTGGACCCCTTACTCCCATAACCCCACCGGGCACCAAGGCTGAGAAAGAGACCTTACACAGAGCCAATTGCAGACACAAATTCAGCCAGCTCCTGGCATCTTTCCTTGGCCTGCTCACTTGGCCCGCTGGGCGAGAATAGCAGTTAATGACCCCTCAGGGAGGCCTTTATTAGTACAAACTGATGGCTGGGTGAGGTTTCTCATGTAGAGAGGAGGAGCTAGGTTATCTCCTGGAACGTAAAAGAGAGGATGAGGAACTGGATATGTTTAAGGTGTACCATTGATGTGCCTTGCTATTAAAAGGGAAATATGGCGCAGACCTGTTTCTGTGAGAGGCGGAGGTTATAGGGTATCAAACCACTTTTGTTAAAGTCCACAGCACAATGACAAGGAAGGTGAACATGCAAATATACCCCTCACTAGAAAAGGTGGCAGGGAGACTCATCTCTAATACCTTAAAAAAAACACAGGGATATTACCACTTATAAGAGTTCTCACCGTAAGTTGTGTAAACTGCTATAAAAATAGGAGGGGTCAGGGGAGGAGGTAGTCTTAAGGTAAACCACCCAACAGTGGTAATAATACCACTAAAACTAGAGGCATCCAACCTCTGGGGGGAAAACACAAAGAGAACACGATCAGATGTCAGGTGGTGCAGAATACTTCTTAGATCACAGCAGGAGAAGAATGGAGCTGTTGGTTGATGGCTGTGGGAGCGCGCTAGACGGACACTAACGGGACGCAAGGGCCTTGGGGCTTGCAGCTTCCAGGGCTAAACCAATGTAAATCTACTTAATAGGGCGCTAGATTATTGCACTAGTGAAACTTTCTCTATCACTGAAATCTGGTCCTTATAGTGTGGTACAGGATTTCTGAAGTGTTTCCTAACGCTCGAGGCGCCCGCACCCAATGATATTGCACAGAGCTCTAACACTCTCGTAGTTAGAACCACACTACAAAAATAAACAACACAAAACACTTTAATTTATCAAAAATTAATATAGATTGTGACCTTTTGATTTGTGAAATAAACATTATATTGAATATTAAGATTTTATAAATATTATTTACGTATTCAAGATATGCCTTTGATGCAGGGCTGTGTCTTGTCCCGTGTACCAGAGAAATAGCCTTGCTATGCTTCCCATTCCCTAGGTACACAAGGCTTTATTTCATAGCCAAAGGCATTTTGGGAGATAATACAAAACTCAGCATATACTGGTATTGTTAGTTGTGGGGTTACCTCCCTATTCCCAGTTCTGCTCATTAGAATGAGGGATAACGCAGTAATACTGCGTGTTTTCCCCCACTCTAGACTGTAGTATTAATCAACGAATCAGGTTTCTAGTAAAGTTGACTACACACCCGTGAAGGTCTCAAGGCTGGGTGGGGTGGACCTGCGGTTCAGTCGAAGAGCCAGGTCTTGAGGCCCTTACTCAATTGAGCAACAGAGATGTAGAGGCAGGGAGTTCCAGCGAGCTAGGAGAAGGATCTTCTTCCAGCTGTGGTCTTGCAGAACCGTGGGATGGTGTCCAGGTCAAGTTGGGCAGAGTGGAGATGTCTGACTCAGAATGCGTGAATTTCTTTCTACACAAATGGCTCCAGGTTTCATCTGCCCAAATTACCGCACTACTTTCAATCCCAATTTGAGCTTAAACTCGTGTTTCTATCCAAATCAAGATTACCGTCCCACAGTGCCGGACTGAGAACCAAATCCGGCCATGGCACAGTGCTCGACCGGCCCCCACAAAGGGTTGGGGGTGCAGCCGAGCTGTTTGCCAGGGCCGGTTTGGGCCGATTTTGTTACAGGGGCTGATATTGCAGCTATGCTGCAAAAACGGCCCTGTAACAAAAACGGCCCCCTAGTGGCCCAAAACCGGCCCCTACCCTGACGGCCTACCGGGGAAATGCCCGGTGCCCGCTACAGCCAGTCCGGCCCTGCCTTAGAATCAGGGCCTGAATATTTTTTTCCTCGGTATGTAATAAATTCTAAGATGTTTAAACGACAAGACATAATGAGTGATCATATGTTTTAGACTGTATTAAATGCCAATCTGTCCTGATAACAGCAGCATTTCTGAAGTATTAATTGAAGGAGTACTGCTTACATAAAATGCGAAACAGCTTTGTTTTACTTAAGGGATATTTCAAGCTTTCCCAAATGTATCAACGATACATTCAATAAATAACTTGTTTACATCAATATGTATAAGCCTAATCACACATTTTCTTTCAAAGTTTTGGAATACTTTGTGCCGTCCCTTATAATCAAGTGCTCAGTCATTAAAGATGACTAATAGCCAGTATTTTTTTTTATATTTTGATCTCCAATATGATGCACTGCTTTTGCTTCTCCACTGGAATGATATTTATGTAAAGAATACTGAGGACGCAATCCTGTTGTCAGACAATATTTAGGCCAGGATATGCTGGTGCTGTACCATCAATGCAGTGTTATTGTTGTAGTCAGCGGCTTGGGTTCCTCCTGCCTCAGAGGTGGGAGAGGACAGTTGTCTACACATCCAACTACTCACAGAAGGTTGGTTGTCTGCCTGTCGCTTGTGCACAGGGTGCAACAGTACCACTGAACACTAGAAAGACTAGAAGAAGGTGGAACCCTGACCTCAAGATTCAGATCTTACGCCCGTGACCTTCCTCCTTTATTCATAGGATCACGGTTGTTTCATTCCACAAACTACAATTTCGGAAGTGGCAAGAGATTTTGTTTCACACTATATAGTGGCCTTATAAACTGCATTAACACAAGCCATATGAGTGCTGATTGCTGCACGAGGATCCCTGTTAATTATCACAGGATGTGCTCCTTCTAAATGGTGGCGTAACCTGCTGTTTGGAAAGGTTTTACCATATACCCTGAGTGGCTGAGCGTCAGCCCTTGCAGTAGCAATTTGCAAATTAGTTGGGCTGAGTAGAACCCTTATTAAAGAAAAATATGAAATGTATTTTTCTAATTACATAATACAATATACCTCATGAAAAAGATATCTCTGAAACAACCAGTCAGAAAGTGTGCCCCTGACAGTCTTAGTATACTGGACAATAGTTGGCGTTGATTACTGGTATTATAAAAGTGGAGCAAACTGTAAGAATGGATGTATAGACCAAGGGCAGATGTATCTGAGAATACAAACATTTTGGGGGAGAAAAGAAAATATACTCCCTTTCATTCTCGTGCTCCGAGTGTCATGACTTTAGTAGATCTTAAGTAGATCTAATTCTATTATTTTATGCAAAATTGTGCTCTGTATCTGATACACTCGTGCCTCTGGGTGACAGGGAGGGTGGTGGTTAGATGTTACCAATCCAGTGTGGAATAGGCAGTTATCTCCCACAGTACAGGGGAGATTAACAGTAATTAATCTGAGCATCTTGATAGGATTGGATTGTCTCTAGTGGGACAATACACTGCACATAATTTAGGTACCTACAATAACAGAGCAACTTCCTAGCCAACCTCCAACCAGTCTCCAGATTCCACTGGCTAGGCAGGGCCATTGAAAAGACAGCAGAAACTCAAATGCACTTGATGTTACAAAGGGACTGGCTCCTTGTCTGTCACCAATAGGGCTTCTAAGCAGATTTCACCAATCTTACATCTTCTGAATGCAGTCCATCAAATTCAAAAGAGAGGTGACACGTAGTTTTCTCATTGTGCTGCTGTCCACCTTTGACAGGGTTTGATGGCTGCAGGGTCATTTCAGCTCTAGAACATCACATGAGTTTCATAGAAACTGTAATCCTATGGTTTACCCTTTCCTAAAGTACAGACTAGAAAAGATTGAGGACCACACCTCACATTTAGCAAACATGAACTGCAGAGCTCCCAAAGATCACTTTTAGGTCTCACTCTTTTCAACATGTGCATGGTTTCTCATGAACAAATTATGACAGCTTCTGGTGTCAATCTATACAAATATGCGGATGACACATACTTAAAGAAGTCAAACATGCAAGACATTGGCATCCTATATAGTTGCCTTGCTATACTGCAAACCTGAAAGATAACTTCCTACTCCTAAATCCAGAAGCCTACTCGACAACTCGACACCAGCAACAACAATCAATTCAGCTTTTTTTGAGCTTGTTAAACCCAAATAGGCTCTCTACTTCTCACAATCAACTCATCTCCTAACAACCTAACGAAAGATGCACATTTCAACTGAGAGTGCCTAAAAAAAAGTAAACATATCACTCTGCAGAGTATCTCAAAATGGCGTGCAGTGTACTTGTTGCCAGACTCACCTTCGGAAATGCAATTCTGGCTGTCATTTCAATTTCTCACCTAACTAAAGTCAGAGCAGATCGCTCGTTGACCCGCGCCACTCGGCGTCGGCCGACTGACTTTATTGATTCGATGGGTGACTGAGGATAACAGGATGTGCACTGGTAGGAAGATTGACTGAGAACCATTGAGTGACCCGTGGGTACTCTATTCACTCCCTCCGAGCCCCATGATTAGGCAGTCGGTCTGCTACGCATGCATATGTATGTGGTCATGTGTGAGCGATTATGTGGTGCTTCCATGTCTTCTGCACGTGTCCCTCCCTCCCCCCCACAGCCACCTTGTGCCTTCCTCCTCCCACTCCCCCTCCATCCTACGTTTCGGTGGAGGAATGATACCCAAACTGGACAAGGCCCACCCTTTCCAGGGGGCGTGGCGGAGCTATTACAATGCTGCAGTTTTGTTTGTTTGTTCCCTGCTCGGTGTCAGGCCATCACCCTAGTGGTTTCATTTTCTACATTTATATGTGCCGTAATATTTGCAAAATGTGAATAAAGAGACTTTCACAAAAGCTTACACTTAGAGCAGTCTTACACTTGGTGACAAGGCTCGCTCACATATTCTTAGACAAGAGCTTCAAGCTTCATGGATAACCTGATGCCATCATCACAGACAGAGGGCTCAATTTGTTGACAATTTTTGCAAAGATTTAATGAAGACGAATGTATGTGACATTTGTATAGTTCGAACCAATACGAAAAGGCAGCAAAGTATGGTACAGGGTGAAAGGCAGGAATTCAGTCAATGAATGATAGGAGACGTAGGTGGTATGTCGGTATGTATGTAGTATTTATATAGTACCATGGGGGTTTAACATTTTCCATCTACCAGCTGTCATTCACAGACTGCTGGGCAGAGCAGAGAGAACGACATACCCAAGCCACAGAACAAGAATTCTGGTGCTTTCTGATGTGCAACAGCATGAGTGGAGCAACTGGGATTTCCATGGCAGAGTTTGCCCACAGCAATTCTTTCCATCTACATCTTTCCTGCATGTCTTTCTTATACCACCGTTCCCTTGGTCACATAACTCCTTAGGAAAGTTAGGAAAAGGGTCTATCAGCACCTTCTTAGGGCAAAGGCAGCATATAAGAGACAGGATGAGTGTCATTGTAAACTTGCTGCAGAATAAAAGTTTGGGGGAAGTATGGCTGCTTATGAAATATCTACATCTGCCAGGGCCCCCACCTTAAATCTGCCCTGAGATTTCCTGGTCCCTTTTCTAGTCTTGGGTTAGTAGGACAATCTGTGGTGCAGAATAAAATGCCCTAAAAGGCAGAAAATACTTTGTGTTTTCAGTGTATCCTATATCAAACCTGCAGTCTCTAAGAAGGGACACCACCTCCAGTGTTTGTTGACGGCTCTCAAGAATATGACCTGGAAGCTATTCTTGCTTGGTGTAGTCATTTTACTCATCTCCAGTATTTAATATCCTGGAAAGCATATTAAATCTCGGAAAGATCCTGGGAGTCGGTCTCTTTTGTAAATTTTCCTCGACTGGTACTTCAATTTAATTAACATTATCCACTGCATCCTAGTATAGGATGCAGGGAAAGGGGTACTTTGGGTCTGAGGGGGGTATTGTAAGCAATTTTAGGAACGATTGTGCTAGCACAATGCCCAGTGACACATGATTTAAACCCTCCTTTAATCTCCTTTAATTTCAAAAGGATTCCTGGTCAGTGAGTATGGAGATATAGAAGCTAGGCTACTTCTTACTTCCAGCTTGTGGACGGGACTTATGAGTCATTGACTAAAAGAGGCCTAATAGGCCCTGAGTTGGTGGATGCTAATATATCCCAGTTGTTTCAGCTTTCTTCACTTCCGCCAGTGTTCCACTTGGCATTTGGGATACCTCACTGTTTATTTTTACGCTTCCTGGTTCACCACCCCTGCTTGTCCTCTGAATCTCTTGGTCTTTATCCTCTTGATTTCTGTTTACCATTTTGTGCTTTCTACAATAGTTAGCTCCTTCATTTCTGAGTGCTCCATATCCAGAAGTGTGTTGCTGTTCTTCATCCAAGCAGCACCTCCATTGCACTTATGTCAGCTTCTGTGGTAAGTCTGCAACCATCCTGCTAACCAATGTGCTGCCTCACTCCATACTGGCAGTCCTGGATCCTCTCTTTGGCCATTAGGCTCCAGGCATGATTTGTGGTAGGAATCTTCTCGCCAAGCAACAAGTAAGCTATAAACAGATCACTGACAGAATACCGGAACCAAACATATCATGTGGACAGAATATCGTGTTAAAAATATCAAGAACCAAAATATCAAGAAGGTAAGTGCAAATAGGTCCTGGTACATATTTGTAGAGTTATATATAGTAAACCTTTGCTACCTATAGAAACTTACCTTCGTAATATTTGTTATCGTCAATATTCTTGACACGATATTTAGTTTCCCAATATTTCTGCTTACGATATTCTGTCTAAACACCCTATAAATATATCTTGTATGATATATTCAGTGTTTGTTGATTTACAAAGTTCTCATAATGTTTTTTGTCTTGCTCTCTCTCTCCTGAAGATATCCCAGCAGTGGTTCTAAAATGAGCCTAGACGGCTGCCAGTGCCATTCGAAGCCAGTGTTTCTGATGTCTTTTCCCTTTCCCCATTTTCCCTGGGTCCTAAATGATGTATTATTATTCAGTACCTTGATTGTAACAGGTGGACAATTGGGGTTGTCAGGTATATTTCTTTTGGGAAAATATAGCATTATCGTTAAATGGTCCATAGCCCCCATGCTAGGCAATCATGGTACATAATTGCCGCAGCTGGTACGTGCTGTTTAGAAGTTGGAATCCCTGAAACTAAATCTGCTGAGAAGTAGACAAAAATACATCTTTGGAATCAGAGAAGCAATCTTGCAGCGTTGGTATAAGGATATAGACTTGCTCTCAGAAAGGCCCGATTCACAAAAGTAATCTGAGACAAAATCCTAACTTTACGACTTTCGGCATTCACAAAGGGCATTTAGGAGTAGTAAAGTTAGGAAGCCTTTTGTGAATACCAAAGGTCGTAAAGTTGGGATTTTGTTTCAGTTTAGGAGTAGTAAAGTTAGGAATCCTAACTTTACTACTCCTAAATGCTTTTTGTGAATACCGAAAGTTGTAAAGTTAGGATTTTGTCTCAGATTACTTTTGTGAATCGGGCCCGTTATTTTTCAAGGAGTCATCCATTAGGATTACAAATTCTACTAATCACTTTGCTAGTTTTCTCCAAGGAATCCTCCATTTTGATTCTGATTTCTATTTTCACATATTGTTAGTTTTCACAAGGAGTCATCTTTAGGATAATGAACTCTATTTTGTACTCTGAATATTTGCTGAAGGAGGCATGCATTAGTAGTAGGATCACAATATTCACCATATTGTTTCTACAAGGGATGTCAGTGGATTCACATTTATACAGAGTTGTACGTGTTCTTAAAACTCATCTACAATCAAGCTTCTCCAAGTGATAAGTTGGGCATATTGTGATAGGGTTGAATTCACTCTATCCTGTATATACCTCTCAGTTGTCCAGCTGAATAGTGAGGCTACAAAAACTAGACAAAAACTAGGAAGAAAGGCTACAAGGACATGTTTCAGACAGTCTATTGTCTTTGAAAGTGATGGATTGTCACAGTGATGTACTGTTGTCTTACTAGTCAGCAATGATCGGACCAGTGCTGGGTTATCTTCTGCAATCAAGTACGTTTTTAAGATTAGGCCAGGACGCTGAAATATTTAGTTTGCCAAATTGCGCAGAAAGGAACATGTCAGTAGTTGGAGACCTTTTAAAAAAGTGGTACTGCATATAGTTATGTCTACATCTCTTACCAGCATAAGCTCTGCATTCTTTTGCTAAGATGTACTTTAGAGATATCAAACTATAAATGGAAGTAAATCCATTAGAGATTGGCAGGAATTGCTCTTGGCCATTGTATTACATTCAGGTTAATTAAATCCTTTAGGCAATTTTCCTGCCATGAAACCTAACAACATAAACAGATTAGACAGTTTCATCTATTCTCTAGAGAGAGAGAGAGAGAGAGAGAGAGAGAGTGTGCGTGTGTGTGTGTGTGTGTGGTGCAGAAGAGAGAAGCAGATTGTTTCAGCAAAATGACACCCTCCTAGCAGTCTAGTATCATTTGCCCATTTGTGTACTTTGTTTTGAAAAGTTATGCACTATATTGTCTTGGAGTCACTATTACATTTCAAAATACAAAAGAATAGATGAAGCATGGGCGACTTCTATTTATAACTACATTCACCATTTTTATTGCCATGCACTTTTATTATTAAGTACTGTTGCTGTTTTATGTTGAAACTTTGTGAATTCTTTTATACTTTTGAATGAATCAACTAGATTGTCCTACTGAATATTATACAGTTTAGTTAGTGAATGCATACATTGTATATATTGGTCTTAAAATTAAATTAAAGCAAAGTGAAAGAAAATACAGACTGCGTTCGACTCTCTCGCTTCCTTCATTTTGTGTAATTATAGTGCCTGCTACAGAAAAAAGTATTTAGGTCTTTTTAGCATTACTTGCAACCTAAGCATTTCTTTATGCGCTTTGAAATTGTTTCTATGACCAGTTAAATATTTTCTATGTCCAATAAGATTTTTCTCCAAGTCGTATTTCCTATGTTTCTTAGATTTATTTTTAATGTCCTTTGAGTTTTTCTTATCTGTGTCCCTTTACTACCTTTAAACTGTTCTCGTCATTTAATTTTTTTCTGTGCTCTTGCTTCAACAAGTGTCACTACATTTGATATTATTGCTTGAATCAATTCATATTTTATTATTATCGTGGTAAAACGTATAAAGCAGAAAACCTATATGAACGAAATGCTGCTTCTTTGAATTAACTGCCTTCCTTTCGTTCTTTGTTTTTTTATTCTCTCCTTGCTTTTTTAATTGTGTATTTATTATTTTTTATTGCATTTCCATTCACTTCTTAATCAGGTTTCTTTTTCGGACAGGTTTATCTTTTACATTTAGCACGTTCTTAACTTGGATGTCTGTTTTCTATTGCTTAGTGTCCTGTTACATGTTTGAGTTAGACGTTTACATAAAACTAAATAATAAAGCAGGTGCATGAAATAAATATAATTTAAAAATAGCTAACATCGTTTAACATGCAGTAATTTACTTTCGAGTTTGCCCAACTATTCCAGCCTTTAGTATGTCGTCTTTCATAATCTCTAATTCGTAGGAACTTCGTTCTCAGTCGCCTTAAGCATGTCTTTTTGAATGTCATGCAATCAATGATGGTTGTTTGTATATTGCCCTGTCGTAGGTTGTGTGCAGCGATTGTGGTCACATTCATTGTTGGGGCCTACGTTTAGTCGGTCAGGCACTTTGAGTATGCGACTTTACATATTGCTATTTGTTTACTCTGGCTTATGGAGAGGTAGAGGTGAATGAAAGTGGAGCAAGGACGCTGATAGCTCACACCTGTCCAGGCCAGGTGAGACTCTTTCAGTCAGTCCTGGGTTTTTAGTTAGCAAGGCTTTACACTCTGGGTTCTGCAGGTTTCCCTTTGCAGATGTATGCAAGCTGGAGGGATCACATACGACTGGGGTCACTTGGTCTATGGGTGACTGCTTGGTTAGGTTGCTTGCAGATGTCTGTGAGGCTGCACTCCGAGATATGCTGAACTAGCGGCCGAATGCGCTATTCTCGTTCACAAACAAGGGATGTGGTACACACAAACACAATGATTTGCGAATGGATACGCACTTTACACCACGACTTATCTACTAAAATGTTACATCGCAAATTGTACATTCACGGGGGTGGGGGGTGGAGATGGTCGGTAATCGGACCGCCTACTTAATACTACTAAGGCAGGCCATAATTTGAAATTCCCGGTGACTGGTCGTGAGCTACACAAAGCAGCACAACAGACTTCTGACCCTGTATTTGATTTCCCAAATGGAAAACATTTCTTTGAAAAAACAGCCGTTTTCTGTTAAAGGCACATGTTCTGCTTAAAAAAATTCACATTAGGCAAGACATCCGGGGGAGTAGGCAGTGGAGCTCTGAACCACCACCTCTTCCTCCTGATCCCAAAAAACCACGGGTTCCAGAGAGAAAGCTGTTCATTTGTGAATCAATTACACCCTAACTCGCCCACCCCACTGCAGCTGCATTTACAAACCACTAATACATCCCTTTCCAAATCACAGATAGGAGGCGGACACCCTTTTCCCATCCCCCCCCTCCTATTTTCGATTCACAGAGGGTCGCAAGATCCCTCTCACACGTAGGATAGACAATGGCTACATGTGAAAGGGCGTTTAAACATTTGAGCAAAGCCCTTTTGCCGCCGCAGTGATTGCGACCAAAGAAGGAGTTTCGTACATCTGGCCTTTGATGAGGAAAAGATCGTCTACCTCTTCATTGGTCTCAATAAAGTAAGATCTGGGATGAGGAGGATTATGAGGTGGTAATGGTTTGATCGCTTACCCATAACTCCATTAGTTCAATCCAGTCCAATAAGTGCCAGTCCATGTGGCCCACCCTCCTCCTGCTCATACTTTCTATGGCTTTATTCCAGGGGGCTTTGGAATACAACTCAGGAGGAGTGTGGGGGGACGTGCAGCCGGAGGAATACCAATGGGTTAAGCTTAAAAGCCTTTCTGATGGTGGGAACTGAGGTTGCCTGTCTGGAGAGGAGGGATAACCTAAATTCAGAACTGGGACCAGCAGACTGAATTAGTGTAACAGGATTACTGGTAAATATCTAAAAGTTTCCCCCCCTATAAATCACATTCCACCTCCCGCCTGGTCCCCAGAATCAAGAAATAGGTAGGAACTAATGCTATTCACATTTGGTGCAAAGGTGTGATTAGATTTGGGGTGTACCGTGTGGGTTCTGAAGGGCCAGTTCCATCCCAGTCTTGCTGTATAACCGCTATGCAAATAATTTCCATCTAGATCGATTATATGTACGTTTTCTTGTGTGGGTAGCCTGGACATTTGGTAAGGACTTGTGTGCAACATGTCTGGATTAGATATTTGTTCTTGCTGTAGCAGTTCAATTAGCCTTGACACTATGGGTACCACAGTCACTCCATAGTCACTCTTAACAACATCCATTCTGGGCTCCGCCCACTGTTGACTAAAAGTTGCAAACTTTCAACAAATGCACCAAAATGTGCACATATCCCTTTCGTAAATGTGCAAATTGTATTTGTTTGCCCTTTCTGCATTTCCCAAAAATAAAATAAAAAGTTGTGTTAATTTGGACTATAAATTCTAAAGTTAAGATCTAAAGAGGAAAATGTTATATACAAGTTCCCAGTTTAATGTGCATATCTGAAGCAAGGACCCCAGGTTTATCACTTTCTGCAAAGACACGCACCGCTTGCATCATCAAACAAACATTTTACTAATTTATTATGTGGCTATTCCCATCTTGAACATAAAACCACTAAAGAAATCACAAAATGTTCCTCTGAGATGTATTTCCAACCTACTCTTCTTGGTTCACCTACCACTGTTCCAAATTCATGCTTAGGTAAACACCATTTTCATAGGCAATATGCTGCCAAGAGTCAAGTCAATTCCGCTTAATGGCGGATGCTGCGACTCAAGAGACCGTATCACATGCAGTCTTCAGCAGTCTGCTATACACGGGCAACCATCCATCCCTTATGAGATGACACACTGACGCTGCGATCGCACCCCTGATGTTCTTGCATGCGCCAGAGGAGATATGTCTAATTTATGATTTGAGTTAAAATTCTGGGATCGTCCTGCTTTACCAAAGCAGTTCACCTCAGCAGTGTCAAACATTGGCCAACAAAGGTCGAATCCATTACATTTTTTCGGGGAACCTTAAACCTATTCAGTTAGATTATTGTTATGTATATTTATTGTGGACACCCTGAAAACCTACCATGTAGTAAGCCTCATGAGGCAATGCAGGACACAACAGGTTTACTGAGAGGAGAATAATAAAGTACCAGTCCCAGAGAAGTTTGTGAAGTTTTATTGTCAGGAACACAGCACCATCAACGCTGACAACACACCAGCTCTCCCTAGTCCAATTATCCCCACCTAGAACCCTCCTAACAGATTCTTCTAACATTCCTGGTGTGCGCTGCCTACACTTAAAGGTACAATTACCAGAGGATACAACGCATCTCACTTGCTTAATATTAAATACAAAACTGAAAAACCAGGAAGATAAAAGAAATGAGAGAACAGTGAGAGTGTAAGGAACATAGTCATTAAAACATACGACTGACTGCAACTTGAATAATGTTGAAAAACAAAGAAATGTCAAAAGGTAAACAACAGTAAAGAAACATTAATATAGAACATAATCATTAAAACATGGAGGTACATTTCTGAACCTTGTCGACACTGCAAAGATAGATATAAGCTTAAAGAGAGATAAAGAAGTATTAATATAAAACATAATCATTAAGACGCACAGGCACATTTTTTAACCTGGTCGACACGGGTCTCTGCAACCCATTCCTCGTGACATCCTCTAAGGAACACCCATCAGACACCTCATCACCGAGGTTGGTAGACTCTGGTGAACCCTTAGAGTACTTCACAATCCTTGACATACTCCATGTGCCACTAGTATCCAACGTCACCACATTCTTCTTTATAGGGACAATGGTAAAAGGGCCCATCAACCTTTTTATACCATTCCTTTCCCACTTTGCATTCTTCACCAACACAAGATCATCTACATTCCACTTCTTGTACTTGACCAAATTCTTCATCATATCTTTTCCCATATGCTTGCTGATAAGCCTTAAGAGCAGCTCTCCTCTCTTTCCCATCCAATACTTTCATCTTGCTTGCAGGCAACCAGACAGGATTCAATTTGGAATTAGCCATCCTTCCCCTCATAGCCTAAAAATGAGACATTTGTGTTATGGAGTTATGGGTGGTTGGTGTGCCATCAACACACTCCTAAGAGGGACTATGTTTTCCAACACCCTTTGTGCACAAACATTTAACACACTATTCATCCGTTGTGCCAGAACATTGACCTGTGGTGAATAGAAAGCGTTTTTTGGGTTTACAATTCCCAGCTCCTTCAATAATTCTTGTTTTTCTTGTGAAAAAAATTGTTCCCCATTATTGGTAAAAAGATATTTGAGCACACCCTCACTGAAGGAACACGACCTTAAGAAATTCTAACACGTCCAGGTATTGGCTGAGCTTACACATCTGGTCTCCACCCACTTAGAGATATAGTCGACTATGAGGAGCACAAACGTCTCCCCAGATGGTAGCAATTCAAAGAGACCCATATTGTCCAGAGCCATCTTTGACTAAGGTTCACCTGGCACTGTAACCGGAGACCAAGGAGCAGAATTGGTCACACATGTTTTGTCATGGGCAACACGGAGATGACACTCCTTAACCACATCTTCTACTATCCTGTCTATGCCCGGCCACCAATACCTCTCTCTTACATGGGCTTTAGTCAGACTCCACCGAAGATGCCCCTCATATCCAAGATTCACCATCTTGTTCCTCAACCCACAGGGAGGAATAATCCTGTCACCCCTCATGAGATTGCCATGGCATAATGTTAATTCATCTCTTATTGACCAGTTCAGCCTCAAGTCCTGATCCAACGACCTGTACTCTGGCCATCCCTTCACCACAAATGATTTTAGAGTAGGAAATAGGGTATCTTCCTCTACACCTTTTGGACCACTCCTTTTCTGAGTAAGTAGGTTCCACGATCCAACTCACTCCCTCCTTTCCTACTTCACCATCCCTATTTTCCAAGGGCAAACCTGACAAACAGTCAGCTGATTTATTTGCAGACCCCGGCAGATACTGTACTCGAAAGTTGAACTCGTCTAATCCCTCAGTCACCTGCTTGAGTCTGGGAGTAAGACGCTCATTCTGTCACCATAAAAAGACCTGTACTAGGGACCTGTGATCTGCTCTCACTAAGAAGGGAATACCCCACAAATAAAACTTAAAATGTTTGACAGCCCAATATATGCTTAACACCTCTCTTTCAATACACAAGTAATGTTCCTCTGCATTTTTGAGTGCTGTTAAAGCGAAGGCAACCACTCTCTCTTCACCCTCTACCATTTGGGATAACACAGGCTTGGTGCTGGCCTCAGTGGTCAGGATCGTTTTATGTTTAGTACCAAAATGCCCCAAAGGAGGCATCTTCCCAATCTCTGACTTTATTTTAGTGAAAGCCTCATCACACTCCTTTCTCTAGCTAAAATGCACTCCCTTCCTCAGTATCAGTGTGATGGGTTCCACCACACTGGCAAACCCCTTCACTAACTTGGAGTAAAATTCAGCAAGTCCCATAAATGACCCTACTTATTCTTAGTCACTAAGGATAGGAGCCTTGAAAATACTCTTGCCAGCTCTAATTTAGGTTGTATCCCTTCACCTGAAATCACATGTCCAAGGTAGGTAACAATACGCCATTTCTCCTTCTTCACGGTCAGCCCCTTCTCCCTCAAACTCTCTAACACCCTCCTTAAGACTTCTTCACGTTCACCTTCATTTTTGCCATAGATTAAAATATCGTCCTGGAAAAAGAGGACGTTAGCCAGATCACCAATCACCAATTTTATGATTCTATGGAAACAGGCCGCCGCCGAGGCGAAGCCAAACTTCATTTTTATAAAGCGGTAAGTCCCCAAGGAGTCACAAAAGAGGTCCAATGTCTCGTGTCCCGATGCATTTCACTTGGTGATATGCTGATGAGAGATCCAAAACACTAAAAACCTTGGTTCCCCTCAGCATACTAATGGACTCAGAAATGTTGGGGAGGGGTTGTCGGTCCACCCAGACCCACTTATTGAGACCGCGATAGCAAACACACATCCTAATGGCTTTGCCACCATCCGTGGGCGCTAAAACTACTGGCGCCAACAACTCGGAGGCTTCAATCTTATCTATAACTTCCATGTCAAGGAGCTTTCCCGATTCCTTTTTCAATGGCTCAATCATCATATTAGGCACCTGCGCACCTTATGCACACGAGGCTTGGCTCCTTTCTTCAAAACTATGCGGTGCTCAAAATCCTTAAGTAAACCCAATCTGTCATTGAATAACTCTGGGAACTCCTTGAAAAAACGATCTCCATCACCTGAATTGTCAATCAGCATGACTTGATCTCTCAGATTAGAAGCATTGGGATTTCAAATTATCCCCAAGTCACGTTAATGTCTCCAACCCAGGAGACTGTCACCTCTTTCTGCTACATAAAGTTTCCCAGTAGTTAGCCTGTTCTTAAAATCAACCTTCATCACAATGTATCCCAGCACATTGTTGTATGAATTACCATAACTAACTGTATTGATGTCCAGAGGCTCCAACTCTATACCTTCTTTTGCAAACTTTTCATCCCATTCGTTCTTCCTAATCAAGGTGAAAGGTGAGCCTGAATCTGCAAGCAATATGAATGTTTTCCCATCAACAAGAATCTCACACTCTGGCATGGTCACTGTTCCCCATCCACTTCTCCACTAGTCTCACATTCAGAATCACAGTTCGGACACCTTTGGGCACCTTTTCCACAGGGTTCACCTTTCTGGGGACCAACTCACTTGCGCATAATGCCCCTTGATGACACACTTATGACACACTTGTCCCTTGGTGTAACAATTGGGGCTATTGGAATAACGGGCAAAGCTGCCACATCTAAAACATTTGACTTTCTGCAAGTCAGGTACATTCTTAAACTTTGCACCAGAAGACACCTTCAAAATATTTCCTCCATTAGCCTGTTGTGTGTCCTCCTCAACGACTTCATGAATGCTGCTCTGCATTGCACTTTTGTCCAACGCTAGAGCTTTACTTCTCATCTCCTTTAACCAACCAGAGGTATTCTCCATGCCTTCCACAATGGCAATATCTTCCTTGAGTGTTGGATTCCTGGACAAGAGTTTCTCTTGCACCCTGTTACTGTTGGTGCATCCTACCAGTTGATCTCTTACGGTTAATTCAGTTAGTTCTCCTTAACTCAGATGTGCAGGCCAGTGTTTTCAAGGATATTACTTAATTGCCCACTTTTTCGTTGGGTTCCTGTACTCTGGTGAAGAATTTGTGGCGTTCTAGTACTACATTTATACGTGGCCCAAAAATATTGCTGAAGCATCTTCATGGACATCTCGAGAACATCTGAGGGTTCCCCTTCACCGTTACCAATAGGTAACTCATCAATGCTGTCATAAATATTACGGCCCTCTACACCAAGGGTCTGTTTCCTTTGAGCAGAAAACTTCACCCCCCAATTGCCACCAAGTAAGAGTCAAATAAGTTCCTCCATCGTTTCCATGGCAAAAGGGGTTCTCCTTCCTCTGAGAGAAAAGCCTGGGGATGGGACATACTAGTGTTGTTCATGTTTGCCAATCGTATTTATAGTGTACAAGGCTGGAAATACTAAGAACTAAGATCTTCCAGAGGTGTGGCCAAGAACACACTCATTGATATAAAATCAGAACAACATTATAACGCTGTACATAAAACGAGTCGCACACTTACTGGAATAAAATGAGGATTCACTAGTAGCGCTGTGTGCAATAGCCATATTCAAAACTGATTCATTCAATCAGACATAACTGCCCTGGCACGCATATTCACATACGTGCTCTGTTAATTTGTTTGTGTGCAAGACTCACTGGTAACGCTGTGTGCAAACGAAGGGCTCGAGACTGATTTCCTCAAATAGATGCGGCTGCTCAAGCATGTATACACGCTTGTGTGCCGGACAATTGAGCGTGAGACCTCATCACGATGACGACAACGCAAATTGTATCACTTCCTCAAGTGGCAGGATGCAAGCTTCTTTAACGGCACCAGGCATGCGTCACAACTTTCTCAATTCTTCAGAACAGTGGCTCCATGGCAACATCTCGGTCGCAAGACATCACCACGCTGACAGAGACATGACCCGTAAGACTTCCTTGAGCGGCTGGATGAGGGCACGCAGAGTAATCAGGTACATGTCACAATCTCCTTATTTCCTCCAGCCATGACTTCATGGTAGCAGCTCAGTCACACGGATAGCAACCGCAGTCAGCTCGAGCTGGCGTCCATTTTCAGGGACTCAAGCATAAGCCAAAATCATAAATTTAAAGTTTAAGGCACACCATATGATGCCAATACACACCTCATACACAGTGCCACGTTACACGATGCCGAATGTTCGTACAGCGTTAAAGACAATTTAGTTCTCTTCGTGGTATCTCATGGGTCCAGAAAAGGGGAGTTGGTGTTGTAGGATGCTTGTCTCCCATCAAGCGTCACTCATCGCCAGTATGAAAGCGCCAGTCCCAGAGAAGTTTATGAAGTTTTATTGTCAGAAACACAGCACCACCAACGCTGGCAACACACCAGTTCTATGTGTGAGGGAAAATTACTCCGCTCCTGGTGCTTCTGCTATAGGCGAGGAGCTTACATTTCATCTCCCAGTTCTGTTTTGGATATTCATGATTAAAATATCTACTGCAACTGCCTTTCCTTCCTTCCCTTTGTTGATCAGCCTCAGTTCACTCTTTGCTTCCCTCAATCCCCTGTATCCTTCCTTTTGTTGGACACCTTCGGTTCATCCTTTGCACCATTCCACCCGTTGCCTCCTTCCCTTTGTCAATTAGGCACTGTACATCCTTTGCAGCTCTCAGACATCTGTCTCCTTCCCTTTGTTAATCGGCCTCAGTTCTCCTTCGCTTCCCTCCATCCTTCCTTTTTTTTAAAAATAATCTTCTACTCATCCTTTGCACTATATCATCTTCTTTCGCCTCTTTGTTAATCAGACACTGCGTATCCTTTACATCCCTCAAACACCAGCCTCTTTCCCTTTGTTAATCAGCCCGTGTTCATCCTTTACTTCCCCCATTGACTGCATCATTTGCCTTTGTTAATAGGAATGTGCTAATTTTTCATATCCATCCACCCTCTGCCTTATTCTGCTTGTTAATCAGTCTCTGTTGGTCCTTTGCTACACTCCACCCACTGCCTCTTTCTCCTTGTTAATTAGAATCTATACACCATTTGCATTCCAAGTTCCTCCTTTCTCCTTTCTTTTGTTGCACAATTTATGGTCATCCTTTGTACTACTCCATCTTCTGCTTCCTTCCCATTCTTAATCAGTCTTTCTTACTGTGACTCATACCAACTCCTGCCATTCACCCAGTGTCAGACGCTCAGTCAGGCTACTGACAATCTCGTTTTAATTGATTTACAAATTAGCACAAAGTGTTGATCTTATGACAATTAAAGTCAATTAAATTGCTCTGATATGTCACAAGAGACAAATGAAGAAAGGGATGGGTGAGTCATCAATACAGTCACCCTAGGGCTAGGGGACAGCGGGAAAGAGACCAGACATGCAGTGATACACACAGAATATCAGACATGCACCAATGGACACAGGAACACTCTAAGAACAAGATTTAAACAGATAATCAAGGCCCGGACAAGTAAAGGCGTGCAAACAGATGCAGACATGCACACACAAACACACAGGCACACACACAAGAAGCACTTATATCACTACAACCAGTCAAGCAGACACAGCCAAAGCACCAAAAAACAAACCTAAAAGATACAGAAACTAAACCAGACATACCATGAAAAACAGACACCATACAAAATAAATATACAGAAGAACGTCCACAAAGATATTCACAGTAAGAGACATTCAGCAAAATACACATATTAGAACCTAGAAAATGACACATATACTAGCAGACTCTTCTCTGTAGTCAATAAAACTCTACAAAAAAAAAGACACAGACAATCCAAAATGAGAGAAATAACAAGACAGAGACACCTTGAGAATCAGATGCATGTATATAGGTACCTGTGTGTAAAGCGCAACCATAAACAAAGATAGCAAAGCACCTAGCCAAAGTCAGTGGAGAGCGAAAATAAGCAGTGAGATACAAGCTCCCTATATATATATATATATATATATAGATACATGTATACAGATTAAATCTATATATATGTATATTCACTTAAAAAACCATAGGTTTCACACAGGTTATAGTTAGGTGGATATTTCTCTCGTAAAAAAACAATGAAATTCCCCCGTTATAGTTAGTTCAGATAACTATAACTCGCGCGCCCGCAATCCACTGCTGATGACGTCACATATTACATCACTCATGACATGGTCAGTGGCATCACTCATGACATCACTGATGACATCATCCTTGTGATAGAGTGGCGGTCGCGCGAGTTATAGTTATCTGAACTAACTATAACGGGGGAATTTCATTGGTTTTTTACGAGAGAAATATCCACCTAACTATAACCTGTGTGAAACCTATGGTTTTTTAAGTGAATTTGCAAGGTTTTTTAAATGCTAATTCCTAACTATAACGTGTGTGAAACCTATGTTTTTTTAAGTGAATTTGTACGGTTTTTTAAATGCTAAGTTATGTATTTCTTAATATATATATTTTTTTACATTTTTTTTACCGTGCGCGCACCCCGCGATTTAAAAAAAAATGTTTTTTTCCCCTGGGGGGTCCTTCTGTGACCCCCTGACAAAGGCTAGGGGGTCAGGAACTCTCTTCCCTGCCCCCTTTTCGCGTTTTCCACCTTTTTTCCCCCTTTTCTTTTCAGTGCAAGAGACCAAATTGCGGCCGACACTTCCTGATTTCGACCGATTCGAATGTTGACTGACATCTAACAACCAATCAGAATTTCACTCGCGCACGGCACCGTGCGCGCACGTGCGCGGACGGTGCGCGCGTATGGATATTTATATGCTTTTAAATGCTATTTTCTCAGGAAATACTGAACAGATTGACACCAGACCTGCAAAAGGCACTTCCCTGACCTGAGGACTACCTCTCTGCCAAATTTCAAGTAATTCTGTTCAGCCGTTCGGGCTGTATCTTCAACTAAAGGTCCTATGGAAAAATGCATGGGGAAAACGCGTTTTGGGACCCCCCTTTTTTCTCGGCCCCCGCTTGACGAATCACCCCGAGACTTTCAGGGTAGGAGCTGAGAGGAGCGCCCCATTAGTTTTGAAAATTTTGCGAGGATTCGTCAACCGGCGCCAAAGTTATTCAAAATAGAATTTTCAGATTTCCTATGGAAACACGGTCCTAACTATAACTATCTACTGGCGACTGCCAGTAGATAATATATATACACATATATATATAGATATGATCTATATATATATATATTTTTTTTTTTTCTAATTTTTTTTCCCTCCAAGCGCCCTCCTCTTGGAGTAACCACTCATGTGCCGTCAATTTAATAACAAAGGCAGCACTCCAGGAAAATAATCAAAATTATTTTATTGGTTCCACCTTAGCAATAAAAAACATGATGTCTTTCGACCTAAGTATTAATCATATATCATGTACTGATCCTTTGCATAGTATTCAGATCCCTTTAACGCATTCTTGAAACACATCTATCCTATTTCCTGATGGTAGTGTTGGGCAGAATCTGGATTTCTGCTACAAGTTACTTAGTCCTGCCCTGATCTGTGTAATATCCGATTATTTTAGAACTTCTTCTTTAGTTATTTTAATATCCAATCCTTCTCCTTCCCTGGCCAAGTTTCTCAAAGATAATGAGAACATAGCATTAATCATTTCATACAAGGAAGTCAACTCAGTAAGAGGTATTATGAAAAAACATTGCCATGTGCTTAGAAATGATCAAGATCTGAGAGCCTTAATTGGCCCATTCTTAAACCTCACTTTCTAAAAAGCACCTTCATTATCCAGGATCCTTACAAATAGTCATTTCCATCCAATATGATTTAAAAAAATGCCCAATCTTGGTTTAGCATTAAATACTAATGGGGTTCTCCCAAAGAACATCTAAGGACCTGGGAATCTGTACAGTATCAACAACACTTGGTCCTGACGTATATGATGACCCACCCCAAGAGTGTGGGACTGGGGAAATTAAAACAAATGTTTAGACAGAGAGTTGTCCTATGCATTGATTAGAGGCCACAAGAGAAAGAGCAATAACAAAACTATTTAGTAAGAAAAAATCTTTCTTTTATGTAATTTTTGAATAAGCGATTTTAAATCCATCATTACAAGAATAAATGATTGTCAGAAAAGGGTGAAGAAAGGAGTGCTCATGTGTGAAGTGAACGTGAAAAGATAAAGAAATAATCGAAAAAATAGTAAACAACAATTGTATCCTAGTTTATACAAACAACATTGGTTGGAAGAGGTCTATAATCTGCCGAACCAATGTTAGGCCTGTATACATTGTCACTCTACTATGTCATTCCAGAAATGACCTCTAAGCATTGAGCATGGGTCAGGGGGCAGTATTACAGCCCATAAAAGGGGAAATTGTCAACATTTCGACCCGTTTTCCGCGATAAGGGTATTTTCTACCTCCGCATGCGGGTCTTCATCAGGACATGTGGACAATCGTGGTGTTTAGCCTGGACATTTCATAGTGTATATGTTTCCCAAGAAGGATATGATTCCTATTTGTACAAGCCGTTTGGAGGTAGTCCCCACTGATAGTAGTATAAGGGGAGCTCCCTGTGTGGTTTACATTTTGTTCAGAGTAATAAGCCGGCGTGGTCATTACATTATAAATCTTAATACTTGTTGTGCGCTTGTACGAAAGAGCTCGGAGAGCCTATCCGCGCTGAATAGATGGCCTGAAAAATAGGAAAAAACAAAGGATTTTGGAAATATTACAATGTAAAGCATGCAGATATGGAGTTCCAGTAAACGAATATCTAATCAATGGAAGGATATATTCAATCAGTAAAACCATCATGTGTAAAAGCTCCTTTGTTTATATCTGCAAATGTCCTCGTGACCTGTTATATATAGTAAGTACATCCTGTCAACTATAAAAACGAATATTGGAACATCTATGGGCGACAAAAAACAAGGACATGAATTACCCCATAGCAAGACATTATAAAACAGTATCAGACACATGCATCAAGATAGGATTTTGCGAGTCCTTAATTGCGATTATTAAGGAATATAGCAATTCATACACAAACTTTCTACGCAAATTGCGAGTCGCAAATAAGGAATGGCTTCCCATTCATTCCTATGGGCCTGCAGGCCCATAGGAATGAATGAGAACATTGCATGCGCAATTTGCCAATAGGTCCTCGCAAAATGCGCATGCAATTTCAGGGTGCAAGGGTGTCAAAAGGACACCCTGTTGCACCCCTGAAATTATCTGTGCACATATGTGCGCGGCATGTGTGTGCGCAACATGAAACTTTGAAAAGTGCATTTTTCAAAGTTTTTGCACATTACCATGGTGATTTGCGCCCCCTATTAGCAAAATCGCTATTCTCAAGTGGTTCTTGCATTGCATTTAAGGAATCGCAAATTGCGATTCCTTAAATGCAATCACAATTTGAAAAATCGCAATTAATTGCGATTTTTTAAAGTGCGAGTGGCAAGATGTTTCATGCATCGCAAAAGCTAATTTTGCGATTGCAAATGGACGATTTTTGCGATTCGCACCGTTTGCGATCGCAAAAAGCTTTGATGCATGTGCCTGTATATGATGGAGACGTATCATCTTTGAC
Organism: Triturus cristatus; assembly: GCF_964204655.1. Taxonomy (NCBI): domain Eukaryota; kingdom Metazoa; phylum Chordata; class Amphibia; order Caudata; family Salamandridae; genus Triturus; species Triturus cristatus. The sequence goes on along the minus strand of NC_140583.1, from coordinate 298,316,812 downwards.
TTTTTGGGAAATGGATCAGTTTGAAAAACCAATAAAAGGAGGAGAAAGAACACACCTCTTAAGACAAATGGAGTCAAAATATATTATTAAATACATGACCAAATCTCCATATGTGCATAACAAGGATGAAAAATGTCGCGTTCATCTATGATCAATACTTTTTAAATCAGTGTGTAAGATGGTATACTCAGCTGTTTAAATATCTAAAAATCAATTTTTCTAAATATTTGTTGTAACTTTGCAGGCATTTTTGCCAACAGGAAAAAACGTTTTTATAAATTGCTTTTGCAATCCCTGTTGGGCATAAAATTAGGACAGTTCACATAAACAATGTAAGAAAATGCGTTATAATGTTAGCCCACTAGAGGGCAGGCATATGGTTTCTCATAAACAGAGAAGTATTATTGGAATTAAAAACGTGGGTCGTGTAGCAGTAATACACACTAGAAGGCAGTAATAAATCAGATGTGGGTGGTTATCAGACATGTACATTAATTTTTTGATTTACAAATTTAGGCTACCGATTATGCTGTGCCAATTCATCACCCAATGTCTAATGAATGGATGAACGTAATGATTATATTTTTCGTTTAATGAATCATATATACGAATTGCAATTTGAATTGGAAAATACATTAATGTCACGACCTGCTCGTATTTGTTTACAGATCTAACCCTCTGCCTGCCATTGGTGAACTCTATCTACCAGCAGGCAGGCACTGTAACCAATTTAACAAGCATTAAAAATGCAGTAGGTCTCGCCTTTCATTAAGTTAAAGCCATTTGCTTTGCTATACAATACCATTAGCAAAGCAAATGGCTTTAACTTAATCAAAGGCGAGACCTGTTGCATTTTCAATGCTTGTTTCGGCTGCATTGCTTGTTTGTACGCTCACCTCCATGCCCTAATCGTATCCAGGGCCGGACTGCGAACCACAACCGGCCCTGGCAAAGTCCTCTGCCGGCCCCTCCCCCCAGGGACGGGGGTACCTCTGAGCTCTTTGCCAGGGTGGTTTTCGGACGATTTTGTTACAAGGCCGATTTTGCAGCTATGCTGCAAAAACGGCCCTGTAACAAAACGGCCCCCAGGGGCCCGAAACTGGCCCCCACCCGTGCGGCGCACCGGGGGATTGCCCGGTGCCCGCCACGGCCAGTCCGGCCCTAATCGTATCCTCCTCCCTGGCTGCTGCTTCAGGTTTCTACGGGCCCAGGAGCAGCTAACATCAAACCCCTGCCTTCTTTGTTATTCCTGTGATTGCCATGGGTCAAAATGTTTGTGGCACTCTGCTCAAATAGTCTATTGAAGGTGATGCGCCATCCTGCGTGACATTTTAAGCATAGGCCAATGTCCCCTGTTATTCGTAATATAGAGATTGTTTTTAATGCCTCCAGAACCCCCCTGTCCCACCTGGCCTGCTCCTTGGTGCTAAGGATGCTGTCAGGCAGGCCTTGTTTCCCTGACATCTATATCTAATCCCCAGTCCAGCTCTGGCATATGGGGGTAGGATCCCTAAAAGGATTCCAGGATTCCTGAAGAGGCAGGGGGGCCGATAGAAGGGTCAGGTCAATGGAGGAGGGACAGCCCCTATCTATACAGGAGGGATCGGCGTCACCCCTCCCCACGTCTGTTCCAATCACCAGTTACGCACAACAGACATCCCACGCACATACAACAACCACCGTCAGTATCACAGATGCACATACAGACACCCATGCACTCATGGGCAAACTGCCACAGACACACATGTACATACATTCAGGGATGCATACTCAGGCACACAAAGAAAACACGCAGACACACTGTGACGCAAACATGCACACGCACATTAACACTGGCTTATACACACAACTACAAGGCCAAATGCACTCACAAACATGTACAGAGGCATGCAGACACATGATCATGGGCTCACACAGATACACATGCATAGACACATGATTACACACACACAGGCACCTGACCACATACACACACAAACACACATAGAAATACACACGGATGTACACACACATGCATAGGCACTGCCAGCTACACAAGAGTACAGGCAGACATACTTCATACGTAGATAGACACAATCAGACCCAGGTTTTAGACACAAAAACAGACAAGCACCTCGAGGCACAACATACACAGGCACAAAAGTACACATGGAATGGAAGCCCACAAATACAGTGAATGGCAACACGCACACATACACCCACACACATACAAATTACTGTTTTCAAACCAGATTTACAGGCACACACACACAAACATCATTTTACACAAATTGAACGAAGTTGTACCAATACACAGGCACGTCCCTAAACACATACGCAATACACATTGACACAACCATGGACACACGAAGACATAGGTACATACGCAAGTATAAACAAATATAGAGACATACAACCACACGTCACAGGCAGAAAGAGACAGGTCTACATTGGCACACTGACACACACACATACATGCGCTCGCAAGCATACACCTGCCAACTTACAGACATCCTATATATAAACAACTCCATGTGTACTTATGCGTGCACATACATACACCAATCAATATACAGATAAACACGCACTTATGCAAATGTCAGTACATACAAACGAACACATACAGACACGTACTCAGAATTGACCACGGGCAGACACAAGCACGGGCACACAGACTCAGTTTCAGACACACCATCCAACACACTGATCCACACGGCACGCACATACAAACACACACACACAGACTCACAGATCAAGACACACGCCATCACACAAACACACATAGACCCACACGCGCCCGCACACACAAATACAGATCCAGACACACAATCAGACAGACCCACGCACGCACACCCACGTGCATCCACGAAAGCACGCCCACATATAATCACGCTGAGATGCAGGGAAGAGGAACAGGGTGAACTGTGCAAATGGGAGGGGGGTTGCATCGCACACACGGGAAGGGTGGGTAGAACCCCTTCCCTCCCTCACCCAGCCCATATAAATCTGTCATTCAGACATGGACCCACTCTCTGGGCTAAGAGTGATTTTGGGGTCAGCAGAACCCGCCTTCACCCAGCCCCTATTAATCTGCCATTCAGACATGGACCCACTCTCTGGGCTGAGACCCCGGGTGACCCCATCAAAAGAGCAGCAGGAGAGAGGGGCTCCCAGTGCCTCCGAATACCACCTCGGGCACTCTCCTCTGTGCCACCCCCACTCAGAGCCACGTTCAGAGGAGCTACTGAGCATGTAAATAGAGGGGGGGGGGGTACATCATACAGTGTGCTGAAGGTGTGTGGGGTGATCACCAACCCTCCCCGACCCACAGAAGCACAGCCGAGCGCATGAATAACACGAGCATAGAGACACTTAGAAGAACTGGAGAGAGTCACTTACAGAATGCGAGAAGTTTCCGGGAGGCCCTGCTCCCGCGCCGTCTTTTGGCTCCACCAGAGGGCACTCTCCAGGGTCCTGAGGTGGGCGAGCAGTCCACAGGTGCTGGTCCTGGCCCTGTGAACCCTCTCCTTGGGCACTCAGACCCTCCGGGTGTGTCTGGTGCTCACAGCCGCTGTAAGATCCGATTGTATGTTGTGTAATTCGCTAGCTCAGTGGCCTGTGCGCCAACTGCACAGATGTGAAATCCAGGCATTGCATGCTCAGCCTTTCATCATTTGAAGTTCATGATATGAGTACCATTGAGCTGGCCCAGAGGTACACATTATATACATCCTGTGGGTCCCTACGGGCAATGCAGGTCTATTTAAAAAACATGTCGTTTCTGTTGCACAGGCGTCCGTGGTCATTCGCAAGAACACGTAGGAAAGGGCGAAATGTATCCAATGGTGAGATTAAAAAATCGGATCACGGGAACCGGGCTCCCGTGGGTTCAAGAAACAGACTGGAAAGAGGAACCCCACTGGCTGCCCACACTCTCTCTTTCATTGACTTGAGCTCAACAGGAAGCAGCTGAAAACTCACTGCCCCTTCCAACCCACTGATGCCCTGTGCCACCACCAGCCACCACCCAGAGCTTGCAAGCATCGGAAGGGGGATCACCTAGCCTTGGTATGGGGCAAAGGGGCCCTCCACCCGATGAAGGGTGGCCCTCCTGTTATCAGAGTTTCAGGGCTTCCAGCCGGGGCAGATATCGGGTCCCGGGGTCACTTCAAAGCTAACCTCAGCTGTGGTGGGGGAGCTGGGGGCATTAAAACAGTATATTTAATAGCCGTGGATAATCCTCAACCCACTACCAGGGAGTACACAGGGCACTCTCTGAAATAGCCCATGTGTGCGCGAGAGAAGCGGCGTGCGATCCTGTGAATGGAATCCTGTTGTGGTGTCTGTCCTGGGAGGGCTGGCTTCACGAGCGCATGGCACAGTGCGCTGTGCCAGAAACAAAGATGGCGTTGGCCTGTCCACATGGGCCAGCCTAAAAAAGGACAAGGCGGTAACTGAGAAGCTCGCTTTCCAATCACGCGCCATCGTTTAACATAAACGATGATGCGAGCCAATGGAAAGAGGGGTGGGGCTTCAAGTATACTTCTGGAATCATATCGATTCCAAAAGGCCCTCGGATGGCGAGTGCAGCGCATGCACGCTGCTAACGCCAGGCGAGACCTAAAAAGGATAAAAAGGACAATATAAATAGTAATATAAAGGGACATTTTTAGGTCTCGCCTGAGCCAGCGCATGCGCTGCACAGCGAGGCTTCTAGTAAGGACTTACAGCATACACATCTTTTCCTCATGTTTTTGTTTTTTTCGGCCCACATTTGATTGGCCATTTGAGTAAGGCTTTCACAAAAGAAAGCACGAAAATGGCCAAAGGCTCGCCTTATCTCTAAATGTTCCCTCCCATGGCCTATGGGTCTCGGGCGCGAGCAGTGGAGCACAGGCTGCCAGCTGGCTGCTGCTCGCTCCTGAGCTCCCTAGGACTGCACTCCTCCCCTCCCACTCCATCAGGCCATGCAGTGTCACATGACACTTCTGCTGTGGCTGCTGCTCGCTCCTGGTCTTGTTTTTAATTTCATCTGCCCTTGTTTTTAAATGTATGTTTTATAAAATGCGGCACGCTAAGCTTATGCATTTTTGACAGCACAGCGCTGATTTCTTAGTACGCCTGTTCCATCCTCCGTCTCCCAACACAGGCGCATGTCGAGCAGCTAGCCTGCTCCAGCGTGGACCAGAAGGTTAGGGACCTGCGGCCTCACTTCCTGTTTGTTCTCGCAGGGAAGTTGTAATGCATGCTTTACGGTTGCAATGCGTGCATTACACTGTGTAGTGCCACTGCAGGGGCAGATACATAACTTGTTGTCTTCTCACAGTGAGAATGGCTCTGATGTAGCTAACATAGTGCAATGCAAAGACCATTCTTTGCCCACACGAGCCAATACTCACGCTTTCCCAAATGTTTGACTTTGTTTTCAGAGTGCTGCTTTTCAAAATCATTGCTAAGCCCGACGGGTGGACTAACGCATCCACGGGTCAATTCGGCCTTTCATCCTTCCGAGGTACACAAACCAGTAGCAGACTCTGTGAGCCTGGCAAAATATACAGAACAGTGGGTCATCTGGATCACCTTTTCTTATAATGTAGTTTAGGCAAAAAAAAGATTAGCACATATACTTAATGTAGTGAAAATTATCACCGTCTAGCCTCATGGGTGGTTTTAATAAGCACAAAGAATACGTGAACCAGAACTAACGACAAGTGCAAACATTGCTCGTTGGTTTATATACAGAATGAAAAAGTTCATTCAGACTGGGGTGGAATGTTTTCATCCTTCCGAGGTTTCCCCCAGGTCACATATGTGTCTGTGAGGCTGTTTTAGTCCCTCAGGGGTCCCCATCAAGCTTTGTCCTGATGAGAACTCGGTGCTGTGAGTGAGATGGCAATGCCCTTGCACCCACTGCACACAAGCTTAACTGGCTTGAATAAACAGCTGACAAAAGACGCTATAGCTGTCTGTTAGAATACATACTGAAAAGTTTTTTCTTGTGCAGTGCGAGGCTAGAATGGTCATTACATTAAGTGTATGCACTGATTTTCTTTTTAATTGGCAAAAAACCATTATAAGAAAATGAGTGCCGGATGAACCACTGCTCTTTTATGTATTTCAGCCGTCCGAGGTCGATAACATGAGTAGCATGAAGCTGGGTAACAGTAAACACCCGTTATTTCAGTGCCAAGAGTGTAGGTGCGCTTTACACATAACCTTTTAAGTTATGTAGCGCTTGCTACTTATGAGTTGTCAAGTGGTCTCTCGACCTATCGGGCATGGAGCCAGCGGTCACCCTCCTGCCTCCTTATTCCTCCTCTCACCCTCACCACTGATCCACCCAGAACTCACAGAAGGCCCCATTATTTTCTAGCATCCATGGTACCAGGGATTAACCCAGTGCCCAGTCTCATGCCAGGCAGGGCATACCAACCCAAACATCATCACCAGGTGTCTCGGGCTCCTGTCTGCAATGGAAACCTGGGAATTGTGCACAAGTGCCAACTGTGATGCCTCAAAGCACTAGAAAGCCACACTGGTGTCACACGATGTGCACCATTCAAATGCTGTAAACGTTATTTCTCTCAGTTTGTAAATAGTGTTGCTGCCACACATCTCCAGTAAGACTGGTGCTTTGGGCCTTATAAGGATGAAAGACTGAGTCATCCCGGCTTCTAGAGATTCAAACGTGTGACCATCATGAGTCAAACAGAACCTTAAAGAGGTGTGTGACCATTGAGGAGTTCTGCAGCCTGGTGCTGTTTCCTGCGGGCTTGAATCCTGCAGCAGAAAGTTAGAAGGCCAGAGGGTATCCTAGGGAGGAGATTCTTTGACGGTGTGAACAAGTGCTTAAGACCGGGTGCCACATATAGGTTGTCTATAGAAGGTGACCACATTTTCAGAACCCAAAACCAAAATGGCCCCAGACAAAGAAATATGACTGTGTGTCTGCACATACCGTGGATGCTAATGGACCATAACGGCAACACCACAAAATAGGCCTGGACAGGCACCCATGCCCCCTCACACACAAAAACTCCATATTATAACAAGCATTTGCAATGCAATAGGTCTCGCATTTGTAAAAGTTTCAGAATTTGGCACCCTTTTATTTATGTGTTTTGAAAACCTGCAAGGGGTGCGTAAACACGCACTTTGTACTTATAATACTTGCTTGCGAGAAGCACGGCTGGCAGTAAAAGAGGCGCATTTACTGCCAGCCTTGCTTCTCGTAAGCAACAATTATAAGTAAAAAGTGCATGTTTACGTACTGCTTGCAGGTTTTCAAAACACATAAATAAAAGGTATTGTCTGTTACAATGCCAATAGCTCAAACTCTCAAAAATGCGAGACCTATTACATTGCAAAAGCTTGTTGTATTTATCAGCAGTTCTTAACTTTTTGACTTACGTGGATCCCCACATGATCACCAGCGGAAGCCGGGGACCCCTGGCTAAACAATTTCTAGCATTTAAACCTCAAAGGAACCTAAAAAAATAGACAGAACTAATTATTACTACACCAAGTCACCCTTTTTTCTGACCTCTGAATAAAAAAATATTGAGGAATAAAGAAATATTTCTAAACCTATGTCTTTTGTGTTCAGCTGTTTGATGCTGGTTCTGTGCTATAATAGAGGGATTGTAATTTATGCAAGTAATAAAAGGTTCTTTATTACAAAATTATTAACCCACCTGGCTATCTACATGAAATACAAATCTGTGTCCTGCACATGCTAAACGTTGCTTTGCAGCAGGCACATTCACCCTCTGTGTTTGTGATCAGCCAAAACTTCCACTAGACAAACCTCAGACCTCTCCAGCAAGTACATCAATCACCACAGTTAACTTGACATTTTTAATATCCCGTGAAAATTGCAGGTCAGACAAACAACTCTGCAGCATGTGCCTTCAACCTTCTATGACATTTTAAAGCAAAGTGCCCCTGAGCTTGGAGCCCAGTGTGGCGGCAGCGGTTGTACAGCACTAGATCAATCTATTATTACTATTTAGTTTCCTAACTTAGACAGTCCGGAACCCCCTGAGTAGGAGTCACGGACCCCCCTGGGGTCCGCGGACCACAGCTCAAGAATCACTGGTTTATATGAGAAAGACTTAGGTCGAAATGCGTCATATTTGTTTGTTGGGATGCATATATATGTATATATATATTTTTTTTTTTTCCCACAACAAACATCTCATATCAGACAATCCAGCCGCCCTCTCCTCCGCTACTCCAATTAACACCGTAGCACAAAGTCCAGGTCCTAATAAATATTTCTTTATAGTTTTTTATATTCTTTCTTGTGTCATAGCAACACCCCACATGGAAAGCCTATGCGTTTTGGCTCACGCCTTCAACCGGGCTATCCCATTACCCACACACTCAGTGTTTAAAAAGAAACAAAGGACTTTTACATCCTCATGACTCGCTTACTTGACGCAACATGTAGAGCATCTACTCAGCTATAGCATCCTGGGGCTTCAGCCACATTAGAATTCCAAATTCTACAATATAGGTCTATGCACACACCATTCTTGATTTTAAATTTGCAATACATCAATAGGGGATATACTGATCATTTATGCTGCATTTTCTTCAGAAACAAATACCTTCATGGCCTCATATATAAACAACGTATATAGAACCCGTCTGGGAGCTGAGGGTTGGCAAACATGATGTCTGGGGATCTTGTGCTGTTGTCCACCATAGTGTCAACATGACTAGCTCACTAGAGGCACTTGTCTGTCAATTATTATCATTCAACCATGATTAGAAAAACACAATATAATAATACATGATAATATTAATATAAATAGTTTCTACATGCGCACAAAGGTCGAGCGCCACATCTCTTGCTAATATTGCACCAACCCCATAAAGTGCAAATGCGAATTCCTCAACAGTGTCATTATCCATACTGATACTAATCAAAGTAGTGCTAATTCCACTATCAAACTTGATACAACCACCTTATCCACTGTATAGTGCAAATGCTTCTGTAAACAACCTACTCCATTGTTTCTATTCAACGTTTAAAAAAGAGAATCTCTAAATGCTCAAATAAGATCATAAATCCAGCAACAATGCATAAAAGAAACATTTAAATCTCATATACATGCATCCAACCCCCATTTTTCTTAGATTTAGTTGCAGTAAGAACAAATCATGTATGGTTGCATCTACAACCCAAACATATGGCTGTACTGCTCCCCCCCCAAAGAAGTGCAGCTCGAATGTCGTAACTAAAGTGCTTAGGATCCCTATTCAGCATAAACCAATTTTATATAAAGTGCAAATGAAGCGCAGTACTGGACATCGAAGGTAAATAAATAAGGGTTAATTCATATAAAACATATAAATATAAATACATATAAATAAATAAATATATATATACTAAACTATTTGACAATTTTCATTTCAGCAAAGTACATACAGCAGTATGGGAGCTTTTTAGACAAAACTATTCACGTTATATGCAAGTAAACATCGTTTCAATTTGATTTGAAGCGACAAAAGGTGGTTATGTTTCTCCACAGAAGAAGCGTATTACCCATCGCATAGACCCTGACAAGACCAGAGGTGTATCAGCAATTCTTTGTCCGAAAGTTTTAATAAATAATTCATTATCACTGAGAAAGGAAAAGAGAAGACGATGCCTGTGGATTTCTATTCTATGGGCGCCGTTTAATTCTCCCACTGCTCCCGATTGTACCATTTTGTACTCTTTTGTTTGAAGCAAAACCCAATTAGGTATGTTAAAAACAAATCAAGACTGAATTTATTTAAAATGATGATATAAAGTGTAGTTTCAATTTGAATACCAACAGCTGGATTTGTCCGAGGTGATCTTCAGGGGGAGGTTTTTCTTCATAGAGAACACATCAGTCATTTGGGGCCTCATGTAGGTAAATAAATTTTACCGGTTCTTAAATACCGAGCCGTACCGAATCGGTAAATTAGAATCGGTAAGTTATATGTAGGTAAAAATTCGGTAACTGTTACCGATTCGGTAACATTCGGTAATCACGAATCGGAATTCACCGAATCGGTAAATACCGAGGTGGTATTTACCGAATCGGAAAATACCGAGGTGGTATTTACCGAATCGGAAAATACCGAGGTGGAATTTACCGAATCGGAAAATACCGAATCGGAATGTACGGATTCGGTAAATAAAATCACATGACTTGACGAAACAGCTAATCCTGTGCAACGACAGCCCACCCAACCAGGAAGTGCCCACACCCAGGCAGGTGTACATAATTAGCCGAAGTGGCCACACCCAGGCAGGTGTACATAATTAGCCGACCCTGGAGAGGCTTGGAGTGCAGAGGAGAGGCAGGGAGCCGTTGCATGTGCGAGCGGGTAAACGAACAGCATGTCCAGCCAGAGAACACAGAAAGACGGAGGGGAAAGGAGGAGGAAGCTGAAATTTAGCCCCAAGGAACTCCAGGTGCTGGTGGAGGAGGTGGTGAAGCAGCACCAGAAGCTGTTTGGAAGGCAATCCCTGCAAGTGCCTGAGGCGGAAAAGCGCAACATATGGCTGGCCATCCAGGCGCAGGTCAATGCTGTGGGAGTGACCCACAGGGACATTGAGGTCCTCAAAAAGCGCTGGTATGACCTGAGGATTGTAACCAAGAGGAAGATGGGCGACATCCAGAAGGAGGCCAGCCAGACCGGAGGTGGAACCAACAGGGCACCTGCCCTCACCGAACTGGAGGAGCTGGTGGCGGCCACAATCCAGCAGGAGAGCGTCGTGGGTCTTGGGGACGCCGACAGCTCTGCCAGAGCCGCAACACACCAAGGTAAGACGAAAGCACAGCAATGTAGCCCCCCCCACCCCAATCCCACATCCCCCATTGTGAAACGAGAATCACACTGCAGTCCACACGTGTCAGTGCAGACAGGCAATGCATTCCGGGAGATGTAGTCAGGGCAACACTAACCATGCCGTAAATGTTACAGGGCAACAAGGCATGTCACGCACTCGAGGCACAAGGAGACAGAGGACATATTGGAATGTGAAATGTGTTATTGTGACGCTTGCAATGCAGCCCTTCGGGGACACTGAGCCAATGTTGTATTTCTGTCCACAGATGTGACATCATGCAGGACAGGGCATGCTGCAGGAGAGACGGCACACCGGCCACAAGTATCACCTCTAGCCAGCACAAGTTCAGACCAGGGAGCAGGCCCACTGGCAGCCGCACCACCAACACAGCCAGCCTCGCCGCACCCAGAGCCAGCATCACCTCACCGAGAGCCAGCATCACCACAACCAGAGCCAGCATCACCACAACCAGAGCCAGCATCGCCACTCATGTTCGAATCACCGGCCACATCTCCGCTTGCAGGTGTGAGAATGAGGAGGCGTCCAGCAGCCAGGCTACGAGCCTTAGACACCTCGTCAGACGACAGCATGGGCCCAGAAGACCGCACCGGGCCCCAGGAAGGGAGCCATGCCACTGTGCCCCACATCTCACAGGCAGCACAGACGGGAGCAAGAGGGCGCCGCAGGTCGCGTGTCCAGAGTCCACCAGCACCCACTGACGGCCATGGTGTCTTCTTGGGTCTCGAGGGCCAAATGTTGAAGCAACAGCGCCTGCAATCAAAGGCAGTCATGTCAGTCCAGAGGCACATGCGGGTGATGAGGACAACATTAGTCAACATGGACAGTAACATTAGCGGCATGGCTGCGGGCATTCGGGACATGTCCCAGTCAATCCAGCAGTTGTGCAGCAAATTAGATGCTGACATCGAAGCACGGTGCCGGGAACGCCAGAGAAGGGACACTACCAGCAGGGCACTCAACCGTCTGGCAACTGCGACTTCTCTACTGTGCCGGCGCTCTGTGACGATGCAGGAGGGCCTAACACAGTGCTGCAGCGACCTGTCTCGGGGGATGGTGCAGGTGACAAGTGCACTAGGGGTGCTATTGACTAGTCAGGCGTCGACAACTGCTGCAGGGGATGCTGCGGAGAGCATCGACACCAGCAGCAGCATCACACCCCCCGTCCCAGAAGCACGCAGGAGCAGCAGGCGGCTTGGGGTTGGCTCTAGTGAGGATGCACAGGCCGTGCAATCCACCACTGCAGCGCGTATGCGCAAACATTGATGTAGCCCTGCTAAGCCACTTCCCATTGGGTGACGTAACCCTGGACATACTCCTTGTATAGATGGTATATTGCCTGATTGGCCTGTTCATGTGTTCATGGCGTGGTGCCACATTAAAACTACGTCAGGACTTCTCACAACTCGCTGTGTCCCCTCACTTACTCAGAAATAGTTGCATGTGATCTCTGCCCGTCTCTCTCTCCCATCGATTGCAGTTGGCACTCTAGCTGCGTTGCCCTCTGGCTGGCCTGACTCATCCTCGTTGTCCTCAAAATATGTTAGTTCCACATCTGTACCTTTTTTCGTGGCAAGGTTGTGCAGCATTGCACAAGTGGCAATAATCTTGCAGCAGGTGATGGGTTTGTACTGGCGTGCGCCTCCGCTCTTGTGCAGGCAGCGGAACCTGCTCTTCAGTAGTCCAAACGTGCGCTCCACCACATTGCGTGTTGTTTTATGTGCCACGTTGTATCGTCTCTCACTCTGGGTTGCTGGGTGTAGGTAGGGAGTGAGGATGAATGACCGGCATGCATATGCACTGTCGCCTGGATGAGTAAAAGGGAACCATCAGTAACATGCCTCTATACACTATGATTTGCAGGTTTCAAGGGGCGTCACTGTTACTTACCTAGCAGGTATCCCTCTCCGAATTCTCCGGCACTCAGTCGTGTGTAGATCCCACTATTCTGGAAGATGTAAGAGTCGTGGGTGCTCCCAGGAAACTTAGCAACAATATCTGTGATGATGTTCCCTGCATCACAGATCACCTGCACATTGATGGAGTGGGTGGACTTCCTGTTCCTGTAGATGTGCTCTGTATCAGCTGGTGGACAGATTGGGATGTGTGTACCATCAATACAGCCGATGACATGGGGGAACTGTGCCATGTGATAAAAGTCTGTTTTTGTTTTCTGCAGTGCAGCCTGTGTGTTTGGGAAGCTTATGTAGTGGTGCATTCTCTGCATCATGGCATCCAGGAACTTCCTGAAGAAACGTGACAGGCAACTCTGGGATACCCCACCCACCGCAGCTATCACCACCTGATAACTGCCGGATGCCAACAGATGTAGGCTGCAGAGCACCTGCACATGTGGGGGTATGGCGTGCGCCCTTCTTATTGGCTGGTCCAGGAGTGGGTGAAGGTCCCTGATTAAGTCCATGATGGTTTCGGGGTGTAGCCTGTACCTCTCATGTATCTCTGCATCAGTCAGCTGGAATAGTGTGATGCGCTGTCTGTAGATTTGTTCCTCCCGTCGCCACACCCTCAGTCCTGCTGCCTGTAGACGTAGGCGCCTTGCAATGACGTACATGGCGGCCATGTTGTCCACGCTGTTGCATTTTGGGTTTGCCTATATGCATTGTTGATGGTTACCACCTGCTTTCAATCCGTGTTAATTACCGACTCTTATTTACCGATTTTCCTGGATTTCTTAATTACCGAGTGCTCCTACATGTCATTTTCAATTTTACCACTTCATATTTACCACTTCATGTTTACCGAATCATTAAGTATGTATTCGGTAAATCTGATTCGGTATTTTAGAATTCGGTAAATATGATTCGGTATTTACCGCCTCATATTTACCGAAAAGTGGTTTTTGGACTCCTACATCTCACTTGTCTGAATACCGGTCGGTAACGGCATATTTACCGAAAATCGGCCGTTACCGACCGGTATTTGGCTACCTACATGAGGCCCTTAGTCTCTTAGAGTACATGACCAGTGAGGTTGTGGCTTTTAGTTGTGTTCATCTTTGGTGCTGCCTTACCTAACGATATTCCACTCACCTTGGGAATGCTGATGGAATTCCAGGGTTGCTGCTAGATCGACGCCCCTTTCCTGCAGAGGTGTTACATTATTTGAATATATATATATTTCAACCTAAATCACTGCGGTGCTCAATTCTTATAAGTGGTGACGAACAGTGAACTCAGAGAGCAGGAGAGGAAGCCGAGGTTCGTCATGTGGTGCATGAGAGCACAGATCATGCATGTGTTGAAGTACCGCCATGCATATGTTAATTTTCTGGTACCTTGTCATCTGAGCTGAGAAACATTGATCACATGTGCAGCAGCATCATTACAAGTGGACAGGAGGAGGCGGTCCTGCGAGGGTCCGCTAAAAATAGAAGGTGGTGTGTGAGTAAATAAAAGCCCGTGTAAGTGCCAAATGGCACGCTCCATTTAAGTAATGAGTGTTGAAGGGATTGTAGTACTAATGATGGCAGAAGCTAGAGCTACGTTAAGCATATATGTACCAGAAGGCACAATTGCCAGCACATACAATATGAAAATAAAGACAAGTGGGAAAATGCATAGACATGCTAGAGTGTTTTGACACACTGTAGGAGTTAAAAAGGTAGAGCCTTTGATATCAGGGTCTATGTAGCAAAGGATGAAGGGACCGCCTGGACCCAAACCAGACCCATGACCAACAAAATTATTTGCGCAGGAAATAGCAAATGTTTTCACAAGATAGACTGATAGATTTCCAGGTGTGTTTTGTGAAAGATAAGAAGGTTTGAGGACTGGGTTGTTCTCAGAGATGTGCTTATGCCCAAAGTGCATAAGGTCCTACCTGATTCTGTGATATTATGTAAAGAGTTAAAAGATGAACATGGACAAATTATGCAAAAAAAGGTACAATCAAAGAAACTGAAGCCTCAGAGTAGTGGGATCTGGTGGTGCTAGCCAGAAAGGCTAACGGGAACCTCCAGATGTGTCCTGCCTTCGCGGTCTCATGATGCCATCTGAGAGGATAGACGCCACTTTCCAAACCTTCACAAAATACTGAGCACTTTGAAGGGGAAGGCCATGTTTTATATCATTGATTTATCTTCTGCTCACTACCACATTGCATTTCACAAGACGTCTAAGCCTTTAACTTCTTTTTTGACACCCAAGGGAGCATGTAAATTCTGTTGCGTTCCTTTGGCATCGGCTTTGGAATCTGCAGTGTTTCACAGGACTATTCATCTGTTATTAGGAGGAGTGGACAATCTAATTAATTTCCAAGATGATATCTTACTATGTAGAAGAATCTGGGAGGGACAGGATACTGTCTTGAAACAGGAGTTTAATACATTGGGAACAAGTAGTGTGATTTTCAAAGGGGAGAGCAACAATATGTGAGCCAAGGGTGTTGATTATTTAGGTCACTATATTGATAGGGAAGGTGCAAATCAAAACACAGCCCCATCAACATATAACAGATTAGCACTCCCCATGAGACAACGAGCAGCTATGCTCTCTCTTAAGCCTCACAAAATATTATGCCAAACTTTGCATAGATGTGTGTTGTAAATACATATTAGCTATGTTTGTACTTACCCTACTTCTAGTGTTCTTCAAGCCCTTCCTCTGTGTCCTTTCCCAGTTCTGATCCTAGAACGCTTGTGGGGTTCTTAGTACTAGCGCGTTGCTGCAGGGGGAATTCTAGCTGGGGCAGTTGGTGTCCGGTCAGCGGTTGTGGTGTACGCTTTGTCCATGCTCTGTAATAAAGATCCTGCTTGATACAGAAGAGGCTCCTGCATCTTTCCTACGATATTTACTTATATCAATTTGGCGACGAGTTGAGTTGCAGACCGGACGTGGGAGCAAATCCATTGATCTTTACGGAGCGGATGGACAACGAGCGACAACGACCAAAAAGAATTCACGTCGTGCGGAGCAATGCTAATGGCATGAGGGAGTGATGCTCTGAAACTGAACATTTCTCAGTGAAAGAGGCGATTTGGCGACATTTGCGAGCAAAAGTGACGTCACTCGACGAACCGTGAGTTGGTCGAATCTTCTTAGCGGTCTCGAGTTGAAGCGCAACCAAGCAGCAGCGTAGCTCTACGTAACAGCGCGAGCACGCAATAACTTCTAGCGTTGCTAGGCGATAAGCTTAATGCGTAAACAATGCTAAGGGGCGCGAACTCTCTCATTGAGCGTTGCCTAGCAGCAGCACTTCGCGTATGAGTCAGTGACATGCCGATACTGCGAGGCTGCGCAACGTCATAGTCTCGCGCTAACAAGCGGCCATCTTGGATTGGGACAAGAACAATATTCAAGAAAACGGAATTAGAAGCCTGTAACCAGGAAAAAAACGAGGGAGATTTCGCACGCATAGCGAGGAGCCAATAAGAGGGTCCCAAGATAAATAAATTAAAAGGAAAAAGAAGCAGCTAACTAGCAACTCAACATTAAAAAAAAAAAGGGTGTTGGCAAACAGAACTTGACGAAAGTAGGGTGTACAGTTACACCCATAGATATATGTAAAATACTGTTTTGGTGTATTCTAGAGTGAGGTGTGTGATAATTTTGGGTGGTCCGTGACAAAAACTTCAAAGACATTATTTTTTTCACTTTTGTCCACATTGACGACAGCATGTCACAGCAAGCAAATCAACAAGTCAATGTGACCTTACCACCTCAGTTTCTTAGCGAACCAGGGGCACCATCAATCTCTTGGGAAGATTGGATACGCATGTTCGAAAATTACTTGGACGCCTTGGATGGTCAGGAGTTTGCTGCTAAACGGAAGAAAGCACTTCTTCTGAGTGCCCTTGGCAAAGAGGGACAACGAGAATTTCAGTACCTTCCTCAAGCGTTGCAAGCTAGTGGGCAACCTATTCCTAATGAGTATAAGGAGGCAGTAACAAGACTGGAAGTGAGGTTTGGTAAAGAAGAGAACCTCGTAATGAATAGATATAAATTTTATACTCACAAACAGCGCACGGAAGAATCGATAGATGACTTTGTTGCACGCCTTAGGGAATTATCTATCAAGTGTAACTTTGGGGCAATGAGTGATGAGTTGATACGGGATCAACTCATAGTGCAGTGCAACAATAGAAAGATACAGGAGAGGCTGTGGGCGGCTAAGAATCCGTCATTGAAAGTGGCTATAGATTTAGCCAAAGTGGTGGAGGAATCGGAAAAGTGTATGAAAGAGTTAGAAAAATGCAGTCCACAACAGAGTGCGATTTCAGTGGCGACTGATAAAACAAAGTTGGAGTGTGAATCAGGTTATGAAGAGGCTGTGGGTGCGATGAGATATAAAGGGAAGAATCCCTTAAAGAAAAGCAATTTTGGGAAAAACCCCAGCAACAGAGGTTGTTCCAGATGTGGTAGTAGTAACCATAATTCTGACGCAAAATTCTGTTTTGCGAATAACAAAGAGTGTCTCAAGTGTGGGAGGTTGGGACATTTCTCAAGGATGTGTAGGACTAAGGGGAATGCTAGTGTGGCCATTGTCGAAGATGAACCCGTGGAGTTAAAGCGTGAAAAAGATAAAATATTGAGTGTGGAGGATGATTGTATATATAGTTGTAATGAGAAAAGAGAAGTGAGACCAAAAACAGAGTTTGTGATCAATAACCGTAAGGTGACCCTGATGGTTGATACGGGTTCAAGACACACAATTATTCCCGAGCCTTTATTCAGAGGCGAGTGGGGTGATATGTCCTTAAAGGAGAGTGATATCTCTCCAACTGGTTACCAAGGAGAGAGGATAGATTTGTTGGGGTACTTTGATGCAGATATTCATTTTGAAGGAAGGTCAATTAAAGGGAAGGTATATGTTGCAGTTGATGGTCCACCAATCCTGGGTTGGATTCATCAATATGACCTACATATTATAGTGAACCCGAGAGCACCCAATCAAGTCATGGTAGTAGATGAGTACACCCTCAGTGACATACTTAACGGTGCAGGGAATGTGTTTAGAGATGAGTTGGGAGAGTTGAAGGGGTACGTTCACAAGATAGTCATAAAGCATGGCACAGTTCCCGTACAACATAAGGTGAGGCGAGTCCCACTTTCAGTGAAGGATGAGGTTAAGAAAGTGATTGAGGAGATGTTACAGGGTGGTGTCATCGAACCAGTAGAAGCATCTTCGTGGGTATCTCCGGTCGTCATCACGCAGAAGGCTGATGGCAAAATCAGATTCTGTGTGGATTTGAGATCGCTGAATAAGTATGTGGTGGCTGATACCTTTCCCCTGCCAAACATTGGCGAGCTGGTCTCAACTCTGCAAGGGGCTAAGTTTTTCTCGAAATTAGATTTGAAGAGTGCATATCACCAAATCTGTCTTCATGATGAGTCGAAGGGTCTTACAGCATTCATCACTACCGAGGGTACCTTTCAGTTCACGAGACTCCCGTTTGGTTTAAGCTCTGCAGCTAGTGTGTTTCAACGCATGGTCACTGAGATTTTTAAAGGGATTAAAAAAGCGGTGTTCTTCCAGGATGACATACTTGTATTTGGAGATACGATTACGGAACACAACGAGGTACTTAAAAGTGTGTTAGAAAGAATTCAAGATGCTGGGTTGACGTTGCGTAAGGAGAAGTGTTGTTTCCTTGTACAAAACATAGAGTATTTGGGTTATGAGATATCTGCGCAGGGTGTTAAGCCGAAGAAAGATTTGCTTGAAGCTATAAAAATGGCTCCCTGTCCCACGGACAAGGAGCAACTTAGGTCTTTTATGGGACTCATAGAGTTCTATTCAAAGTTTGTGGAGAATTTTTCAAGTAAAACTATTACTCTGAGATCGTTACTTAAAAAAGGGGTGAAATTTTGTTGGAATGCTTGCCACGAGGAATGTTTTAATTCGATAAAGAAAGAGTTGTGTCAGGCAAATGTGTTAACTCCCTTTGATATCAGTCGCACATCCATATTGATGGTGGATGCTAGCGCCACTGGAATTGGTGCAATTTTGTTGCAGAAATGGCAGGAGGGTGAGAAGACCATTGCTTTTGCCTCTCGTACCCTTTCGTCATCTGAACAGAATTATTCTGTGATAGAGAAAGAGGCATTGGCTGCTGCTTGGGGTGTCCAATACTTCAGGACATATCTGTGGGAACAAAATTCCAGCTTAAAACTGACCACAAGCCTTTGTTAAAGGTTTTGTCTCCAGGGGGAGCTGGAAAGGGTTCACCAAGATTAGCAAGATTAGCTTCAAAGCTTCAGGAGTATCAGTATGATATTTTCTATGTTCAAGGGTGGCGTAATGTACAGGCAGACTGTTTATCAAGGCTTCCTGTTAAGGGAGATGATACATTGAAGGAGTTTTCTGATGTATACAAGGATGGGGCCGTTGCCGTTATTCAGGATGTTGTAGCCTTGAGCGATGGCAGTTTTACTAAAGAGGAGTGGCTGGATGCTATGGGAAAAGACATAGTCCTGCAGAGGGTGATCGACTTGGTGAAGTTAGGTTCCCGACGGGAGAGTTGTGTCCAGCCACCAGTGCGACCATTCATTAAAGTGTTGGATGAGTTATCATTGTATGGGGATGGTATTCTAATGAGAGGCGATAGATACGTTCCGCCATATGGTTTAAGACACAAAATTGTAAAATTGGCACATGAGGGTCATTTAGGGCAAACACTCACACAGCGTAGATTGAAAGTGGATTTCTGGTGGCCGGCCATGGATTCACAGGTGACTTCGTGGGTGGAGAATTGCTCGTTGTGTAGAGACAGCGAAAAGAGACTCAAGGTTGGGTCTAATGCAACGTGGAGCCACATTGTCAGTCCGGATGTACCATGGCATAGTGTGAGTCTGGATTTTATAGGTCCAATGGACGAATTGCCATTCAGTCAACGGTTTGCCATTGTGATAATTGATGTTTATTCAAAATGGCTTGCTGTTGAATTTGTTAAGGATATAACCACTGACTGTACTATACAGTTTTTAAAAGGCATCTTCCTGAATGAGGGTTATCCTTCAGTTTTAATCATGGATAATGGTACTCAATTAACGTCTCAGAAAATGCAGGTGTTTTTAACTGGGTGTGGTGTGACTCATCACCGCACTTCCTTATATAATCCGCAAGCGAATGGTGTGTGTGAGAGAGCTAATAGAGTAGTTAAGGGGATCATTCAGATGTCGTGTGTTTCAGGAGGGTTTGCGGATGAAATGGTCAAAAATATGGTGTGGGCGTATAGGACCACGGTTCATAAAGAGGACTCTAAGTCGCCTTTTGAACTCATGCGGGGGAGACGTCCTGGCACCAAACTAGCACCCTCTTGGATTAAAGATTCTCTTCTTGGGTGTGCTCAGCAGGAGGCAAGTGTGAAAACGGGGAAAACAATTGCTGAGGGTGACTGGGTTAAAGTTAAATCGGGGAGAGTGGCCAAGGGACTTTCGAAATTTAGGGGTCCTCATGTGGTGAAGAAGGTTTTTCAACATTATGTTGTTCTTGACAATGGGGAGAAATGGAACCTTCGAAGGGTAGCATTGTATAGTAAGCCTGTTTCAGATGAGGATTCCATGTTGTCTGCAAAACCAGTTTCGTCCAGTAGTGGCTATTTGTTGTCCACTCCGGAGGGTTATACTCCGGGTCAGAGTACAAGCCGTTGTAGGGAGGATGGTGGTGGTGATGCTTGTAGTTCATTTGATGTGCAGAGTCAAGCTGGTGCTAACAATGATTTTAGTCACTCTGAGGAGTCCAGGTCTGTGAGGTCTCGCAGGCCTCCGGCTTATTTAAATGACTATTTATGTTAATTATGTTTAACTGTATCTTAGGATATATTGTCTGTTTGTTCTGGTTTTAGGGAAGAAGATGTGTTGTAAATACATATTAGCTATGTTTGTACTTACCCTACTTCTAGTGTTCTTCAAGCCCTTCCTCTGTGTCCTTTCCCAGTTCTGATCCTAGAACGCTTGTGGGGTTCTTAGTACTAGCGCGTTGCTGCAGGGGGAATTCTAGCTGGGGCAGTTGGTGTCCGGTCAGCGGTTGTGGTGTACGCTTTGTCCATGCTCTGTAATAAAGATCCTGCTTGATACAGAAGAGGCTCCTGCATCTTTCCTACGATATTTACTTATATCAATGTGCTATCAAGATGGTGCAGATAAGGAAGTTAGTCAAGACGTCCAAACCTTTCTTGTGGAGGGATGAGTGTAAGAGGGAGTTTGTAAGGTCAAAAAGAGACATTTGTAAGGCACTGGCACACAAGCATTTCGATACCACCAGTAAATGTATCCTTATGAAGGGCGCCAGCAGCCATGGGTTAGATGCTGTACTGATGCAGAAGAGAGAAGATGGGACAGAGGAGAGTAATGTGTTTGCTTCAGGAGCTCTGTGGGGAGTGGTGGGTAACGATGTTGTATTCTGTAGAGAAAGATGCAAAGGAGTGCTGGTGGGTGCTATCCCGCATCAGATAGCGTGCATGCCAAACTGGATTAAGAGTGCACACCGACCACTAACCATTGGTTGATCTGTTCACTATTAAGTGGGTTGAGATGGCTACACACAGAAATGTTAAATGATTGTTCTGATTGCAAGAGTTTGTCTTCAAATTCAAATATGTGCCAAGTGTAAAGAACAATATTGGAACACCACTGCAGACTGTTTGTTATGTATACCGGTGAAGGATGGGAAAAATGTTTGCGGAGAAAGTTTTGACGATGTTTTGCGGCATGAAGTTTGGAGAATGTAATAAACAGTAGATAGAAGATAGAACAGTGTCAGAACGGAGGTGAATAGAATAAGAAAGTGACAAGTTTATCAAAATGTATTAACTGAAGGTGTTTTACCATCAGGTGAGGTTTTGGTGGCCTCAGTGGGTTTACGAGAAAAGGTATTTCAACAGGTGCATGGGCGGGCATGTGAGGATGAAAGTGAAGAGGCGACTGAGAGCGTCTGTTTGTGTTGTATGCGCTTAGAGTGTCAAAACACAAAAGAAGGTACCTAAGCCTGGAAGGCCTTAGCAAAGGTGGTGCTTGGTTTTTTCAGAGCCCTCTAATCCTTTAAGATCCTCTCTCAAACATGCACTTCTGGTGGGTGGTTACTACTCATGTTGGCCAGTAGAGAAATATGTGAGGCACGTGGAGAACAGAGTGTTAATCAAATTCTAAGAAGAGTAGATTGTGTGACTGTGTGCCAGTTGAGATAGTAACCGATAATGGTATGCACCTGGTTTCAAGTGAGAGGTAGCAGTTTTGTCTGATTTAGGTTTGCGCTATATCCAGTATTCTGTGTATTATTCCCAGAGCAATTGACTGTTGGGGCGGTGGAATTGTTTGCTGAAAGAGAGGTAACCAGAAAGGTTTGAATGAAAGGGCAGCCCAGAAGTTGTCAATTAGAAAATTTGGTCTAGGTGTATCATACGACATACAATGTTGAATGTAAATGTAAATGTTGAAATACCATATCTTATAAGGTGATGAGAGTGGACGAGTTTTACCCAAAACCAAGATAAGGTTTGATGTTGAATAAGAGTGGTGGAACATTTGGTGGCGGAGGAGTGATGGAGGCAAACGGTTATGTCTCAATGAAGGGGATTGGATATGTATCAAGACTCCTGCTTGTGTAAGAAAGGGTTTGTTGAACTTACCAAATCCTGTGTATGTTTTTCACATGGGAAGAGATGCATTGAAGCTGTCTGATGATAATGTGTAGAACAAGTCAAAGGTGATGCCTGGTGTGTAGTTAGATGTGGTTGGGAATAAGGCTGATGATGGACTGAAGGGTGATTTTGGAATAGGGCCAGAAGCGAGAGTAAGTGAAAGAAGAAAAAAAGATTTCATGTTGGATGCAGAACTAAGAGATGAACTGGGTTTTTGTTTTGAGTTACTTTGTGTTGTTATTCTTCATTCATCGTTGTATTAGTCCAAACAACTTTAGTTCTTTTGTATGTAGCTTCATGTTAAACTGTTATTCATCTCATACCCCACTGATATTTCAATGTGGTTATAGCTATCTGCTTAAAATATCTTCCATTTCCTATTTTCTCGGAAGTGAATAGTTACATATTGTTGATGGAATTATGTACAATCATGCCATTAGTTACCGATCTGTAAGAAGTTGTAGCAATGTTTTTTTTTTATGTGTGGAATTCTTTATTAAACTTTTACATGGAATTTCATCAAGAAAATAATGACTTAAGTCACATTTTACAATAAATAGGTAAATAAATTTATAAGAAGTAGGTGTGACTTACATCTCTTAATGACTAAAGAGAACATATAAATAGATAAATAGTTAGCGAGCCCAAAAGGAAGGGGAAAGGGAGGAGAGAGGAGACTAAAACAAGGAAATCTAAGAGCTGTTACATATAGTAATAATAGAAGACTCAGTACTTGCCTAAGATATGAAAACGAAAAGCGGTAACTTTTGATTAAATAATACATATCTAATGAAAAATGTTTCCCTAATAATCCATATTAAAACATTGGAATATAAAAAACATTATTGACCATATACAAATGTAAATGTGAGGACTTAAGATGGGTTATATGTATCAATATTGGAATTACAACTGGTGGTTCTGGGTGAATACTTACCATTCTCCAAAAGAGTAGAAAGATGGTATGTGGTGTTGTGGCTTTAAGCAGATGTTTTTTGCCTAATAGGCATTCCATTCATGGGGGAATGTTGAGTTGTGATGTCACAATGCCTCTTGTCAGAGACAGCAACCGTCTGAACACAGCTTAAAGAGCAGAACGTCAGCTGCTTTAAAGGGGCCTCACAATTCTATTTGGCTTTTCCTCTGACTTCAACAATTAGTAACTATAGGTGTTCTACAATGTTGCTTTGTTTGATGATGGCTGTTGAGGTTTCCAAATATATTAGAACATCACGCACCGTATGGCCCCCTTAAACAATTAAATCGAAGACCGGTTTTTCATTTCCCGTTCTTCAATACTTTCTATCCTAAACATTAACAGCCAGCATCTAAGTATATTTTGGTAGAATGCATAATTAGTGTCCTGCTTTAGAATGTGGGGTAACACGCAGGTACCCATCTGCATGTTACCACACATTCTAAAGAACATCTTTAGATGAGTGCATCTAAAACATTCTGAGCTGCATATTAGTGCATTTTTTCACAGCCTGAATCCGTCGTGTATTCTATATTATTTTACATTGTATCTCTCATTAGAAGAAGCAATAAACCTAGCATTCAAATATAGGTTCAGGAGGCCGGGCGTCGCGGTGCAACATGCTTTTAAGCAATAAATTACCCCTGTTACCTGTAGAAAGGATTATGCAAGTTGAATGACCATTGCCTTTTGTTAGTGGGGCTGGGAGTATTGCTTTCTACTTGGAACTTGGCGAGCACGGTTGAGATATACTCTAAACCTGCTTGTACTTTCACAAAGAAGGAAAAGTTGGTGACCGCCTGCAGAGTGTTGGTGCGGTGTGGACTGAGATTTCGAATGCATGGAAAAAGCACTACACAACAGCATCCCGAAAGAAAACTATTTTTGTCAGGAAGCGATGAACTCTCACTCAGTCATGTTAGACATCTAGAGCTAACTTACCTTGTGGCCCATGAAGACTTTGCTGGGCAATCATGATACAATTTTGCTGCGGATATGGGATTTCCTTTTCTAAAGACTACCTGCTTATTTGGATTGTACTGAAGGACATTGGGTATAAAGAGATGTGTTTCGGAAAGTTGTGTTGAGTGCGTGAGAGGGGAGGTGATGGCATAGGAAAATGGTTGGTGGCGCTGCCCCATGAAGAAGACTGGCCAGAGGTCTTGCTCCAATCACACTGAGCAGGTCTAGGAAACGAATGTCTTCACTGTGACTGAAGCCAGGCGCTTCCGCGTCACTCATCATTAGGCGGCTGCCTGTGTGAGAGGGGGCTTCCATTCTGCAGAGAAATCAAGGGTAACCATCTCTGGATGTGAACTGAAAAGTTGTCTAGAGGGACAGCCGCTTACAGGGCTAAAGCAGACTGTCTCTCTAGCCCAAAGATGTTAACTCTATAGCGACACCCTCTCCAACCCAAAAGAAACTACTCTCGATACTTTATTTATAACCCAAAGACATCAACTCTGTATAGAAACGCCTTCTTGAACTCAAATACATTAACTGTATGCAGGCATTCTCTCTAATCTACAAGACAATAACTCACTATGCACACAATCTCTTTAGCCAAAAGACATTAACTCTGTGTACATATGTCCTCTCTTTTTTGTTTAAAAAAGTATTCTTTTTTTAAAAGTCAAACAGCATTACATCGTGCCTCAGCATCAGAAAAACAACAATCATTATTCATAGGGCTGTGTAATAAGGTACAAGGGGTCAGCTCCAGGCCCACGCACGCTTCCCAACAGGCCCACCCATCAATGCAGCATGCATCAGTACAGGCATTATGAATCCAAGAAATCTGAAGGCTCCTCAAACTACAAGGGGATGCGGGCTGTTACATATAGCATCATATGCAGTGGGGGGCAGGCGCCTGCTACTACGCTGTCATCGGCTGTCAGGAGTCAGCAAGCGTTATCTCCTCAGAGCTATCCAAGTTCATGGAGTCTTGGGTTGTAAGGTAGGTACTGATGGGGTCCCTGATTACCTTTAGGTCTGGAAGTGGGTGATTGCAATGGGGAATAAGCTTCAGATCTACCGTTACATACAGCTAAATCCTTCAACGAATCATCTTTTTTAGGTACAAGAGGTTTATACCAGTGCATAGCCACCCAGCGTCTCACCGTCAGCACCAGTTCTGTATAGCATCTTACATCATGAGGTACCGTTTGGATGTAGCCTAGCATAGACATCAATGTCCAGGGTGTCCAGACTGGCACTTAACACTCTACTCACTGGACCCCCCTCCCTGGTCCACGCAATTAGTGGGTTCGGTGGTAAGGGAATCACAGGCTAGTATTAAAATCAATCCTGTCCTAGGGCCGGCCTGTTTCCTTTCTTTGCCCAGTATGTGGAAGCAGCATCACTATTTCCCGGTTAGGTATGGGTAGGACCTCGGGCCACAGGGAAGTCAGTGATTAGTGTATTGTTAGGCTGTTCTTTTTCAGATATGAGGGAGGGCAGGCGAGCATCCGTAAGAAACCAGTATCTCGCAAAGAGACACAGCGACGCCAAATATAATTCGAAATCTGAAACTTCGAACCCTCTGTTCTCATATGGGAGAGTCAAAACTACACAGTGAATACAAGACTGTTTTCCTGAACAGATTAACTTGATCATCAAAGATCGTTAGTTGGAAACAAATGTTGAGTAGTGGGTGCGGAATGTTCATAAAAAGATACAGGAAGCATGGTACTCTGCCCACAATAGACAGTGGCAGTCTGATCCAAGTGTCTATCTGGCTGGCCAGTTGGTAGATCATCGGATCACAGTTTGCTTGGATCATTACATCGGTGTCTCTGCTAAGACTCACCCATCAAATAGGGAATTTCAAGAGTGCTTTCTCTTTGTGCATTGACTTAGTGAGAAGGAACATCTCCGATTCCTCCCAATTGATAGATATTCCAGAAAATATCAATGGATGTCTTCTCTAATCCTAAGACATTAACCCTCTACAGAGACATTCTCTCTGACCCTGGGGAGTTAAATCTATATATCGCCATTCTCTCTAACCCAAAAACGACAATTCAGTAGAAAGCCAATCTCTCTAACCCAAAAATGTTAACTCTATATAGAGACAACCTTAAGGGCAGTCTATCCATTTGCTTTAGAGAATCATCAAAGGGACGAATGAACAATTGCAGCACCTTTTGCCCGAAGTGTAGAGCATCGTTTGAGGTACTTCCTCCCATTTTTCAGAGAGCAGCAGTGCAGCCTACATAAGGGTAAAGTTTGCCAGATAAAACAAAAAAGTAGAGCTGCAAGTACTCAATGTTCCTACAAGGGTTTAGAGAAAGTAAAGACATGCAGATACATTACATATTACTAGTTGCATTACCTAGCTGTTTTTTATGTGCATAAGGTCAAGGGTTTTGATCTTATTATATTAGGTCTAACATCGCTCTTTCTTAGTGACAGGTTCATAAAATACCACCTAATCCTATGACAGCTCACCATGCCCCCTCCCTACGCCCCTCTCGCCATGCCCATAGCCACTGAGACTACACATCAGCCAATCTATAAACCTGCTACTTACTTGTGATCATGTTCCAATACAACTGATAAAATTCCCAAAATCATATCTCTAGTAGTCAGAGAGTGCACGTCTTAGATGGTGCATGAAAGGTGGTCAACGTGCTGTGATTGGTAACTAGTCTAACAATTCGTATATTTCCACTGCATATATGACTTTTTCGGTTACCTTGCCTTTTCCATTACAAGAATATTTCTCTTCGCTTGAGAACGCTTCACTGGGAGGACAACAAATAAACTCAACTCAAGTACTTGAAGAGCTAGAACTCCTTAGATTAGAGTATAGAGGCTTATTAGATTCAAGAATCAAGTCACAATGGGATGCTCATGCCATGGACAATTATGAATATGGTGAGAGAGCTGGTGCAGTTCTGGCAAGGAAGATCAGGACGGATAGGGTCTGGAATAATATAGATAGGTTAAGACTCGACGACCAGGGGAATATATCTTGTAAACAGAAAGATATGGAAGATCATTTGCTTTCTATGTTCTCTAAACTGTATGAGGAAGAACCAACACGGGAAGACTCAATACAATGGCTGACGAGCAAGGCCCTCCCTACCTTGACTGACGACGGTAGAACCATTCTTAATAGTCCCTTTACAGAGGAAGAGGTTAGGGATCATATTAAAAAATTAAAAAATAATAAAGCAGCGGGGCCCGATGCTCTCCCGGGCGAAATATACAAAATCTTTGAGGAGAATCTGGCTCCCAGACTGTGTGAATTATTTAACTATATATATTGTAGAAAGGGAAGGATACCAGCATCGTGGAGGAGATCTATTATCGTGCTCATTTTAAAGCCAGGGAAAGACCCCCTTAGTGCAGATTCATACAGACCAATCTCCCTGCTGAATGCTGACTATGAAATCTTCACTAGTGTTCTAGCAGGGAGGTTGGCCAAGTTAGTTCCACAACTAATTAATGTTGATCAGAAAGGCTTTGTGCCTGGTAGATATATCCATGAGTTCAACTTACAGCTGATTGGCTGTATAGATTTAGCAGTAACACGGTCAGAGCCCCTGGCAGTGGCTGCATATGATGCGGCAAAGGCTTTCGATCGTGTCAACTGGGGATTTTTGTGGGACACACTTGGGATAATGGGGTGTGGTGAGACTTTTGTTCAAACTATGAGAGGGTGCTATGAAGGAGCCTCGGCGGAAATCCTTCTGAACGGTCGATTAACATCTAGCTTCAAGATAGGGAGGGGCACTAGGCAGGGGTGCCCTATTTCTCCTCTCCTTTTTGATATTTATATTGAACCATTGGCACAGGCACTCAGGATGGATGAGACAATCACACCCTTCAAATATAAGGATTATAGCTGTAAGCTTGCCTTATATGCGGACGATTTGTTGATCTATACAAGAAATCCGGTGGAAGTACTTCCTAGGGTAGAGGCGATAATGGAGGATTTTGGTTACCACTCGGGTTATCAAATAAATAACCTAAAAACAGAAATCATGTGTTGGGGGATTGATGACTGGGTAGGTCCTTGCAGCAGCCAGTTTAGATATTTAGGAATTATCATCACCCAAGACATTAATAATATAGTTCAAGTTAATATTAAGAAATTAAGTAAGGATATCGATCAGTTTTTTTCTAGATGGCAGAACCTTCCCCTCACAATTTATGGTAGAGTTAATTTGGTCAAAATGGTTATTTTGCCTAAGTTGACCTATTTGTTTAATTCAATCCCCCTTTCATTTACTGATAAAATTCTTGCAAAAATCCAGGGGAAGATTGGTAGCTTTATATGGGCAAAAAAAAAATCTAGGTTATCATGGAAAAAGTTAAAAAGAAGATTATTAAAAGGTGGGCTAGCACTCCCAGATATAAATTGGTATGCTCTATCTTTCCAGCTCAAAAATTTTAGGTGTTTATTGTCATGCCCCGACGACTCCAATTGGGGGAGAATCTTGAATTTAATGGTAGGTTTAGAGGGTGGAGAATCCGGGTTCCTGTACAAATTTGGAGCGGTCAAATTTTATAAAAAAGTCTGTCTAAAGGTATTAAAATCAGCCCTTAGAGTCTGGAATAAAGTTAAAGAGATATGGGGGATTAAGTATTATTCTGAGTCTGCCCCAATTTGGGAATCCCCAGGCCTACCTCTATGTTTAAGGGACAGTTTGTCCCTCCCTATTAGGGGAGCAGGAATTAATATATGGTCGGATCTGATAACATCGGATGGAGTCCTCCCGTGGGAGGTACTGAAGTTCAGGATCGGGGACTCCTTTTCCAGGTTTAAATACATCCAACTGTGCTCTTGGTTTAAGGCTGAGGAAGAGAATATCGGAGGAAATTGGGAAATTGAGAGCATTCTTTCTTCTCCAGGGCCCAGGAAGAGAGAAGTTGGGTTCTGGTATAGGAAGATGTTGGAAGCGGAGGAAGCGAACTCTCCCGCATCAAATAGGGTATGGAACTCAACGAGACTTGAGGTAGACTCAGCCACTCTTTATGATTATTCCTTAAAAATACTATATAAATATGTGAGAACTGTTTCTCTTAAAAAGAACCATTTTTTCACTTTAAATAGATTATATTACACACCAAAAAAACTTGCGAGGTTTATAAATCCACCACCCTCCTGCCCTAGATGCGGGTTGGTAGAAGCGGATGATATCCATATATTTTATGAATGTGTGACAATAGGACCCTTTTGGAGTAGAGTGGAACGGGCTATAGAGGGTATCTTCAAATTAAAGCTTTCTTTGAACCTAGTTAGAGTCATGTTTGGGTTGGAAGTAGAACTTATTTATGAATTGGGAGAGTCACATGTTGCATTATTCTTTTGTTTTATTTTGATTGCTCGCAGAGAAATTTGCAAGATGTGGAAGGATCCTAACCCCCCGCTGTATGATAATTGGTTGAGAGCTACACTGAGAATTGCACGATTAGAAACACTTTTAACACACAGAAGGAATAGCACTATTTGGGAACCTTTTTTTGAATGGCGAACTGCAATGAGGTTGTAATAATATATGGTCCAATGATTAACACCATGCCTTGGTATAAAAAGGCAGGCCAGGTTGGCCCCAGGCGATAGCAAGAACTCCGGCCTGGGCCCCCAGAATAAGATTGGGCCACAGGAGACAAGTTGCATTCGTTAGTGGTGAGATGAGGATCCAAAAAAAAAAAAAAAAGAATATTTCTCTTGCAAGTTCGTGCAGTAAAAGGTAATTGGTAGCAGAGGTGACTTCATGCACCCTCTGAACTTCATAGACATCATAAGTATAAGAAATTGGGTCACAGGTTGCGTGGGGATGAACCCCTACTCAAGCAGCAACCACAATCCTTGTCAGGGTGAGGCACAAGCGAACCGCAAATTAACCTGAGCTCAACCCTCTAGTAGTTTGACACAGAGTAATCAGGCTTAACTTAAGGGAAATGTGTAAAGTATTTGTGTAACATTTCAAAGCAGTAATAACGTGAAAACCCAACAAAAAAAATCCCACACCAGGCTAGAGAAATTTCAATAAATAAAACAAGACCAAAACGACAAAAATCCAATCTGTAGAACCAGAGATATGCAATATACATAACATATACAAGGATGCTAGGTCTATCAATAAGGTTGACCTAATGTGCTACCCTTCCCACTTAACATTTTTCTATTTGCACCTGAAGGTGTAGGGGAGGGGGAAAGAGGGAAAGAAGGAAATACAGAAATTGATTGGTCAAGGCCTCTTTAGGACTCACATTGGACTATTTACTATCTTCTGGACGCTCCACCAGTCAGAGGACATGCTATGCACATTCCTTTACCAGTGCATCTCCAAGCCATGCCAGAAATCTGCTTTTCACTCATCCTCATATGTTGTGTCCTTGGGAGAATCACACATTTGCGCCATTTTTCTAGATGGCCTCTATGAGGTTCCCTGTATAGTCACTCTCCTTGGAAGTGAAAACAAAATCATCAAGTGTTCAGATTTGCTGAAAGGATTGAAAGGTTTAGTAGAGTCAACACATTTTCTAAACTTAGCCTGAGCACCCCAACATGTCTCTCAAAGAAAATACAACCTCATTTAACACCTGACCTTGTGGAGGTTAGGTTTAAGATCAATACAAGGCACTAGCAGTCTTCCCATTTGCTCCATCCCCACAGCAGAAGAAGAGTTTGACATTTGACAAGACCATGTCACACAAAGGGAAAGATAACGGGCTTATCCACAAAGAGAAATGAGGGACAGAAGAGTAGAGAGCTTAAGAGGCCACGGATCTAAGGTCATATCATCTCTATAGGGTGGCATGATGTTGCAACCAAACTTCTACTAATCTATGGCTCTTCGTAATCCCAGACGAAGAGAGCAGGGTATAGTAAAATATCAAAATACTAAGCAAAGGCAGAAGACTCGTGTCAAGCAGTCTAAAGTTGCAACGTTCAGTCAATTACTGAACCTATTCCTCCACCACATGGCCCGTTCGTACATATAGCCTGCTTGTGCACAGCTTAGCCTGTGCCTGCACAACACAATCTCCTTTCCCTCAGAATTATATATTTCAACTAACCACAACCTGGTCTTGCAATACACTGCCACACCCTGCACAACACCACCTACAGCTGCAAACACCACCTTATCAGTTGCCCAGCATCTGCCTACACCACAATGACTACTTCTGGGCAAAACAGGCTGCTTTTCAACACTAAGGATCTCCTTCCATGACTGTTTCATAATCACTGAAGTATGTTAATACTGGAACGGGTTCCACAATGCAAATATATGTTAATGTTCAGAGGGAACCGCCAGATGTGATGCCTGCAGCTTAATCTGATTGACAGCCTGTGCCATACCATCCTTCTGTTTTATCTGAGATCACTGCATTGAGGCTTGTCAGGCATGGCCACCTAAGGCCTTCCATGATGCTCCTTTTTGCTGCTGATTTGACAGAGATAAATATATATTTCAATAGACAAAACATTGTGAATGTGAACAGTGGACTTCTTAGGAAGGCAGCTCAAAACCTAGGGTGGGGAATGGTTGAAGATCAGGCCTTTGAGATCTGCGGACATCTCATCGGAAGCATACACTCGACGCCGTAAAGCTGTGAAGGAATACAGTGAACGATGGCCACATTACAGGAATCACAGTTCTACAGAGATGTACCATGGGGCAATTTAACTCTTGCTTACAGCTCTGCATCTATGTCTTGTCGAAAGGGTGCACTCCATGCCTACAGCTCTGCATTCTGGTCTCCTAGAAAGAAAGTAAGAATCCATGCTTATAGAGGTGTAGTTTGGGAATGCTCTTTGAAGCTTTCCTGCTTTGACTCCTGTGTCCCATTGTGTAACACCACAACCAGTTTGGTCATATACAGGTTGAGGAACTCTAGTGACTTTGGACTGTGACTCTGACCAGATACCAGTAACTGGACCCATTTTCGCGACTAAGTTTATCAACAGATCTTCGGAAACACAAACAACTTCATTGTCATCCATGTTTGTACGCTGAATTTAGGAATTTGTGTGGAAAACGTTTTATTCATCTTGGGTCCTGGAAATTCAACAGCCAACGATACAGTCCACTGATCAGCCCAGTCTAGTGCACAAGGTTGTACTAATACCAGATTTATGTCCAGAGTCCCTGTGTGTGTATACCTTGCACAAACTTTACATCCTTATGGAAGAAAAGCTCTTACAATAAGTAGACACCTGAGTAGTTCCAAACACCCCAGAGGAGACGTGTTCATCCCCATAGGGTATCATTGATCAAAGGGCCACTCTTCTAGAAGGTCTAACATCGAGAGCATAGGGGCTCAGACCTCCCACTCTCCTTGTTTTCTGTGTACTGTAACTTCTACCTGCCAGTTAAATGAGGAATTTTAGTATTTTTAAAAATAAAGCACTGGGAGGCAATAGAAGTTACTTTACAGAATCATACTGTACATGAGATGCTAACCCCTGCGTGTTGCTGAAATTTCACATGAACGCTTGCCCTCACCACCCTGAGAGGATCAAGTTATGGAAGCAAGTAGTAACTCTATTATCCATCCGGAATGGAATGGCATTGTGACCCTGGGATATGTGTGGTAAACTGTGTCTGCTCAGGATACTGACAAGTTACACTTGCGCGGAGTGTTTATGGAGGAGCCTTGCATTCTCTGGCAGGGGGAGAGCACCTGCCATTTTCATTCTCTGTGTGTGCGCTTCCAGCTGCTGTTCCTACACTCTTTATTACCTTATGAGGTAGATTCGACCCTTACTGAAGCCTCATCTTGTTTGCTGCTCCAACTTCCCTGCTGATTGCCCCTTTTCTCCATCACCTATACCACAGGCAGGAACCAATCAAGAGGGGCAAAGTTACACTACCAATGGCAGCCCAGCACTTCTCCTGACGACACCTCACAATACATTATTCGAGTGTTGCCACCAAGCAGTATTGTATTCTGTCTACTTGCTCAACAAGAATTGTGGCAAGGAATCGAGTCAACATTAGAGGACATAATGATGAAATATGATATCTAGGTCAAAGACAGGCCTAATAAAAGTAACATTTTAGACACAGAATTGTTCTTGAGACCAGTGCTGTTCCAAAGTAGGCATGATGTCTTCCATGTTATAGATATGTTGCAGTTGGTTAATACAAAGATATTGCTTGGTGAGTCCTTTGGCGCATGGTTTCACTCCTTTGTCTGCTAGATACTTTTGGTATTTTGACTCAGCACATTGAAAAATCACTAGCTGATTTCTCAGTGGATGCGTTTCATTTAAAACGGGAAGAGAAATTGTAAGACTCATTAAAGAGGTGCTTGTAATTGCAAGTGAATGCGCTGTATTCCATTTCTTAGCTGGAGGTGCACAACCTGCCTATTCTTTGCATGAGGGAGCTGCGGAAGGGCCAGGCTGGGTTCCCGTTGCATTTTCAGGACCCCCAGAATTTTGCGTCCTAAACCTAGAGGAGGGAAAGTCGATGTTGCATACCTGGTACATGTGTATGTGTGTGGGGGGATGGGTGGGCGCGGGGGCTAGGTCCACTACTGCGGTGAGGACAAGAGAAACAAGCATTAGCAATGCAATAGGTCTCACATTTACGCGAGTTTAAGCTATTGCCATTGCCAATGACAATGCCTTTTATTTATGTTTTAAAAACGAAAACAAAAATAAAAGGCATTGTCATTTGCAATGTCAATAGCTCAAACTCGCATAAATGCGGACCTATTGCAATGCAAATGCTTGTTTAGGTAAAAGTGCCTGCATTTCACCACAACAGAACCAAGCCTTTGCGTGACGTGCCTGGCTCTAGCCCCGCCTGTGCCCCTCACACAAAAGAAAACAGCAAATTAATTAATTAAATAATCAAGCAAACAGACTATTTAATATGAAAACAGGGAAGCGCCACAATAAAAGTACACATTTCATCTGAGACGTAAAAATGAGAAACTACTAAAAGACATTGCTGTGCACCTCTTATGTGAAAGGCCCATGTGTGTGCCATCTACACCCTGTTTCTGAGTCTCTCTTTTCCTGAATTGGTTTAACCAGGAAAATAGATAAAAGGCAAATGCACGCACTACAATCGGTAAAACATGATGTAGAATAAAATCGAATATTTAGATAGACGTGAGGGACTGAGGTATCCTAAAGTCTGTTTACATTTGGTATACGCCTCTGATCTTTGCTAACGTTCCAACGATGGGCCATAAAAGTTTGGCGAAACCCCAGGATTTCCGACACCACCCTTTCATTTCACCTGAAAACAGCTCCAATGAAAACTTATAACATAAACATTCGGGGATGTCTCAAGCCACGTCACTGTGGACTTCCCATTCAACGGGCCACCTCGACTCTTTGATAAACTTTTTTCGAACGAATATATTTGCCCGTGTGCCTTTCAGTCCCAGCCGGTGACCAGAGCTGGCGACTTTGGAACTGGGGAACCAGGTTTAAGTCCCGCCTTCAGCTTGAAATCATGTGATTCCGGGCAAATGACTTAATATTGCTGTGCCTAACGAAATAAATCAATCTGGCCTTGTGTAACGTAATCAGATGCTCATGGAAAGTTCTCCAGCCGAGTTCACGCTATACGGAACTGCCCAAAAAGAAATACGTATCGCAAGGATAGGCGCTGTAATGGTTGCGTCTAATAGAGCAGCTGCCAGTGGCGAAAGACAGACTGTAGTACTGCAGACCTCTGAAGGATGAAAAGCTGCGAAGACCGGCCCGGCGCCCAAGGCGTGTGCAGGGAAGCCTCGTGTAAAGAAAATGGTGCGTGCAAGGAAGCCTTGTGTAAAAAAAAATGGCGTAACCTCTTACCTCAGTGCTTTGTTTACATTAAAAACAGATACACGCACCCCTGACAGCTTTGGAAGACACGAGAAATAGTTGTCAATTACTCCACATGAACAACAATCGCGCAAACAAAAGTAAACAGCAAACGCTAAAGTGAACGGTCCGCGCTGCAAATTAATAAAATAAGCAAGCGCAGCCGCAAAAGTAAAAGCGTGGCTGCTAAAGTGAAAGCGGACTGCACTGCAAATAAAAAAATAGTGCTGTTAACCATGATAAGGCAGACCGTGTAGCATGACCAGTAAAAGGTCCAGTCCTTATGGGCGGTAACAAATGGCGGTACCAAGGAGGGAGTAAAAAGCCTATTTACCAATCAGAAGCCAGCATTTGAGAAGGACAATGACACAAAGCCAATAACAAATGTGGGCGGAGAGTGGACAAGGATTCTACAGCATACCCTTCTACAGCATGCCTCGCAGAGCAAGCAGCGCATGCGCACTGCCGCTAGGCTCGACCCAAAAAAGGAGGGTAGAACAAAAAGGTTAATGCCTATTTTTTATGGGAGGCCTACGAACATGTGCCACCAGTTTGGGTGAGACGGCCATTATTTTTCATGCGAGGTAATGAATGTAAATGGCCTTCTTGAGAGCCATTCTAATATTTACCATGAGCAGTTGTGACATTTTGAAAGCTTTGAACTGACCACTCACTTT
Organism: Triturus cristatus; assembly: GCF_964204655.1. NCBI lineage: Eukaryota > Metazoa > Chordata > Amphibia > Caudata > Salamandridae > Triturus > Triturus cristatus. Next base: position 298,280,941 of record NC_140583.1, on the reverse strand, counting down.
AAAGAGTTTTACCTGTAAGTCAGAAAGCTGTAGTAAACTAGGGAGTGGCTTGAGGAGCAGAGTTGGGACAACCCTTCCACCTCGGCTAAGGTTGCTATACCCGATGGTGTTTCAAATGGAAGCACATGATCTGCACTGGCATACCTAATGTGGTGAAGTCTGCTATCTGCTTCAAGAAGAACAAGACCTGGACACAGACCCATAACGAGATGGAAGCAGTGGGAATTTGTGTGTGGCCAGTATGCATCTGGAGTCAGTCCTCAAGATTACTCGCAAGAGACAGAACACAGCTTCAAAGATGAACACGTAAGAGTGAGAGCCAGACCACAAAGGTACATGATGCATATTTTGGAAGCAGAGGACAGACCACTGGAACAATGGGAGATGACTACCGCCCACACCAAGAGCTGCATGATTCACAGAGGTTCAGAATGAGCTTATCCCCTGGTAGTCCCCAGAGTCTCAAAAGAGCACCAAAGAGGATTCTTCTTGTGCAGCAGACCATTTGTCAAGTTACACCTGGTTTGCCACTGATTTAGCAAACACATTTTCTGTGAAAATTCCTTGTTGGAACTTGGAGGTCAGTGGCAAATTCAACTTCCACTCGTTGTGACCTGGCTTCTGGAAAAAGAATGCTCCAGTGGAATGCGTGGACTGCGATGTCAGAACCAAAAAGTGAACCTTTAACTTGGAAGGGGAGCACATCATCTACTGGCTTAAGAGGACTGAGAAGGACCAGAGGTACTCTGTCTAGAAGGAGGGCGCAAGCCCGTCACCCTCCATGTGACCTCAGCAAAGTTTAGAAGCTGTGAACTGTGCTCACCTGACTGATGCTCATGCTGCCCCTCCACTTTGACTGAAGACAAGAGGCAGCCTGGAGCCGAGTGCCGTGCTGTTGTCATGGAGTGAGAAAAAGCCTCCAGTGAGTAGCGTGCAGGACCTCCCAATGACTGTCTATGCAGAGTGGAGAAGAAGTGTCGAATGGAACTATTACTATGGAATGTTATATATTTTAAGTGACTGCTTCAATGTTTGTTGTTTTTTTTAATTTTTATTTAACCATAAAATTCTTTTTAATTGTACTCAATTGGGCTAGAGCATTACTGAGTTGTTTCTTGATTCCAGTTTTGTGCCTATAGTGCTGCTCCTTAGCAATATTTTTCTCTCAGTTCCAGGCTACTAAGGGGCAGACTGGGCTCTCTTAGAGAAACAGTGTTTGCCTGACTTGAACCTAGTTTTGCACGGTGGTAGGAGAATTCGCTCCACCAAGTAACCCAACTTCCAACAGACTTTCACCAATGGCTTTGACTTGTACCCCAACAGCTCATTAGGATCATCAATTGATTTGAAGAGCTTAAATGTTAATATAAAGATGGATAGTCAACCGCATCACATTTGCACCAATGAGTGATGATGTTGCTGATGATGAAGATACTTATAGAGTGCACGAATGCCCAGAGGTGTCTTGGCACTGCCAAGACACCTCCGGGCCTTCGTGCGCTCTAAAAGTATCTTCAAGTGTCAAGCCTTGGCAATGTTTTACAGTGTTGGGTTTTGTTTTTGCATGCCATCAAGTCTTTTTGCAAGATTAATTAAAACAGCAAGCTGCATTCATTAATTTGATGGTGCCTTCCAATTCCGTAGACTGTGTTTTGGCCCGTCTATCGCATCATTCGATTGTCACTGCATAGTGTTTACTTGGTTGAATATCCAAAAAGGGGAAACTGCCTCCCAAGGTGAAATTTGGGACCTTGTATGCTAATATTTGGATCCTTCTCGTTCAGACCTGCTGGAAGGAGCTAGTTAGAAGTAGAAAGAGTGGTCTTAGCGTATCCCTATGCTGGGGCACTCTGCAGATGATTTTACGGTGAACTAAATGAGAAAGGATCGCTGTTGGCTGAAATGATTTTATCTCTGTGTGGCATGAGTTTAGCTGCCAAGGTAACATGGTTGATGACTAAAACATAAAGCACATCAGTATTTAGTGGAGTGCATCTCTGACTAAATGAGTCTGTGGGCAGAGAGCCTCAACCGCGGCTGGCTGCAGATGCAGGTGGAGGAAGGTGATGAAGACGTGTGTGTGAAGCGCCCCAGGCTGAGGATGTTTCGTCAACAGAATGAGATGAAGGCTGGTGATGTGGTGATGGCAGTAATATATTCAAGGCAAAGGGGTGGCCCAGGGAGTGCTGTTTATTGGGAGAGATGTAATTATTCAGTAAAATTGCTGGGGGTTAGCGATTGGATGGATATTTCGTAGGAACGGAGGAAGATTCCTTTCTCCAGCCTTGCTGAGGGCGAAGTTCCTTGATTTGACTCCTGGTCGTCACAAGGAGGCCGGGTGTAGTAATGGACTGCACTTGACAGTCTTACAGTAGGGTGGAGTGGGCACAAGAGATGGTAATATGGGCATCAAGCCTGCCAAATGAACAAGTGTTTTGAAAGTGGTGAAGAATGCTGAGGTGGAGCGGGTGACAAAGCCGATACTCGCAATCACGATGAGGGCTTGGTGTTGTATGGGGATAATAAGAGCGAGGGTGACAGAATGATGGGCATTAATTGAGGTAGAAACCACAAAGTGGGCCATAAAAGAGAAAAGGAAAGCGCCAAGGGCTACCAAGGTGCAGGGTTGTCGTATTCTTTTTCATGTAAAGCATGAAGGGTGATATGTAGTTTCTGTTTAAGTAATATCTTATGAAAAGGTGCAGGAGATGGTTAGACATGTCCCTGAGAATGTAGGGAAGGGAGATGCAGAGAAGTTTATAAGGTTGGGAAAGGGTTTTCTACCAGGGAACGTGTCGAGTCGAATACCAGTGGTTATTCACTGCTACCTGTTGACACATTGGAATGTCTAAAGGAAGGAGGGTGTCATCCCGCCCCTCTTCAGGCTGCAGGTAGATCTTTGTTTAGAGTGATTGAAGTTCATGCCCTCTTTACCCTGCCACCTTTTCCCTTGCATCGATTACTTTCACTCACATCCAGATTTTATTTTCTCTCTTTGCTCTCTTCCATACTCTCTTTTTCTTTCGCAGTCTCTCAGTCCCACTTTACTTTGGTCTCCCTTAGTCTCTATTTCTCCCATCTCCACCATTTATATTCGTCCTTGGCGAATGTCAGATATTTGACACTTCCTCGCTTGTGTGCTCACTAATTTTTCTTTTTTCTCGTTTTCACCCTTTTTGTGTCTTTCTCTGTATATATATGTATATTTTGATTTGCTTTCACTTTCCCTCTCTTTTTCTTCCTCATCGCTCCTTTGCTTCACCATCCTAAACTTCTCTCTTTCCCTCTATAATGTTCTCTCTTCATGCTGCTTTCAACTCTCAGGTTCTCATAATGTCTCGTCGTCTTTCATTCCTCATCCCTTAACACTCTCTCATGCTATTTCACTCCCTTTCTCTCCGTTGTATCTCTTCATTCTTTTTCATTCTATCCTTTCATCTTTCTCCTCTCTTCCTCGTCCTTCCCTCCCCCGAGGCTTTTCTCCACCATTCTCCTACCCTCCCATCTCTCTTTTGATGCGACCCGCTCAATAGTAATAATACCCTGTCCCTTATCTTTTCGAAAGGTACTACAATTATATGGGTTGTCACGGTAACTGGGAGCCTCTTCAGCATGCGGCATGGTGTGCTGAGAGCTTGGATGTGTCACCATGGAAACCAGCCGAGCACCCGCAGGCCGGGCTCCTGGATGCGGCTAATGATTAGCAGATGTGCAGAGGGGCGAGAGGGGCAAATACGGGTGTGTAAATGAAGAGTGCGATTTTGGAGTGAAGGGGTGAGTGGTGCTAGCTGGAGGGAGTACATTTTGAAATAAAAGGGATGTGGGGAGATGAGGAAGATAGGAAAAAGTAAACAAGGGAAAGCAAGAAAGAATGGAAGAGGGGTCGAGATGTTTGACGAGAAATTGTGAAAAGGATAGGGAACGCGAAAGCGAGTGGTCAGTGGGAGCAGATAAAGGGGAAGAGAAAGGCAAGAGAAAGAGCATATAAAGGAGGAGTGGGTGAGATAAGGTAGGTACAGAAAGGAGTGGGGAGAAGGGATGAGAAAAGAGGAATGAGACGGGTTGATGGAAGGGAACAAAGGGGAAGGAGGGAAGTAAGGGAGAGGCGAAAGTGAGTTAGGATGAAGACTAAAATCAGGGGTGGAGGAGAAGGTTATAAAGAATGGTGTGATAAGAATAGGAAAGTGAAAATTAAAGAGGAAAGCATAAACAGACAGAGAAGGGTGAAAGAAAAAAAGGTATAGAGGGGAAGGAGGAGTAGATACATTCAAGTAAGAGGGGAGAACTGGGAATAGGAAATGTGAGAATGAATATATGAAAGGATGCATGCATTAAAGTTCACCCTTAAACAGATAACAATTTCTAGGCACTGGCTAAAATAAAATAAGAGAATCATAACGAGGCATAGTCTGACTGATGCTGTGAAAAGAACAGGGTAATTACTCTTCCCTCTGTTCCCACAAAAATGATTCTTTTCTGAACTGGAATCCTCAACCACATTTTGTGCCAGGCTTCATCATTGGGTCCCACTCACATTCAAGTCCTGCTTGATTGGGCTCAACCACCTTTGGGAGATCTTAGATAGTGTGTTTTGGATGGGGGGGATGCTGAATAAAAAAATATAAACATAAAATTATCTAGTAAATGACCAATATCTAAGTTTATTATAGGTGCCCCTGATGTGATTAAAATCAGTGTTTTAGTTGCATAGGGATGACTTTTATCCCTACCTGTGTAGGGAAGTTGACATGTTTCAACCAACAATAAAGCCTTCACAGGTCAGTGGCCTTCCTCTAGACTTGGACCCTAAGTATCAACCCACCCTAACTGTTATTTGCTGTTTGTGGCACAGCATAACATACAACGAATACACAGAAGAATACTCGCTGTTGGTATTTATAGCCCTTCGATCCATGTATGGCAGGTTATGCCCCACAGGAAGATAGGAGAAAACAACTTTCTGTAGTCAAACATTCATGCAATCGAAGGCAACATCTGTTGCAAACATTTTGTGATAACAGACAAAAGAGTAAATACCCCGTTACTTTCATAGTGTCAGTTATGCTACACCTTGCTGGGATTTTGTATATTTCTACAGAGGATGGTATAGCCTGCTTTATTAATCTAACCCATGTTTAACAATACCAACCGTGATATGACAGATGAATATATCAGTAACCCTAGCTTCTCAAGGGAAGCCATTTTTGGAGCTAGCAAGATGCCTAGACTAATTCTAAATATGAACTGGTGAGGAGTTCCAAAGTGGACTTTAGTAGTCCGTTGGACCATCAGCCCATAGTTACCCGTTGCAATCAGTGTTCCCTGTAGGCTGCGTGCTTGTGCGCGTGCGCACCCTGTCTTTCCCCAGCGTCACTGAAACCGTTCTTCAGCTACTCTCTTTGCAGCAGTCAGCAGAGCCGGATGAACAGCAGCAGTTCTATGGGAGGCTCGTGGAGAGGAGCAGATCATAGTGAAAGGAGACTCCATGCAATTGCAAAGATTTGTTTTCGTCCATGGCACTTTGGATGCTGGCAGGGTCACGGACATCAGAGCAGGCGGCGCCTACATATGCCGCCTTTATGTTTTTATGGAGGTTTGGGGATGGCATTCAGCAGCATTTTGAAGTAGAGAGTGTTTACCATCAATCACAACCTATCTGCAAATACTCGCTGTCTCACCTATTTTACAAAACTGGAGATAATTGTATTTGCCAACACGGTGGGTTAACTTACAGGCGATCCAAGCGCAGGCAGCGAGGAGTAAACTAAGCTGCGTCCCTGCCTGACGAGCCACACGGCACCATGGAACAACCCATTCGGTGCTACAATTTTATTTGGAGAGGTATTTTTCACTTAAATACCATGGACTACTAGTACAGGATTATTACTTAGGGGCGGAGCATCACTCAGAACATAAAACCACTTCCTCTGCCAGCACACGGGGTACGGTACATAGTGGGTGCCAGCGAGGAAACAAAGCAGGTGGTAACTGTGTGGGGTATGTATAAGTACCTGGCCCCAAGACGCCAGGTGCCAGACATGATACGGGTGAGTGCCAGAAGAGAGGGACTCCCCCGGGGTCCCGCAGACTAGCCTGAAGGTGCGTGTGTCAGAATGCGGCACTAAGGGGTTACTAACTTTCTAACCCTGCACTCCACCCTTTAAGCAACATTAGGTTCGCACAATGCGCTATATAAAAAAGCTCCAGACCAGCTTCCATTATTTAAGATCCCATGGCTCGTTTATGCCTCCGTTACAGAGGCAGGGCACATTTGTAAAATGTAGCAGCTCTTGTAACGTCTGCCACACTTACTGCTTTGAGAGAGACTCTCCAGTCTGTTACTACAGTAACATTTTGTAATGGTTCAACCTTCTGATTACAGTTTTTTTCTAACTGGGATTTAGGTGCTACTTAACAGGTCATGTTTTAGTGGTGTGCCACTATGTCACAAAACTGGCATAATACTTTATTACATGGAACAATGTTTGTAAAAATACCAATTTCTTGCTTTAGTTGTAAACAGAAGTTTAGAGTGGCAAATACCACTGATTTTGGTCGCTTCACGTAGCATTTGCATAAATGGTAATTTTCTTTATGCACATATCCTTGGGTGCAGCGCACAGAGCCCTTACACTGCTGCACACAATGGAAAAAATTAGAGGGAACATCGGTTGCAATATATCACAATATAGTATGAATAGCAACATTTTGTCTATACCAATCTTAGAAATCAAAAACCTTACGTCAATGAGCTTCAAAACTGTCACAGATCTCTCTAACCTGACCTGCACCTAAAGCTCTATTCAAGTCTAACAAGGGCTCTGTGCTAGCCAATCATATTTCTTGTTTGAGAAAAGACAAAATGTTAGGTCTGCTTTCCCCAGTTTAATAACCTTTTATAACCTAGCAGGGGAACCCATTTAATTACCTGCTGGCTTGCTCTTCTGTGTCATTCGTTTCTACCAGGTTATCTATTGAGTGCACCACAAAGAACTTTATGACATTTAATCAGGCCATCTAGAAGATCCTTGACTCACTAAAATGTTTAGGCTTGCTACACCCACCATAGCACTGGCTGTCAGTAAACTATGCAACTCCTCTCTGACAGCCCCAGCAGCGCCAACTGCCTACAGGGAAGATCTTGTTCAACAGTTATTGAAAAACGTCAACAATTATACTTCTAACTCAGCCATCTTTCGACTCCTCTGGCATAAAAAATTCTTTAAAGTGCAAACAACTCTGAACTTTCTCAGTTTACAAAACAACATAAACTGCTTATGCCTGGCCAAGCTGGCTTCTATGCGTGCCACATCAGAGAATCGTCATTGGTGGCAATATCACATGATATTAGACACATTTTGGATGAAGTCGAAATTACCCGCCTCACCGTACCTGTATCTATACAGCTTTCAATACTGTGTGCCATCCCATCCTCGTTAACCGTCCTCTTGGGATTTAGGAGGATGTGCTCTTGAATGGCAGACTCTTTATTCATGGGACAGTTGTTGGCTTTTTCACTTCCTCCGTTTCAATCCAGCTTCCAACCCCTTCCATGTAGGGTTTCTTATGCTCCCATATAAATCTCATGTAACTACACTCATGGTGTATGTCCGTCCTTTGGCAACAAAGCTTTGTTTTGGTGTTACATTTTTCTGATGAACTGTTGATACACATGGCTTGATATCAACACCACAATCAATTTCAGAGCCATCGTGAGCTGGATAAATTCCAATTCACTAAAGCTAGATTGTGATAAAACAGAAATCATAGTACTATGGGGCATGCCCTCGTGTTGGTCGAGCTCTTCCCCGTCGTGGTTCCCCTCTAATCACAATGATGACTTGATGTTGTCTCCTCCTTATCCTTAGTACATAATCTTGGAGTATCTTTGATTTCACGGCAGATCACCAAACTTAAATCTCCAAGCTTCATGTGCATTGGTTCTTTGATGTCATTTCTTCATCTACTGCCATTACTCTGTTGTTTTGTGAGTCAGACTTTAGTGACAGCAAGAATGTCACTGTCACTAAAGCAATTTTTCAAACGAGACCTTTTCTTTACAAAAAATGTTAAATCATTGAAAATACTGGAGAAATGCATCTCCTTGGGTTGCCAGCAGTTCAATGCTATATCTGTAATCTACATTGGTTTACTGTTATAGACAGATTTTTTTTTTTAATCTCTAAATTTGTCACATATGTGCATGGTCCTTTTTTCATTCAAATTAATTTTGTTAGGCGCACTGATCGAATCCAGTTCTGTCAATTTGCTTCAGATTTAAAACATTTGGTGTTCGGTCCTTGGTGGAAGATATTTGTCTTAACTAACTGCCAAGCTACGGCATCCATGCCCATCTCTCTTCGTTATCAGACAAACCTTATACCAGTCTAAAAAAAGATTAAAGACCTCCAGACCTCTCTAAATCCTGCCATTCTTTGGTATCAGAGTTTCCAAAGAACTGAGATACCCCTAGGCATCTCAAGTGTACTACAGAAATCCTTGGTCATTTAATCATTTATTCATCACCTCACACCACCTCATTTTCAGAGCTTGAAAAGAGATTAGCATAAATCTTTATCGATCCGAAAGATCAAGAATGCCAGGCATTTTGATGTGTTTACATGTAGATAAAAGTAATAATGAGACTTAAATCATTTAGTTAAACTAGACAATTGGACTACCAATTAATTTTTTTGTAATTTACTTTTCAAATGAGGCTTAAGTGGTCAAATGAATAAGAGAAAACTGTTTATTGCATTCCATGAAAACGTTTTCGAGCTCAATGCTGTATACTATAAAAACATCAATTATGCCAATTGTTTGCTTCATGTATATAAAGTTATAAGCCATAATGAGGCTATAATTATGTTATTTAGAAACACTGTAAATAATTGTTTAAGTGTACTAACTGAATTATGAAGTAAAGTGATAAAATAGGGTAAGTGGAAACTGTGCTATTAATAGTTATTTAGTAATGGAAAGAAAAATCGTTTTTTTAATACAAAAGAAGGATGAATTGAAACAATTGTAATATGTAATTTGAGAATACTCTTACTTTATCCATTAAAAGAAACAAAGTGAAATAATGAAAGTGAGGTAGAAAAATAAGACAGATAACTAAACAAAAAAAAGCCGAAACAATTATATTTCGGGTATTTTAAAAACAGCTTTGGCCAGATCTTACCAGCTTGGTAGGAGGAGCGTCAAGTCTCCCTACCATGTAGCTCCCTCTGCATCCTTGGGTGAGAAGTGCACTTTAAGGCGTTAAGCGTTACAGTTTTTCAACCTTGGGTGCTTGACAGATGAAATGCCTGGAAGCCTCACCACCTTCTCCCAGCCACATGAAAGCAAAGGGGGAATGACGTGGTCTTCTCTAAAGAGGGTAGTTACGGGCTCCTGAGTCTGGTAGTGGCGACATGGAAGAAGGGACACAAGGGAGGAGGGCAAATGGGCTAGGGGGCTAATAAGAGGAAGGGGTAGAAAGTGTTGATCGCAGGCTGTGAGTCAGGTTTAAAATATGTTTTCAGTTTTATAAAAAAAATGTTTTGTTTTTTTAGATGCTACTTAGACCTTTATTTTAAATGTGGTATCCACGCTTCCCTCCATCCACCTCATCAGCTGTCTCCCACAATGTGCCCTGTGCCCTGTGCCCTTTGTTGTGTATCTTGACTGATCCATCAAGTGTGTTCAATTTCCATTGCTCCCTCACTTCCTTGTCTCTGTCTCCTGTGCCCCTTGTCTCTGTGTCCATTTCACAGACCAATGCTTCAGCCACATTGGAACAGCGGTGGGTTTTCTTGGCATGTTGCTATGGGAGGCTGGTTCTTCTGGTACCGACCAGACGCTGCTGGGGAGTTTGCTACAAATTTGTCTCTGGTCAGGAGGTGAGGCAACCTTGCTATCTCTCTAGCGCAGGTGGGCCCGACGCTCTTTATGTTTGCGTTTTCTCTCTCCGCATTCACCCTACATCACCTTGAATCTCTGGTGCTCCATCTCTTGGTTTTATTTTGGTTGCTTTCCTTGAACCACATGTGCCCTGCTGCAGTCAGTGCACACTGTACAACAGTCTTTGTGGTCTCAGGATCAACTTCTCTGGGGAGCTCTATCAGTTGCTATGACCAGTCAGCCTTCAATCCTGCCCCGCTATGGAGGGTGGAATCTGGTAGACCTTGACTGCTCGGCTCCAACCCAAAACACACTACAGGGTCACATTTGGAGGTGAGCTTAGTGAATCCATGAGAAGTGGGAGGTGGGCAGGGTCACTCTCAGGACAGTTTATGATGTTCATCAATTCTCATTTTGTCAAATGAAATGGCAGATAACATGTCTTATTACTTTTCAATATATCTTCAGTTTTTTCTATTCAAGACATCTTGTTACATGTTAATATGTCTTTATTTTATATGTTAACTAAATGGCCAATAGGAATTGTAAATGTCTATATTGGCTAATTTTATTCTGTTTTCTGTATTCTTTAGTACCAGTGGATGTCACAACCAGACATAATATACAAAACCTCTGACGCACGCCCTATGCTGCACAGACAATCTTAACTAAAGTCAGTGACACCAGTCCTCCTTAACTCTGGTGAATGAGAGAACCCTGAGAGCAAATCAATGAGAGAGCTCCCAGGATCTACAGAAACAGTACACACTGGATACAGCCCCTGGCATTACCAAGCACCTTATATAGCTCCATGCCATATGATTGGCTGAGCGCTGACATCTCAAAAGCACTTCCATTGTACGTTATATTCATAGTTCATTCAATGCCACACATTGGACACAACCCTTGATGCCATCATGTGCACAAACCAGCTACAAGCCATATAGTTGGATGAGTGTTACCACCTGACCAATACTTCCATTATAAGTTATATTCATACTTGACTCAAAACCTACATATCAAACAAGCCCTTGCTGCACTGTTGGCACAATATGACTTCCAAGTCATATAGTTGGAAAGGATCTACCTGTAAAGATCAGGATGTGATGGTCTCACCTTATGCCCTTGTTGAAACTGCCAGATGTGAAAGCAAACGGTGTGTCTACCTGAAGGACGAAGGGACGCTAGATGGAGGACAAAGCTAAGTGGCTTAAGAAATCTCCTGGCAGATAGGAGACGCAAGAAGAGAATAGAAAATTAACATGACTCTCATATAGCCTGCATCAGAGGAGATGAGGACCGGAGACAGCTAGAGCAGGATTCGATGCTCTGGAACAGGATTCCAGAAGATAAGCAGGATTTCAGGAGAAAGAGCAACATTCCAGAAGAAGGAACAGGATTCCAGGAGGAGCATGATCCCATGAGCAGAAGGAGGAAGCAACAAAGGAAACTGGTTGAGCTTTGGGAAAAGAGTACCTACGGAGAGTGCATAGGAGCCATAGTTTGGGTAGAATGAACCCTTTCACTTCCTTTCACATGACACAGTGCAAGATGGCCAGAGGTAGGAGGCGCATGACAAACGCTACAGGCAACATTCGTATGGATTGTGGGAGTATTAGAATCTTGGAACCAAGCGACTGGCTAATCTGGGTGAGGAGAGATCCTGCTAAAAGAAAAACTTGCCACGGGGGCGAATGTGGTGTAGAACAAAAGTCTACATCATCAAATGTCCCACAGGAACGCCAAAGAAAAGAGCCGCAACGCATCTTTGAGAAACAGTCTCTTTAAGAGCAGCAAAGCAGCGTTTTCACTTGGAGCACGGAAATGGCTTCAGCAACGGCCGCGAATGATGACGCTACCACTTATATAGCAGATACTGTTTATTCATGCTTCACTATACAATCTTCAAACGACAGGGCAATAATGGTGCATTGGGCTAGATATGGTAGGGTTTAGAAAGCATGCCAGGCGATCTCGACCCTTCATGGTGTCTTACTCAGGTACATTAGCATCCCACTGCCTCCTGCTAAGTGACCTCTCCACCAGCACCCATAGGCTGAAAAGATTCTTAATCATTGGACCACAATGTCTTTTCGAAATCAGTGGTCATGTTACTAGCCCGTTTGTCTCTAAAGACTGTTTAGTTTTATATTGTGTGCTTTGCCACAGTACGGGCTATGAACTGATGTTTCTAAAGCCTGCACTGTCTTGTTCTCTTTGCGATGGCTTCATTCACTCTTGCAGCGTAACCTAACTATTATTAGACCTTGCCTGACATAACACCTCACATTCATCCAGTGTGACACAGGTTTATAAAGTAACTGACTATAGCTATGATGCAAAACATGCAAACATGGTTCAAATACAAGATACATCACACAACCACCCAAACAGTGTGCAGTAGACCGGTCTCACGACATACACCCAATACCCCTCTGATTTGCCATACTTGGCTATGATCACACAAAACTATCCACCCAATTCACACACATTTCCAATCCTAACTGGAAAGTGCCATTCCCAAATAAACTAGTTTAGAGGTAGTGAAGTCATGCACCATTCATACTGATAGCTTTATCACATTTAGGTGTGCAGTGATGATTCTGTAACTTACACTGGCATTTGTTATTTGCCTGCTCAGCATGCCCTGCTTTTGTCTACAGAACCGCTCCACTGACAGTAGGTCACAGGAGCAGGGCCGTCTTAACAGCATTATAGGTCCCAGGGCAAAGCAGTGCACTGGGCCCTGCCTACACAACCACTCACAGGAATCAAAATGTTTAACGTAAAATTAGTGCTAAATTCTGGTCTGCATGGGTCCCCTATGCTCGTGGGCCCCCAGGCAACTGCCCAGCATGCCCATGCGTCAAGATGGCACTGCACAGGAGGTCACACGTTTTATTCTCTGAAGAACAGTTAGCTGTAGCTTGGATGCACTCATTACTCGAATACAACCATCCAGTCAGAATACTCTAGTCCTTACCGTAACCCATTTCAGTCACACCTATAAATGGTCATTCTCAAACAGCACAGGCCAGGCAGGAACCTTACACCTTCATGTACACAACACAGAGAAAAAATCATGTAGTTGACAACCTTCTGCCAACTCAGTGTGTCCCTCACCACACCAACATACATCCATGAACCACTCGGAAAGAGCAGCAAATGTATGCCACTCCATCACATGAAGACCACTGCATCAAACATGCCTACTGTGATTGTGATGGGATACCAAAACATAAAGCACACTCCATTGGCCAATCAATGGCCGACCCTCAACCCAACCCAACCCAAAAGAGAAACAAGCATTTGCAATGCAATAGGTCTCGCATTTGCGAGAGCTTAAGCTATTGGCATTGTAAATGACGATGCCTTTTATTTATATGTTTTGATAGTTAACACATAAATAAAAGGCATTGTCATGTACAATGCTAATAGCTCAAACTCTTGTAAATGCGAGACCTATTAAAAAAAGAGGCCGCATAGTCAGGGGCTGCTTAGAAAGTAAAGGCGCGCTGAATGTTGCAGGAAAGCATGTTGTGCCTGCAGTAGGAGAAACTATTTAGAGAAAATAGTGCTGATAGACTAAACAAGCATTTGCAATGCAATAGGTCTCGCAATTACTCAAGTTTAAGCTATTGGCATTGTAAATGACAACACCTTTTATTGTATGTTTTAAAAACAAAAACAAAAATAAAAGGCATTGTTATTTGCAATGTCAATAGCTCAAACTCACGTAAATGCGCACCTATTGCATTGCAAATGCTTGTTGAATTAGTGAGTAGAAATGCTCCCTTTCAGCAGCGGCAAAATAAATAAATGAATAAGCGCGGCCACTAAAGTGCAAGCGGACCGCGCTGCAAATAAAGAAACAATAGTGCTAACCGACTTATGAATGAGACCATGAACCGCCACAAGTAAAAGATCCAGTCCTCATGGGAGTTAACAAATGGCGACAGGGCGGTAACAAGGAGGGACTAACAAGCCTCATTATCAATCGGAAGCCAGCATTTACCAAGGACAATGACACCAGACGATCCAAAATATGGGCGGAGAGAAGGCGAGGCTTCCACACCATACTCGGCTACTGCATGCCTCGCAGAGCAGCGCATGCGCGCTGCTGCTAGGCTCGACTTAAAAAGACTCACTGTGTAGCAACTAAAGTAAAAGGGACATTCCTCATGGGAGGTTACGAATGAAAACAAGATAGTAATAAGGGGGCACTAACAAGCCTATTAACGATTCAGAAACCAGCATTTACGAAGAACAATGGCATAAGCCAATGACAAATCTGGAGGGAGAGTGGGCGGGCCTTCTATTCCATACTCCAATACAGCATGGCTCACAGAGCAGCACATGCGCTGTCCAGGCTTGACCGAAAAAGTACAAGTTTTACCGACAACAAAACATTCAACAAATTCACTGCTAACAAACAGCATTCACAATCAAATGATGGTGTCGCAGAGTTGCATTAAAGGTCATCTCAATGCCATACTAATGGTAAAAAAAACTATATAAATGCCATTACTGTGACATTCTAAGTCTAACGTGTCACAAATTGGCACAAGCCAGCATCACATTGACCCTGGGCCCTATGAACAAAGAACCACGTCCTGAAAGAATGGCCAAAAAGATGTCCTCATTTCATGTGGCTGCATGAACATCTTACTTTTATCATTGAGACTGCTCACTTTTCTGTGTGAAACACTAAATTCTAAGCATTATTGACACCGATGACGCAAGAGTCATGCAAGCTGGGAGTGCTTTGCAGCAGGGCCGTCTTAACTGCATTATAGGCCCCCGGGCAAAGCAGTGCACTGTGCCCTGCCTACACGACCACTCACAGAAATAAAAATGTTTAACGAAAAATTAGGGTTGAATTCTGGTATCCATGGGGCTCCTATGCTCGTGGGGCACCCAGGCAACTGCCCACCATGCCCATGCGTTAAGATGGCACTGCTTCATAGTGATGGTTTCCGGTGGAATGGATGGAACTATTACAATATTGTTTAAATACAACTGCATCTGTGTGAGTATAAGACACAAATAAATAGGCATAAAACCAGGCACTACCAACATAACAAACAAGTAATAATAACATAACCTGCATGAGACACTAAGTAAAACAAAAATAGTTGTGAATGTTTTAATAAAGTATGAAGGTTGGGTAGGTAAACGGTGGGAATATCACAAAATAGGGGCAGCAGAACAATCCTCTAAGCCTATTCAGGAAAGTGTTATCGCTTATCAATAGGTACAGCAGTTTCGCTCAGACACCAGGAATACACCTTACTACAGGTGGAACAAATATCAACCTAGTTTATTTTATCAGAGTTCCTTTGCAGCCAGCTCCAGTTGTGGGGCTCAGCGTGTGCTGTTGGACACAGTGCTTACTTTGAGCCATGGTTGCCTGTAGCAGCCACCGGCATTCATTTTTGGGGATCAGCACTTATTGTTCCTATTTGGACATTTCCTGAGATGAAGGGAAAGAAAACATCCAAAAAGGAAGAAGGAGAAAGAGAACCAGAAAACCGTCACAGAGGGAGAAAGCAAGAACCTTCAAGAGGGAGATAAAGAGACAGGGTGTGTCTGGCAGTGGATTCGAGATGTATTGCCAGACGCTGATCCCTTGCTTGCTGCGCCACTGGATTCAAGCTAGCCTGGCTGATGAGGGCGATCCCCCAAAACCGGTCCCAGGATGCTTGTTTCCGGTCCAGGGAGGACATGGCCTGGCAGTTCGGGTGGACTGTTCCCATGGGGAGCAGAGTCAAGACTGATTTGCATATGACTGGGTCCATACTGGGGTGACGAGGTGAGCAAAATAACAATGGATTAAACCCAGATCTGTGACAGGGGGTGAGGTTTCAACGCTCAGTACATCATGTAATTTTGGGATGTTCTTATGTGCGCCCCAAGTGGCTAAGTGTATGCCCAGACGTGGGTCCCTTGCTCACTTTGCCACTGGATTCAAGCTAGCCTGGCTGATGATGGGCGATACCCCGAAACCGGTCCCGGATGTTTGTTTCTGGTCCAGAGAAGACCTGGCCTGGGGGTGAGCGTTTGAAAAGTTTCAGCACTGCATCTATCATTTTATTTTGTGATGTGGATTGAAGAGGCAGGAGGTGGATTCAGGACTGCGCAGCCTTGGTATCAGCTCTATGACGTTTAAAGGTGCCAGTCGCGGGCTTCAGGGAACTCTTTGGGCACCAGTGTTCATTATTTTGCAAATTATCCAGGATAAACGGGCGGATTCTGCCTAGCACTGCCAGCCTAGTGCCACCGAGGAGGAACAAGGGCCCCCTGGTGAATGACATACCGGCATAAACACCCTCCTTCCCGGTAACCCCATCGGTCCTCCGGAGGAAGCACTATGTAGCCTCGTGACCCGCCGGAAGGAGAGGAAAGAGAATACATGGCATCACCGAGACACGATGCCCGAGAAGGCTGCATTTATGAGGGAAGAGGGGGAGATACGTTCAGTGCTAGAACAGCCTGTGATTTATGTAAAAAGAGCTCCTGGGAGTCTCCCCCCTGCAAGTGCAGGACGGGCCCTGTTTTCACCCTTCACTTTACTGCTTTTTCTAAAGAGAGGAGGCCTCCATAGCAACTGCCTCACACAGCATCGCCATAGCAACTGCCTCACACAGCTCCAGAGGAACCGCACAGTAAGTCAGAGTGATACTTATCTCTGAATATGGAATACAATGCGGGAGGGGGCGCAGGAGCTCCGCCAGAAAAGGCAGTATACAGGCAAAGGAGCGTCTGCCTCCCTCACTCCAAAGGGGCGTGGGGGAGGGGGAGGGAATGAAGAGAGAGGAGAGGTCGGAGTTGTGGGGAGAGAGAGCAGAAAAACGGCAAGGGGAGAGAAAACGAAGGGGGGATATGGGAGAAGAAAGGACGAGGTAGAAGAGAGACAGGCGAGAGTGCTGAAAACTGGAGAAAAGGAGCGAGGAAAGAAGAAGAGAGAAAAGATGAAACGTGAGGGGAGAAAGGTAATATTTGTAAGGGGAAGAGGAGAGGACGAAATAGTCCACAACTGGGACCCACGAGGGCCCTGCCAGTTTACCCAAACCTAATCTGTCTTATGAACGTCACATCTGCTTCCTGGAGTTTGTGAAGTTTAGGTTTTCACAATAAAAACAGGACCTTTCCACCGCATCCAAGGTTTATCAAGGGAAAAAATTGCCAACATCTATTCAGTTACAAAGTCAACAAGGTAAAACGTTTAAAAAAAATTTACTTGTGAGAAAATTAGATAACCGTTGTTTTTGCGAAATATTGGTAGACTGCGTGAAACATCTACCCCAGTCTGGGTCTTTGCATGTGAAATGAAAAACAGTGCACTCCAAACCCTGGACTATCTTGTTCCCATACTGGGAGGCACGCCCAGCTCACTCGGGGGCACCTGAACGCTTTTCTTCAGTATACTTACTACTCCAGTTTAGGACTCACACACTCTCTGCTGGTGCATTGGCCCATCTTTGGCCTCCGTTTCAGCTATTACAGCCTTGACGTGAGGCGAAAGTATGTATCTCATCTATTTCAATTACGCCGCAGGATTGGATAGATTCAATTTTGGAATTGTATGCCTCAGATAATAGAAAATAAATGGTTTGTTATTTGCAATATATTGATTCCCTCTTTGTTTACTGCTCCTTCACCAAAGCAGACAGCTCACTTTATTCATGCCGGCAGATATACCAGTGCGACGGGGCAGAAGCACTTCCCAGTTGCAGTGATGAAAAAAGATTACAAAATAGGTACTATTTTTTCACAACTTGTACAATTCGGGATCTACACCTGGCTCAAAGTAGGGAAGAGTTGTACTCCTTACGTATAAAAATGTCGCATATACACCTCCTGGGTAATGTAGATAAACAGTGTACGATCTTTGCTAAGAATATTTGTAATCATCTTCAAGCGTAGGCCACACAGAACGCGATCGTTCCATGAACCGCTGGGCTTTAAATCTAATTTTTCTGTGCGGGACAATCTAGCTGTTGTTCACTTTATGTTAAAGGAGTATGTTGGATCTCATGGGATACCAGTCTATAAGCACAGTCCTACGCTCTGGAAACATCTGGCTGCCCTTGAGACTCCACTGGGCCATATGAAGTTAACAATAGCCGACCCTTCCTATAGTTGGCACAAGGTGTTGATGGGGGCGGACAGAGGTCCTTCGTTGAGGATATAAACCAGGGCAAGTGGCAGACGCGTCATTTATTTCCACTGCTTGGGTCGCGTCCAATGGAGGCCGACCACAAGGTCCTTCTTGATCTGACACCAACAGGCCTACCACCCGGTTTAGATGAAACATTTAGTTTTGCTCCTAAACATTTTTTGGAAACGAAAGGGTGAGGCTTTTAGGAGCAGGAGGAAGTTACTGGAATTAAATGGATGCTTGCCATGAAAAACTGGAATGTGTAAAAAGTTATGTGTGTTTAGGCAGATTGTTTTACTTTGACATGTTCAATAAGGACTGTAACAAACATTAAGGAGGTAAAGCCATGGCCAACGGGGGCAGCTTGAGATATTTTTGTAAATCACTTGTCTAAATATATTTTAAGCATTTATTATCTGACTATAAGTTCAAAACTCTGTCTAAATGACTTTGTGCAATAGAACAATACCTTACAATCGATGACCTTTTTAAAAACAAACTGAATGGGTATATATTGTGAAACGAGTGCAGAAATCCAGAGTCTATAAACTCACACATTCCAAGTCCCAGTCGCAAAGCTTGGATCAGGACAGAGGGTGCCCCACATGCCTTCCGTCCTGACCCAAGGCTTGCGACTGGAATTTGCCCTGCTGAGAGCCTATGTTGTGGCCCCTGCAGCTGTGATCTGCTAGGGCAATCAGTCGTTCCATCCGATGGCTGAGTCTCTAAGGAAACTTCTGAAAGAGGAATTATTTTCTAATGAAATACAGTTTATTTACTAAGAATTTCAATTCTGGGGAGCGCTAGGTGGCACACATCAAGATGGCCGCACCGATGTGAGGCTCCCGATGCCTGACCCCTCGCATCCGGCTTTTATCCGTGTCCAGCCGTCCTAGCGGCAATCTGAAGGTCCCTATCCGCAGCGGAACCGAGGAACCACGCTCGGTGAAACTTCTGGCTGCCTTCCTGCTCCCGGGCCCGGGTTCTGCCACCCCTTGCTGAGAGGCCGCGAGAGACGCGGCTGGCTGGTCCTGTCCCGGGCACTGGCTCCTACGCGAGCACCGCGGCGCCAGCGTGAGGCACGGGCCGCGTGGCTGACGGCGGCCGGCCGCACATCGCGCGACCCGGGGGCGCCCCCGGAACCTTCCGACGCTGTTCCCGGCTTGGTGGAGGGCCTCCCTCGCCCACGGGACGCTGCGGGGACCCTGCGTGGCCGGGAGGGCCCTGATCCTATGGTGGCCGTGCCGAGGCTGGCTGGAGGCGAGAGGCGCGGACTTGTGTGGGCGGCCCCGGTGGGCCAGGCCAGCCCTGACTCCTGACTCCTTCCCCCGCAACATCTGACGACTGGCGCCGGAGGCGGCTGACCGGCGGTCTCGTTGGGGGGCCGCGGACGTGCTCCCGCCGCAGGTACTGGCTTCCACGGGGGAAGAGCCCATCTCCAGTTGCCGGCCATTGGACTTCCCTCCCCCACCACCGCTGGTTGGAGCCTTCCGCTGTTGGGAAGGGGGCGCCCTGTTCCTTCCCATCACCTGGAGGGGTCCCGCTGGGGCCCGGGGCCGGGAGCGCTGTCTGGGTGCGCCCGTGGGCCCGTTGTGGTTGCTGGACCCGGCACGGGACTTGTGCTGACGGCGCCTGTGAGAGGGGGCCACACCGGACTGGCTCTGCAGCAGGTCGGCGGCGACCTCGGTGGACCTCTGGCCTCCCCCTGTGAGGGGACGACGGCGCTTCTCCTTTGCCTTCCTCCTGGCCCCGGCCTCGTACGGGCCAGTCGCTTGGACGCTGGGAGAGGCTGGCCGTGGATTCGCCCTACAGCGTCTAGACACCGGCGCGCACTCCACGAGGGTAGCCATGGGCAAATACAGGGGCGCCAAATCAACGGCTGCGCCCCGCCAGACCAAAATCGACAGCTTCATGACCGCTGACCCCCCGGGCTTGGGCGGGGAGGCGGCACCGACTCCTGGCACGGACCTTGCCGCCATATTGCAGGCCATCACCGCCTCCCGTACGTCCCTCGAGGGGATGGTCGGGGAGGTGAAGGTGGACGTCGCGCTACTGCGACAGGACCTTCGCAATGCCACGGCCCGCATCACCGAGACGGAGTCCCGGATCTCGACGGCGGAGGACGACATTCGGCAGCTCCAAGACCAGGTCCGGGAGCTCACGACCCATTCTAAAGAGCTGCATCGGCGGGCGGAGAATGCCGAAAATCGGGCCCGCCGCAACAACCTCCGCCTGGTGGGATTTCCGGAGGGGGTCGAATCTGGCCGCACCGACGACTTCCTGGAGAAGTGGTTCAAGTCCTGGATGCCGGCGGCCAGTTTGTCCACCTGGTTTGTCATCGAACGGGCGCATCGGTCGTTGGCCGCCAAGCCTCCTGTGGGGGCCCCCCCGCGCCCCTTCATCTTGCGGATCCTCAACTTTAGGGACAGAGACGCTATTCTGAAGGAGGCGCGGGTGCAGGCTCCCTTGACCTTCAACAACCACACCATCATGGTTTTCCCAGACTACACCCGGGAGGTCCAGGAGCAACGCCGCTCGTACATAGAGGTAAAGCACAAGATGCGCTCCCTGGGTCTCAGCTACCAGCTTCAATTCCAAGCGCGCCTCCGCGTTGTCTTCCAGAGTAGGACCCTGTTTTTTGACACTCCCCGGGCGGCCTGGACTTGGCTCACCGAAGAACGACCGCTGCGCCAGGCTGAGCGGGCGTCACTGGCTCGACGGCCTTCGGGCCGGGATGCGGCCGGGCCCCGGCGCCCGGGCCGCAGGAGGCGCACGCGGTCCCGGCGGCCCCGGGGGGGGGCTGGCGGCTGGGCCCCGCTCCGCAAGTGCATCGGGGGGAAGACTGAGGGACTCCTCCGCCTCCTCCGGGACGTCCTCCCGGGCGGATGGGGGCCTCGGGCGCCAGTCGGCCCGTCTGCTGGATCCGTCCTCGACCCCCCTCCTCGCGCCAGTGGACCTTTCTGATCTCTCCCGCAGCCCAGCTATCTGAATCTTCTGTGTCCTCTGTTTCGGCGGGGGGTTCGAAGGCCTGGTCCCGCTGCTGGGACCTCTACTTCGGACCTGGACTCAGCGGTTTGCCGCTCATGTGTACGAATCTAGGACCGGACACTCGCATCCGTACTTCTGGAGGGGTCCACCACGCTCTTGAAACCCGAGCGCCTTGCTTGGGGCCTTGTAGTTGCTATTCAAGTTAAGGGCGACAGATGCTTCAGTTCTCGAAGTGTAGGGTGGGGGGTGGGGGTTCGGGGGGGGGGGTTTCATTGGTTGTTCCTCCTAGGGAGGGTGGTTCTTTTAGTTTGGGTCTGGTCCTTCTTAGCCGCGTCCCGCAGCAGCTCCCTGCGTGCGTTGCTCCAGAGCTCCGCACTGACACTTGCATGTGCTCCGCTGGCGCCCGCTCTCCACCTGGCCTCCCTGGCTCCCTTTCACCTGTCATTTGCGCTCCCCGCGGTGCCTGGGCGTTCCTCCCCTTCTCCCTGCGCGTTGGCGTTGCCTTGGGTCCTCCCGGCGCCCCCCTGAGGGTTCGCTCCCGCGGCGTATCATGCCCGTTGCTTCCATGGCTGACCTGATCCCCGGGGCTCGGCTGCGCATACTGTCCTGGAATGTGAACGGCCTGTTGGATAGGCTCAAGCGCACTGCAGTCCTTAAGTATGCACAACGCATGGGGGCCGACGTGCTCCTTCTTCAGGAGACCCATCTTCTCGGGGAGAAATGCCCCTTCCTGACGCGTTATGGGTACGATCGGGTGTGGCATTCAGGGTTCGCCCGTGGCTCCCGCGGAGTGGCGGTCCTACTGCGCCGCTCTTTCCCCTTTGTCCTCACATGGGTGACCCACGACCCTCAGGGAACTGGGATTGCTATCTGCGGCACGCTTGATGGCAGACCGATCAGCTTCCTATCGCTCTACGCGCCGCCCTCGGGACTGTCGCAGGCTCTATCCCACGCTGCCTCTCTGTTGGAAATCCTCCCGGGGGGCGCTGTTGTGCTTCGGGCGGATTTTAATGCTGTCTCGGCCCCTCAGCTGGACTCATCGGGACCGATTTCGGAGTCCCGCACGGCCCGCGCGCGGCAGCTGGCGGGCTGGGCCGAGGCCCAGGGCCTCTGCGACGCCTGGAGGCTTTGGCATCCTCATGCTCGTCAGTACACCCACACTTCGGCCGCTCACCATTCTCACGCCCGCATTGACATGATTTTTGTCCCTCCCGCCGAGTGCGGGGGCGTCCAAGACGTCCGCATCCTTCCCAGGGGGATTTCGGATCACTCGCCGGTCCTCCTGGGCCTAGGTCCTCCGCTGCAGACGGCTCGTCCGGTGTGGCGGTTTAGCGCCTGGTTCCTCCAGGACAGGGCGCTACGCAAGGCGGTGGGCACCGAGCTTACTCAATACTATGGCACCAATGAGGGCTCGGTCACGTCGGCGGGTACCCTGTGGGAGGCCTGCAAGGCGACCATTAGAGGGGCGGCTAAGGCGCATGTGGTGCGGCACCGTCAGGCGCGGCTGCAGCAACTTACTGCCTGCGAGGCCCGGGCGCTGCGGCTGGAGCGGTCTCTCTCGGCACGCGATGACCCGGCAGAGGCCCGGCAGCTGCGGCTCCTTCGCCAGGAGATTCGTCAGCGGTCCCTCGAGGCGGCCAAACTCCTCTGGCAGTCCTCGGTGGCGAGGGTGTATGGCTGGGGTGACAAGAACGGGGCACTGTTACACCGCTTGGCTACCTACCCCAGGGCGTCATGTATCATTCCGGCGGTCACCGATTCCTCGGGTGTGCTCCGGTCCTCCTCTGTGGAGATGGCGGCAGCTTTTGCCCGGTTCTATTCTCAGCTCTACCGGGCTCGCGCACCTACTCTTTCCCTGGCCGCTCTCCTCGCGTCTGGGGACGCACACCTTGCCCGGCTTCGGCCGGCCGATTGGGAGAGCCTGGAAGTCCCCATCTCCCTCGAGGAGATTGGGGATGCCATCGGGCGTACCTCCGTGGGGAAGACCCCGGGACCTGACGGGTTCCCCCAAGAATTCTACGCCGCCTACAGAGACACCCTGGTCCCGCGGTTGTGCGCCCACTATGCGGAAGCGATCGAGGGGGGTTCTTTACCCCCGGAGGCGGAGCTGGCCACGATCGTGGTTTTGCCCAAATCTATGCCTCCGTCCACCGACAGAGCGGCCTACCGCCCCATTTCGCTCATTAACACGGATGTGAAGCTCTACGCGGCGGTCCTTGCCCAACGGCTCCGACCCCTGTTGTCAACCTTGGTTCACCCGGACCAGTGTGGCTTCATGCCCGCTCGGGGCACCCGCCACTGTCTTCGCCGTCTCCATGTGGCCCTGGCCCACCGGCATCGGCTGTCTCCGTACCTCGCTCTCCTCCTCGCTGATTTCGAGAAGGCCTTCGATTCAGTGGGGTGGGCCTACTTGTTTGAGGTCCTGACCCACATGGGTTTTGGCCCCCGGTTCGTGGGGATGGTGCGAGTCCTCTATGCCCAACCCCGTGCCAGGGTCTTGGTTAATGGAGTGCTATCGAGGCCATTTCGGATCGGCCGGGGGACGCGACAGGGTTGGCCACTTTCGCCCCTTCTCTTCGCCCTCGTGATGGAACCCTTGGCCGCCCTGATTAGATCTGACCCCCTCCTTCGGGGCTGGGAGTGGCCTGGCCTAGAGGCTGACAAGATCGCTCTCTATGCGGATGACGTCCTGCTGTATCTTAGTGACCCGGCGGTCTCCGGACCCCGTGCACTTTCCATCCTGAGCCGTTTCGGTCGGGCGTCAGGTCTAACCCTCAATTCGCTGAAATCGGTCCTGGTCCCGTTGCACCCCTCCAGGGAGTGTTTTGATTGGCAAGAGAACATCCCTCTCCGCCGGTTGTCGTTTAAATACTTGGGCATCTGGGTCTCCCTCCTCCCGGAGCTGAGCTGGGCACTTAACGTCACCCCCCTGGTGAAGAAAGCCAAGGCGGACTTGGCGCGTTGGCACCAGTTACCCCTCAATCCGCTGGGGAGGGTGGCTCTCTATAAAATGATGATTCTTCCCCGGTTTCTATACATGCTGCAAAACACCCCCCTATCCTTTCCGCGACCTTGGTTCCGCGAATTGGACGGGATGGTGACGAGATTCCTCTGGGGCAGTGGGAGGCACCGGCTGGCTCTATCGACGTGCCGCATACCCACCTTTGATGGGGGCCTGGGCATGTCTGATCTCTACCTCTATTATCTGGCCACCCGCCTTCTGGTCATTCATGATTGGTTCGGGGGGGGTTGGTCTGACCCGGCCTACAGGGTGGAACTCGGGGATTTGGGTTTCTCCGGTATTCAGGAACGCCTGTATGGCGCTTCCGTACCCGCCTCTTGTCCGGATATCACCAGGGCTGTATTCCTGTCCTGGCGAGCGGCTCTCCGCCACACCCGCTGGACGGGGAGGCTGACCCAGGTCACTCCCCTGTGGCACGGGACATGGATGCGCGAGGTCGCAGAGCTGCGGGGCTTTCGATCGTGGGACTTAATTGGCATTTCCCAGCTGGGGGACGTCTGGCGGGGCGGGCGAATGTGTTCTTTCTCAGAGCTGCAGGCACGCTTTTCCCTTCACTCCTCCCAATTCTATAGATACCTCCAGCTGCGCCAAGCTATACGCGTCTACACCCCCTTAGACGTCCGGCTGCCGGACCACAGCCCCCCGGAGGCTCATGTCATGATGGGCAATTTGGGGAGGGGGGGCATTTCCAGGATTTACCGCTCCCTCGTCAACTGCACCCCTACATCCCTAGATGGCCTTAAGGATCGGTGGGAGGGCTGGGTAAGCCCCCTGGACGAGGCCGACTGGCGGGATGCCCTTATGGCCCCCCGTTTGGTGACGGCCTCCGCCAGGCTAAGACTCGTCCAAATTTATTATCTACACGCAGCTTATCTCACGCCGGCCCGCCTCCATGGCGCGGGCCTCTCCGGTAACACGGCTTGTCCCCGCTGTGGCTCCGAACCGGCCGACTTCCTCCATATGGTGTGGTCCTGCCCGGAGCTGGGCGGGTTCTGGAGGGGCATTGAGTCCGAGCTTACGGAGGTCCTGGGATGGGAGGTGCCTCATGAGCCTAGACACTCCCTATTGGGCATCACGGAGGGTTTGGATGGCACGCGCCCGGAGCAGCTGTTCCTCATGACGGCCTTGATGGTGGCCAAGCGAGACATTGCAGCGGCGTGGAAGCAATCACAGCCGCCAACCATAGCTAAGTGGGGCGCCGGGGTGGACTGGTGTGCGGCGCAGGAGCGGACTCTTTATCAGGCCCGCGGCTGTCCCAAGAAATACCGGAAGGTTTGGGGGAAATGGCTGGGCAACATACCTTAGCGGGGGGGTTTGGGAGAAGAGGGAGAGGTTTTAACGGAGGGTGGGACTGTGATGCGCTTTATATTGTATTACTGTGTGATGCGGATTTGGAGGGCCCGATAGTTTCTGTTGTTGTACTGCTAAAAACAATAAAAACTTGTTTATCAAAAAAAGAATTTCAATTCTGCTTCGCTGTTCAAAGTGTTTGAGAAGTGCTTCCAGCAGTGGTCTGTTAACCAGCTGAAACAGATCCGGAAGTGAGCGATACCTCATGTGAGTATTAATATTTATATATATTAAACCAAACTGAAATCATTATCAGAGACTGATTTAGTTTGCAAACAAATAGGTTTAAAAGAGTGATATTTGTGTTAAGATCTGGTGGTCACCCCATTAAAACTGTTTCCTGGGTTTGGGAAGGTATACCGCTTGACCAGCGACTGTGCCCTCTCTGTGCTGATGCTGTGAAATATGTTCAGCACGTTTGGATGGCATTTGCTCGTTTATCAGGGCTACAAGCAGTAACTATGTTTGTGTATCTTTACATTTTTAAAAACGTTTTCTGAAATTGACCTTTGTTGCTCGTTTTTGACGTGTATATATCAATAGAATAAAACTGAGTTGAGGACCTTGTTCCAGTGCTGGAAAGCTGACAGAGTTCAGCTGCGGGCACCTGAGCCTTGTTCTTCAGCATCCTTAGAGGCACAGTGTCTGCACATGCACTGCATAGCTGGCCAGCTCTTACCTCTGTTTCAATACTAGAAGACACACACAGTTCAGCTGCGGGCACCTGAGCCTTGTTCTTCGGCATCCTTAGAGGCACAGTGTCTGCACATGCACTGCATAGTTGGCCAGCTCTCGCCTCTGTTTCAATACTAGAAGTCACACACAGTTCAGCTGCGGGCACCTGAGCCTTGTTCTTCGGCATCCTTAGAGGCACAGTGTCTGCACATGCACTGCATAGTTGGCCAGCTCTTGCCTCTGTTTCAATACTAGAAGACACACACAGTTCAGCTGCGGGCACCTGAGCCTTGTTCTTCGGCATCCTTAGAGGCACAGTGTCTGCACATGCACTGCATAGTTGGCCAGCTCTCGCCTCTGTTTCAATACTAGAAGACACACACAGTTCAGCTGCGGGCACCTGAGCCTTGTTCTTCGGCATCCTTAGAGGCACAGTGTCTGCACATGCACTGCATAGTTGGCCAGCTCTCGCCTCTGTTTCAATACTAGAAGACACACACAGTTCAGCTGCGGGCACTTGAGCCTTGTTCTTCGGCATCCTTAGAGGCACAGTGTCTGCACATGCACTGCATAGTTGGCCAGCTCTCGCCTCTGTTTCAATACTAGAAGACACACACAGTTCAGCTGCGGTCGCCTGAGCCTTGTTCTCCAGCATCCTTAGAGGCACAGTGTCTGCACATGCACTGCATAGTTGGCCAGCTCTTGCCTCTGTTTCAGTACTACAAGACACACACAGTTCAGCTGCGGGCACCTGAGCCTTGTTCTTCAGCATCCTTAGAGGCACAGTGTCTGCACATGCGCTGCACCGTTGGCCAGCTCGCCTCTGTTTCAATACTAGAAGACACACACAGTTCAGCTGCGGGCACCTGAGCCTTGTTCTCCAGCATCCTTAGAGGCACAGTGTCTGCACATGCACTGCATAGTTGGCCAGCTCTTACCTCTGTTTCAATACTAGAAGACACACACAGTTCAGCTGCGGGCACCTGAGCCTTGTTCTCCAGCATCCTTAGAGGCACAGTGTCTGCACATGCACTGCATAGTTGGCCAGCTCTTACCTCTGTTTCAATACTACAAGACACACACAGTTCAGCTGCGGGCACCTGAGCCCTGTTCTTCAGCATCCTCAGAGGCACAGTGTCTGCACATGCGCTGCACCGTTGGCCAGCTCGCCTCTGTTTCAATACTAGAAGACACACACAGTTCAGCCGCGGGCACCTGAGCATTGTTCTTCGGCATCCTTAGAGGCACAGTGTCTGCACATGCACTGCATAGTTGGCCAGCTCGCCTCTGTTTCAATACTAGAAGACACACACAGTTCAGTTGCGGGCACCTGAGCCTTGTTCTTCAGCTTCCTTAGAGGCACAGTGTCTGCACATGCGCTGTACAGTTGGCCAGCTCTCGCCTCTGTTTCAATACTAGAAGACACACACAGTTCAGCTGCGGGCACCTGAGCCTTGTTCTCCAGCATCCTTAGAGGCACAGTGTCTGCACATGCACTGCATAGTTGGCCAGCTCTTACCTCTGTTTCAATACTACAAGACACACACAGTTCAGCTGCGGGCACCTGAGCCTTGTTCTCCAGCATCCTTAGAGGCACAGTGTCTGCACATGCACTGCATAGTTGGCCAGCTCTTACCTCTGTTTCAATACTAGAAGACACACACAGTTCAGCTGCGGGCACCTGAGCCTTGTTCTCCAGCATCCTTAGAGGCACAGTGTCTGCACATGCACTGCATAGTTGGCCAGCTCTTACCTCTGTTTCAATACTACAAGACACACACAGTTCAGCTGCGGGCACCTGAGCCCTGTTCTTCAGCATCCTCAGAGGCACAGTGTCTGCACATGCGCTGCACCGTTGGCCAGCTCGCCTCTGTTTCAATACTAGAAGACACACACAGTTCAGCCGCGGGCACCTGAGCCTTGTTCTTCAGCATCCTTAGAGGCACAGTGTCTGCACATGCACTGCATAGTTGGCCAGCTCGCCTCTGTTTCAATACTAGAAGACACACACCGTTCAGCTGCGGGCACCTGAGCCTTGTTCTTCAGCTTCCTTAGAGGCACAGTGTCTGCACATGCGCTATACAGTTGGCCAGCTCTCGCCTCTGTTTCAATACTAGAAGACACACACAGTTCAGCTGCGGGCACCTGAGCCTTGTTCTTCAGCATCCTTAGAGGCACAGTGTCTGCACATGCACTGCATAGTTGGCCAGCTCGCCTCTGTTTCAATACTAGAAGACACACACAGTTCAGTTGCGGGCACCTGAGCCTTGTTCTTCAGCTTCCTTAGAGGCACAGTGTCTGCACATGCGCTGTACAGTTGGCCAGCTCTCGCCTCTGTTTCAATACTAGAAGACACACACAGTTCAGCTGCGGGCACCTGAGCCTTGTTCTCCAGCATCCTTAGAGGCACAGTGTCTGCACATGCACTGCATAGTTGGCCAGCTCTTACCTCTGTTTCAATACTACAAGACACACACAGTTCAGCTGCGGGCACCTGAGCCTTGTTCTTCAGCATCCTTAGAGGCACAGTGTCTGCACATGCGCTGCACCGTTGGCCAGCTCGCCTCTGTTTCAATACTAGAAGAACACACAGTTCAGCCGCGGGCACCTGAGCATTGTTCTTCGGCATCCTTAGAGGCACAGTGTCTGCACATGCACTGCATAGTTGGCCAGCTCGCCTCTGTTTCAATACTAGAAGACACACACAGTTCAGTTGCGGGCACCTGAGCCTTGTTCTTCAGCTTCCTTAGAGGCACAGTGTCTGCACATGCGCTGTACAGTTGGCCAGCTCTCGCCTCTGTTTCAATACTAGAAGACACACACAGTTCAGCTGCGGGCACCTGAGCCTTGTTCTTCGGCATCCTTAGAGGCACAGTGTCTGCATATGCACTGCATAGTTGCCCAGCTCTCGCCTCTGTTTCAATACTAGAAGACACACACAGTTCAGCTGCGGGCACCTGAGCCTTGTTCTTCAGCATCCTTAAAGGCACAGTGTCTGCACATGCACTGCATAGTTGGCCAGCTCTCGCCTCTGTTTCAATACTAGAAGACACACACAGTTCAGCTGCGGGCACCTGAGCCTTGTTCTTCAGGATCCTTAGAGGCACAGTGTCTGCACATGCGCTGCACAGTTGGCCAGCTCTCGCCTCTGCTTCAATACTAGAAGACACACACAGTTCAGCTGCGGGCACATGAGCCTTGTTCTTCAGCATCCTTAGAGGCAGAGTGTCTGCACATGCACTGCACAGTTGGCCAGCTCTTGCCTCTGTTTTAATACTAATAGACACACACAGTTCAGCTGCGGGCACCTGAGCCTTGTTCTTCAGCATCCTTAGAAGCACAGTGTCTGCAAATGCGCTGCATAGTTGGCCAGCTCTTACCTCTGTTTCAATACTAGAAGACACACATAGTTCAGCTGCGGGCACCTGAGCCTTGTTCTTCAGCATCCTTAGAGGCACAGTGTCTGCACATGCGCTGCACAGTTGGCCAGCTCTTGCCTCTGTTTCAATACTAGAAGACACACGCAGTTCAGCTGCGGGCACCTGAGCCTTGTTCTTCGGCATCCTTAGAGGCACAGTGTCTACACATGCACTGCACAGTTGGCCAGCTCTCGCCTCTGTTTCAATACTAGAAGACACACACAGTTCAGCTGCGGGCACCTGAGCCTTGTCCTTCGGCATCATTAGAGGCACAGTGTCTGCACATGCACTGCACAGTTGGCCAGCTCTTGCCTCTGTTTCAATACTAGAAGACACACACAGTTCAGCTGCGGGCACCTGAGCCTTGTCCTTCGGCATCCTTAGAGGCACAGTGTCTGCACATGCACTGCACAGTTGGCCAGCTCTCGCCTCTGTTTCAATACTAGATGACACGCACAGTTCAGCTGCGGGCACCTGAGCCGTGTTCTTCGGCATCCTTAGAGGCACAGTGTCTGCACATGCACTGCATAGTTGGCCAGCTCTCGCCTCTGTTTCAATACTAGAAGACACACACAGTTCAGCTGCGGGCACCTGAGCCTTGTTCTTCAGCATCCTAAGAGGCACAGTGTCTGCACATGCACTGCATAGTTGGCCAGCTCTCGCCTCTGTTTCAATACTAGAAGACACACACAGTTCAGCTGCGGGCACCTGAGCCTTGTTCTTCAGCATCCTTAGAGGCACAATGTCTGCACATGCACTGCATAGTTGGCCAGCTCTCGCCTCTGTTTCAATACTAGAAGACACACACAGTTCAGCTGCGGGCACCTAAGCCTTGTTCTTCAGCATCCTTAGAGGCACAGTGTCTGCACGTGCACTGCACAGTTGGCCAGCTCTCGCCTCTGTTTCAATACTAGAAGACACACAGTTCAGCTGCGGGCACCTGAGCCCTGTTCTTCGGCATCCTTAGAGGCACAGTGTCTGCACATGCACTGCATAGTTGGCCAGCTCTCGCCTCTGTTTCAATACTAGAAGACACACACAGTTCAGCTGCGGGCACCTAAGCCTTGTTGTTCAGCATCCTTAGAGGCACAGTGTCTGCACATGCACTGCATAGTTGGCCAGCTCTTGCCTCTGTTTCAATACTAGAAGACACACACAGTTCAGCTGCGGGCACCTGAGCCTTGTTCTTCAGCATCCTTAGAGGCACAGTGTCTGCACATGCACTGCATAGTTGGCCAGCTCTTGCCTCTGTTTCAATACTAGAAGACACACACAGTTCAGCTGCGGGCACCTGAGCCTTGTTCTTCAGCATCCTTAGAGGCACAGTGCCTGCAAGTGCACTGCATAGTTGGTCAGCTCTTGCCTCTGTTTCAATACTAGAAGACTCAGTAGGACATCTCTGCATAATTACCGGTCGTTTGCCTCTGATCCAATACTAGAAGACACACGCAACTCAGTTGGACATCGCAGCTCCCACAAACCCTGCGATCACCCCTCCAGCAACCCACACAGCTAGCCCCATGCACCCAACCCGCAGCATCCCGTGCGATCCCTAATAGGCTCTGACAGGCCGCAGTCTGCTCTCCATCGCACCTGCCCCAATCATCAGATTGAATTCCTCCTCTAAACAAACATGGCGGGTCCCCGGGGCCCGCGGCTCACGCGGGACCATTAATCTTCATTTCTGACGGCACCGCGCAGCTCATTAAAGCCTTCCCACCTCCTAACGAGCTGGGCCCGCTGCAGTCTTGGAATTAATCCCACAGTTTATGCCAAGTGTTAGTTTACACAACCTGCTAATGTAATGAAATGTTCAATTTTCCCTCAGCCATAAATCAAAGTAATTTCTCCCACCCTCCCCCGCTTACCCTCACTTTCAAAGCCCTCTCTTCTTCTTTGCCTACTTTTCCCTTCTCACTCAATCTCCATCTTTCTACCTCCCCCTCGTTCCCTCTTTGTCTCGGTCTTCTCCTGTCCTCTTTCCCCTTTTCTAGGCACCACCTCCAGGCCACAAGCCCTAAAAAATGAAGTGGGGGGACTAACCTAGTTAGGCAGTATGCAAGTGACATCGCGGCACGCGACATCATACAGCGCAACATCACGGCGCATGACATATGACATCACGGTGCACATGACATCACAGATGGAACCATAGGAATTGACACCGTAGAAAGTGGCATCACAAGCCACGACTTTACCGGAAGTGGCATCACAAGAAGTGACATCAGATCTAAAGCCCTCACATATATGTTTAGCAGGTCTATTTTGTATGTTTGTGCGCGTTGTGAGGATAATAGCACAGTGAGCTATGGAAGATGATATGTAACTTCTACACCTTACAATCCCCCAGTTTTATGTATCATATCCTGTACATTCATTTACAAACTTATATAATTTATTGTACATGGAATATGAATGTGTTGAT
This sequence comes from Triturus cristatus, assembly GCF_964204655.1. Lineage (NCBI taxonomy): Eukaryota > Metazoa > Chordata > Amphibia > Caudata > Salamandridae > Triturus > Triturus cristatus. Next base: position 298,249,016 of record NC_140583.1, on the reverse strand, counting down.
GTAAAGCGCTCTGACACCCTGCATTGGGTTAGTAGGGCTATACAAGAAAAAATAGTGGCACTTAAATTATTTCCTCCTCAGGGGAAGTAAGCACTATATAAATGCAATTTGCTTTGTGTAAATACTGGGAAAGACCAACACATCTGACATTCTTACAGTGCATGCATATCTCCTAAACAGGGACTGAACAAAGTGAAAAGCTGCCTCTCCTAAGTATGTGTGAAGTGCTAGCAAGGTGTGGGCCTTTGTTTCCCCTCCGCTTCATTTGCATCAGGTGTGAGGCTCCTGACTGCTCCCAGCCAAGAGACTGAAACAAAAAGAGGCCTGATGACCCCTCAAAATTAGCCTTTGTTATGGGTGTAGCAGGAGTCTTAAATAAGAAAGCCCCATCCTATCCCGGCCTGCACATTTTTTAGAATTTATTTTGTATTGAAATCCATATAACAAGAAGTTCTTTATCCATACCTACATCCATAAAATTCATTAAATATGTCAAATGATACAAAATTGTTAAATAACACCAATAAGCCAGAAAACAGTAAGACCTAAAATCAATAAAAGAGAGACAATATATACATTTAAGCCAGTATTAAAAAAATGAAACGCCTAATATCTTGGAACAGCATCCACTGCCAATAATTAACCCGAACTAAACAATTGATTGGACCTTAGATACCTTAAACATATACAGAGAAATCAGCGAGTACGGCCAGAATACTATTTCATCCTATGTTGATTAATATAGCTATGTTACAATAAAATATGAAGTGTTGTATAGTGAATTAAAGTGCTGATATTACAAAACATAGGAATCAAACATGCTGGAAATACATCCTGAGATATAGGCTAAATTTTGGGATCTTAATCAAAATAGGCTGCACAAACCCTCTCAAATTTCTTAATCCCGCCAATTTGCAGTGCATAGGCTTGTTCGCTTTTTTAACCTGCTGCATTTTCCGGACCCATTCATTTTTAGATGGTATAAGATCCGATCACCATCTCTGATGCAAAAGTGATCTGGCAACAGCCATTGCAATATTTAATAATTTGATCACCTTGTCTGAAAAAAGAAGGTCTGGGTCATACCCAAACACTATCAGCCGAGTATTCAAATCTATTGTAATTAAGCATTCGGCTTCCAAGTAGTGAAAAATGTCCTTCCAGAACCTCTGGATCAGGGGGCATTGTAATATAATATGTGTCCAATTGGCTGAAGGATGGTTAAGGCAACGAAAGCACTGCCCAGATTGGTTGGAGTAAGCCTTAGATAGGAAAAGTAGAGTTCTATAAAGTAGCTATTTGCTAAAAAAGAGCATCCTTCGCCAGTTAGCACCCCTTAACGTACTAAAGTTGAGATTATTAACTGCTGACCACATACTTTCTGTGATTTCTATCTCCTCATGTTTTCTCTATTTAGTTTTAGCCTTCACCTCAAGATGCATACCCTTGATAGAGGCTAAACGCTTTTTCCATTCCCCGGGTTTCTTAAATGCGGTATCATCTAATAGATCATATACTAAGCATTTCCATTCAATGATCTGGACCAAGTCAAGTTTACTCAGGAACTTACTAAAAATGTTGTATGACCCAAGGAAAAGGAAATCATTTGGAATTAAATGAGACATTTCAGCTATATTCAGCCATCTATCATTCCTTGAGAAATCTGAGATTTTCCCAAAGCCAGCCTTGGCCCATTTTTGTGTAATTGCAGACAAATCTCTGATTCCAGATAGTGAGATGAGACCAGATAACGGAGTTGAGGAGTTAATTGCGGAGATAGAATATCTTCTATTAAAAACCTGACGTTTATGGAAAAACCACTGCATACACTTATACGGTACTAGTTTAGAAAATTTTTAACGATTGTTAGTGGGCAGTGGATCTGATTCTCTTTGCAGATTAAGTTCATAAAGTAATTAATAAAAAATAACAATTGTAGTTCTGGCTTAAACCTTGATATATATTGTGCAAAGTATGCAAATAATAATCCCTAAGGTTAGGGAAAGCTAATCCGCCATTTTCCAGCTCCTCATATAAAGTGCTAAGTGCAATTCGAGGGACCTTCTTGCCCCAAAGAAAAGATGTAAACATAGACTCTAATTTAGCAAAGAAAGAGGCTATTAAAACACAGGGAATCACAGAAAAAAGGAAATTAAACACCGGAAGATCAGACATTTTAATCAATGCAACCATACCCAAAATGGTTAATGGAAGAGAATTCCGTCGCAAGAATAAATCCTGGTCTTTTCGCAGAAGTGAGGAGAAATTTAAATCATATAATTCAGATATTCGAGCCGTAAAATAAACACCCAGATATCTTTTCGGTTTTGTATTTAGACAAGGGAGAATAAATCTGTAGGTGCAAAACTACACTGTATAATTTCCGTTTTTTAAAAATTGATTTTATATCTGCCAAGCGACTCAAATTGCTCGAAAATCTCAAAGGCTTTTGCTTGAACCTCCTTCTCAGGCTTTATGTTATGTTATGTTATTAATTTTTATAGAGCGCGACTAATACCCGAAGGTGTCCTGGCGCTATTGAAAAGGAGTCCATCCTTGGTCCGAAACCGGGTAGGTGAAAGGCTTTAAAGTGTGAATAGCCATGTCTTGAGGGCCATCCTAAATTCCAAATGATTAGTGATATGTCTAAGGTATAATGGAAGTGTGTTCCATGCCTTAGTTGCTTTCACTAAGAAGCTTCGTCCACCCCAATTCGCTTTTTTTGCCCTTGGGACTGAAGCTAATTTTGCCTCTGAAGACCGCAACCTTCTTCCGGGTGTATACCATTGAATGTGCCTTATCAAATGGGAGGGTCCACTTCTGTGTAGGGATCTATGCGTAATGCACATGGCTTTAAACAAAACCTGTTTATTTACTGGCAGCCAGTGTAGCCTTTTGATCTCAGCCGAGATTGAGGCATATTTAGGAATCCCAGAGATCAATCTGGCTGCTGCATTTTGCAATATTTGTAGTTTTCTCTGTAATCCCTCCTGAATATTTAGGTATAGGCTATTACAGTAGTCCACTCTTGATAACGCCAGGGCTGAGATAACTATCCTTTGAGACTCTTTGGGTAACAGAGGCAAGATCTTTTTACAGGACCGCAATGTGTGCGAGGTGGCGGAGACTACCGCGTTGACTTGATCTTTAAAAAAGAGTTTATTATCAATGATGATTCCTAGATTTTTTACTTTTCTGCAAGGTGTTGGCAGAGGTCCCAGTGAGTCTGTCCACCATATTGGTGTCCAGAAATTTGGATCATTTCCAAAGAGCACCACCTCAGTTTTATTGGTGTTTAGCTTGAGGCAGTTCTAGCCATCCAGCTGCATACTGCATGATATCGTCGGCGTACAATTTCAATTTTCCCATAGTTGGCAGTGGAGGGCAGATATCCAAACTGTTCCTAATGGCTATCGCCAATGGCTCGATAAAAAAGGCGAATAACACCGGGGACAGTGGACAGCCTTTGTCTAGTCCCCCGTTTAACCTTAACTTGGCTGACCTCCGAGGCATTAATGATAATGTTGGCTTCTGCATTCAAGTATCATTTCTGAATCAACCCCGTGATTTCGGGAGGTACGACGAAATTTAACAGAATAAAAAATAAGGTCTCCCAAACAACTAGGTCAAAAGCCTTCTCGGCGTCTAATATGAGGACCAGAGCTGGTATCTTCTGAGTCTCAAAATAATCAAGTGCTTCCACTAGATAGTGCGTATTGGTTCCGAGCTGCCTCCCGGCGATAAAACCGTTGTGATCAGAATGGATCAGGTGCAAGGCAATTCCAGTAAATCGATTAACTAACAGTTTAGTAATTATTTTATAGTCGGAATTTCAGAGCGTGATGGGACGATAAGAATTGGGGTCTTCACTATCCTTGCCTTTTTTTAAAAAGCTGACTATATTCCCTTTTCTAAATGAAAATGGTATTAACCCACCCTCTAAAATTGCGTTGGCAATCAACAAAAGATAATCCGAAATAGTGCTTGAAAAGATTTTTAAAAATTCAGCCGGGAGGCTCTCCGGGCCTCATTTGCCATTCAGGAGATTTTTAATGACATCCCCCAGTTCCTCTTTTGTTAAAGGACTTGCCATACTAATTTTTTCAACATCTGAAAGTACAGGCAATTCATATCTCTGAAGAAAATCTCTCAAGGATGTCATGTCAATGGGCTGTTGTTGTGACATTATATCTCCTATAACTCCCGGGTCATCAGAGCGGGTACTGGCTATAGGACATCTCAGTGCGGTTATCTGATTGATTACTGCCTGCTCCCTGGCCTGCCACGTGAGAAACCTCCCGGTATAATTACTCTCTTCATAGACCTTTTGCCTATGATGCTGATAAAAGGTTACACTTTTAACGTACTATTTTTCGCTAACATCCCGTTTAGCCTGATCAAGCTGCCGTTGGTTAAAAGCAGAGGGGCTACTAAGAAATGTATCAAAGGAGCGTTGCACTTTCTGCTCTAAAATGAGCTTTTCTCCCTTAACTTTCCTTGAATTATCGGCATCTTTTCCGATGGCTAGTCCCCGTACAAAAGCTTTAAGCGAGTCCCAGACCACATGCGGAGGGGCTGAGCTATGATTTCGCTCAAGAAACTCTTTAATCTCGGGTTTAATAAAGAGCACACAGTTCTCTTCTAATAGATATTGCCGGTTTAACATCCATCTTTTAGAAGTCATGATATATTTACCCAACTCTAACTCAAGAATGACCATTGCATGATCCGAAAATCCATTCTGAAGGATTCTCTGCTGGCTAAAAGCCAGTACCCTGGAGATAAGAAAAAAATTGATGCGTGAAGAGATACGAAATCTACCTGAAAAACAAGTATAGGCGATCTTAGTTGGAAATACTGCCCTCCATGGATCAAAAATCTCCAAAGTCAAGCCATAGTTTTGGGTTTTAGCTTTTTTTTTAATATAGCTGAGGAGTCAATTTTAGGGTTCATTAGATAATTAAAATCACCCCCTAAGATCAATTCACCGGCCTTCACATTGTTGCTTGTTGCAGAGGGAAAGCAGATAACACGCAGGATCTGCTGAAAGTGTCCCGGTGTTTGCAAATCACACTGGGACGAGTTCAGCACATTATTCAGTGGGGCCCAAATTCTTGGCAGGGTGGACGGCGTTCGCCCTGTGAAAAAAGTGGGTGGACGCCGTCCACCCACGTGTACCCCCAACTCTTGCCCCGACCACCTCTCTTCCTCTGCATCACTATCAGACCATTTTTGCTCTCTCTCTTAAGAATCGTTAACTCTATCTTCTCATTTCAGTAAATTCGCCCTCACCCTTCCAACCCTCTTTTGCTCGCATCTCTTCCTAGTTTGCCTTCTTTGTCTTCGGTGCTTCTCTTTTCATGCTCAATGTCCTTTTCACCTCATGTTTTCTGTTGACTCACCTGCTCCCCTTTATTTCTGGGCGCCCCACCACTCCTTTACTCTTTTTTTCCCCACATACTTTATTGATTTTGTAATTAATTCGGTACATGTGATTGCGGTGGTTTCACATTGCCAGTTGTCAGTCTTATAACTAACTGGATTACATCAATATCATTACATTTGTATATAGACAGTACCATGGCTATACGTCAAACATGCATACATTTAGTCTAGTGTACATGAGTCCAGCGCGCCATCGTCTATCTGTGATATAAACTTCTGACCCTCCCTCCCCTTACTTAGCGCACAATCGTTTTCTGTACATGAGACTTAGGCAGATTTAGCATTCATGTATGTGAAAGACAAAGTTTTACTAGAACTTAAATCTGCATTTCTGTGACATTGGACGGAATTGTCCGGAGACTTCTATTGATGTAGTTTGCTTACGGCATTGTGGTTCTGTTACTTTACCGTCATCGGGGTGTGTTCTTATTACAAGATACTCTTAGCGGTCAGCATCTATCTTATTATGTTAGTAACTGGTTGAGCAGCGTTCAGGGTGTTAATGTATTTGTATATCAAGGGCTTTAAAAGATTCTAACATCACGTCCCACTCCATTGATATTGGTGTCTTTCGCAGCCCCCTCCTTTACTCTTATCATAGCCTTCAGTGAGCGCTCCTTCCATTGTCCCACTCCCTGTCAACCAATGGACGTTCTTCCCCTTTCCATACTTTGTTCTTTCTTTTTCCTTCCCTTTGTTTTCCTATCTACCCTGCGTTTATATTTTGCCTACTCATTCATCTCTCCCATCCCTCTTTACTTGCTGTGTACCTCCAATGCTTGTTTTGTCTAGCCCTCTTTTCTAGCTCCTTTCTCGCTTTTTCTCTCCCTTTCCTTCCTTTTTCTTTTATCTGTTCAGGTATTGCTTCATTCTTCTTTCTCCCTCTGGCTTTCTCCTTTCTCCTTTTTCTCTATCTTTTCCTCACATCTTTCTCAGACGTACTTCTTACCCTTTTCTATCACTTTCTTCTATCTCTCTTTATCCTTTCTCTCATTATTTTTCTGTATTCTATTTCTGCATCTTCCTCCATTTGCACTATTCTCTTGCTTACTTAATTCACTCCTTTTTGCGCCTCTCTATGTTTCATTATACTTATTTCCTGTCTTCATTCTTATCCTTTCTCTCTACTGTTAGTTTCCCTCTAGCTATTTCTTCTCTCACTTTCTCACTGTTTCTTCACCTATCCTTTTCTCACTTTCTCTATTTTTCTCATCCTTGTTTTCAATATACTTGCAATCCCTCCTCTCATGTCTTGGCCCTATTATTTGCTCTTTTGCCCCATCCCACTTTCTCCCTCCCATCCCTCTTCCTTTTCCCTCTACTTCTAGTTAAATCCTTCTCCCCTTTCCTATCTCCTTCTTCCTTTGCATTTTTCTCCTCTCCTTGTTGTTTCTCTTTGTTGTTTCTCTCTCTCCCATGGCTTTCCCTAACTTTCTCCCCCACGCTTGTTCTTTTTCTTTGTTGTAGCTCATTGTCCTTTTGTTTTCTTTAACTTTTTCTCATCTTTCCAACATCTTTCTCCTTCACACTGGCTACCACCTCATCTCCTATCATTACACCCCCACATTTTAAGATGAATTAGAGGTGAGCAAGCTACCCATGCTAGCCTCGATGCCAGGCTCAGGTTCAGCACAAGGTGCTCTTGTACCCTGAAACTAAAATCAAGCTGAGCTTTCTTGTGCAGGGGTTAATTTGTGAAAAAAAATATGAGCGGAGGCTCTCCCCAGGAGGCAGCTTGCCCCAGCCCATTTGTCCGGTAAGCGCTGCCTAAAAGAGAACCAAATACTAACCATGAAAGTGGGGAAAGGATGTGGCATAATGTCCAGAGCAGCCAACTTCGGAGCTGGGGAAGCAGGTTCGAGACTCGGTTTTGGCTCAACGTCCTGTGATTCTGGGTAAATCACTTAATCTCCCCATAAATTAACTGCTGCTTATGAAAAGCGCCGGTGTTGAGGGTTAAGTGCTGGTGCTAAGCACCGGAAACCACCGGCTCAAATAACCATTGTTTTTCTGGCTTCTGCTGCCCACCCTCCTACCTCAATCACAGCGGGTCTTCTGCGTCTTCTTTCCTGCCATGTTTATTTTGGGCCTGGCTGATAGGAAGGACCCTGCAGAGTGTGTTGGACGTTTTTGGAGAGGGGCGCTATGCTAGTGATTTTTCTCTGCTTTCACAGCATTATCACTGAAATGCCCACACCAGGGGCACTGGAGAAAGGCCGCACGGTGTGGGTTCCGCGTGAGAGTGAGCTCTGCACTCCACTCGTGTCCTGGGACCTCCATGGGCACCCAGATCCTTGTTTTGTTTATGTTTGATTGCCCTCCCTGTAGGTGTTGATTCTCTCACGAAATCTCCTGAAAGAGAACCCATTGATAAATCAGGGGAAGGAGGTGATTGCATTAAAATCCAGGACTCCCACGTCCCTTAACCTACGTCCTTTCTGTTTCAACTCGAGTTAATATCTAATACGTGTAATTATTTAGCTCTGGGTACCGATGACAAAGAATGAAGGACAGAGCATTTCGCTTTGACGTAAGATGAGGGAGAGAAGGCGATGCCCAACTGGTGGCTGCGTTGCATGCGAAACCAGGAAACCTGCGCTCATTGTGCTGATTCTAGCCAATCGCCTTATTTCACTGTGCCTTCTTTTCCTTTATCGACCTTGAAATACACCGGTTGTGGACTTGTGCAGTACAATAAGCCCTTGTGGTGTTGAGTAGGCTATAATATCACTCAGTCTAGCACCTTTGACTTGCCGCTTGGTTAACTGATGCAACATTGTTCAGGCAGCCGAGGGAGGGACAAGAATGTTTCTAAGTTTGTGTTAAAAAACAATTGCTTCCAATAAATGCCACTCAGAAGACTGATACAATCTGATGTACTAAAGTGAAACGACTACACTTTTTGAATTTTGAAAAGTTTTTATCATATTTTTACATGGCATTCACTGCATGATTTACATGAACCAATATGTTCAAAACTCGTGTTTTGGCTTTTAGATCCAACCCAGGCCACTGGCTCAGCTCTCCATTACAATGCGCTATCTTGTTCACCTCTTAGTAGAATAGAAACAGGCCCAGCAGTCACCTACAGACACACAACAAAGGCTGGCTGCAGTTCTGTGTAACTAAACGGCACCATATAATGGGTTCCAAAGCCTCTGAGGAACGAGTCATTGATACCGCCGCACGGGCCTTAAAAGCTGTTTTAAAACTGCAGCAGCCCAGCGGCGGCTCCTCCGCAATGGCGAAGGAGCATCGCTCCAGGGGCGGCTCCTCCACTAAGGCGGAGGAGCGTTGCCCCACTGCTTTCTCGCTGTGCAAGAAGCAGAAACATAAAATGGTAATAACTTCCAGTTACTACCATGTTATGTGTGGTTACAGGCAGGCGGTTGGGCAGGGCTGCACTGCAAGCAGGGCAGGGGAGGAGTGCCCACTTCCGAGTGCGCAAAGACTGTTTGGTCGACGCCCTGGAGTCGCCCAAACCAGTCATGCGCGCTCTGCCCTTCTCCATGCAGGCTGCAATGCATCCTGCATGGAGAACATGGCCTCCCCATATGCCCCTGGCTGGGCGGCGTCCCGACCATTCACAATGTTGCTTGCAGCGTTGTGATTGGCTTAGGGGAGGGAGCCTGGCTGCCTGCTTCTGCTTCCTGTTCTTGTGAGCAGGAGAGCAGGAGCACAGAAAACTCGGGACCTGGCCAGCGGAGAGGTAGGTTTAATTATTTTTTAAATTATTATTAAATTAACCCCCGCCCGCAACCTCCCTGCACGACACCCCGTCCCCGGGTGACCCCCCGAACTCCTACCCGCGAGCCACGCCGACCGTGACTGACTGCCCCATGGCTCAGAACCAGCAGCTGAAAAAAAGAAATATATTTTATTATCTATTTATTTTTCACCTGCTGGGTGAGCCAGCATGTGTAGGGAGAGGCAGGGCCGGGCCATAGGAGGGAGGAGTGAAGTGTACTTCTAAGTGCGCATATCTGTTTGGTCAGCCATCTTAGGCCGGCCAAACAGACATGCGCAGTTAGGTTTCTCCAACCCAGCTGTATTGCACAGCCGGACTGGTGAAACAGCACAGACTCCCTGTGCCAGAGCAAGCATTAAGCCAGCCCGCTCAGGCCAATACCCACACTGCTCTCATAGCATGAGAACAGCGCTGGGATTACACAGGGCGTCTCTGATGCTGTCCTAGTGTCTGCTGAGACCAGTAAGAAGAGGAACACTGAAGCTTGAGGAGCATGGCTGTCAGAAGCTTCAAGTAAGTTATTTTTTTAATCATCAAACCTCCCTCCTGGGCTTCCCTTCCTGTGCACCCCACACCCCTTCCACCCACCACACCACTTCTTCTATGTGTCGACTGCCACTGCACCAACCCCCAAAATTTTGAGGCAGCAGAACCTGGACATACACAGAAGCGGAGGTACATAATCAGCTATTCTAAAAGCCAGTGTAGGCAGCAGTGCTGAACCCCCAGTTAAAAAGAGGAGATCTTCAATGTAATGAGATGAAAGTCGCTCACTAAAGACAATGGGAAATGGAAAAGTAAAAAAAAAAACAGGTTGATATTACGGAGGCTTTGAAGGGGAAGTTTAGTGAAAATAATAGCACAGATCTCCTTCCCAGTTCGTGGATCTTTAACAATCAGCAACAACAGGCATTCTACAATGTTCCTATGTTTGATGACCTCAGGCCCAGACTGGGAACCAGTGGCGGCTAGCTTCAATAAAAATTGGTGAGGCATGAAGGCGCTACTCATCATAAACACGGAGTTGGAGCACGACCGCTGCAGTACTTCTTTCCATGAGCAGGAAAAAGAAGGACTTCCTTCCTGCTTGTGGAACGGAACTCCAACCAATGCTGGAGCTGCTTTCATGCTGTGAAAGCAGCTCCTGGATTGGTGGGAGCAGGTTCACCCTGTGCTAATTTGTAGGCTGGAGGCCTGTGCCAGCAATCCCCAGGCTGGTTCACAAGATGGCTGGCAAATCCAACATGCGCACTGTAGACCAGTGCTGACATCATGCATTAGATCGGGCAGTGGACATCAAATGGATCCCCCGCGACTGCAGAAAGACCGTCACCCACGCACTCATAACCAGCAGATTGGACTACGGCAACGCCTCATATGCCGGGATCAACAAATCCCTACTACACAGACTCCAGACCATCCAGAACGCTGCCGCCAGACTCATCCTCAGGACTCCACGCCACGAGCACATGACCCTACACCTGCGAGAATTCCACTGGCTCCCCGTCGAGAAAAGGGTCATCTTCAAGCTCCTCACCCACGCATACAAATCCCTCAACAACATCGGACCCAAATACCACAACGAAAGAGTCTTGTTCCACGTACCCAAAAGGAACCTTTGCTCTGCTGACCTCGCCCTGGCAGAAGTCCCCCGCATCTGCAGAACCAGAACAGGCGGGAGAGCCTTCTCCTACATCACAGCCAAGACCTGGAACGAGCTCCCCGTGCACATCAGACGCTCCCCAACCCTGTGAACTTTCAGGAAGGACCTCAAGACCTGGCTTTTCAAGTGATCCGAGGCTGCGAATGATCTGGAACTGCCCCCTTCCCCCTAGCGCCTTGAGACCCTCACGGGTGAGTAGTGCACTTTACAAAACCCTGATTGATTGATGCATTTGTAGTATTCAGCCCCACCCTCGCACTGTAGATAGCGTGAGCCAGTGCCGTGACAAATAAATAAAATGGCATTTGTTAGAACTGGAGGTCTCTAGTTGGCTGAGGTAGGTACAATAGTCCAAATAGAGACCCTTCCTTATAAGTCAGGGAAAGGAAGGACACCTTCTCAGATAGCCCCTGCTCACCCCCTCGGTAGCTTGGCACGAGCAGCCAAATTATCTCCAAGGCAAATGTGTAAAGTATTTGCAACCACGCACTCAGTAACCCAATGATGATACCACAAATGGACTCCACGCGAGTTTCATAAAAACAAGTATATGCTTATAAAAAAAGATATACGATGAGACCACACGATATAAATCCACAATATGCGTATTTGTAATATTTCACCTGGACGGTTATTAAGCCAGCAAGCCCTTGTAGGTTCTTGCAGTATTAATGAGCAATTCTAGATGATCCAATGCAGTCCTAATGCAATGCTATGCAGTTTGTAATGCAAGAATCAGCAACTTCGTGATGCAAAAATAATGAAGTTCATTATGCAACAATCAGGTAGTTCGTTATGCCAAAATAATGCAATTCGTAATGCAACAATCAGGCAGTTCGTTATGCAAATATAATGCAATGCGTAATGCAACAATCAGGCAGTTCGTAATGCAAAAATAATGCAATGCGTAATGCAACAATCCGGCAGTTCGTAATGCAAAAATAATGCAATGCGTCAGGCAACAATCAGGCAGTTCGTAATGCAAAAATAATGCAACAGTCAGGCAGTTCGTAATGCAAAAATAATGCAACGCGCAATGCAACAATCAGGCAGTTCGTAATGCCAACAATAATGTACTCCGGCACCGATCACGGTGCTCTGGATGGTCTCTATGCCACTCTTACTGACCCGCAGTCAGCTACTTCCAAACTATACCCCCCAACATGAGGATGGTGGAAAACAAAGTGCAGCTCCACACTCCAGCCACGGTACTGCCACTCCTCGGAAAGTACGGCCCGCGATACGAGCTTGAGCGGAGGCTCGCGCTGCGAGAATGGGAAAGGCGGAGAGCATTTCTCTCAGAGCCCGCACCCTGCCCCAGACGGCGACACACACACTCGCTGAGCGTTACCTGGGGGGTGCGACCTCACTCTCCTCGCGACTTGGGCGTCTGATGCAACTTCGTTGATTTTGGGCAGTGGAACTCCTGCCCCCCCACATTCCCCCCGGGATGGTTTAAGGTCCCTCCTTGGCAACGGCAGGCTCGGGCCAGCGGCACAGCTCCTCTGGGAATGCCGGTCCGGGCCGATGGCAATGACGAAGGTCTCAGGCTGCAACAGGGCACACGCACACAGCGTCGCTGAGACTCACTTGAGCTCCGGGGCTGCAGGGTCACAGGGCAATCCTCACGAAGGTCTCAGGCTGCATGAAGCACACGCACCCAGCATCGCTGAGATGCACGTGAGTTTTGTTTGCACACAATCACAGGACAATCCTCACGAAGGTCTCAGGCTGCAAAAAGCACACGCACACAACGTCGCTGAGACTCACTTGGACTCCGGGTGCACACGATCACAGGACAATCCCCACGAAGGTCTCAGGTTGCACGAAGCACTCACACACAGCGTCGCTGAGACTCACTTGGACTCCAGGTGCTGAGATGCACGTGAGTTCTGTGTGCACACAATCACAGGGCAATTCTTACGAGGGTCTCAGGCTGCAAAAAGCACACGCCCACAGCTTCGCTGAGACACACCTGGAAACTTTTGTGTTCCTGAGTTTCCACAACAGGGAGCCAGCTCTCCTCGGACCCTTGGAGATAAGTTACTTCAGGACACAGCACACCGCAAAGTCCTTTAAAGCAGGGGGACACAGCACACAGCAAAGTACCTTTAGCCTCTCCTTGGTTAAATCATAAAAATAGAGGCCACCCCCAGAACACACAGCAAGGGTCAGTCCTTTCCTTCAGTCTCTTCAGCTGTTTCTTCCTTGGCAGAGGTTCCTCTTGACCACGAAGTAGTTTCAATCCTTTACAAGCCTTGAACAGTTCCATTCCAATGTTCAGGGGTTTCAACTCTCATAGTTATACCCCTAAATGTCTTTGAAGTCTTAGTGTTCAGGGGGTCACTGCCTCCTGACCAACCAGTTCTGGGTGTCACCCTGCCAGTGACACCTTCGTCCTTTGATAGTGGGGTCTGGATCATCAATCACTCAGCAGGAGATGGAGCCATTGTTTTATGGCAGCAGCCCAGGCCTCTTCGCCTCCAGGGGCTACTCCTCCCCCCTACACTCCAGATGCAAGTCAGCCTGTTGCTGTCTCACCTCCTCCCCTGGGTCGAGACATTACCCAGAGCCTATCACAGTCAATCCACAACCAGTCAGAGACACACAGAAATGTTAGAACACAAAAACCCAGCCACTTCTAAAACAGTGGTTTCTAAACACACAATGCAAAAACCACCTTCACAAAAGAATGTGTTATTAAATTGTGAGATCAGGCACACTAAACTTTACCTCTTCATCTTAAGCCTTGGGAAGATAGGCTAGAAACATATTACACAGCCTCCCCATTCTGTCCTATGGCCTTGCAACAGTGAAAAATGAAATGGAGAGTATTTCACTGTCAGGACATGGTACACACCTCAGTATGTGTCCTACCTTTCACATACACTGCACCCTGCTCAGGGGATACCTTGGGCCTACCATAGGGGTGTCTGATGTGCATAGAAAGGTAAGGGTAAGGCCTGGTAAGTGGGGGCACTTGTCAGGACAACATGGCAGTTTAACAAACTGCGCGCAGGCACTGCTGTGTCAGGCCTGAGTTCTCTCTTTAGGGCTACTTGTGTGGGTGGCACAATGAGTGCCGCAGGCCCACTGGTAGCATTTGCATTACCAGCCCTGACAAAACATAGTGCACTTTACTAGGGACTTTACTAGTAAGGCAAACATACCAGTCATGGAGAACCAATTACCATTACACTTTACACAGGGAGCACTTGCACTTTGACACTGATCAGCAGTGGCAAAGTGCCCAAAGCATCTAAGTTGGCAACACCATGTCAGAAAAAGGTCTAGGGGGAAGGCAAAAGAGTTAAGAGAACTTTAGTCAAAAAGGGCCAAGTCCAACAGCATTCAAATGCAATTTAATGTCTTTGTCTTTGCCTGCTCCGTGCGCAGCAGGTCGGGTGATGCTCCTCCGGTTCTGAGGACATGACGCCCCTGATAGGAATCCAAAGCAGCCTGGCAAAGTTTGTCAGACCAGCCCCCATCAGGTGCCTGGTGAGTGCAGCGAGCCTGACCTTTAAAGGGAGGGGTTGGGGGGCTTTCTCCAACGCAGAAGAATGTGGGCAAAAATGTTGCATTCTACAATGCATTTTTCATTCCTATTCAATTGTATTAGCTTTCAAAGCAGTAAATGATGGCCTTAGAGTGCACTAGGATTCAACAATCATTGTTGGGTCCCTTCAATGATTCCCTCACTATCATCCTCCCATCCGTGCCCCTCATGTCTCCGTAGCTCCTCTCTCACATGTATTTCATTTGCTTTATAGTGTCTCTCATAACAGTGTAGGGTGTCGGAGCACTGTATATAACACACAAATACAGAGACAATGAATCACACATGTGTAAATCAGTGTATAGACAAAGGCGACTACAAGTTGTAGGGTTCATGTTATGCATACTGATAGGCATTTTCTAAGAGTGCTTGGTCTGGAGAAGGACAAACCCAGGATTCATTAGGTAACACAGTGGATAGGTTTGGATTTACTAATAAGAATGTATTTCTACCCAAACAAACCCTTTATTTATCAACATTAGGATAATCAAAGACTCGGGGGGAAACTTAACTATCTAACCTGTACCATGTAGTTGGTATGCAGCTCTTTGATGGCACTTCATATCCCACTGTGCTGGATTATGATTGTAACTTATGAACTGCACAGTATCAAAAGGATCTCTGACAAAAGCAGTAACCCACTTAGATGAGTCAAAACTGCCAAGAGACAAAACTCCTTTCTCTCTCCAACAGGTACATTAATCACCAGAGTCATTGTGACAGTTTTATTGTTGCCTGAAAACTACAGGATATACAAGGAACTCTGCAGCAGGTGCTCTCAAGACTGCTGCACTGATACCAAAATGGCCTCAGTAACAAAACCAGCCCCCCACCCTTACAGGCTCCCTGGGGAAATGCCCGATGCCCGGTATGGCCAGTAGGGCCTTGATGATCCTACGTTTGAGGACATCTGCTAGGTTCCTGAGACATACCATGACATCATTCTCTGAATGACCCTTTTAAACCCAGCAGCACCCTGAGGGGGACCATATACCCTACCTTTTCCTGTCAAGAAGAGTGTCTGTCAGTCTGATCTACCTGACAGACACTCTTCTTGTTCAGGTCAGGCAGCCAGGAGCTAGAAATGTGCTAAATGCGCATGCTCCTGGCTGCATGACCTGAACTGAACAGCCTTCTGGGTGTGACCTCCTCAGTCTGGTAAAAAGTGCCTCGAATTCCTCCCCCTCATGACGATGAGGAGTGTCACTGATTGCCTCGGTCCTGGACGCTTCCGTTTTAAGCCCTGAGGTGCCCCAGGTTCGAGTGTCAATCATTCGCACCTCATCAGAAAGCGGGGTGGGGTCAGCAGTCTCACTGACCCCAGCCCACATGGCGACGAGCGAGGAACTGCTGCCTTCCCTCAGCCAGAGGCTAGGCAAAAGTCCCAGCCCTCCTGGGACCTATGAGGCTTTCCTCTCTATAGTAAAGGTAACTTTTTTCTATTGCGTGTGTGTATGTATGAATTTATGTGTATTTGTAGGTGAGGGTTGTGAATGGGTGTGTGAATGTATAGGTGTGAGGGAGTGTGCATTTGTGTGTGTGCGGCGCCCACCCCCTCCCTGGTAAAATTTCCAGCCGCCACTGTTTAAACCACTCTTATGAAAGAGAGAGAGATTTAGGTGATTTAAGGAGGCCTGGCAGTGGCGTAACGAATATTGAGGGGCCCTCCCCTGCAAAGTACATGAGGGGGGGCCTCCAGACTAAGTCAGGTGCTCTCTGGCAGGTTACTGTGCTGAGGGGCCCCCTGAAGACCGGGACTGCCCCGCACGGCGGGGGGGGGGGGGGGGGGCTGTGGAGGCCTTTGTTATGCCACTGGGGCCTGGGCCTTATGAAATGACAGAGATACGGATGAGCTGTAACCTGACGGAAGCAGGACAGAGCTGGGACACATACCGGACATACGAACACTGCGCGCGCTCCCTTCACCGGAAGGTGGCGCAGTGACAGCAGTCTGTGCTGCAGGGTCAGGCTGACACGGTGCTCGGAACGCGCCCTGCAGGGAGGGCTCAAAATAGCCCTCACACGGACGCCAATGCAGGCAGAGCTTTGAGAGGTGGATGCACAAAGACCAAACGCATCAAGTGTGGAGGGATACATATCTCCCAGACAAGTAGGGAGTGCGGCCCAAAACAGCACTGTAGGCATGGTGACACCTCGAGGCGTTCATCACACGCTTCCTTCCGTGCCTCTCCAATCTCTGTTCTCTTCCTGAACACTTGCTTTGAAGAATCCTCTTTACCTTGCTTTCCACCTCCACCTCCCGCCTGTCCACCCACTCCTCACCTATCTCAATCCCCAATTCCAACCGCCTCATTCCCTGTTGTTATGCTGTCCATCCTCGTTCCTTCTTTCTTTCACTTTCACGTCCTTACCCACTTCACTGTTCCCCCTTTCACCACTCATGACTCGCTTTAAGGTGAAAGTCTGGAGCTGTGTGTCGCAGCAGTTCCAGTCAAGAGGCCCTGCTGCTCTGTTCATAAAACAGTTATCAATTGGAGCCACCACCACGTTTGACGATGTAACTAGATTTATTCAGATGTTTGACTTGGAGCTTCAATAGCCATCATTCCAACCCACATAATCTCACCACAATGTGAGAAATTGGGAGCTTAAGAAAATGCCCCGTCTCTGAGTGACTGTCACATATGATCTCAAACATAGTTTCCTACCGGTTAAGTATAGACCTCTGCTTGGAAGTGCAACACAATCGGAACTGGTTGCTTGTTTGAGGATCACACGTAGAACAGAAGGCCTGCCTCTGAGGCCTCCTGTGAGTGCACAGCTGCCCCACAGAAAGAGAGCCAACCTTGAGGGACATACATACCCACCACTAACAAATTCTTGCACTCCCACACCCACTCTCTCCACACAACTAAAGCACATACTCTGCCCAGTGTGATGCCAAACATGGAACTGATACCCCCTCCCCTGTGCAGCAATATTGTCAAGAGAAACTCATGGCTGCCTTCTGACCACCACTCGGCGAAGCATCAATGAATTGGTAAGTGGTTTACTGGATGTGCACAAATTTAATTAAATCCAAGGTCCCTCTACACTGAAGCCACTTAGCCCTGTAGGCCCTAGGTTATTGAAAATTTGGTGAAAAAAGCCCCACCAGGACATGTTGGTGCTGAATATTGAGGCTTTGAGAAGTGCAGCTCATGGATAAGCATAGCACCAAAGCATTATAGGCAGCAGTCATCATCTTGTTTAAATCATACTATAAAATATTGGAATATTTTAGTGTCATAACTACTATAAGACCTTGTTATTAAAACCAGCACCCCTAGGCAGACAATAACTTTCATTAGTTCTAGTATTTGTGTTGGAGAGAATTTGGGGGCAATCTCCAATCAGAGATTCCGCGAGAAGAATTTAACTGTTTGACCACAGCTATCCCTGGAGCCTAGGAGGGTAAGTGAGTCATGGCTGCCCTTGGAGTAAAGAGACCCAGTATCCTTGGCTGCCACTGGACACTGCAGCGTGATCTCTAGTCGCCAGCTACTGAAAAGTGCTCTTTTTAAACCTAATACCCTGAAGAAGGAGGGTGGAAGTCCCCACTTCTACCCTTCTTTCACTTTCATTCCTTCTCCATTCCACTCACTTTTCTTTTCACTCATGCTTGATATCACTATTCTAATTTCCATTCTGCTTCTACCTTTACTCTTTTTCACCAGCTCTCTACTTTCTCTTTCTCTCTTACGCTACCTTCCTTTTACTCACTCCTCATCCCCCTTTTCCACACTCTTTCTACCTAAGCCCTTTCTTCCATGCCCAATACTCTTTTTTCCCTTATTTTTATCTCTGTCACTCTAAGACTTGTTACCTGCTCTCCCTCTATTTCTTGCCCAACTTTTAGTCTCCCTCGATCACGATCTCTTTTTACTCACAATATGTCTTCTTTCCTCCCTACTCTTTTTTTACACCATCTTCCTTGTATCTCCTGTCCCCACTTTCTTACTTCTTGCTCTCACTTTCTTCAGATTAAATTAAGGACTCTAGGGGCTCGTGTATATCTGCCCTCAAGGGGCCACAAAATGGCTGAGAAGAGGAGATGTGGAAATGTGGAAAGCCAAATTGGCAATACTAAAACATGGAAAAAATTACAATCCACCACAACTGGCACAAAAACAAATGACGACATATGGGAGAGAGGAAAGGAAAATCAGTTCAGCGAATAACACTTACCAAGAAGGAAAACTGAAGCTTTTAGACAAACTGTCACTCACTGAGGAGAACACAATATGTAAATGTCATACCAGGTCGGTGTTTGTGTCCTTCCAAAGGTTAGCAGATTATGACTCTGGTTGCGAGTGGGGCGGATAATTCCGTCCCCTGTGCAAACTCTTGCAAACTTTTAGGGTGAGACAAAGTCTGCACCCCGAGATATTTGCCCAGGTACATATATTATCTGCAGGTCAATCCTTCTGGGATGTACCAGGGAAAATGGCCAGTAAATATCAGAAATGAGGCATTTATTGCAGAAACCACCAACATTCGCATGTTTTAGGCCCCAGTCCCAGGTAAAAACTCGTAAGTGGAGGTAATAACCGTGCTCGATTAATTACAAACCTGGGTTAATCACGTTCATCAACCGCGTTATTTAACGTACTGTCCTCCCCATCCCCTCCCGTCACCTCCCTCCCTCCTCATTGGCTCTGGGGATCAGGGCCAATCAGGCACATTGAAGCAGACACAAAGGCATTTCACCCTGGACTTAATGAATGAATCAGCAACTCTAAAAGTATAGACTGTCTGAAGTGAGAGGCTTTGTGAGTTCCAAATGGATCACCGCATAATCATGTCGGTGACATTCACAATATTCCAGTTTTTTACGCAAACAAGATGCGATTGCTCCTCCAGCCAGTGGGCAACAGGAATACATGTCAATATAGAAAGGCCTCAAATTGCAAAAGGTTGGGGATGCAACGATGCATTTTTCTATTTCTATACAAACTCGTTTTCTAGAAAAAATATTAAATATTTTTCATAAAATCTAAGATGTTTACCTTAACCAATGAATGTATTTTGATAAAACTAGGTAAACCTAGACAAGAAACATTTATCTAATGCCAAACACTATGTCATTATTGCATTATTTACATGGTATTTGCTGAGAGCAAATAACCCCACCCACAGAGAAAGACCTAACCCTGCCTTTATGCATCCCAGGGAAGGCACGTGGTGCGCCTGCGCACAGTAAACACACATGTTGCTTTAGTTCCATCACGTGGCGTGTGATTTCACTCTCTAGGCACAATGGAGTAGGCTAAACAAAGAATATGATGCATTAATTAAGTCCAGTGTCAGGTGACAGCGTCTGATGGAAATGTTTACAGCTGTGTATCACTGCGTGCCAGGCAGGCTCCTCCAGCCAGGGCAGGTGCCAGGCCAAGGGCAGCATCCTCTGAAGTTCATCTGGAGGTTTGATTGAAAGGTGAGAGAAGCCATCGCTCCTGCCACTGGAGAGGACACTGTCTACAAGCATATTTACATTTCTATACACTGAGGGGTTCCTGAACAAACAGGCGACTGCTGTGATATGCAAAGCAGGGAAAACGAGTGTGAATGTGTGACAAATGTTCTATATTTCTCAATTCTATCCCCCATAAACAGAATGTTGTGCATTAATGGAACTTTAAGTGTTTCACAGGTATTTCCCAGGAGTTGTGGAAATGTGTTGTAAAGTAATGTGGAAATTTAGCTCGCAAACTGAACATTATCTGCGCCATCTTGCCCCTCCCCAGCACCACGCACAGCGAACGCACGGCTGCCATTTTAGGCACCCCACTCATTGTCAATCGCCAGCGCGGTCCCTTTGGCGCTGCAAGCATCCCCCGCGCGCTGGCCACCCCCGCTCTCTCATACAGGCCATAAACCCTCTCCTTCTGCGCGACCCTGCTACGGAACCACTTCCGACCGACAACCCATACATGGTCATGCCTCTCCTTTGATAACCCCCTTCCTCTGCGCCCCATTGTCTGAACTGGTCCCAGGCCATCACCTAGCCCTGCGGATGCAGTTTATTGCCCCTACTGTAAGGGAAACACCCCACATCAAAGGGATTACAGTAGATCAAAGCCCCTACCCCCTGAGACCCGGCCGGTTGCACACACCCCCGGGAATTAGCGGAATTCCCTGCTGCGCGATAGCCATCTCCCACTGCGGGTAGGGTGGGAACCTCTACTGTAACCATGTGTGGGATCAGATCTGAGCCGGGGGCTTCAGGGGATGTTCTTTCAGGCATCAAGGGAATCTCAAGAATATACTATGTATAATAAAGCAATAAACCAGTGTATAAGAGACCAGGTCTCAGAGATGCAGTTAGAGCACCTCGTGACGATACCTTGCTGTCAGATCTGATGTGTTCTGCTCCGACGGAATAAAACTTTGTTTCCTGCCTTCCAGTCTCCGGCGCCTGCCTCTTTTATTGGTAAATTATCGAGTGGTATGAGAGGCGATTACCGCCGGGCAAATACTTGAAAGGTTATCAACTGAAACTGCCGCTACCATTTAACAATTGGCGTCCCAAACGTGGGGCCCATCAGCGACACGTGGATCCAGTGGGAGAGGTCCCGACGACAGAGTGAACGACTGCAACGATCGGGAGAGCTCCTGCCCAATAGACCCTCGTCTGGCAGCCGATCATCCGAACTTCACTGGTTCCGAGCAGACCTCTCTCGAGTGATCTACGGTCCTGACTGGGAACCATCAGGAGTGCCGCGGCAAATACGGAGAGTAGAGGACGATCGGGCGCTGGAGGCGGAAGACGAGAAACTGTCCACGCGGTCCGGGTAAGGTCGTGAAATACGACAAAAGTGCGAAATAATTGATTGATTGTTTGAATACTAGTATTGCTCATTGATTGTTCTCTTTGAGATATTCGCTGTCTACAAACGGGGAGGAGTAGAAATACTCTCTCTCTCTCCCTTTGCAGATAGTAAAGGGTAGGTAACGCAGACTTTTGTCCCCGTTGAAACCCGTCGTGCCTATCTTTATCTCCCCATTGATTGATTGTCCGAACATTGATTGTTTTGAAGAATAGTGCTCTTTGAGATATTCTCTGTTTGCAAATAACGTAGAATAGGAATATTCTGTCTAGTCTTTGCAAATAGTGAAGGGTAGGTAACGCAGACTTTTGTCCCCGTTGAAACCCGTCGTGCCTATCTTTATCTCCCCATTGATTGATTGATTGATTGTCCGAACACTAGTTGTTCGATATTGGTTCTTTGGAGGTATTCTCTGCTTACAAATAACGAAGAATAGAGATATTCTGTCTAGTCTTTGCAAGCAGTGAAAGGATAGGTAGTGCTGACTTTTGTCCCCGTTGAAACCCGTCATGCCTATCTTCTCCCCACTGATTGGTAGTTGGTTCTGCCCGGACCGCTTATTAGAGGTGAACCACCCGGCTCCACTGGAAGGCACCCCTAATAAGGACATGTTCACTAAATATGGACTAGTCGCCGTAGCTTATAGCAAGCTGTGGCATAAATATACCAAGAAGGACCCCGAAAGTCAGTGGCCACTGATGGGATCCTTCGACGACCGCAAGATAGAAGCGCTAGAAGTAGCTCTGCGTAGCAATAAGACGACGCCTACTATGCTTGACAGTATTGGCATGTGGCGCAAAGAAGCGACGCAACGGAAAAAGAGGGAAGAAGTAAAAGCAGAAAAGGAATTACGAAAGGCAGCTCACCTTGCCGCTAAAAAGTTAGAAGAAGACATAAAGGAGAGAAGGGAAACTAAACTAAGACAGGAGCCCGAAACCTCAGGCCAGTACGCTGTTAGGACCCCTTCTTTGCTCTACCCTGAGTTGTCCTCCAAGCAGCGAACGAATGATGAATTACTGTTAGGTCCCCCGATCATTTACATGCCCCCTCCGTATGCACCCTCCCAATCAGTAGTGCAACACCCACAACCCCCGAACACGAGCGAAAGCAGTACAGGGGCCTCGGCCCTCACGGCCTCCGCGCCGGCTGAGCCTCTTGTACTGAACCCAATGTCGACTACAACGCTAGATGACCATGAGATGGGAAAGAAAGAGTCCACCAGAATGAATCGATTAACTAAGGATGAACGAGCAGGAATCGATAGGATAGTAGGGACGCTGGTGGAGCGAAAAGAAAGTGAGGAGTATATAACAGACGCGTATAGCTCGTATGCCGACAGCCGCAGACGACACTTCGTCGTACGGCTCTGTTATCACGCCCTGAATGCATATGAGGACAGATACCACGATAAAGGTCCCGAAGGCTTAGCGGCCCTATATAGGAAGGTAGACATTGGGGAAGAAGGAGAGGGCGATGTAACGAACCTCTTCACTCGTACACTCGAGGTCTACCGACACCTTAAAGAACATGGACAGACCACCAAAACAGAAACCCCCATAGCAACTAAGCCCCAGGGAGGAAGGGCCGATGCCATGATGCCCATTAAAGAAGCTGCCCCCTACTGGGTCCCCCCACGGGGTCAGGGAACACACGACGACATCAACCACCAAGATGCGAAGGGAAGGGTTGTATATAACTGGGTCTACCAGCCGTGGGCCCGGCAAGATATTTTGACCTTTAGAAAGACTCTACCCGACTTGAGAAAGAACCCGACTGCCTTCTACACTGAATTGGGTACAGCCTTAGGCTCAACGATAATGACGTTGGCAGATATCGACTTGTTCTTTGGGCTATGCCTGCCGGCTGATGTGTGGAAACAAATCCGGAAAGTTGACCACGCTGAGCCGTTCGGATATACCTGGATACAACTCGATACCATAGATAAACAGCGAGAACCAGGACAGAAACCCCCGAAAGCCATCTTAGAGCTCCCAGACAAGATTGTACAAAAGCTGAAGACTCTAATCCCAGAAAGAAAGGTAGACTGGTCGATAGTGACGGCTTGCCGCCAGAAACCCCAGGAGGATGTGTCTGAATACTTCTCCCGATTCGAGACTGTGTTTTCCGATTACAGTGGCCAAGACATGACCACCGCAACCGGACACCACCTCTTTGTCCAGAATTATGTAAAGGGTCTGTCTCAAGAAGTTTCCCAGAAGCTACAGACCAGCGAGAGCAGTTGGGCAGCCTCCAAACCCGCAGCGATTCTCCAGATGGCCCAATACTACGAAAACCAGAAGAACGAGAACGATAGGGCGTCAGAGAAGAAGAAAAAGGAATTAAAGGAGAGGGTGATGATAGCACAGTTGCAAGGGGTGACCATAGGAAGGGAACCCCCAAAGGAGAATTACCAACCAACCGCCCCTAGAAAGCTACCCCCTAGAGACCATACACCTACACCCTACAACGGACGGAGAGACTTAGATGGGAATCAATGTGCGTTCTGTAGAGGGTTCGGACACTGGAAATCCCAGTGCCCGGTCCTTTTGGAACTGAACAAAAATAGGGACCCCAATAGACACAACCGGAAGTTTGTTGATACCCACCATCAACGTCACCACACTTGATTAGGATCACATGCAATCGAGCAACGCCATTTTTTCCGAATACGCTAACCAGATCGCTGATACGTACAACGCTCCAGCAAAATAGTATGGTCAAACATTTTTAATAAATTATAAGTATAACAACATTCCGGCAAAATGAACAGGTTAGAACATGTTTTAAACATCTATTTACATGACAGTCTGCTGCGACCTGCATCCCAAAGCATTTACGTCCACGTGACACCGTCCTCGCCTCTCCTTCCTCGAAGTTGCAACATTGGCCTGTTTTGGGTGGTCCTTTTTAGTTGATTTTGGGCTATAAAAGCCATGCAAAAATCCCTTGACATCAGTGGCAGGCGATTGTGCGAATAGGCCGGAGGCTATACGAAGCGCCGGAGGGCTGGTGCCCTGACGGGGGGAGGCGACGCGGACGGACCTCCCCCACCTCCCCAGGTGGAGGCTTGCCAGGCACCCCGACCGCCTTTTACTCGCCGGCCAGCTAAGCTGCACCCAACCGTCTTTTACTCGCCGGCCAGCTAAGCTGCACCCAACCGTCTTTAATTCGCCGGCCAGCTAAGCTGCACCCAGCCATCTTTTTCATCGGCCTGCTGAATTTCACCCTGGCACGCTGTGCGGATCCTCCCAGTCACTTCTTCCTTCAATAACGGAGGGTGCCCTGGCGGGGGGAGGCGACGCGGACAGGCCTCCCCCACCTCCCCAGGTGGAGGCTCGCCAGCAGATGAGGGCACCCCAACCGCATCTTTCACACGTCAGCCAGCTGAGTTGCGCCCTGCCACTTCATTCGCCGTTCGGCTGAGCCGGCACCCCTGCACGCGGCCGCCAGGCAACCACCCAAGCACCGGGTTCACCAGGACTGCCGCTAGCACCCGACGTGAGGAGTGGGCCCCCGCAACAAGGTAATCGGGGACCCACCCCGGTGGTGATACCATCCAAACTGCTGTCGTCACTGCTACTGGAATCACCCCGGTGGCAGTACCATCCGAACTGCCGCTGTTACTGCTGCTGGCTCCTCTCCGGTGACTGTACCGAAGAGCTGCTGCTACTGCTGCCCTTGAACTCCGGCGGTTGACCCCTCCGGTTCCAGGCCTGGCCCACCGTGAGACAATTCTGGACTCGAAAGCTTGTTTGCTAGGGCATGGGCCCCACCCTTGACAGAACGCTCCCCTCAGCCTTGCAGAATTGGTTGGAGTCATTTGACGTTCGACTCCTGCGGACTTCCGGTAAGGACAAAACCACCACCATTGCTCTTTTTGCCCCCGGGCGGCAGCCACCTTGCCTCCGCTTGATACAGTGAGACAGTAAAGCGTCGGCGGAAGAACCCGCCTGCTGCCCCGCCCTAAGAACAAACCGTGGCATTGCTACAAGGTTGCAGTGACGCCATGCTGACGCAAAGTTGACGCTAACGAAAGTTCTCGAACTACCGAAAGGAATTCTGGTTCAACTGCTAAATTCATGGAAAGACTTAGACTGTGCACTGGCCCGACCCCGCCCTAAGATGGCGCTGATATAGGAGTGGCCTACAACTCCTTGTGGCGTTCCAGTCACGTGACATTCGTGTTAAAAAGAGATATATATACATGTATGCGATGCTTTCACACATGACGATGGGGGAGAGGGGGGAACCGATTTTTATGTTAATCTAGTGTTGCTCATGTTGCTCGACGCCTCTCGCACCGTGGCCGGCCTATAGCGGCTGTAGGCCCGTATTTCTACACTGACATTGTTTTAAATAAAGGGCTTCTTAAAAAGGAATTACGGAATCAGTGTCATGACTAATCATCTGGGTTGTTGAAGGTTTCTCTTTTAAATAAAAGATTGTCACTCCTAAGCAAAAGCAGACAGATAATACGGACTCAATTTGCCTAAAATATTTTTGTTTAACGGAATTTGTACCCATCACGCCTGCCCCCTTTTTCCAAGAATTGTCGAATCAATAATGAACTATAACTTAAGGTATATGTCGCACGCAAGGTATGGTATCCTGCACCATAATACACGACCAATTGAGAAATACATGCACGACCAGGGAACCCGAATTTAGGAGATGAATGAACTAGAGCATCTTTGCCTCGAACTAAAGAATAATAGGTCCGTGGTATTACCCACCCCTGCGGCTAGCCTGGTACATGGTAGGTAGAACCTTTCGTGTCTGCGCGCGCTGGGATATTTTGAATACTGCACCTCCCCTCTTATTTTCCCCTCTATAGGTCACGACGAAGTTCCGACTGAAGAGTGGAGTGGACCTGGACCGCACCGAGTTCAATATCAGAGAAAACATAGACAAACGTTGTGAGATAGTGCGTAAAGTTACAGACCATCATTGGGAACATGAAAAACCGTATGATATGATTGTGCGTGTGTACTACGATTATACGATATGAATGTGTATGCATTTCATGTTTGGATCACTTGAAGAGAGCGTCACTGTATGATTGGAGTGCTTGTCCACCGATCAAAGGGGGGAGAATAAAGGGTCAGACACCCCCTAAGATAAACTACAAAGTGCTAAAAGTACGCAACATGCGTAGGAAATAGGGGACAGGAAAGGAGAGGTCCCCGTGCTCAACGCAGCCCTGAGTCTCCATCTTAAGTCTCCGTCTTGATGCATGTACTGTCACCCCCTATCCGGCATTTGTGTGTACGTGATCACCGAATTTATGTCTTTTCCCCGCTTGTGTTTTCTTACATGGAACAGACCCATGCTACTCCATGTTGTGTGTGCACCAAGTGGCCTATTATCTTACCCATCTCTCTCTCTCTCGTTTTGTGTCGTATGTACGCCAAAATAGCCTACTTGATGCACACGTCTCTCTCTCTCTCTCTCTCTCTCTCTCTCTCTCTGCACACGTCTCTCTCTCTCTCTCTCTCTCTCTGCACACGTCTCTCTCTCTCTCTCTCTCACTCTCTCTCCCCCTCCCTCGCAAAAGGCTCTTTCTTGTCCTCTTTCTTCTTGAATAAATTAACGACATACACCTCTTTGGTAAGTGTATAATTGGCCCGAACACGGTGGTGTTCGAACAAAATTGACAGAAACAAAAAAAACGACCATACTTTACCACGATTACTACCTCTCCTTTCTGCAAACGTTAAGCCTAATCGGCTGAGAAGGAAAGGACAGGTAAGACGACTGATGTCTCCCAATCTGACCCTCAACACGGGGACTATATGTCAGTGGTTTTTGTTCTTAAAGGACACCATCTCCACCACCCAGAATTACCCCTGACCAATTAGCCCGAAATAGAATGTCTAAAGCACCCTGTTCTCCCAGAGATAACTCCAGCCCTATACTAAGCCGTCTCAGAGTATCCCGAACGAAACAACTGATGGCCCTGTTTTAAACTGATAAAGGGTCACCTACTGTATGAAAAGGATACTCATGAACGCATGACAGTAGCACCTCGCACTTACGGGTACTACCAAACCTTGTATTATAAGGCGCAGAAACCGACACCTAGAAGGCCAGACGATGGACAGGGACACCCACAGAACCTTGCACCACAGCAGTAATTAATAGATTAGTAACACGCACATTAACATCAGAGTTAATAGGCACCAATCATGTAGTAACAGATAAGAGCATTTCCGCAACTACTCAGTGGTTGGGAGAGAGAATGAAGTATGTAAATGTCTTCCCTGCCAAGATCTCTAAGACTTTCGTTTCTTATAACCTATTCAAGGATAACCTGCAGCCATCGGAAGAGAGGGGTCGGACGTGACGCACAGTCTGGCTGCGGATCATAAAACATCTATGACATCGACCAAGGGGGAAGCGACGAAGCAACAAGAGTGTGAGACGAGACACCATTATCAGAACGATGAGCGCGAAGGGCTACATCGAGGCCCCTGCTCACTGACCAGCGTGCCTGAAGTCTCAACCCGTCGGGCCCGATTGATGGGCCCAGTGCTGAAAAGATTCTGCTCTCCTTGGTCCGCATTTTTGATCCGATCCCATGCCACCCCATTCTCTCTTCCTCTTTCATTTGGACTATGACTTTGACCTACTACCGAGGAACAAAAGGCCGGCACCCTGTCTCAAAAGTACCTGTGGTGAACTGTGTTAAGGAACAGGACTGGAATCAAAGAACAGTGAGTGGTCGCACCCTGCCACGTGAAGAAATCGGATTTGAGCTGGACCTTAGTTCCACCGCCGGTGCTCAACAGTGCCAACGAAAGAAGAACAACAATGAGAGCTTACCAGTGATAGCTCTTTATGAAACAAGGACACTGGAAAGAAGAACCCATGTCAAAGTTGAAAATCCTCTCCCAACCACCTTATTATATTAACTATCTTCTTCATGATGTTGCCTCAATCACTTCCGACTGTACACTGAGAAGTTAAGAAAATGTAACTTTGTATAGTAACATTCATACAACACCAGCCATGTACACGACTATACTGCAACTTTGAATGTACTCCCTCCTCGCCTACTTTATCAAACTGTATGAGACAATGTACAAATGTGTCAGATTACTCCTGCCTACCCTAAACGACTCTGTATCTTTAAAATGTGTGACGAACATTGACGATACTGTAACTAAAAGGCTAACAAAGGCGAATATTGGCCGGACAAGCTGGCGAGATATGTTAAAAGGGAGGACTGTGGAAATTTAGCTCGCAAACTGAACATTATCTGCGCCATCTTGCCCCTCCCCAGCACCACGCACAGCGAACGCACGGCTGCCATTTTAGGCACCCCACTCATTGTCAATCGCCAGCGCGGTCCCTTTGGCGCTGCAAGCATCCCCCGCGCGCTGGCCACCCCCGCTCTCTCATACAGGCCATAAACCCTCTCCTTCTGCGCGACCCTGCTACGGAACCACTCTCCTTTGATAACCCCCTTCCTCTGCGCCCCATTGTCTGAACTGGTCCCAGGCCATCACCTAGCCCTGCGGATGCAGTTTATTGCCCCTACTGTAAGGGAAACACCCCACATCAAAGGGATTACAGTAGATCAAAGCCCCTACCCCCTGAGACCCGGCCGGTTGCACACACCCCCGGGAATTAGCGGAATTCCCTGCTGCGCGATAGCCATCTCCCACTGCGGGTAGGGTGGGAACCTCTACTGTAACCATGTGTGGGATCAGATCTGAGCCGGGGGCTTCAGGGGATGTTCTTTCAGGCATCAAGGGAATCTCAAGAATATACTATGTATAATAAAGCAATAAACCAGTGTATAAGAGACCAGGTCTCAGAGATGCAGTTAGAGCACCTCGTGACGATACCTTGCTGTCAGATCTGATGTGTTCTGCTCCGACGGAATAAAACTTTGTTTCCTGCCTTCCAGTCTCCGGCGCCTGCCTCTTTTATTGGTAAATTATCGAGTGGTATGAGAGGCGATTACCGCCGGGCAAATACTTGAAAGGTTATCGACTGAAACTGCCGCTACCATTTAACAGTAAGGCATGGGTATCAATAGCTGAAATTAAATACATCCTGATCTTCTAAAGGATTTCTTGACAGTAAATGCTAAAACCACAGAAGTTGTATTAAATCAAAGGATTATTCCATCTGTAATGAAGAAAATCTGTAAGTAATGCAAACAATCTACAGAGTAGATGGGTTGGCTGTGATATTGTACAGTTAGCCTCCCTGGGAGGATACTGTGAACGATATCGCGGGTTGAATATGTGTGGGGGATCCTTCTTGTGGAAATATTCATGACCAATCTGCCCAGGAGAAGGCGCCCTGGGTGAAAGGTTTGATTTTTGAAATGTTGAGTTATCTTCAGCCTCACAATCATGAACCTCCTTATGAGGGCTGAGAGCTGCACCCTACAAATCAAGATGGTCATTAGCAAGGGGTGAGCCGGAGGGTGTGACATGACTCACCAAAGAGGGGTTCTAAGGATATGACAGGGGGGACACTGTCCATGTGCTGAGGCAAGACCAGAATAGAGTGCGGCCTGACTGAGGAAGGAAGAAGATAGAAGGTAAAGGGAGACCTGCTAAAAGGATAGGGCCCCCGACCCCCCGGCTAGACCCCTTTAGGAGGGTCTATCTATTGAGGATGGCTGAGCGCTGGGCATCGTGTTTCCAATGAAGCCAGTATCACTGACCGGTCTCTGAAGCGGGGGCTACTCAAGCTATAGGCTTCGCCTGAGCACCTGAAAGCACTAATGCTTCAATTGTCTCTCAACACTGAAGAATACCACACTCCACGAAAGCCTCAATCCGCCTGGGGGCACCACTGGAAGTCCAAACTGGCGTATGCTTTCTGAAGTGCTCACATGCATAACATTTACAGATGTGGAAAAGGTGCACAGTTTTACATAAGGAACTTTAACGCAACTGTGTTTTCACACTCAACTTTGCTTATTATTCCGCATGCCGAAAGACCCTCCCCTAAAGCTCCGTAATTGGGGGGTATGCGGGGGTCCTGTGCTTGTTCTACTCCTACAAAATACTAGATATCCTCGTCTCCTCACGTGCTGCCTAAGAAGAATCCTGCAGCCATCCTGACTTCTGAACCTGACTGGGGTGGTAAGCCGCGTGTTTCTCCATCACTTCCTATAAGAGCTTGCTCTTCCTTAAGGGGTCATTTCTGGATACACAAAGTGCCGCTGGACCAAGGCGAGCAACACCTGAGCATTTAGACTCAAAGCAATGCAGCCCCCTGCATTATGCGTGGGGTAATAGCCTCAGGATGCCATGTTCTGGAAAATCCCCTTCTCTGTGGGTCCGAGGTGTGCCCTCTTGTGGCATTTGAGAGTGACGTGTGGAGAACTGAGGGCAGAGGGAAGCATCCGTTCCCACCAGATCCGCCTGTCCCTCAGTTTGTAGATTCTGCCTCTTCCTTTTCGCACCTCGAGGGGCAGTGGTCTGGCAGATTTCGGGGGGGTCTTTTTGGCACCGGTTTGGGCAGGTACATAGACACGCTTATTTTGGCACCGAAGCTAGGACCAGAGACATCTTGGGAGTAAGAGTAGGGTGCCTGGGCGCCGTGGCCTGGGAAGAAACAGTTAGACATTAGCATGGTGTTTTTCTTTAAAGCCATGAGTGATACCTCGGGCAGCCAATCAAAGGGGCCACTGGGAGAGGCATTCGCTCTCGATAGGAGGGTGAATGGGCAGCACTACCCCTCGGCCATTTCAAAAGAGAGAGAATGCCAGAAGAGTGGAGGAATTACTCAGGGCATCTCCAGGGAAGCTGGGGCTTGAGGCTCCATCGACGAAACAAGGGGTCTGCATCTTCAAACATGACCCAGGTTTGTTGCAGGAATCGCAAACACTTGCAAGCATCAATCCCCGGTGCAGCAGAACAATGTGCACCACGACCTGCTCTAAAGATGCACTCTTGCAGGAGGCACTCAAGTTGTGCTGACTGATGTATCGCTTGACTCTCCTTGGCCTGGTCCTGGGACCAGGCGATGAGTCTTCTGTACTCAATCACCAATGTAGCTTGCACCGCAGCGCGGGGACACACTGGCTGAGTGTAACTAGGCGCTTTATAAATGTGCTAATAATAATAATAATAATAGGCTGGTCGACATCTCACAGTCTTCCAAGACGCCTACGTCAGTCTCTCTCTTCAATGACAGGGCTAACTTCCTCTGCCTCCAAAACACGTCTTATCACTCGCTTCCACTTCATCTAGCATGAAATGCAGGGTCATACACACGACTCCGATATAATCTAATGTGCACCTCCAAACACACATCACAGATATAGCACTCAACGTGGGTCTGCAAGCACTCCGAGCACACTACAGTCACCCAGCACTTCAAACCTATGGACTGCAGTTCAGGGGAATTATTAAAGCGAGCCCGCTGGAGAGCATAAGATCATTTTGAGACACATCGGGATTGTGCTCAGTGTGCCATGGAAATCACTGCAGAAGCATGCATGCACACTGCGGACACATACTCACACACCACGCAGAACCAAGCATGCACCTCATCTAAGTAAAATGTGCTTATGTGGTGATCACAAAGGCGTGCAAATTCATACCGCAAATTAAACACACACTGTACATAAATAAACCATGGCTGTAGGTCAGGGATCTC
The DNA here is from genome assembly GCF_964204655.1 of Triturus cristatus. Classification (NCBI taxonomy): domain Eukaryota; kingdom Metazoa; phylum Chordata; class Amphibia; order Caudata; family Salamandridae; genus Triturus; species Triturus cristatus. The sequence goes on along the minus strand of NC_140583.1, from coordinate 298,217,145 downwards.
CAACCTTTTCCATAACAAGACCTACTTATGTTCAATAAGAACCATCCCAAGCTACCAATTTAATTTGCTTTGTAGTAGTGACCACATCGGACAAGATTATATTAGTGGCCACACTATGTAAGATTACTAGCCACGATCACCTCCGTGCTTCAGGCAGGGTTGCCAGCAGTAACGTAAGAAAGAATTTTCCAATTTGGAATCCTTTTATATAGGTAATATGTAACAGCCATAGCTAGCTGCAATGCGGGTGGCACCAAGGTAATAATATTAGTAATACGTCTCCCCAATGCCACATGATTTAGCACTCAGCTTTAAAAGTATTTTGAAAATCCCACCAATTTTTTCCAAGTATCATCTTATGAGTTCAGAAAATACGCACATTTCGTCTTGAATGCAGTCTTTTCAATTTTGGTAAAAAAATAATAATTCAGCCAAGCCAAACCTTCTAATTTGTTAGGCTGGGCTGCTCACAGGAGATGGACTCAAATGTAGCTGGAGAGCTATCAGCAGCTCACGAGCCACTCAGAGAAGCCTGCTGTGGATAAACCTGCACAGAACGCGCATATAAAGAACACACACGGACACGTGCGCACACTAGGCAAATAAACAGATACACAAAATATGTGACAAGCGTATACCAAGCATATCTTAGAGACTAAGCCTATCTCTATCGGCAACATGCAAACACACACTGACTTGCAGTAGCCTTGCATCTCTAACTTTACATCAGCTATGGTTCTAGCTTTACAGTCACATATGTACAGACACGCCTTCATTCAGCAGTAGTGTGCATGTGTTTGTCTGTGGCTACGCACGACATTGTATATGTGTGCCCATACACCTTTGGGTGTGGGTGCGTGTGTGCATGCACACTTGCGTAGTGATTGGGTAGGGTGGTCAAAAAGCTGGCGTGTCGTAGGGAGAGGAGTTCGATAGGGAATGGGTGAATAGTAGAGTCAGACGTGTAGGGAAATGATAGGTCATGTGGGATCCAGAAGAAGAAAATCGTTGATAGGTAGAAGATAAAAAGGGGTAGAGGTGATCTTCTCTGATAGTTGGGGCGGTTTGTGGTAGAGAGGGGAGCGGGGCCCTGGGGCATGAATGTCACAAGCGAGGAGGGATGATTGTCTGGGAGAGTTAGGTCTTATTCCACATCTTCAAGTCTGTATGGAGCGGCTTGCATTTCCACACATGAAACATCTCTCTCTATTGGCCCAGGCTGCTGCAGACTTGGATAGCAAAGACCACCGTAGCTTTCTGGACTCTTCGGCGGTAGCCAAGGGTGGCCGGCACAGATAAATACCGTTAGTGCGGGTGGAGGAATTGCAGGGGGAAGGTGACTAACAGAAAGCACACAGGAGGAGTGCGCTGTTGGGGTTTAATACAAAAAAAACTATTACCTGGTGCTGCCGGCCGTCTCACGCTTCTCTGCCGCCAGTTCCTGGACCCAGGATTCCATGGGACAGCATCACAGACTCCCCATCCAATCCCTGCACTGCTTTCAAGCATGAGAGCAGCACGGGGATTGGTCTGAGCGGGCTGGATTATTCTCGCTCAGTCACAGGTAGTCTGTAATGCTTCTCCAACCTGGCTGTGCAATACAGCTGGGTTGGAGAAAACTAAGAGCGCATGTCAGTTTGGCCAGCCTAAGACGGCGGGTAAACCTGATATGCGCACTTAAAAGTGCACATCTACTACTCTTCCTTCCCCCTCCCAAGGTCCGGGCCCCACCTCTCCCAGCACAGGCTGGCTCCTCCAGCAGCTGAAAAATAAGACAATAGAAAAATATCTTTCAGCTACTAGATCTGAGCCAGTGGGGCAACACTCTTCCTCCAGGCGCCTCCAAACAATCCAGTATGCAGCAGCACCATGAATCATCCTGGACCTGCCCCGACAATCCCACATCACCCCCACCTCCGTAGCCAGCACTGGCTCCCCGTCAAGAAGAGATGCCACTTCAAGCTGCTCATGCACACCTACAAAGCCCTCCACAACACGGGACCAGAAAACATGAACAACCGTCTGACATTCCACCGGCCCACCAGACACCTGCAGACTACCTCCCTGGCCCTTGCCACCGTCCCCCGCATCCATCATACAGAGCCAAAGGATGCTCCTTCTCCCACCTCGAATGACCATCCCTTTCAACTATGAACCTCTACCTCCCTCGCCAAATTCAGGAGTGGAGTCAAAACCTGGCTTGTTTGAGTAACGCCACATCACGCAGCACCTGGATACCCCTCGGGTGATAAGCACACCCTACAAGTCTGATTGATTGATTGATTGATTGCAGAGGAGCTGCTGCTGGCAGTAGCAGTGATCGAGCAGCCAAGACTTACACGTGGAATGCCGCCTAAAGATTAATATCAAATACAGACCAATGGCGGCTATGGCCTGCCAAAGGAGGAAGTCAGGTTACTCCTGAAGCAGAGTGTGTGAAGCCCAGCATCTGAGCCCTCCGGTCTGTAAATCACTGCTTCTTCTGTCTATTGCAGATATTGAATCAGCCGGGGTCACTGTACGGAAACACAAACCAGCACGAGGTGGCAAACAGTCTTTCACAATGTAACACTGAGTGGGTTACGGTCCTGGGACTAGGAAAAATCTACTCCGGAAAGTTATTAATTGGGGGTCAAGGTGTGGCACAGGAAAAGGGGTGGAGTCATTAGGGGTGAGCTTGAAAAGCAGGTTCTGGCAGTTAATGTACACATTTTTTTTTAACCTGCCGCAAAGAAATTTGCGACAAGGACATATGTGACAGTGAATCTGAACTAGATTACTTAATTGGTCACAAAGAGACTGGATTTCAGAATATCTTACAGGGATAAGACACCTGCTGCAGAGATCATTGTGTGCCCAGAAATGTTGAAGGGATTATAATAGAGGTAAGTTAACTCCAGCGGTTCACACCGTTCTGGGAGAGTTCTGTATTGTGTACGGGTGTAGCTTGGTCAGCATAATTGGGGGAGTGTGAGCTTCGGATTTCCCAGCAATCACGCTTGCCCAGCTTGTAAAAATACATTACATGAGAAGCAGGACAGGAGGGCTTGAGGGGCAGTGGAAATGAGTGCGGATTCTCAGAGAGTGTGTCTATGTGTTTGTTGTCAGTGTGCACATGTAAAAATCTAGGTTGAAATCCGACAGACAGGGGAGGAGCCTAGCGCGCATCCAAGATGGTCGCGTGAGCACAGGGCTCCCCGGACCCTTTCTGCTCCTCGGAATATATCCTGAGACTATCCTGATTTGGTTTATGGAATCTGGGAGATGAAGACCAGCTGATCATATATCTCTTTTCAAAACTCTAATCGGACCTGGGAATCCTGAGTTGTCGTCGTCGGAACTTTTGGGACCCACCCGACGGAGGTGGCCGGGGTGAAGGTGACCCGTGGGGCCGGGCTGCAATTGAACAACAGCGGCCTCAGCGCGGTGCCAGTTGCCGATTCAGCACTTTCGGTTTCGGTTTTGGCCTTCAGGAGATCAGCTGGCGTGCGTGCTCAGGGTGGCGAGGTGCCTCCTGGGCCTCTGCCCGAGGCTTGCTTCCATCTGCTACTGGTGGGCCTAACGCCTCCGACCCCTACACCGACAGTTTGTGGTCCTTTCGCTGGCGCCCGGCACACCTCTTGATCGGAGGTCCCATTGAGAGACTGCGCTCACATGGCGGGCAAAGGGGGTCCGGAGGGGCGCAAGACCAAGGCTTCACTGCGCGGGGGAGCGGTCCAGAGCAACAACATGGACCGCTATACCCAGGGCAGGGGGTCCACTGGCGCTGCTGGCCTCTCCCCGGATGCTGCAGGGGGAGGCACGACCGTCTCTGCGGAACCTTCCCTACAGGACATTATGGGCGCCATCGAGGGCATCAGGGAAACCATCGCGACGCAATATGAGGCCCTGGCCCGTAAGATCGACACTGTCGCGATCGACGTCACCCTGATTCGGGCCGACCTCTCTAAAACCAACGAGAGGGTCCAGGCCCTTGATACACGGACCTCCACCCTGGGTGCGGAGGTGTCGGATCTGAGGGCCGCGCTTGGGGACATCAGAGTGGTCAACGACCATATGGCCCGGCGGCTTGAGGACTTCGAGGGACGGGCCCGACGCAACAATATCCGCATCATTGGGGTACCGGAGTCCTCCGACAGCCGCCCGGTGGACCTCGTGGTCGAGGAACTTATCCTGCAACAGCTGTCCCCGGTTGGCCTAAGCAAATTCTTCGCTGTGGAGCGGGCCCATCGAGTTCCGGGCGGCCGGCCGCGGCCGGGGGCCCCCCCGAGGCCTATCGTGGCTAAACTGTTCCACTACAGGGACCGCGATGCTATTCTGCAGGCTTCACGGACCCGTGGCCCGGTCCGCTACGAGAACTCGACCATCAACTTTTATCCGGACTTCACACAACTGGTCCAGAAACAGCGGATGGGATTCCAAGGGGTGAAGCGCCGTCTCCGCGAGCTAGGCCTGAAGTATTCGATGATCTACCCGGCGAAACTTCGAGTGGAGCATGGAGAGCGGACAGCCTTTTTTGACTCTCCTGTGGCCGCAAGTGACTGGCTGGACTCGCTGCCGGACGGGGGTGGCCGGCCCGGGCCCTCTGGGGGCACCGCAGGTGACGGGTCCCCTTAGACTGACCTTTGGTCCTTGCTTCTGCGGTTTTGCACTGTACAGTTGGGTCTTACTTCTTTTGCATACTGTGTCTTACCAGGACCCGTGAGGGGTGCGGGCGGGTTCGGGTCCCTTTCCTCCTCCGGGGTCTTTTTGTAGAATGGGGTTAGTGGGGCGACAGGCACACTGCAAGTTGGGGGGGGTCTTTGGCCCGCAGGGGTGCAGGGTGGGGGGCGTTGGACTTGGGGGGGGGTCGGGGGGGAAGAGGGGTTGTTTTGTTGTGTGTTTTTTGTTTACAGGGCGAGGTATTGATTTTTATCCATATTTGGGAACAGTGCTGCGGGCTGGGGGCCTCTTGATCTATTGGAGGGGATGGGGGGAGACGGGTTGAGGCTTATGTCGTGGAACGTCAATGGGTTGGGGGACCGTATTAAGCGGGGTGTTGTACTGCAATATTTGCGTCGTTTGACTCCTGATGTGGTGTTTCTCCAGGAGACGCATTTGGTCGGCAATGTCTGCCATGCGATGAACAGGGGGGGATACCGCCTCGTAGCCCATTCTGGTTTCACAACTGGCTCCAGGGGGGTGGGCATTCTCCTGCGAACCTCCCTTCCGGTGGAGATCACGAGGATAGTCTCGGATGACAGAGGGCGCTATGTGTGTTTGATTGGGAGGTGGGAGGGGCAGCCCCTTACCCTGGTTTCAGTCTACGTCCCCCCGGGCCTCCAGAACTCCACCTTTACTGACTTGGGTCGAATGCTGCTTGACCTTCCGGACGGCCTCCTGCTCATGGGCGGGGACTTTAATTCTGTTGTTTCGGGTGAACTGGATCGTCACCCACCGAGGACCCTCCCCGCTGCCCAGTCATGGCTGGGTGGGATGTTGGAGACCTTCGGCTTGGTGGATAGTTGGAGACTAATGCATCCGACCCAGTGTCAGTTCACCTTTCATTCGGGGGCGCATGGGAGTCTCTCCAGGTTAGACTACTTCCTTATGCCCGCGGCGCAGACTGGTCGGATTCGAGAGGTCAGACACCTGGCGCGTGGTATCTCCGACCATTCTCCGCTGTGGCTTCTCTTTGACACCGGGTCGCGGTCCGCAGGGCGGATAGCTCCCATTAACCCCTGGTACCTGCGGGACCCTGTGACTCGTGACAGCCTGGTTAAGGCCATGGACCAATACTTCAGTGAAAACGAGGGGTCGGTGTCGTCTGCGTTGTCCCTTTGGGAAGCCTTTAAAACTGTGATACGCGGACACGCCCTCGCCCAGATAGTGGTGGCCAAGAAGGTTAGGAGCGAGGTGGTGGTGAAGCTGGAGACTGACATCTCGGGGCTGGAGTCGGCCTTGGAGGCGAATGTTACTCCGGACGGGCTACATGCCCTTAGCCTGAAACAGTTCGAATATAGGTCCCTGGTCACTGACGCGGCCAAAACTATGTATAGGGAGCAGCAGGGCCGATTGTATGACGCGGGGGACAAGGCGGGAAAGTTGATTGCGTGGCTGGACAAAAAGGAGAGAGTGAATCGTGTGGTCCCCGAGTTGCGTGCTGCGGATGGTGTGTGTGTGACTGAGCCGGATGAGATTGTGGAATGCTTCGCTGACCACCTCCGGGCGGTGTACTCCCCGGTGACCGACAGGGATGAGGATGACTCTCGCCTCCTACTGAGAGATATTGCTCTGCCCGGCCTGTCCGTTGAGGACCGGGAGCGGCTGGACGCCCCCTTATCGTCGGATGAAATAGCGACCGCGATTCGTTCCCTTCGTTCGGGCAAGGCTATGGGTCCTAACGGTCTGCCCATTGAGCTATACAAATTGCGTCCTGATAAGCTTGCGCCCTTCCTCAGCCGCATGTTCCGCGACTCTCTTGCGGCGGGTTCCCTTCCGGCCGACCAGCGCTTGGCCACTATAGTCGTTATCCCCAAGGAGGGCAAGCCGCGTGACCGCTGTACTTCTTACCGGCCTATTTCACTGCTCAATGCGGAGCTTAAAATCCTGGCGAAAGTCCTGGCCAATCGATTGTTGAGTGTCGTGTGCGACCTTATTCATCCGGACCAATGCGGCTTTATCCCGCACCGCAACACCGCTCTTAACTTGCGGCGTCTGCACGGTGCCCTTGCCAGGGCGGAGTTCCTCTCCGAACCGGCCGTGCTGGTTTCTTTGGATGCCACGATGGCATTTGACACTATTGAGTGGCCATTCCTCTGGGCCGTCTTGGATAAATTCGGCTTTGGAGAGGGATTTATTGGCTGGGTGAGGCTCCTTTACACGGGACCCATGGCTCAAGTGGTGGTGAATGGGCGGGTCTCTCGGCCCTTTGCCCTTGGCAGGGGCACGAGGCAGGGGTGCCCGTTGTCCCCGTTGCTTTTTGCTCTCGCCCTGGAGCCACTCGCTGCCTGGCTCCGTTGGGAGCCCTCGCTTAGAGGGATCCGGTGGGGCCCGGGCTTCGAAGATCGGGTCTCGCTTTATGCGGACGACATTCTCCTGTATCTCACCTCACCGCGGCAGTCACTCAACGTCCTCTTTGACGTTCTGACCTCCTTTGGGAACAATTCGGGTCTCACGATCAATTGGTCTAAATCCTGCGTTTATCCCATCTCTGGTGGTCTTCCTCTCCTGCCGCCTCGGCTCCCGATTCAAATATCTCTGAGCGGCTTTAAGTACCTGGGGATATACGTTTCGCTGGACCCGGTGGCTCGCTATGAGCAGAATCTCCTGCGTCCACTTCGGCGACTGCGGGAGGACACGGCCCGGTGGTGCAGGCTGCCCCTGTCCCCGCTGGGTCGGGCCGCGCTGTTTAAAATGATGTCCCTTCCCAGGTTCCTCTATGCACTCCAGAACTCCTTCGACGTTATCCCAGTGGCCTACTTTCGAGAGGTGGAGAGCCTGCAGAGGAGACTGGTGTGGAACGGGCGGGCGCGTATTGCTCTTGCCAAGCTCACTCTCCCCTGGTATGACGGGGGCATCGCGCTTCCTGACATTCGCAGGTACTATTGGGCCTCGCAGCTATCTGCCATTAACCACGCCACTTATGCGCCCGGCTTGAATCCGGCGTATGAGATGGACAAGTTCCTGCTTCCCGGCGGGAACTACAACAGGGCACTTTATTCTCGCCTGGCTGGCCGGACCCTCACGGGTCCTACTAAGATTGCTGTGCGGACCTGGAGGGCTGCCACTGCGGCCATGGGCTGGAGTGAGCGATTAACATGTGCTACTCCCTTGTTTGCCTCCGACCGCCTGGGCAGCTTGTGGACCACCAAGGGGTTTGACCAGTGGGACACGATTGGTATCAGCAAAGTGGGAGACCTGTGGCACAAGGGCGCGGTCAAGACTTTCGCGGTGCTCCGGGCCGAATACGAGCTGACCGACAGGGAGTTCTTCCGCTACGCCCAGGTTCGACACGCCCTGCTCTCGGTCTTCGGGGAGGGGACCAAGATCCCTGTTTCTTCGCCCCTCGAGGACCGCATACTTGACGGACATGTCCCTGATAGTACTATTTCTTTAATTTATAAAAAATTGATTAATCACCGGGCGGACCTCCTGGTGCGCCTTCGGGAGGCTTGGACTGGGGATGGGGTCGAATTGGACGACGAAGATTGGCAGTCTGCACTGTCGTCCCCCAAGGAGGTTGCCATTCCGGCTCGTCTCCGGTTGGTACAGCTCAAGATTCTCCACCGGGTGTATGTGACGGGTCCGCGCTTGGTCTCGATGGGATTTTCCGACGACGGGCTCTGTAAGCGAGGCTGTGGGCTCAGCGCCACCTTTCTTCATATCCTTTGGGAGTGCCGCGAGGTGGCGGACTACTGGCGCCGGGTCCACACGGTTATGGGACAGGTCACTGGGGTTGTGCTGCTGCCGGAGGTGCGTCGCTGTGTCCTGAATGTGTGGGAGCCCAATGACTACAGCGCGGCTCAGACTCGGTGGGCGGCCCTAGGGAACATGATTGCCAAGAGGGATATAGCGCAACTTTGGGGCGCTCAACGGCCGCCCACCGTGTCAGTATGGAAGGAGAATATGGACTGGTGTATGTTTAGGGAGAAGACAGTGTATGTGGCCCGTGGCAAGCCGGGGGCATGGGGTAGAATTTGGGGGCAATGGAACGCATATCGCGGAGGCATCTGTACGCCCCCCCTGGTAGACACTGATATCGCCATGTCCCCTTGACCCTTGATGGCTCCTGGCGCTTTTTGTAACAACTACATTTGGACGTTCATCTCCCTTGACCCCCTTCCCCCCCCCCTCCGTCCCCGGCCTCCCGGTACTCCTCTCTTTAGCGGATTGCTCAATTGTCCTGACTGGAGTCTCCCGGGGGGAGCCTGACCCGCACTGGTTTCCCTCATAACTCGCCTTTTGTTTTTATTGTTTTTCCCTTTGTTTTTGTTATTGTTGGACTGACGCTTGCTGTTCTTCGAGAACTATCTTGAGCCACTGCGGGGCAGTGCCCTGGGAACTGATTGTAGCCTTGATATGTGTGTATTTCCTTATGTACCTAGCGGCCGGCCCGGGTGGTTGTAGGCCCATACTTGTAACCGAATTATTGTTCAATAAAAACTTTTTCAAAAAAAAAAAAAAAAAAAAAATGCAGCATCCGAAGCAAAAGTAAATACTGATCACGAGTTATAATTGCAGGAAATATGGCCGTTGCCATCAAGGGACTGGTAGACCAATATGAAGCCATGGACGTCTTCCTTATCAAACCCATCAATAAAGTCAAACCCAAAAAAAAAAAAAAAAAAAAAAAGAAATCCGACAGACACCTCACCATACCCGGCTGAAAGCACCTGTAACTAACTATTTACTGCAGAATACATTTTTTAGGGGGGTAGAAGACCCCAAACATCCCCCCCCCCCCCCCGAAGCTACGCCCCTGAACGCAGCATAGAGGGTTAATAAAGTCTTGTTACTACAGACAACCACAATCAATGCGTTTTCTATCCTGACTTTGTGTTTCTCCCGACTCTTCGCTTTTAACATATGATGTCTAGAAGTATGGAAGATATGTGATTCCTACACATTATTACGCTCATTGCCATATGTAATAGTTCTTGTACCTTGATTTACACACATATGATTTATTGTGCCTGTGTGTGTGTGCGATGTAAAACGCTCTGACACCCTACACTGAAATGAGTAGCGCTATAACAGAATTACATTAAAAAAAGTTACTAGGTGCCTTTTAGCTCAATATTTGTTGAAGGGAAGAGTTCTGTTATGGGAAGTACATAGATCCTTTTAAATCAATATTTGTTAAAGGGTAGGGAAGGGTTTTGTTATGGGGAGTACATAGATTTCACATGTGAGGGCCAGAAGACGTTCCCAATGGGTACAGCAAAAATCCGTAGCTCCAAATCTGACAGGAGATCACTTATTCGGCCTCCCTGTGGCCAAGCAAGAGGGGTAATCAGTGGAGCTCCGTGATGGACGGCCCTTTGGGTGCTGCTTCAGGCCGCTGCAGCCCACACAAGGAACCAGAGCTGGCGCGTGAGAGGCCCCTGCACTCTAGGGTGAAACGCGACCGATCTGGGCCTCTCACGGATACACTGACGTGTAGGGCGGATGGGGCAGCGGCGGCAAACAGGCTGGACTGTCCAACCTACGCTGAGTGAGAAGGAGGGCAGAGAGGGACAATGGATGGGGGCCAGCGCGAGCATGAAGATGGGATCAGACGATGGAGAGGGGGAGAAGCGCGGACTGAAAGGGAGCAGAGAATGAATGAGGTTCAGGAAGGGGATGGGTGACTGAGAGAGAGAGGGGATGTGTAGGGGGAGAAGAGACTGCCCGATAGGGAAGTGGCACCTGGGTGTGGGTGGAGGTTTCTGGCACACCTTTCAGGAAGGGGCTAGGAAGAGACCTCGGTTTCTAGCTCCCCTACACTGACTCCAACCACTCCTAGCTTGAGGGAGAGACCGGTACATCACGTCATGTTTGTTTATTGCCCTCCGCCCTTCTGGGTGGTTATAAACAGGTGGGCCCGACAACACTATGAGCAGAGGTACAGCAGCAGCGCGCAGGCGTCATCCGCGCGCAATGGAACATTCTGGAGAACAAGAGAAGAGAGAGACCTGCGAGACGCGGGAACACAGACTCGACTCTGAGGGGAGCAGAGGGGGAGCTGTCCAGCTCACAGGGATGGAGGGAGCTGTCCAGCTCACAGAGAAGGAGAGTAAACATGAAGGCCAGAAGGAGAAAGAAGGAGGAAAGAAGAACCAAGAAGAGAGGAAAAGAGGGGATGGAAATAGAAAAAGGAGCCGTGGGGTGACGAGAGGAACAAACAGGTGGAGGGGAAGTAACGAAGGCGCAGAGGGTGAGAATGAGTGCAAATAAGGGAGAGGATAAGTGGGCGTTGAAGAGGAAGTTAAAAGCTGTAAGCGGAGCAGAAAAAAAGGCAATGGGAGAGGATAAGACGCGAGGGGGGGAAGAAAAAAAAAGACGTTAGGAACAACGAAGAAAGGGAGGAGGGGCTAAAGGGGGAGCCATGGGGAAGAGAAGGGGGAGCGGGAGGGAAAGGGAGAGAGGGAGAGATGTGAAAAGCAGGAGGAAATGGGCAAAGCTGCGATATGAGGCGAGGAGAGAGAGGGGGAGGAAGTAGGATGGGGTGCGACAGAGAAGCGGCTAGAGGAAGGGGGGCAAGAGACCAGAAGAGAAATAGACCGTCTAGGAGAAAGGGAGAGAGAGAGAGCTAGGGCATGAGGACAACGGGGCAAGAAATGGAGAGTGCTAATGAAAGAGCGGGATGAGTAGAGGGAAGAGAGCCCTGAGTGGAGGGAGCGGCAGTGACGCAGAGAGAGAAAGAAGGCGCCTACCTCAACGCACAGCATTTTGGCCCCCGCTGGAACCCAGACTAGGGGGACCAGGCCTCCGGGGTGCGGCGCCGCGAGCTCGGGAAGCTGCATAGCGTCCGAGGCGCCTTCTCCTCCAGCTCCACAGAAGCAGCGCAGGCAGCCGTCTGCAGACACAACCTGGGTGTGTGGGAGAGAAGGGTGGGGGCAGGGAAGGAGAGAGCGCCTCAGCTCAAGCACAGGCACAGCAACACAGGGCCATATATTCAGGAAAAGAAAACACGTCAAAGAAAGACTGAATGAACCTGGGCGGCTCGCTGTGTGCCTGTGGAGCACATACAGACAGGGTGGGAACATACTCGGTCAGGTACTGTCATTGTTAGCTGCTTACACAGGAAGAGACAGTCGAGACACCCACAGGGGCGAGTCACGGTCTGTAAGCACCCTACACACACGAGGGGCTTGACACACACCGGGGCGGGTCACTGTCTGTAAGCAGCCTACAGAGAAGAGGACCGGACACACACAGGGGTGGTTCGCTGTCTGTTAGCACCCTACACGCAAGAGGGGCCGGACACAAACAGGGGCGGGTCACTGTCTGTAAGCAGCCTACACACAAGAGGGGCTTGACACACACAGGGGCGAGTCACGGTCTGTAAGCAGCCTACACACAAGAGGGGCTTGACACACACAGGGGCGGGTCACTGCCTGTTAGCAGCCTACACACGAGGGGCCGGACACACACAGGGGCGGGTCACGGTCTGTAAGCAGCCTACACACAAGAGGGGCTTGACACACACCGGGGCGGGTCACTGTCTGTAAGCAGCCTACAGAGAAGAGGACCGGACACACACAGGGGTGGTTCACTGTCTGTTAGCAGCCTACACGCAAGAGGGGCCGGACACACACAGGGGCGGGTCACTGTCTGTAAGCACCCTACACACACGAGGGGCCGGACACACACAGGGGCGGGTCACTGTCTGTAAGCACCCTACACACAAGACAGGCTGGACACACAAAGGGCGTATCACTGTCTGTAAGCACCCTACACACAAGAGGGGCTTGACACACACCGGGGCGGGTCACTGTCTGTAAGCAGCCTACAGAGAAGAGGACCGGACACACACAGGGGTGGTTCACTGTCTGTTAGCAGCCTACACGCAAGAGGGGCCGGACACACACAGGGGCGGGTCACTGTCTGTAAGCACCCTACACACACGAGGGGCCGGACACACACAGGGGCGGGTCACTGTCTGTAAGCACCCTACACACAAGACAGGCTGGACACACAAAGGGCGTATCACTGTCTGTAAGCACCCTACACACAAGAGGGGCTTGACACACACCGGGGCGGGTCACTGTCTGTAAGCAGCCTACAGAGAAGAGGACCGGACACACACATGGGTGGTTCACTGTCTGTTAGCAGCCTACACGCAAGAGGGGCCGGACACACACAGGGGCGGGTCACTGTCTGTAAGCAGCCTACAGGCAAGAGGAGCTGGACATACACAGGGCGGATCACTGTCTGTAAGCACCCTACACACAAGAGGGGCTGGACACACACCGGTACGGGTGACTGTCTGTAAGCAGCCTACACACAAGAGGGGCTGGACACACACCAGTACGGGTCACTGTCTGTATGGAGCATGAATAGTAGAGACTGTCTGGACATACACAAGGGCAGATCACTCACACAATATCAGAATCAACAATATTGTGTAACACAAATATTGTGTCAAAAATATAGTTTACAAAAATATTGTTTCCCTATTCTTATAACGATAAGCACAAAAATAGTGAAAACCCATTTGTCTCACTCTAATTTCGTTAAAATATAGTTTCTTATTATATATATATATAGTTTAAAGTAGTAAATCTTAAATATTTTAATATATACAGTTAATTAAATGTTAATTCAATAAATCTCAATAATATTTATTAATATATAAATCTATACATATATAAACACACATACCTATATATGTATGTTTAGATACATATACACATATATATATATATATATTTACTGAAAAAAACAAAGGGTACAGGGACGTTATAATTCAGAATTAGCATTTTAAAAACCTTAGAAATTCACTGGAAAAAAACAAAGGTTACAGGGCCGTTATTGTTAGGAAATAGAATTTAAAAAAAATGAAATTCACTGTTAAAAACCAAAGGTTACAGGGACGTTATAGTTAGGCTCATATTTCACTCGTACAAAACCAGAAAAATTCAACCGTTGTAGTTAGTGAGCTAACTATAACTCGCGCCCCCGCAATGCACTGCTTATGGCCGCATATATTACATCACTTATTACTGACATGGCCAGTGACTTCACTGATGATATCTCAAGGTATGCTGTTTAGCGGCTCTTTCAATGAGGCTGGACCTTGGTCGTGCTGCTAGCTCCAGCATGGAGGATGCACTTGGCTTAGAGGGCATGTTACTTTCCAAAGAATGACCCCCCAAAGTAGGAAGACCTCGACACACAGCATCTCTTGAACGGCAGAAGGAAGCTGACACAAGCGACGCAAAGTAGCCAGAGGGGTATTTCATGAGGGTGTCTGTGAAAGCCGGCTCCTGACTCCTTACTATTATTTTGACCTATTGTGCTGCCCTTTAATTTTCCCTGCCTTTCCCTGCTTTTTCCACAATTTGATCCCTTCTCCAACCCTTACGAGCGTGTTTTCAGAGAGAGTGGTCCTAACACAGGAAGGAGGCAACCAGCTCATTCTTACAATGTTAATATTTTACAACATATTTTCTGAGAGGGATGGGGGACATGTCTGGAGTGTCTCTGAACTTAGGTGTTTCGAAGGGGTTGTGAGCTTTGAGATAAATTATACGCACACTGCAATCTGAATTGCTTATTTGTGTTTTGATAACAGGTCTTGATACCTATTTGATCCACTTCCTACCTGCAGATTACACACAGATATTTGTTTTAAAAGCTCGACCCCTGGGCTTTCTTGCTGCAATGACTGGCTGTGGCTTGGTGCAACTCTCATTCTCTACCCCTTACATATTACATGACGCTCAGAACCTTTCCATGTGGTCATCTCTATCATCTCTTGCATCCTAAAACTCCCTCACTTTTTCATTTGTTTTTAATATTTCACAAAACAACAGTGAAGCCATGATAAAGGCACTCAGTTCAAATTTATGCGCACATTATACATAGTCATAGTAGACATGGTAATAATAAATAGTAGCATAAATAGTAAGCATAAACAGAGGCATGTGAGTGGATCTTGTGAGATGGAGGATGGGGGAGAGTCGCTCATCAAATGATGTATGAAGTGGAAAAGGTGGGTGGTACACATTAATCTAAGTAGTGATAGGGAATAGGCATATTTATCCGGGCTGTAGAATTGCATCCCATGACAAGTATTTGCTAGGGTTCAACATTGCGGGGGACCTGCAGAATAAAATAGCTCAAAGTTAGGCTCCCAGACTTCCTTCAATTAACAGCAGTTGTGTTATGGTCAAGGCCACTCTCGATGACCCACTCCCCACATCAAATTCAGCAGAAGATCATTCAGTTCACGGAAGAAGAGTCTGGGAATCACAACTAGGAGTGGGGCAAAGAAATATAGATGCCTGGGTAGTACCACTATCTTGGCAAATGCCACTCGACCCAGTGAGGATAAGGATAACGAACACCAGAAGGGAAGTGATCTTTAGCTAGAAGGTAGCGCCCAATCCACATTGCCCTCCTTGAGGGCTCTATCAGTGTGGTATATTTGGATTCCCAAAAACGTAAATGTATCGTAGCACCATTTAAGGCGGTATTCCGAAAAGGTGACTCTGAAAGCTTCAGTGGTCGGGGCGAGAAGGAACAACCAGGACTTCGACCAGTTAACTCGGATGCCAGATACATCTCCAAAAGCATCCAGCAGGCACATCAATTCCGAGAGAGAGACTCAAACATTATTCAGAAAGATCAGTGTATCGTCCACATAAAGTAGCACGATGAGGTGGTTGTCCAGTTCTAGAATCCCCCAGTGCTGCACTTGTAGTTGCAATCAACACGCAAGTGGTTCCATGGCAATCGCGAAGAGCAACGGTGACAGTGGACACCCCTGCCTGGTAGCTCTTAAAATTAGGAAGCTGTCTGATATCTGCTGTCCGGTTTTCAGCCCAGCTATCAGGTTGGAATACAGTGTATGAATCCACCAAAGGAATCCCGGACCGAATCCCATACATCGTAGTATTAGTAAAAACTCCCAGCTGAGGGTATCAAAAGCTTTCTCGATATCCAGTGACACAGCTACCCTCTCGTACTCCTCCAGGTGAGTGTCATGGATGATCCTCAAGAGTCGCCATATGTTGAGGAAGGTACTGCAACCCAGTATGAATCCTAACTGTTCCTCATGGATCAGTGTTCTGGTCTGTGGGAGTATCCTATTTGCGAGGACTTTACCCAAGACTTTGCAATAGAGGTTAAGTAGGGACAATGGGCAATAGGATTACAAATCCAGTGGATTGCGTCCCGGTTTTGTTAGAACTACTATAACCACCTCCCTCTGCGAGTCCAGAAGTCAGCAACAGGATTTAGTTTAATTGAACACCACCAAAAGAGTCGGAGTGAGAAGAGCGGAGAATGCGGCATTATATTCAACTGGTAGTCCATCTGTGCCCGGGTTGTGTTCTGGGCTATGGGCGTTCTAATTTCCTCCAGCCGAATGTCTTCATCCAGCTCGGCCCTCTGTAGCTGGCATGGGTGAGGCAAAGGGAGGCCATCCATAAAGCCTTCCACCTGTTCAGGAGCCGCAACCACATCATACAGTGTGCAGTATTAATCATTGAAGGTATCATTAATATCAGCCTACATAGAAGCCTGCACCTCCCTCACTTACTTTATTTTAAAGTGTGACTTCAGACAGCTTTGGACGTCTGGCAGACCGTGTGTTGCCATTTCTTTAAAATACACATTGTTAGAGCTTAAATCTGTCCCAGACAGCGCTTAGTTTGTAAAAGAATAAGTGTTTGGGGGGTGGGTTTGTTTAATAGCCTGGGGCCGGTGTTATCGAAGTTCGGTGTGCTAAATACCAATGCTGCATAGTCTTGAATACACCTCATCCACCACAAGACGCTCCCTGCCCCTTTATCTCATCTTTTCATCACAGCCTTCTACCTCTGTCACTGTTTTCAGTCTTTCTCTTGCTCCTTCATTCCCCCTTTTCTGTTTTTCTCTCTCTTGTTCAGGATCAAAGTTTGTTGGGAGAAATAAGTGTCTGCCCCCTGAAATACAAGTGACAGTGGGTCCCACCTGCAACCACCGGCTCAAATGAATTGCTGACCGCAGAGGAGTTTCCCTCGCACTGCTTGCTATGGGGTGTTTGAAGTATCCTTCCGCTTCCTGTGGAGTGATTGCATTGGGATGAATGAGGGACTATTTATAATCTAAAAGGTACACTCAATAATCACACATTCAATCCTTTTTATGTATAGATTCTATCTATACCACCATTACCGTTATGTCCACTGTTACCACCGCCACAATTATCAGTACCACCATTATCACCAATACTATTAACACATTTACCACAACCAGTAATGCCTTTTCTATCACCGTTAATAACAATACTACTGCCACCAATACCCCCGCCCCCAGCATAACCATTCAAACCACCACTACCACCACTACCTCTACCACTATTAGGCCAATGTCACTATCATCACTAACACCATTATCAACACTACATTTACCACTGCTACCAGCTTCACCAATGTCATCACTACTGCCACTACAATCAGCATTTCCACCATCACCGTTTCCAACACCACTATTACCACCTCCACCTTACTTACACCATTACCCCATTCGTCCTTCTCACTGTGATGACTCACTCATTGAGGCTCCCATGTCTCCAATCACACAGCTTCCCAACTCATAAAAGTCCCTACCCCCATAACTCCTCTTTCTTTTTTGTACCAATCATTTCACATCTATAGGCTTGTGCGGTGCTCGTGCTCCAGCGTTTCATTGCAGCTGGTTCCTGGCCGTGCAGTGCCGGCGGGGTTCTGGAGCTCGCATGGTCCGGTTGGAGGCAGGCTGCATTTGGTGTCTTGTCTACGAGTGCGGCGTGCAGTGGGGAAGCGTGTTGGTGCGCTTTAGGTGAGGGCGGGGGCGGCTGGCTGTGGTGCAGCGGCCGGTGCTATTGCCGGCTTCTTTTCCTGCTGCCGGACCAGTGGTCTGCGGTGCTTTCCTTTGGCTGACTAGGGGGCGAGTGCTTGCTTCCCAGGAGACGGTGTCTCTCCTGGGATTGCCATGTCAAGGCTGGGCCTGCCCCTGGAGCTTCTGTCAAGGCGGGCCTTCGGCTTTTCTGGCTTGGCCTCTAGGTTGACAGTGTGAGGCTTTGGGACATTCTCCTGGTGTGCAGCGGCTGCTGGTCCTCATTAGTTCCCTCTTCCTGCCTGCCTAGGCCGGAGGTCTGCTGTGCTTGCCTCCAGCTGGCTGAAGGAGCGTGTTTCGGGGCCTACCCTCCAGACAGTGCGGCAGTGTCTGGGAGCATGTTCGGCATCTCCCGGGTTGCTGGGCACCTGGAGTGGCCATGTTGGTGGGTTCCGGTGTCTCTGCGTGCCCCTTGTTGCTTTGTTTCCCCGTTGCCTGGCTGGGTGCCATTGTGTGCTGTTGGCCCTCTTGGGAGATTCCTGCTATTGTGCACCTGTGTGTCTCTGGCTGGCCGACGTGCGGCCTTGCCTACCTGATGCTGGTACGTGTCATGTTTGTTGTCCGTCCCCACCTGCTTGCTGGTTGCGGGAGGTGTAGTTGCTTGTGTGCCTTGTGGCTTTACTTATGTGCATTTTGGCGGACTTTCTTGCGTGCACTATGTTGACCTTGCGTACATGCCTCCTGGACTGTGATATTCTTGGGTATGCGCTTTTTGGAGTTGTTTTGTGTGTGCTGTTAGCCGCTGCTGTGTTGCGGTGTGCTTACTGTGCGGTGATGGCATTAAGGGTTCATTGCTTGTTCTTGCTGACGACTCCTACAGTCTCTGCAAGTGTCCATCTGTTTGCTGTTTGTTTTTTCTTTGACCCCACTATTTGGTCCTTTCACACTTCGCTTTTGGGTGTTTGTGGCCCGGCTGGTGGTCTGTGGTGCTTTCCTCAGGCTGGGGTTGGTGTGGGGCTATCGAGATTGGGCTGCCTGGCCAGGTTTATGCTATGCCTCCCTCAGGCTGGGGTGGGAATGGATTTCTGACTTGACCGGCAGGGGTCTGTGGTGCTTTCTCTCCAGCCTGTGTATTATTCTCTTTTTTGGCAGTTCCCTTTGTTCCTGGCTGCCTCCCGGATGTGGCTGGCACTGGCGTTCAGTGGACGCTGTTGCTTGCGCTTTTTACATTTCCTTGCCTGCCTGGGCTGTTGTCTGTTGGGCTCTGCTGTGGCCGCGTTTGGCCTCCATTGTGGGGATCGGTTTTGTGGGCTGTGTGCCTGTTTTTTCCTGCACGGCTGCTTGTTGCTGTGATGCAGGCTTGTGCTTGTGTTTTCCTCCTTTTGGGCTCCTTCCTCTGCTGTCTGGTTTTTCCCCCTCCGCTTGTGGTTTCTGGCTCTCTGGTTGTTGTTTTTGCTGGGATTTAGGGGTGTTCCACCTCCGCATCCTTGGACTTGTAGGCCACGAGGCTGCGTCGAATGGGCCTGTTTGTATGACAGCCTCTTCTCCTAGCTTGTTGCCTTTGGGCCCTCCATGTGTGGGGGTCTGTACACGCCTAGTTCTGTGTCCAGCTGCCTGTTTGCTGTGATATGAGCTTGGGCTTGTGCTTTCTGCCTCGTTTTTCCTTTTCTGGATATGGGAGTGCAGTGCCTCCCTCCGGATGGCTGGTGGTGTGTTTGGTTGCTCGAGCTGGTTTGGCGACTGCTTTGTTGTTGCATTTCACTCCTGCTTCTTCTTGGATTTCTGTTGTGGATGTGCTGCCTTGGCTTGGTGCTGGTGCGTGTTTTGGTTTCGGCTTCCTCTGCCTCTTTGTTTTTTTGCTTCTAACAGGGTGTACCCTGCGCTGTTGTGCCCTCTGCCACATTGGGCTGTGTCCAGCCTGTGCAGATTTTTCGTGCTGCTTCCCCTTTTCCATGTTGGTGTGTTGGGCTTCCTGCCTACCTGGTGTCTTCTGGCCTGCTGGGGTTCAGTTGTGTATTGTGTCACGAACGGCCAGGGTTGTTTCTTCTGCCCCTCGGTTGTTTGGGGCTTCTCTGATTTTTGGTTGCTGGCCTTGCAGCTCTGTCCTCTTGTGGCCACTATGGCTTTGTTTGTGGTTCTGGGGGATCTGCTGTGCTGTCCATCCTCTCTATTGTTGGTGCCTTGCCCCAGTCTTCTGGGGGTGTGGGCTTCGGTGTCCCGCTGTGCTGCATGGTCCATTTCCTCTCCTGCGTTGTGTCACCCTGCCTGGTCATCGTGCTGCTTCTGCTTGCTCCTGGGCTGTCCATCCTTGTATGGAGGCTGCCTGTTCGTGCGGTTCGCGCCTCTTCCTCTGCTTTGCGGGGCCTGTGCACCGTTGCTGTTTCTATTGGCCTGGTGCAGCGGTGCCTCCCTTTTCCAGCTCGTGGTGTGGCGGATGATGTTGGTGGCTGGCTTTTGGCATCCCCAGGATGCATGGCTTCTGTGGTGGGTGGTGTCTCATGTCTGCCCTTCTGCGCTTCAGGTGTTCTCGGCTTGCCTGGGGCTATGGCAGTGGGTGTCTCCATGAGCTGCTGTGCTCCTGTCAGGGTCCCTGTTCGGTGCTTCAGGGTCTGTTTGGGCTGTCGTGAGTTGCCCTGGTGGATTCTCTAGTGTGGGTTTTATCCCCCTTTGGTGTGGCAGTTGTCTGTGTCTTCAGCTTCCCCGGTGCTCTGGTTGGTGGGGTGCCGCTTTCCAGCTGGATTAATCCTTCGCAGGCCAGCCTGTTGGCTACTCTTCAGACTTTTCTGGGGCATTTTGTCTTCAGATATGTTGGTTCGCAGGTGGATGGTGACCTATCAGTCTTTTCCTGGCCTCTGGATTGGTCGCTGCTCTGCTTCGTGTCGGGTGTGGCGTGCTTCCTTCTTGGGGTGGGATTTTTCACCTCTTGCTGTGGGTGTGCCTGTGGGACCTGTTTATCGGATATCCATGTACGGTTGTCTCGCCATGTTGTATTCCTGGTTGTTGTGTCTGCAGTTCTTGTTGGGGTATCTGTGATATCCTCCTCCGCTGTCCTGTCGTTTTCTCTGGTTGTGGCCTGCTGGATGGTTCTGTCCATCTTCGGATACCGTTTGGGGGTGCCGCGCTGTTATGTGGCCTTCGAGGTCCCCGTTTTCTTTGGTTGTCCTCAACTTTGGCAGTTGGGGTTGCGCTATTGCCCTCTTCCCTTGGGTTATTTTCTTTTGCATCCTCTTCTTGGCTGGCCCTGGTTTTCTCCTGGGGGTTGTTTGACTTCGGGTTCTGTGGTTCACCTGATGGATGGTGGTCTGCTGCCGTCAGTCCCCTGGTCTTCTTTGGTGTCTGGGCTGCCTCGTTGGGGCGTTGCCTGCTCATTCCTTGGTGCTGGTCCTAGTGTGGGTGGCAAGGTGCCTTCCCCATTGCAGTGCCTCAGGGCTGCGGTTTTTATTTGCCTGTCCAGTAGGGTCCTTGTGGCTGGCCTGACCTGGCGGCCTTTTCGGCCTGGGCATTTTCCATGGACGTTATGCTCCAGCAAGTTTGTCCTTGTCTTCAGTGGTTCTGTGTGTTCACTGTGGTTTCGTGCTTGCCGGTTCCTGGTCCAGCTGTGCGGCCTGTGTCCTGGTCTCCAGGTTGGTGCCTGCATTATGCCTGGTCTGCTGGCTGTTCTTGGTGGTGGGTTCCTGCTGCTGTTTTTGCCCGGCTGTTGGTCCATGGGCTTCTTCTCCCCTACCCTGTTCATTGTGCGGGCTGTGCTGGGGGTTCTGCCACGTCCTGGAGTGATATGCTCCGTCGCTTTGGGTTCCGCTTTGTGTTTCTCTGCCTCCGGTACTGGTTTCCTCCAGGAGGGGCGTTTCTGGCTTCCGGTCTACTTGCAGGTTTCTGTTGGTCTTCCCAGGCTTGGTTCCTGGTTGTTTTTCAGAGTTTTTTGGTTCTCTGTCCTGTCTCTCTGGTTCTCTGCTCGTTGTGCTTTGCCTCTGGGGTTTCTGCCTCTCTGGTTCCCCTCGAAACTGCTGGTGCTGTTTAGGTTGCTGTCTGCTCGCCAGTTGACTGGTTTTGGCTCTTTGCCAATTCTGTCTGCCAGTTACTGGTATTGGTGGCAGTTTTGTTCATTTGGTGGGATCCGGGCTTTTTGCTGGCGGGCCCTCTTCTCTCTGTTTTTTTTCTGCTTCTTGGTGGCCCTCTGTTGGTTTTCCTTTTGGGGTCGCTTGTTTTCCCTTTGGCTCTCCCTCTAGAGGGTATTTCGTGCCCAGCTGTTGCAGTTTGTAGCGTTCTGCGGTGCTGGCTTCAGTCTTGTCCTAGGTTTTGCCTGTGGCTTGCCCTTGTGTTGCATTTTCTGTGCAGTTGTCCTGGCCACTGTTGGCTTTGGTACATCTCAATGAGTGATTCATCATGGCGAGAGGGACAAAGGGGTAATGCTGCGATTACTTACTGGTGATAACATTACTATGAGTCCTTCTCTCGCAGCGATGGCTCAGGCCCTCCCTCCTGTCCTTTTCGGCTTGTCCAACTGTGTGGTGCTTTGTGCTTGGTACAGAACAGGAGGTATGGAGGGGAGAGGGACTTTAATGAGTTGGAAAGGTGTGTGAGTAGAGGCCTCAATGAGTGAATCATCACGGCAAGAGAAGGACTTAGAGTAATGCTATTACCAGTAATTAATCGCAGTATTACCCTTAAAACAATGAAATAGATGATTATGATTGTACGATTATTTATTGGTTTGAGTATGCGTTGTTATTTGGTTACAATGTGGTAAGTTATTGATATAAATATTTTAAGGTCATAAGCACTGCATTGGTCGTCTGTATTTCTGCACTTGGAGGACTGTCCAAAATAGGGTTGACCTTCCAATGAACCAAAGCCAGTGGGCTCATGGATGACCAGGAGAGACCCACAGTGCACAGTCAGTGGCTCACCCACCTCTAAATGGGGCAGGGTAATTTTGGAGTTGATGGTGCTCCTTCTCTGCCAGCCCCTAAATTAGATCTTCTCATGTTTGGCATCCACCTAACCTTTTAAAACTTCTCATCTCTTCTTCATTTCACTCCCTAGCCCTAGAAGTGCGTTAAACTGCTGTTTCCAAGTGTAGGAAGCTAGCTCTCTATATGTTATTGCCACCAGGTGGTAATATTGTGCACAGAGTCCAGGGATTCCCCAAACGTGTACAGGGCAAAATGCAAAACCCAAAGTGCTCTATTTGTGCAGTGTAAGACATTTATTGCACAACAATGATCAATAATGGACACATGACTGAAGAAGAGCCAGGCCAATTTAAGAAAATTATAGTTTGTTTATATTTTATTTTAAGACCAGGGTCTACACATTACAGTAAGTATGATTCTCATTAATAATACTTTTCAGGTTTTAGATGTTTGACAGTGAAAAGTTAAGAGCAGTTCAATAGTAACCTGTAGAGGAAAATAATTGTGCGGGGTAACCACTTACAGTTCCAGTCCAGTCGTCAGGTATTTCAGGCTAACACAGTGGGCAATGTCAGTCGTGGGAGAGTGGGGACACCCCAGCGTTGCATGATTCAGTATCTACGCCAAGGCGGTCAATACCGGCAACTGAGATTTACCCTTGTGGTCCGTGGAAGGCAATGAAGTGGGTTGGTTTTCAGCAGACTGTCAACATGGTTACTTTCGCGGTCACCGGCGGTTGGCTGCTGCCGATCGGATGGAGATGTTCCGCCGTAGTAAGAGTGTCACTGGGAGGTTGCAGTCGGACAGGCAGTGCAAGAGGGGCAAAAGGAGGCTGGAAGGGCCACTAGCAGGAGGGTACAGCGTCTGGGGCACAGAGCTGGGCACAGTTCAGGTCATGGGGCCGAGAGGCTCCCTCAAGGTCGTGAAGCCCATCCTGCTGCGAGGTGTTCTCCCGACCATATACACTCATGTCGACACAAGTGCTAGTCCTCTACTACTGCAGTCGTGGGGTTCTTTGGTAGCAGTGAGTCATGTCACCCCACGGATGCCGGGGTATAGAACCTCGAGTCCAAATGGAGGTTCTTGGTGCTTTGGTGAAGGTTGAAAGATCTCCGGGGTGTCTTGGAGGCCTTGCAGAGTTTCTAGAAGAAAAGCAGGTCCAGTGGTCGAACCGGTTGCAGGTGGTGACGTTCTTGCCGGGGTTTGTCTGCAGCAGTTCAGCTCCTGGTCCAGCACCGGTCATCTTCCGTCGACTCTGAGAGTCAGGTCTGGGGAAGCCACCTAAATACTAAAGTTAGGAGGTGTTTTAGGGGAGTAGCAGGTAGGGCCAGTGGACACCTTAACTGGGGTGACTACACCCTCTATCCTGCCACCCTCCTTGGGATGGGGCATAGGTCTAGCCCTGATTGGAGGGGTCCACCCATCTTCTAATTGGGAACTGAAAAGTGTGCTTCACCTTGCTTAGCCCCACCTTAGGGCTGAGGTTGGCAGAGGTAGGCACACCTCCTATCTTTTTTTATTTTGTTTTTCCCTCCCAAGGGAGGGGTGTAAACCAGGGGCTGCCACCTGCTGCTAGCAGCAGACGCTGTGGGACGCATTACAAAGGTGGACAGCCTTTGAAGCTTCCCTTCTTCGAGCACTGGCCCATCCTGTGGGAGGAGGCATGACACCTCTGCCTAGGATGTCCATTGTTTCTGGTCCCAGAGAGTAGGAGCTCCCTACCCAGGGGTCCAGAAACATGTCTGATGGTGGCTGACTGCCTACAGCCAGTCAGAGACCACACCAGGGTCGGAAGGGATTCAGGGGGCAACCCTGAGGTGCCCTCTAGCTACATGGTACAATACATCCCACACTGGCATTAGAGGGAGGCTACTGAAAGGAGTAGTCTGGTACTAAACACTCCCGTATTCAGTTAAGCCATCAAGATGCTGTGGAACTCAAGTTGTCGAGTTCCCAGCCCATGTACTCTCTATGGCTTCACTGGCACTTACAATATCAGGATATGGTGCCCAATATTGTGGGGGCATATCTGCTCATGCAGATTTGGCCCCACCTATGGTATAGTGCACCCTGCCATGGGACTGTGAGGCCTGCTAGAGGGGTGACTTACCTATGCTGCCAGGCAGTGCTTGCAGGTATGGCACCCTGGTAGGATGCCATGTTGACTTTGTTGTTTTCTTCCTCACAGGGGCATGCAGGCTGCAAGGGCAGTGGCATGTCACCAGTGAGGGGGGTCCCAGAGGACCCTCTTCAGCTCTCATGCCCTAGGTACCCAGGGCACCATTTGCTAGGGACTTACAGGGGGCAGAAGTTTCAATTGGGAGTTTGTTTTAGGGAAGGAGCACTGGCACAGGGGACCTGGTTGGCAGTGACCCTGTGCACTACATTCAAAACCACATGAAAACCAGGCAAAAAGTGGGGGCTAACCATGCAAAAGAGGCCCTTTCTCACACCAAGATCTACTAGAATTATTTGCACTGACCAAAGAATATCCTCTAAACGTGATCTCCGTTTCTGTTAAGCATTGTTTTATCATGCATTCTAGTATTTCTGTTGCAGTTTTTCTCTATTCATTTTGTTTGTTGTTCATCAAATTGTTTTGTGTATGTCAGAGATCCCAGGCGTTTGGTTCATTCTCTGTAAAGAGCGCTGGTCCCCCATGGTAGACTAGCTCAAATTAACAACAATTCTTTGCTGATTTACATATGCTATTCTTTGAAATCTCTGCAGAGCGTTTTGATACCTAAATCTTATCTTGGTCACTACTCAGACTATAATGAGGAATTGGAATAAACCCATGGTCTGCCTGTATTGTATTTACTGCCGATACTTTTCTCTACTGTGGCCCTGATTAAGAGTTGGAAGGATTTTGGTGCAAAGATACTGGTTGGAAGGGATTTACAGTTCCAGGTGGTATCTCAGCAGCTAAATCCGCCTCTTCCAAGATAATCCCCACAGAATGTGGCACAATTACAAGGACCCTGGGTTTCCAGGTGAAATCCCACATAGTATGTATTCCCTTTTCCGTGGAGATGTTCATTCTCACTTACCACCTTCTCTGACCACGGAGTAAAAGAGAGCCTGGAAGCCAGTGGGGGCAGAGGGATGGGTGATGGGGCTAGGGAGGGTGGCAGAGGGGAAACATTGTTTACATTGCATGCCATTACAACGCGGTTGTTACAACGACCGCATTGTTAAATTGCAAACCTTTACAACGCAAGTCATTACAACAACTTACTGTATGGGGCAGAAGGTGTTGGATTTAAAATCCAACACCTTCCCTACT